>NC_089839.1:242525448-243162948 GCF_035609145.1 Eleutherodactylus coqui | reverse complement strand
AGCACTCCGGACACCTGCCCCTGCAGCCAGTCCGGTCCGTGGACACTGGCTGTCGCCCTAAGTTCCTGCAGGATCTGCTCCACCGACATCCCCAGGTAATTTTGCAAAAGCAATGGACTTGTAGCTGTTTTCACTCATATTTCTCCCAGCTAAAGTTGTCGCTGTCTCGACCTCATTACACTACTACTGCTCCTGCACTACTGCTGATAATCCATAATTATTCAGGGAAACTTAATTCAGGGATCTTTATAGTTGGGGTCACTAAGGTGTACAGTGGATTTGCCATAAATGTGGAGAAACTAAGGAAAAATTATTGAATTGATTTTTAAGTACAGGGTGTCTCAAAAGTATGGAAATGCACATACAAAATGAAAATGGTTTGGCAGATGAGGATCTAATTTTGCAGGCAAGTTGCGAGGAAAACTTGCTTGGCCATGTTACCCACATGACACCCATTTTGAAAGCCATTTTGAATTAAATATTCTACAATGACATGTCTGCTTTGTTTAACTGACATTAGGATGATCTCAACCCGTTCAACTTGAGATACCGCCATCCTTCAAACTGCCTATCATGAAGAGAAATCACTGTATTAACATGAGAATGAATAAAGGTATGTTAAAATGAAGCACAGCATTGTTTTTCTGGTGAAATTCTCTGCTAGTTTGATATACCATACAGCTACTTTCCCATTGGAAAAATTAGAGTTGAATTCAAAATGGCCATCAGGTTGGTGACATGGCCTAACAGGTTCATCCTTTCCGCTGCTCATTTACAAAATTGTATCACCGTCTACCAAACCATTTTCATATTATATGAGTATTTCCACACTTTTGAGACTCCCTGTATCAATTTTCACTTGTTATTTAAACTGGTGGATTAAGTGTAAAGGAAGCAGTAATTGCCTTTGGATGTGATGTGCACAGTGGATGACTTTAAATGCCTCGTGGATATTTCTTCTCTTTTAATAAAACAGACAAAATCATATGTTTAAGAAATGCTTACTCTCGGTATCAACTTCAGCAATGTCAAGCATTTTCTTATGTTTTGTGGTCATGCCTGATTCAATATTTTTTGGATCAGCTGTTTGTATTCATCATATTTCATGTTAACTAGTATTGTCTTGCATTGTATACTAGTATTAAAACAAAGATGTACTGAAATAAAACTATTGTGCAGATTACTTTGGATGCTCCACTAAACATTTATAGTAAAGTGAAGTGAAAATAAAACCTACTTAGCAATAGAATGCATTCCCATTTAAGAAGAAGCATAATATCCTATTGCGCTTTGACAAATGAAGAAAAAAATTACTTGTCTCTTCATCTCAGTCACATTTAGTCAGAACATGTTTCTAGAATATTGAAAAGCACTCCTTGTAAAAAAAAAAGAAAAAAGAAAGGGCTGTTTAATAAAGAAGTCATTCGAACGCCATTACCAAGACTGTTCTGTCTATTTCCCATCAAGACATGCATTTTGAAAAGACTCCAGTAAAACTTCTCCTGTTTATAAAAAGCTATTCTCTTCATACTGTGTATTTAGACTAAGGCAGCGTGTGCAGAATAACAAAGGGAGTGAAGAGAAAGACAACAAAAATGTATGCAATAGAAAGTTTGGCAGTGCAATAAAGTTCAATGTGCGGAAAGGGGACATAATAAAAAGTTAGTTTCCTTACCTACAGTAGAAAACTAAATGGCAAACACAGGCAGACATTTACTAAGGTTTATGTTTTAGATACTTTCGGGACGCGCATACCAAGGGGCTTGGTCTATTAAAAAAAAGAGGCATTCCTATATGGAAAGAGGCGAGGCTAAAACTGGCGAGGCTAAAAATGTCATACTATGCATAACATTTTGCAACAGAATGAACCAACTAATAGACAAAAGAAGCATCAAATGTATCATCCAGCATGGGCTACTGTAATAAATTTCACCCATTTTTAGACCGCCTGGTCTAACTTTAAACTATCTGACAATTATGGCTTCTTCACATGGGCATGATATTGGTCCATTACGCAGCCATGATAATCACGGCCGCATAACGAGAGGAAACAAAACCATTGATTTCAATGGTTTCGTTTTAACTTGCAGTATTCTCACTCTTTACTAGTATGGGCGAGAAAGATAAGACTTGCCCTACCTTTTCCACCCGTAGTTAATATTACACGCGGGAAAGATAGGGCAAGACCTATATTCCTGCTGTTTTACTACTACAACTCAAAAGAAAAAAAAAAGTATCACGCGTGTTTTGCTTGGACGCGTGATACACAGTGAAAAGGGTCAGTGAAAGTCAATGGACTTTCATTGATCTATGCACAACAGCATGCTCTGTTTCTCTATGTACCACAGAGCGTGAGCCCTATACACTTGTATGGGCTGCATATGATACGCTGTCCATACGCAATACATGTGTTTTCATACAATTCTGTATGGATTTGATATGCTGGCATGGGCAGTGCCATATGCAGCTATACATGATCTTTAATGTTTTACGCATATGACCATGGGCATGAGCCCAAGACAGGATTAGTTAACCCGCCCCAGTGTTTTTTGGATCAGGCTGTCACTTTTCCTGCCTATAGCTCACTTCAGACAAGCATATTTCAGCTCTGTATGTGGTCCGTGTTTTGTGGACTGTAATACGGTCCCTGATGTAGAGGGAGGGAATGGTAAGTCCCACAATCAACCTACCTGCCATTTCTCATAAATTCAGGCCTAGAAGAAAGGCTATCCTTCGTGAATTATTTATTTTACCCATCCTTACCAGGCAGGTGAGAAGTAAACCTCTTACAGTACCTTAGGGCTTAAACAGACAAACGTGTTTGCAGAGATTTTTATGTGTGTGAAATTCGCGCCCATAAACTGCGACAAAGCAAAGCCATTGATTTCAAAGGATTTGTTCTCACAAGTGTGTTTCTCACACGCAATTCCTACATGCACGAAAAGATAGTGCAGCAGCTGAGTGCCAGGTCTTTAGGTGGGAAAGACAGCGTGGAGCCCACGGTTGCTCTCTCGCCTCCTCCCGAGACACCCAAAATGCGGCCTGGACTGGCTGCGTGCAGGGGTAAAGTTATCAACCATGCTAAGAATATTTATGACTTACTGTTTCACGTGACGCCAGTGCCCATTTCATTCTCTCAACCGCTTTACAGACATGCTGGAGGGCCCCTACTCTTGGGGAACTACAATATAAGCTGCCTTATTCCTCGCATGCATTTTTTATACGTGAGAAAAGATAGGTTTTGCCCTATCTTTCTGCATGCTACACAAAAAGCTGCCATAGAAGTCTGTAGCAGCTTAAAAAAGGGGAGGGGAGGGTGTGACCCTGTGTGAAATGCAGGGGAAGGGGAGTAAACACAGCTGCCCTAATAATTAGGCTTCTATTCCAGGGAAAAAGAGTAACATGCACAATTGTGAACTGGTATTTGGAGTACAAAAAATATAGTATAATACACTGGCACATGCCTATCAGCCTGAGTATTGCCATCTCAAATCCTAGTTCATGTGCAAATACCCTCCCTTGCGGAGAGCATATTTACCTATACGTTTGTCGGTTTAGGCCCTTAGTCAGTAATTCTGAAATTTATGGCACACCCAAACGACATTATATCACTCACTTCAAGATCATATTCTAAGTTGTGAGCTCTTTATAGTATGATTACATGTTGGCAATGACATCACAGAGCTGCATTATGGCATTTTGGCATATACATTAGTGCTAAGCAAGTAGAGTGATAGAACTGGTATTTGAAGCTCCAGAAAAGTTAGGGTGGCTTTACACCCATGTTGGGAATTTTACTTCCTACTTTCCGGGAAGTAAAATTGATGGACTCCATTGACTATAATAGGGTCAGCTTACTTTCCGCCCAACTGACCGGTTTTGGGACAAAAAAAAGCACTCCATGCTGCGCTTTTTTTCCCGATATTTGCAGCCTGATCTATAATCGAACGTCCGGACGTAGGGTCTGACACAGATGTGAAACCAATCTTAGATAAAGTGTGTCTCTAAATGACTCAAAAGAATATGTTTTGGAATAGCAATTCAGAGTCCTAATTTGAACCCCATGAGATGCTGTGGACGTTCCTGCACGAAAGCCCAACATGGCTGAATTATAACAATTCTACTAAGAGAAATAGGACAAAATGTTCCTCCAGGGCAATGCGACAGACTTTTCTACTTATTAGAAGCGTTTTTCTGAAGTTGTCACTGGCCAAGGTGGTACAGCCGGGTATTTATATTTATTGTCTGCAGACTGAAATAATATATGTATGGAGCAACTTTTTGCCTTCTTGCTTTACTTTTGAAGAACAATGTTTCAGTAAACCAAGAGAAAGATAATATAATCTGCGGTTTCTGTGCCTGAGTGTCATCACTTTCCACCATATCTTAAGAGGATAACTTCACACCCATGGTCATCAGAAATAGGGCTGTATTCATAAGACAAACCCTTTAGTGGATCTTGCACATGGGATGGAATATTGAACACCAGCCTTGTGGAATATGCCGTCCCTGAATTCTGCACCAAAATCCGCACTACTAACCTCAGATTTTGGGCGGAATTCCCAGCAGGATTTTACTCTTTTTTTAACCCTTTTCCAATCCAATTTGTATCCTTGTTTTCCTAGGGGTCTTACTCTTCTTCTGCAGTTATACAACAGCGCTATATGCTGGCTAAAGCCAGTACTGCATGAGGTGACACATTGGATACGCTCCGTCAGCAGAGAGGCTGGCAATATACAGTAAGAGAACCCCGACGGACGTCTGCCAACATCGGAGCTGTACAGCCTTAAATCATAATGTCTTCAGAGGTCAGACAGTGGATTGGAAAGGGTTAAATTCCGCATCAAAATCCGTGGACTTTGGGGCTAAATATTCTGCAGTTGGGCATATTCCGCAATGCTGCTGTGGAATATTCCGTCCGGTGTGAAAGGTCCCTAAGGTTTTTAAGCAGGTTTCTAAAAATATATACATAGTATCACCACATAGATGAGTCTAGCAAATGATTCATACATTTCATTAAAGTAATGATTCAATACTACTGCCAACAAGAAGGAAAACAATGTCAAATGGGGAACCCTTACTATTTATCTTAATTAATAAGATGTTACACAACACTGAGTAACCTCTGCTGTGATCTGGTCTAAGCCTGCCCAAACTACAAGAAAAAAGGGAAAGATTTGTAATATTTTTATTTCAAGAAGGCTCTGTTTACATCTATACTGTGGCTTCTGGCTATAACCAAAGCCGAAGCTATATTATAAAATCTGACATGGATATGAATACAGCCTAAAAGTTATATGTTCAGCATAACTGTAATAGAGTCAATATTAAACTAATTGTATGCTGATAAAAACGTGTTTTTCTGCAACCAGCAAAGTAATGAAACCCATCTGCTTACAAATACACAACAATATCTATGCATTATCCTAAGGATGATAGCTTGACGTCTTTGCCTACCAGCAGCTACTTCCACCTCTTCATTTGCTTTGGGACTCATTCAGACGAGTGCTGTTTTCGCACAGCAAGAAAAAGATCGCTTCTATAGTGCTGAAAAGATCATGTGAACGGGCTACTTCAAGTTATGTGAAGTAGCCTGTTCACATGATCCAAGGTGTATGCTTTCAAGGCTCTAATAGGAGCCTATGGAAAGCAAGCAGCCAAGTTAGGACATCCTGCGTGCACCTCTAAGCATGTCCTATCTTCTGGTAGGTGCGCTGATTCAGCGTGCCTAACATTCTCTCATGTGAATGCTTCTATAAGAACCTATTGGTTCCTATTGGAAGCGCATTCTGTGCACTACTGACAGCGTGAAAACAACGCTCGTCTGAACGAGTCCTCATGCAAAGGAAGTCAAGATGTCAGAGTAAATAGTAATTGGATAAACTAATATATTGCTCCAGTAAGTAAGAGTCCTCAGTTGTTTACTGAAGCTACTGTAGTTAGAAGTTTAACAATGGCTTAAATTGGTTTTTGATGTCTGCAAGATATAAGGTAAAGTCCCCTGGGGCAAGCAACGAGTCATGACTGGCTCCTCGGTGACGTTACTTTGTGATGTTTTCTTGGCAGACTGTTTTGCAGGGTGGCTTGCCATTGCCTTCCCCAGTCACCTTTTTCCCCCCAGCAATCTAGGTACTCATTTTACCAACCTCGGAAGAATGGAAGGCTGAGTCAACCTTGAGCCAGCTACCTGAACCAGCAACCTTCAGGTCATGGGCGAGAGCTTAGGACTGCACTTCTGCTGCCTTAACACTCTGCACCACATGAGGCTCCTGCAAGATGTATGATAGTAGAAAATAATAGGCATTACAGGAATAATAAAGATGGTGTGG
Organism: Eleutherodactylus coqui; assembly: GCF_035609145.1. Taxonomy (NCBI): domain Eukaryota; kingdom Metazoa; phylum Chordata; class Amphibia; order Anura; family Eleutherodactylidae; genus Eleutherodactylus; species Eleutherodactylus coqui. The sequence continues at coordinate 243,156,619 of NC_089839.1, read as the reverse complement.
TTAGTTATATATGTACTGACTCAAATAACGTAAAAGAGAATCTACCAATAGTGATATAATATATGAACCTGCAAAATTAAACCACATTGTAATTTAAAATCTCCTTTACCATAAATGTACTTTAAAGAGAACCTGTCATTAGCGTTGCTCGACATGATTAGTTGGCTGCTAAAATTGGAACAATTTTAGGAAAAAAATCACCAAAATATTGTCTCTCTGGTTTCAGCAGAAAACACAGGTGTGTTGGCTTGCAGTGCTGGAGGTCTAGGCTTGATTTTGACCTTAAAGGGATTTGAACCTGGGAGCTCATCACTGCAAGGCAATAATAAAGTTAGGCCTGTCAAAAAATGGTGGCAGAGAATAAGACATTTTATTTTTTTAGAAGTAGTACAGCAAAAAAAAAAAAGTTATATAAATTTGATATTGTCGTACTGACCTACAGAATAAAGTTATCACGTTATTTTTACATCAATGAGACCACCCCCCTAAAATGGCAGAATTGTATTTTTTTCCATTTCACTCCACTTAAATATTTAAAATATTAAAAAGTTTTTCAGTACATTATATAGTACATTAAATAGAACCATTGAAAAATATGACTCGTCCTACAAAAAACAAGCCCTCATACAGCTACATCGATGGATAAATAAGAGTTTAGATTTTTTAAAGTGGGGAAGAAAAACCAAAAATGGAAAAACAGGGAGAAAGTCATCATTAAGGGGTTAAATACCTTATTCCTTCAGCTGTTCAACCCCTGTGTCCCCATGTTAACACCTCCTGTCATGAACTCTGTAGGTTCAGCCTTGTATATAGTGTATGTATATCAAAGTACCATTTGATATAGATTAAATGAAACCAACTATGAATTTGATGTGATCAGGTGGTCAATTATTAATATACATTAATGCTTTTTTTAATACTCTTTCCATCACCTTTGCCTCAGTGATTACAATACAGTAATGTGAAATTCAGATTGGCAATGACAAAATGATCCTGGCAAGTGTGTTCTATCAGGATGGTTAAAATATGAGCCTTTGATATATGAATGCTGTGCTCTCACACGATCATGTCCAAATGTTCCCATATAAAGTAAAATTCTTTGTATTTAACATCAAAGAAACCCGATAGGTGCCAAATCATCAGATATTCTGAATTATTGAATGGTCATAATAAAGTCCAAGCAGGAAGGCATCCCAAAGCAAAATGGTAACAGAAAATTTGCTAATATCTTTGTGTTGTGCTATCCTGGTCTTCTGAAACTCTACATTAATTTCCAGAATTAAATTAGATACTTTTGCTTTCGGCCGCAGCCGCCTGAAGGCCAACAGCGTGTCTTAGCGCACCCCATCGTTGTGATGGGTGATGAAGAAAATCACAGCGCTGTAAAGCTCCGTCCAGCGCCATGATCGAATGCATGTCTGTGAGACCCCATTGATTTCAATGGGAGCGTTATACTGCAATTACCACGGCGTTCAAAACAGTACAAAGTGCCTGTGTGGGAGGGGCCTGAGAGAGGCCTTATGCTCACAGATACTAATGTAATTTTCTTTCCTCCCCTTGAAAACTCTGCTATAGATACTCATCTGTCTCTCTACACTTATACACAGCCTATATGATCTGCCTTCCATGAAATAGTGGATGCTCCCCTTCCATTCCATAGTTACTTAGTAAGGTTGAAAAAAGACATACTGTGTATCCATGAAGTTCAACATAGGCATGGGAAATGACATGCATGAAGAGAAAAAGTAAAATTTAGAACTTTATTTTTCCCTACTAATCCAAAGGAAGCATGAAAGAAAACATGAGTCAATCTGCCATAAAAAAGGAAAAATGCATTTCCACATCCCAAGTGGCAATCAGACTGAATCAACATTCGAACAAGAACTCTATGCATTTACATCTGCCATGTACAACTGCCTCCCTGCTGCTCTGTCTAATACTGAAAGAAGGGTGGGGAAGCGCAAAGAAAACCAATACAGCTAAGAGCAGTGCACTGTTGGATCTACACTGGAAGCAGCAGCTTTACTAGCGACATGAAGGAGCTGTTCGGACTCTAAATTAGCCAAGTGGTAGGAGATTTTTAATGATAATTTTTGTAAGGTTGTTTACTTTTACATTTAGGAAGCAAAGGAACAATAAAAATATTGGTGCGATGGTTTCCATAGCCTTTACCCTTGATCTTTTCTATGGTTAAAGTTTTTAGTAAAAATATTTAATCTATAGATATATGTAAATTGGTCAAATTTTCAGTGATCTAATAGTTTTTTCTTACAAATATTAGGTCCTTTAAAAAAAAAACAAATAAGCCATGCTCATGCAGCCTAAGTACTCACCCAGGTCATATTCACCCCTCAAAAGGGCACAAACTTTTCAGACAACTTATAATCATCCACTAGCTTGTGTTAGTCTCATCATTTATGTCATTTTAATTGCATTAAAACTTCTATTGCTTTACCACTGTAAATCACATGCGAAGTAGCTGCCACTAGGCATCTCCTTTCCAGCTTTTTTTTGCAATCCACTATCTGTTGTTAGGTACAGAGCTTCTGTAGTAACAAGCAGACAGGGACATTTCCTTAGCAATGGGGAAATAAGCTATTCTCACAGGGCACTCCTGTGCACTCAGAGGCATCAGTCTGACAGATGTGTATACACTGTGATAATGATCTCCACAATCTCTGCCTCTACTGGTGGGGTGTCTATGGATTTACTTTCCATTTGGCCAGAATGTCTAAATCTTTTTGGACGAGCAGAGGAGCAGGTATTCAGATACTGTTCCCTTACTAATTAGACCACAGACTGTTTAATGCAGCATAGGAAGAGAGGGCAAGGAAGTGCAGGGCAGTGAACTACTGGCAGAATGGTAGGCTTGCTACATGACCCCTGCATGAAGGTGGATTGCAAGCAGCAGAACAATGGGGAAGAACACCAGAAAATTAAAACTTACATACACAAAATAGAGTGCATACAGCAGCAAATGAATGGGTAAAGAGAACATGTTATATTTTAGAAAACCTAAAAACTCAGGTACGCTTTAAAGAGGTTTCCACAGAGTAGGAGATAATTGTCTGACCACTGGAACCCCAGAAATCTCAAGAACTGTGCCCCCAAATGCCCCTGTGAATAGAGCAGTGGTGCATATGCTTTCCACTCCATTCACTTTTATGGGACAGGCAGAGAAAAATGCTCTCAGTAATTTCCATCCATCCCATAGGTGTGAATGGAATGATAATCACGCATGTGCATGACTGTTTAATTCACTAAGGGCATTCAGGGACCCAGATCTCTGGATTACTGGGAATCCCAGCTGTCAGACACCTCCATCCCAAGCAATCAGACATTTATTCCCTATCCCTGTGGATAGTGAATTAATGTATTTTATGGCAAAACTCCATTAAAACTACAGTCTAATCATATATTTAATGCTATTTGCCAGAAAGATAATAGTTCATTAAGTTAATCACACTTCATGACAAGCTGGTTCCTTGGACACGATGATGACTTCAATGAGCAGCACAGCTAACAAATCTCCAATAGAGAACTTTGGAAACAAATTTACTACAGGCATCTACATTATAGTGTCATGCTAATATTTACCAGAATCTCTAAGAAATTGATCCAACGTCTTGCAGAATGAGGAAGGACTCTGAGAGGATTCGAAAGCTTGCAATAAGATTGTGCATTTTTTTAGCCATTGAAAGGTATCATATCTACAAGATTTCTTAATTTCTCTTACTGAGAACAATCATGGATACACAAAATACTCAGCGCAAACCAACATGGAGGTCCCTTTATGTGTTGCCTCCCTGGTCTACTTTTGTAGGCACTGGTGGAATTTTCAGAAGGCTTTGCAGACTTTTCTTTTATTCTTAGAGCATCTAGGAGGTAATATCAGGAAAAGAGCTAAAGAAGTAATCGGTATCTGAGAGGGTTTTGTTTGTGGATAAGTGATAAAAATTGATTCTCATACAAACGCTTTAAGGAATTACAACAATTTTAAGAACTGATCCGGAGATGTCTATGTATCCTTTCACAGCACAACTAACTTACTCTCTACCTTAGGCTGCCTGCAGACGGGTGGGTTGGATCCGGTTGTGAGGATTCTGCAGAGAGCGTACTCACCCCCGCCCGCGGCTGTTTGATGTGCCGCCTTGCCGGGCAGCCGGCGCATGCGCAGACCGGAGCCGGCAGCCGGGCAGTGACGTTTCTGTGTGGGGCTCTGCGAGCCCCGTACAGAAATAGAGCATGCCGCGATCTGCTTGCCGGGCGAGATTTCGCCCGGACAAACCGTGGCCGTCTGCCTAGGATTGCGTTTGCTAACGCAATCCTATGGCAGCTTCCAAGGGCGGAAATTCCGCGGGAAATCCCGCTGCGGAATTTCGGCCCGTCTGCAGGTGGCCTTACTGTCCTCAACCGGAATGTCAAAAATGTGAAGAATTTATGATGTATGAATTATGTATATTTACAGTATATAGACGTATTATTTATACATATGGTACTGTATATGGTGTTACTATTTATATGTGCATACCATTTAATATATTTTTGGCCATAGGTCCCTTACGTGATAGGCTGCCGTGGTGTTTACACTGTAAATACATTTATAAAGATACACTTATGAAGATTCCGGTTTTGAAATTAAAAGGCACAAGTCAGCTGCTTGCTGATCTGTATTTATTTTCAATAAAACTTCCTAGGTCTCTTCAGCTATTACTGTGTAATCATTTTGCGGAGCGCAGACTGTTATCCCCACAGTTAAGATTCTCCCTTTGACTTTCCGGCGATACTTAATTCTCCAGTAAAATATCTGCTTCAATATCCTGAGATAAGACAGCACATTATCAAGGAATTGATTACTACTTCCTTGCTTAAGGATAACCCATATTTGGAAGTTATTTCATAGTATACCAAGTATATGGCTTACTCTTTTTGAAACTTTCTTAGATTTTAATACTGTATATTTTACTTAGAATATCACATAGACAGATTTATATTCGCAAAAAGACTCTAAATGTTAAAATCTGATAGTATCAAAGTTCACTATTTCTCGTAGTATTGCTTCCACCATAAATTTTAGACCAAGCAATCCCTGAAGGGATGATGTAGTATGGATACTGTATATGCTGGAAATTCAAACTAATAGGTAATACATAGATGAGTGAGGTCCTCCAGAGCAAAAGGGGTTCTTTGTTAGTGGCTTTCTGTTCTAGAACCCCCCTTTATTCTTCCATATGTCCTAAGTGGGCAAAAGGCAAAGGCATTAGCCAATGTCTTCTCCACGGAATGAGAATGCTATCTACTATAGCCAGAACGAAAAGACTTCATTGGTAGAGATGAGCGAACGTACTCGTCCGAGCTTGATATTCGTGCGAATATTAGGGTGTTCGGGATGCTCGTTACTCGTAACGAGTACCACGCGGTGTTCCGGTTACTTTCAGTTTCCTCTCTGAGACGTTAGCGCGCTTTTCTGGCCAATTGAAAGACAGGGAAGGCATTACAACTTCCCCCTGTGACGTTCAAGCCCTATACCACCCCCCTGCTGTGAGTGGCTGGGGCGATCAGATGTCACCCGAGTATAAAAGTCGGCCCCTCCCGCGGCTCGCCTCAGATGTCTTGTGAGTTAGCTGAGGGAAAGTGCTGTTGGTGCCGGAGCTGCTATAGGGAGAGTGTTAGGAGTTAGTGTAGGCTTCAAGAACCCCAACGGTCCTTCTCAGGGCCACATCTATCCGTGTGCAGTACTGTGGAGGGTGCTGTTAGCAGTGTTGCACAATTTTTTTTTTTTCAAAATCGGCAGTCTGCAGAGCATTGCGCCTTGCAGTAATAGTCCAGGGATAGAAGTGGTAGTTAGGCAGGGAGAGTGTTAGTGAGTGTAGGCTTCAAGAACCCCAACGGTCCTTCTTAAGGCCACATCTATCCGTGTGCAGTACTGTGCAGGCTGCTGTTAGCAGTGTTGCATTTTTTTTTTCAAAATCGGCAGTCTGCAGAGCATTGCGCCTTGCAGTAATAGTCCAGGGATAGAAGTGGTGGTTAGGCAGGGAGAGTGTTAGTGAGTGTAGGCTTTAAGAACCCCAACGGTCCTTCTTAGGGCCACATCTATCCGTGTGCAGTACTGTGCAGGCTGCTGTTAGCAGTGTTGCATATTTTTTTCTTTTCAAAATCGGCTGTCTGCAGAGCATTGCGCCTTGCAGTAATACTACAGGGAGAGAATTGTGTAGGCAGGGCCAGAAGACATATATTATTGATTGAATATAGTCAGTGGGCCCTCCGTTTCCAAAAAAGGGAAAAATTGTATTTGTCCTGCAGTCTTGCGCCAATTTATTTCCTGCCTGGGAAAAGTAACCGCTGTGCTGCACTTCATATAACTGCATTTCTGTGCAACACATATCTTATCTGATTGAATATAGTCAGTGGGCCCTCCGTTTCCCAAAAAGGGAAACATTCCATTTGTCCTGCAGGCTTGCGCCAATTTATTTGCTGCCTGTGAAAAGTAACCGCTGTGCTGCACTTCATATAACTGCATTTCTGTGCAACACATATCTTATCTGATTGAATATAGTCATTGGGCCCTCTGTTTCCCAAAAAGGGAAACATTCTATTTGTCCTGCAGGCTTGCGCCAATTTATTTGCTGCCTGGGAAAAGTAACCTCTGTGCTGCACTTCATATAACTGCATTTCTGTGCAACACATATCTTATCTGATTGAATATAGTCAGTAGGCCCTCCGTTTCCCAAAAAGGGAAACATTCTATTTGTCCTGCAGGCTTGCGCCAATTTATTTGCTGACTGGGAAAAGTAACCGCTGTGCTGCACTTCATATAACTGCATTTCTGTGCAACACATATCTTATCTGATTGAATATAGTCAGTGGGCCTTTTCTTTTTAAAAAAAGGGAAACATTCTATGTGCCCTGCCTCTGTCAGTCCTCAGCGTTCTGTGTACGTGTGTGGTGGGTGGAGATAGTAAACAAATCATACGCAGCCAGCTACGTTTAACAGCAGGCTTGCGCCAATTTATTTCCTGCCTGGGAAATCAAATCACTGGTAATACACCATGCTGAGGGGTAGGGGTAGGCCTATAGGACGTGGACGCGGGCGAGGACGCGGAGGCCCAAGTCAGGGTGTGGGCACAGGCCGAGCCAGTGCGGTGGCCAGGGGTAGAGGCAGGGCCAGACCGAATAATCCACCAACTGTTTCCCAAAGCGCCACCCTGCACAGGTCAAGGTGCTCTACGGTGTGGCAGTTTTTCACAGAGACACCTGACGACCGACGAACAGTGGTGTGCAACCTTTGTCGCGCCAAGATCAGCTGGGGAGGCACCACCAACAGCATGCGCAGGCATATGATGGCCAAGCACCCCACAAGGTGGGACGATGCCCGTTCACCGCCTCCGGTTTGCACCACTGCCTCTCCCCCTGTGCCCCAACCTGCCACTGAGATCCAACCCCCCTCTGAGGACAGAGGCACTACCGTCTCCTGGCCTGCACCCACACCCTCACCTCCGCTGTCCTCGGCCCCATCCAGCAATGTCTCTCAGCGTAGCGTCCAGACGTCGCTAGCGCCACAGTTTGAGAGCAAGCGCAAGTACGACGCCACGCACCCGCACGCTCAAGCGTTAAATGTGCACATTGCAAAATTGATCCTAGAGATGCTGCCGTATAGGCTTGTGGAAACGGAGGCTTTCAAAAGCATGATGGCGGCGGCGGCCCCGCGCTACTCGGTTCCCAGTCGCCACTACTTTTCCCGATGTGCCGTCCCAGGCCTGCACGACCACATCTCCTGCAACATTGTACGCTGTCGGTCCACAGGGACTTCACAATAGGGAGTTGTACCTGCCTGTGTCTATGAATTAAAAACCACAGTCTGACTGGGGCATGCAGACACCTTGACAGAATGAATAGTGTGTGGCACATAGGTTCCCCATTGCTATGCCCACGTGTGCAGCTCCTGATGGCGGTGGAACAGGATTATATTTCTCATTGCTTCTGTACAGCATTGTGGGCTATCGCCCCGCCCCTTTTAAAGAGGGTCGCTGCCTAGCCGTGCCAACCCTCTGCAGTGTGTGCCTGCTTTTCCTCTGGCAGACGCACTTATAAATTGACATGAGTGTGGCGTGGCATGAGGGCAGCTGAAGGCTGGGCAGGGACAGTTTGGTGTGCGCTGTGGACACTGGGTCGTGGGGGGGGTGGTTGGTCAGCATGTTACCCAGGAGAAGTGGCAGCGGAGTGTCATGCAGGCAGTGATTGTGCTTTGTTGGAGGTAGTGTGGTGCTTAGCTAAGGTATGCAATGTAATGAGGGCTTTTCAGGAGCAAAAGTTGTTGGGGGGGGGGCCCACTCTTGCCGGTATTGTGGCTTAATAGTGGGACCTGTGAACTTGAGATGCAGCTCAACATGTAGCCCCTCGCCTGCCCTATCCGTTGCTGTGTCGTTCCCATCACTTTCTTGAATTGCCCAGATTTTCACACATGAAAACCTTAGTGAGCATCGGCGAAATACAAAAATGCTCGGGTCGCCCATTGACTTCAATGGGGTTCGTTACTCGAAACGAACCCTCGAGCATCGCGAAAATTTCGTCCCGAGTAACGAGCACCCGAGCATTTTGGTGCTCGCTCATCTCTATTCATTGGCAATTGTTACAAACCATGGTTAGAGATATACAAAAAAGAGGGGATTCAACTAGGAGTAGCTAAAAATATCTGGACTGAAGGGTAGTAGCTGGAAAAAAGAACAAAAAAAAGAGTACAATTAAATTGTGAGCCGCAGAACGGAATTAGCGGCCCGTACAGTAGGCTGTTTTTTTTACTGGTCATAACCAGTGTGGAACAATGTTATATGGTTTGTATTGTGGTGATCCTCTGCACGGTTAGTAACAAAACCCCACAGGTGTGGATAGAATTCCCAGTAAATAAAGGATGCTTATATAAGGGCTCCCACACACTTGCGTTTTTCTAATGCATCGCAAGTTTGTGCTTTGCGATTGTTGTGCAATGCGTTTTTTAATATTAGAAAGTCCCATTGACATTTGCATTAAAAAAATGCAGCATTAACGCAGCGTTAAAAAAACACAAGTGTGTGCGAGCCCTAAGCGCTCCCACCCACTGGCGTTTTTTTCTCCACTGCGCTTGCAGAGTAAGTGAAAACTCCTGCAGAGCAGTGCGAGAAAATCGCTGCGACAGTCTTTTCAATGGGGCCAGCGGCAGCAGCGCTAGCCCCATTGAAAAGATATGGAGAATGCCGCGGACTTCTGCCACAGCTGTGACAGGAGTTTCCTTCATCCCCGTGGGGACCGCGGGGATGAAGGAACCCTCTGTCACAGCTTTGACAGCTGTCACAGCTTTGACAGCTGTCACAGCTGTGGCAAAAGTCAGTGACATGCTATCTCATTGCTTTCAATGGGATCGGCACTGCTGCCGATCCCATTGAAAGCAGTGGTTTCTGACAAGCCCTGCAGAATGATTATCGGAGAAGGGCTTGAAATATAAGCCCTTCCCCGATAATCATAAAAAAGTGGTTAAAAAAAATAATAAAAATGTTACTCACCTCTCCTGCTGTCAGCCGCGTCCTCCGGCTGGCTCCCTGGCACTGCTACTGAGCTCTTTCAGCAGACGGGGATTTAAAAATCCCCGCCTCCTGAAAGGGCTGTGCGGATTGACTGAGGGCTCAGCCAATAGCAGCTACTGCTTAGCTATTGGCTGAGCGCTCAACCAATGGCAGATAGCTCTTAGCTATTCATTCATGAATAGCAATATCTTAGCTATTCATGAAGGAATAGCTAAGAGCTCTCTGTCATTGGCTCAGCGCTCAGCCAATAGCTAAGCAGTAGCTGCTATTGGCTGAGCCCTCAGCCAATCTGCACAGCCCTTTCAGTAGGCGGGGATTTTTAAATCCCTGTCTGCTGAAAGAGCTCAGTAGCAGTGCCCGGGAGCCAGCCGGAGGACGCGGCCGACAGCAGGAGAGGTGAGTAACATTTTAATTATTTTTTTAACCACTTTTTTATGATTATCGGGGAAGGGCTTATATTTCAAGCCCTTCTCCGATAATCATTCTGCAGGGCTTGTCAGAAACCACTGCTTTCAATGGGATCGGCAGCAGTGCCGATCCCATTGAAAGCAATGGGATAGCATGTCGCAGACTTCTGCCACAGCTGTGACAGAGGATTCCTTCATCTCCGTGGTCCCTGCGGGGATGAAGGAAACTCCTGCCACAGCTGTGACAGCTGTCCCAGCTGTGGCAGAAGTCCGCGTCATTCTTCATATTTTTTCAATGGGGCTAGCGCTGCTGCCGCTGTCCCCATTGAAAAGACTGGCGATGTCACAGCGATATCCCAGCGATTTTGGGATATCTGCCTGCGTTTTTCTCGCACTGCGATGCGAGACTTTAACTTTAGAATCGCATCGCAGTGGAGAAAAAAACGCCAGTGGGTGGGAGCCCTAAAGGATATATATCCTTCCTATAGTCTGTCTATACTCCACAGCTTTGCCCATCCTTTGATTTCTTTCAGTGCTGTCTGTCTGCACAGTCTGTCCAGGATGTTTCCCTCTGTAGAAATAATGGATGTGTCTGATGAAGGTGTAGTGTAATTTCCCATTGTTTGGCTTAGTACCCATGTTTGGAAGAAAATGTTCATAAGACGTAGTAGCAATAGACAATTCATGTCTGAAAAAGAATCAAGAGAGTCTTAGTTGTTGGCATTTTTATTTTCATCTGTACAATTTACATTGGTCCATATGGACCTATTGAATCAAGCTGGATTTTAGATTTTTTAGGATTTCATCATTTTCTTTTGATGACTGTGGAGCCTAACATATCTTTACTAACATTGGGCTCATACTAAGGTGTGCGTACATAGGTGTGCACAAACTTTGCATCCACATATGCGCAAAAACATGCATGTGAATGCAGGTCTGTGCCCATTGCCTCCAATGGGGCCGCAACTGCTGCCGGTGGCCCCATTGAAAGCATTGGATGTGCTGGCAACCCCTGCAGTGATTTTTCGGTGAAGGGCTTTAAATATAAGCCCTTCCTTGAAAAATCATTCCTGGTTTGTGTAAAAAATAAAAAAAATATATACTCACCTGTCCGCTGTAGCAGGGGCTTAGGCGCGACTTCTCTACTCGGTCCCTGAAAGTGTAGTGTAGTTCTTTGCAGGGGATTTCTTGGATGTGAAACCCCTGGATGCTATTACATCTGGGGGTTTCACCCTGTGGTCAATAGGGCTGACGTCAGCAGCGGCGGCCCCACTGACAACATACAGAAAAGACTGTGATCCTCTGCTACAGCTGTGACAGATGTAGCTGAGGATTTCTTCATCTCCGCGGGGAGTTCCCTCATCACTGAACACTGTGACAGCACTGAATTCAATAAATTTAGTGAATGGCTGAGCACTGCCTGTGATTGGCTGAGTGCTGTGATCAATCACAGGCAGCATTCAGCTGTCATTCAATAAATGGCTGAGAACAGCCTGTGATTGGTTGAGCACTCAGCCAATCAGATACAGACCTTTCATCAGGTGAGATCCTTAATCCCCGCCTGCTGAAAAAGATTCAGAGCAGTGCAGGGAGAAGATGCGGCTGGAAGGGCCTGAGCCCCGACAGCTGCGGAGAGGTGAGTATATATATATTTTTATTTTTAACACATTCTAGGGACGATTTTCAAGGAAGGGCTTATATTTAAAGCCTTTCCCCAAAAATCCCTGCAGGGCTTGCCGGCAGCCCATTGCTTTCAAAGGGGCTGCAGAAGCGCTGGTCCCATTGAAAGCAATGGGAGAACATTGCGCTCCTGTGCCACAGCTGTGACAGCTGTGCCGGGGGAATTCTTCAGCCCCACTGGGAATCCCCTTGTCATTGAACACTGTGACAGTGCTGTCATAGTGTTCAATGATGAGGGAACCTCCTACGCACATGAAGAAATCCTCGGGTATAGATGTCACAGCGGTAGCAGAGGATCGCAATATTTTCTGTATGTTGTCAATGGGGCCACCACTGATGCCAGTGACCCCATTGACCACAGGGTGAAACCCCTGAATGTGACAGCATCCAGGGGTTTTACATCCAAGGAATCCCCTGCAAAGAACTTCAGTACACTGCCGGGGATTAAGCAGAGAAGTTGCTCCGGAGCCCCAGTACCGGCAGACAGGTGAGTATATGTTTTTGTTTTTTTTTTAACACAAACCAGGGGTGATTTCAGAAAAGGGTTTATATTTAAAGCCCTTCCCTGAAAATTATTGCAGGGGTTGCTTTCAGCTCATCGTCTATCGCTTATGCAGCATAAACGAAGGACGATGAGCTGAACTCTGATCATTCAGTGTAAATAGCAGCCGTTCAGTACTGAATGGGCGCTATGTTAACTCAGTAGAGAGGGTCGGGGGAGCGCGAGGAGAGAAATCTCCTGCAACCGCCCTGCTCCCTGCTGGACGCTCTGTGAGTGAACCAGGAATACTAGCTCCCGTGCAACAGCATGGGAATGAGTGTATGTGGGAATAAGTGTTTGCCCGACATTCGTCCCGTCTAAATGGGCCTTAACACAGCAAGACCAACATTTCCACTTCATCTGTCATTGGTGACTTCTGAAAGGGTGACATATTTGATCAACATCCTATCTGGAAAAAAATTGCTCTTTTGGCAAACTTTTATCTGCAGCAAATGTACTACAAATTGCCAACAGATTTGAACATTGATTTCACCCTTTATAAAAGCACAGTGTACTCTGCTAATTAGTCAAGCCAACATGATTTATCATTTGACTACATTGCCTAATATACTAGGTGATGTTATTTTAATTGTGTAAAGATACAGAATTTTACAACAAGTTCTAGGTAGTTTTCCTTTTATGCATTTGCAGGATCAATAAAATAGAAAATTGTTTATACAATCTGATGCCAACTAATGGTATGCAGGGGCATAAGTAGGGTAAAGTTGCATATACATGGAATGGTAATCATTAAAAAATCACGAGATTGTTCAAATTTGAATGATATTTGTTCAGTGTAAACACGGCCAACCATCAACCTGGGGGTTATGAGCTTGGAGGAATGCCAAGAAGCAACTATTTTGTCAAGGAAATTTAGATAAATGTAAATAAAGAGCACAGATCTAGCATGTGCTGAACTAATTCTGAGCATGCTAAATGTGTTTAACATGTTAAACAATCATTCACAGGTTACACTATATACATATCAATTGACAGATAATTAAATCTCACATAGTGCAGGATAACTATGCAGCAGGCTATTAATCCTGTTTTAATGATGCTGCATCTGTAGATCATCAAAGTGAATGTCTGGTGAAGGAAAGTCTAATTACAACTCTATGTTATGAGATAGATAGATAGATAGATAGATAGATAGATAGATAGATAGATAGATAGATAGATAGATAGATAGATGTTAACATGACAGGTACATAAGTGGTGCATCAATTTACAGCACTAAGGCTCTTTCACACGAGGGACCTAAGCGCACAAAAATGCTGCGTGCAAAAAAATTGTAGCTAACAGCACAAAAACGCATAAATGGATGATTTTCTGTGAATGGATGAGGGCTGTGCTAGAAGGGTTCTCCAAGGGATTCCCCCATAATGGGGAGAGAGGGCAGGGCTAAAGGGATTCTCCGAGGAATTCCTGCATAGTGGAGAGAGAGGGGCTACAGAGAGTGAGGGGCTAGTGAAGAGAGAGGGCAGGTCAAGAGGGTTTCTCTAAGGGATTCCCACATAACAGGAAAAGAGTGTGGGGTTAGAGGGAACCCCTCTAGCCCCACCCTCTCTCTTCCCTCTAGTCCTGCCCTCTCCCCGCTATCGGGCAATCCCTTTGGGTTTTCCCTAGAGCCCCGCCCTCTCTTTTCCTGCTATGTGGAGTCCATGAAAGAACCCCTCCAGCCATGCTTTCTCTCTCCTGGCTATGGGGGAAGGGTGTTCTCTCCAGCTCCGCCCTCTCTCACCCTACTATGGGGGAATTCCCCTGTAGCAGGAAGAGAAGGGTTCCCCTGCAGAATGTAATTACACTGACTGTCATTATGCCTGTTAGCCTTTAAACTACCCATTAAAATCTGTTCCGCTAATGGGTAGTTTAAGGGCTAAAAGGCATAATCACAGTCAATGTAATTACATCCTACAGGGGAATCCTTCTCTCTCCACTACAGGGGAATCCCTCATTATCCATTTGCTAGCTGGCTCACATAGCCTCCGATACGAGTCTATAGACACTTCTGCGCATCGTGCACCAAACATAGGTCAGGTCTTATCTGTTCACACAGCAGGGAATTTGAGTTGCTGAATTTCAGTGGTTGAGGTCCCTTTTTTTAGGTGCGATTTTTTTTTTGCCCGGCTAAAGTTCCTTTATCTGAATGTTTCCAAAGGAAACCATTGGTTCTAATAGCCACAGTATTTTTTTGTGCACGGGATTTTTCCACACTTAGGTCCTCGTGTGAAAGAGCCCTTATAATGCACTGTAGTTTAACTGTCGCAAAGTGTTAAATAGTGACGAGCGAACTCTGAAAAGTTTAGTTAGGTCGGTTTGAAAAACTTTTGTAAGAAGTTTGGCTCGGTCTGAATTAGCTTGAACTAATCCAGAACTACACCAAAACCCATAGAACTTGTGTATAACACTGTCTAAGATCCATAAAAGACTTTAGAACACTCTGAGAGTACTGTACAGGGCTTTTATGGCTCTTAGACGGTGTTATACAAAAGTGTGCAGGACTAGTATTGAGACAACTGAACTAGTAGAATGCTATTTGAAATAGAACTTAGCTAAAAGCTTGGTTTGAGTTCATGCCTAACTAAAGTTTTAGCAAAGTTTGACCCGAAATAGCATTCTACTGATTCAATTCACTCAACACTAGTTAAATGTCAAGTTAATCTCTGCTTCATCTATCCATCTATTTACTGTATTTCCATGACAGAAGAATTTCCTCTGTGTTTGGAGGAAGGAGAAGTTTCACCATTTTCATAAATAGGGATTTTTAACAGTAAGAACAATGCACTATAGAACTTTCTGCCACAGGATGTTGTGATGGTTGATTGAACAAGTTCAGGGAGGGTCTAAATGCCTTTTGTTGAAATATAACGTTGTGTGTATAGATATCTAGCGTTGGGACGTAGATCCATGATTTTTACTGATTACCATATTTAGAGTTACAAAGGAAAATGTAACCTAATATTTGGGCAACTGACATCTACTCCATTGAGATTTTTAAATTGGATCATTGGATCAGCACAGGATTATAGTTTGGACTTCATGGGTCTGTATCTTTTTTTCAAACTTATCAGCTACCGTATATTTTGGCGTATAAGGCGACTGGGCATATAAGACGACCCCCCAACTGTCGCCTAACATGCCGGCGCTGCTGCAGGCTGTCGCTCCCTCCTCGTCCCCGACAAAGCATTGGTTTCTGGAGGCGGGGATTTCAAGCCCCACATCCAGAAAGCAATGCTCTGCCGGCAACGAGGAGGGAGCGACAGCCTGCAGCAGCACCGCAGAACGCCAGGGGAGGTGAGTACTACTTTTTTTTTGCCACTTTTTTTTGTATACCCGGCATATAAGACGACCCCCGACTGCAAAGCAGATTTTTCGCGGTTAAAAGGTCGTCTTATATGCCGGAATATACGGTATGTACTTTTATTATTGCTTAAAAATATGCATGAATTTGACATTTTGCTTATAATGAATTACTATAACTACAGGGCTAGGCTATTGTTTCCTGGACTGCGTAACTGTATAAATTAAATGCACTGATCTGACATTTCATGACAAATGAATTATAGCAATGTGTGTCTACTGAACCTGCAAAATACATAGTTCAAGGTAGGGCCAAGAACTTTGATAAATCGATGGTCATACAACTACATCACAATAGCATTATTTCAATAAAATTAATAGTATTTCTGCCCTTGCTCCCAAAATCCAATGGAGTTGTCATCTCATAGACTTGGCAGCCAATTAAACTGATGCACAAATTACATGCTAAATAGATTAGACTGATTTCTTTTCTTCTTAATGAATGCAAAATCTTTCCTAGAATTGGCAAGGCTATGGCCATAATTACAGTGTGTCCATAGCACATGCAATGGATCCTTTTGTAGCCTGCTTTTACCATTTGGAAAAATATATTTCATATAGTCCTGTTTTGCTCATTGTGAATTGTATTTCATTTCAGGGATGACATATAGTTGAGTTCATGTGTTCTCATTTGCCTTTTCATGGCAAAATCTACTGTAGAGGTATTGTCCCATAGTCCAACATTTATGCAGTCTATCAAACTGAAAGCTCTCACATGATGCCTTTAAAAATAGGTAGGACATTGCAGAAATGCAATATATGGTTTAAAGGGGATATGTTAAAGGGGAAATGTTTGCTTTCTAAAGCCTCCCTCAATGATTCTTAAACATAAAAAAGAATACATACTCACCTCCCTGCCTATCGCATTCCACCAGTGCCCAATGCCTTGCTGCTCTTCACTTATGGCTTCCGTGACCCAGCAATGACAGCACTGATAGAAGGGACATGTGACCAACGACTCACTTTCAGCTGGTAATTAGCTGCAACTGTCACATGTCCCATTGCTGGGACATCATTGGTTTGCGGTCCAGAAGTGAAGACCAACACGAAACTGGGCATCGATGAAACTGGAACAGTGGGGGATTGGGTTTTTTAACTTGTGAGTAGGTTTCATTTTTTTCTGCTCAGATAACCCTTTTATCCCCTAAGGGGGGCTTCACACGAGCGTGTTTTTGTGTGTGCACACGCGCGCAGAAAAACACGCTTCTATTAGAAACAATGCATTCTCTATGGTGTGTTCACATGTTGGTGTTTTACAGGTGTGTGCCTGTAAAGATAGGACGTGTGCACCATAAGGAATGCACGCATTGTCTGCAATGGAGCCGCGGCTGCTGCCGGACGCTCCATTGAAAACAATGGTTTGCCGGCACCCCTAATTTGTTTTTCAGGAAAGAGCTTTACATATAAGCTGTTCCCTGAAAAACAAGAATTTTAGTGTAAAAAAAAAATAAAATAATGCACCCATTCTCTTCAATGGAGCCGCGGCTGCTGCCAACGGCTCCATTGAAGACAATGATCTGCTGGCACCCCGTAATTGTTTTTCAGGGAAGAGCTTTAAATATAAGCTCTGCCCTGGAAAACAAGAATTTTAGTGTAAAAAAAAAATTAAAATACTCACCTGTCCGCCACTGCCATATCCCCTCGAGGATGAAGAACACATCTGCCGCATGCGGCAGATGTTTCTTTCATCCCTGTGAGGAAAAATAATTCCCTGCTGCATCTGCCACATCTGTGACAGATGCAGCAAAGGAATTTTTCATCCCTGCAGGTAATAAAGAATTCCTTACCACAGCTCTCACACTAAATTTTACACTAAAATTCTTCTTTTCAGGGAAGGGCTTATATGTAAAGCTCTTCCCTGAAAACCAATTCAGGGGTGGCGGCAGATCATTGTCTTCAATGGAGTCGCCGGCAGCAGTCGCGGCTCCATTGAAGGCATTGCACGGACCAGCATTCACGTGAGTTTTTGCACGTATATGGGTGCACACTTATGTACGCACCTATGTACGCACAAAAACACGCTCGTGTGAAGCCACCCTTAACGCTACAGGATGTACATTTATGTCCTGCAGGTTCAGGGTTTGTATAGAAAGGGTTTGATCATAATTAGAGATGAGCTCTGAACTGCTCTGAACAGCTGTGAGTAGTATTCAGCAGCCGGGGATTTAAAATCCCCGCCTGCTGAATGAGAGGCCTCTGATTGGTCACAGCCTGACCAATCAGAGGCCAGCCCTCACTCACACCCATTCATGAGCCAATCAGAGGCAGCCCTCACTCACCCATTCATGAATTCATGAATGGGTGTGAGTGAGGGCTGGCCTCTGATTGGTCAGGCTGTGACCAATCAGAGGCCTCTCATTCAGCAGGCGGGGATTTTAAATCCCCGGCTGCTGAATACTACTCACAGCTGTTCAGAGCAGTTCAGGAGAACTGCAGCCTGCCGCGCTGAACTCCGTCTGCGGGCACCAGGTGAGTATATATATATTTTTTATTTTTACACATTTCTGGATGAATTGCAGGAAAGGGCTTATATATTTAACCCCTTTCCGACAATTCATCCCGCGATCGCCGGCAGCCCATTGCATTCAGTGGAGTCGGCTGTATTGACGGCTCCATTGAATTCAATGGGCTAACATCATTCTTCTCTGCCACAGCTGTTACAGCTGTGGCAGAGGAGAACTTGCTGTGTCGTTCCCATCATTTTCTTGAATTGCCAAGATTTTCACACATGAAAACCTTAGCGAGTATCGGCGAAATACAAAAATGTTCCGGTCGCCCATTGACTTCAATGGGGTTCGTTATTCGAAACGAACACCCGAACATCGCGGGAAGTTCGTTTTGAATAACGCGAACCCGAACATTTTGGTGTTCGCTCATCTTTAATCATAATATTTAATGTACCATATAATGCACCAGTTAATTATATGGTACATTAAATATTATTATTATTATTGTGGGGAGGAAAAAACAAAATGGAAAAAAAGGGCAGAGGTTAAAGGAAGCAATGCATGCTCCTATTTTGGAGGATAAATATCAGAACAGTATGAGGGCATATCTCAGCAAAATTGATCACACACAGTATGATTTTTTAAAATGTTTATAAGTATCAGGCCATTTTGGGGACAATTTGTTTCTGGTAAAAACAAAAAGCTATTATTTTTAATCCTGGTTAACCCCTTTTAGTTGATCACATGCCCATTTAGTACTATAAGTAATATCATATTACCTCCCATGAGGACAAATCTAATTATTTTCTCCTATTTTTTCCTGTAAAGTGGCTATTGTATCTTCTAAATATAAAATGTTGGCATTATTTTAATACTTTTCATCTATCTTTCTCTTTTCCCCACATTCATTGCTTGATTTTGAAAGAATAATACTATTTTATCAATTACTATGGAATTGATGGCTTAATGTGGCTGTCCAGTTATGAGCTTAAAAATTATATGCAAGTTAGTAAATTTAGGTGATGCTTACTTGCTTTTAACTTTTTGCTCCTTGGCTATTTTTTTTTAACTCAGCCATAGTAGAGAGGAGCTGTGATCTGTGATAATAGTTATCTACAGTGTCTACAGGAAGTGTGAGGTAGTCTGAGACACACCCCTGTCACAGCATTGGTTCAGGTTACTACTCCCCTCCCCTTGCAACTCCACCTCTTTTGATTAGCTGCTATGCATAACCCAAGTCTATCACAGGCTCAACAGGACATCAGTGCAGAGAGAGATGATTCCTATTACATCAAAGGCAGAATTATTACAAAGTACAGATTACTAAACCACCAGCTTGAAAACGAAGATAATCAGGAAACTGCTGCACGTATATTGTATAGTGAGGGAAATACTGTAAACTTTAGTAAGGAGAACCTTGAAGGTCACTTTATACATAACAAATATTGCGTCCTTGACACTTGATCATGACTTATTAGGTTTGTATGAATTAAATTAGTTTTTGCAGTTTTGATCTGTACAACACACTGCCATAGCCTTCTCAGCCTTGTTGATAATTACGAAGTATGAACTCTTTAGCATTATTTGCAAGGTGTTAAAGAAGCATGATGGAAAAGTATAATATGAATGGATGAAGTCATATGCTCCAGCTATGGGTTTATTAAAGGAGTAAAGCTTTGGAGAAATCTTCTGTTTGTTCAGATGGAAAAAATGTATATTAAGTTGGTCATCTAAATTCATACAACAGATTTGATTGTGCTCTACAAATATTGCTAATTGAATGAGCTTATTATAAGTAGTACTTATTAATTTTTATAGAAGCAATCGGCTCGTTATTATATCGGCTTCCTATCATCTATGTGCCATTTCCTTTTCTTTTATAAAGTCACTTAGGAAGTATTATTTCCATTCTTCTATGAAAGACTTTATACATTAATCTGCATTGTTAAATAAAGCTTCGGAAAGCAGGAAGGACCAGATAATCCTTCTTGGCTTTGAATTATATCTGGAAGATATTTCAGTTATTGGTCATCTGCCAACTTTGTTTTGATTCACTTAGAAGAGTTTGACGAATGGAATCATGTTTATTGCAATTTCTAAATCCGGTCTAGTATATTGATATCTATGGCACAGGTTTATGGATTCTCTGATGCAAATTGAGTTCAGTTATGCATAAAGTGTGTTACATTTGTAGTTTTCAGATTGTAGCTAGGCTTGCACTAAAGAATCAGGTTATATACTAAAGAATTGCTTGGAAGAACTGTGTTCATATTGAGACTATAAGATAGTGGAAACCTTCAGTTCCTTCATTTATAGAGGTTGTTTAATTGACTGATAATTTTTTTTAAGCATAGGCTCAAATGCATTAAAATAACAAAAGTAGGGGTATGTATCCATTCCTTGTCCTGGTGATCCAGCTCTGCAGCCCTACAGTCCTCCGGGGCTTAGTTGTGGAATGGATACTAACTAACTCCTGCAGCCAATCAGAGGCTGCAGCAGTCAGGTGCCATTCTCCTGTCTGGAGCCATGATGCTAGAAGGCGGCAGCATGTGAGCAGAGTGTGAGCTAGTCTATCTTCACTACTTCCAAAAGTAAATTGTAGAACCCCATTAGGATGAGCTCCATGCCTGACAATGTTGTCCAGTGTGCTACTTGTGCAATGTATACATTCCTTGATCAGCCGATGCGTGCACGTCGCACATTTAGAATCCCAAATCCTGGATCTAAATGGGCAACTTGCAACACTGAGAGCCATTGACATCATGGAAAGGAGTTTGGAGCTCACTGAGCAGACTCTCGCTGGGGTAGAGGCGGGGGCAGATTATAGTATGGAAGAGCAGGGGGGGCAGGCAGTAAGCTGGGTGACAGATAGAAGGAGGCGTAGAGGGAAGAGAACCAGGATGGCTAGTCCTAAACTGGCAAAACCCAACAAGTCTGCAATGTTGGCAGATGAGGGGGGTGCCATTACAGAGCCAGCACCGCTGCAGCACGACATGCCCTCTGAACGCCAGGGAGATGACTTCTTCAGTGAGACGGGGACGGGAAGCGCAGGGCAGGCTAGACAGGTCATAGTGGTGGGGGACTCAATTATAAGGGGGACAGATAGGGCAATCTGCCATAAAGACTGGGATCGTCGAACGGTGTGTTGTCTTCCTGGCGCTCGAGTTCGACACATCGCGGATCGGACTGACAGATTACTGGGTGGGGCTGGTGAGGATTGGTGCACGTTGGCACCAATGAACAAATTAGAGGTCAATGGAGGGCCCTCAAAAATGATTTCAGGGACTTAGGATCCAAGCTTAGGGCGAGGACCTCCAGGGTAGTTTTCTCGGAAATACTACCTGCACCTAAAGCCACACTAGAAAGGCAGCAGGATCTTAGGGAGGTAAACAAGTGGCTCCGGAGACACACCCCTGTTACAGCATTGGTTCAGGTTACTACTCCCCTCCCCTTGCAACTCCACCTATTTGATTAGCTGCTATGTATAACCCAAGTCTATCACAGGCTCAACAGGACATCAGTGCAGGGAGAGATGATTTCTATTACATCAAAGGCAGAATTATTACAAAGTACAGATTACTAAACCACCAGCTTGAAAACGAAGATCATCAGGAAACTACTGCACGTATATTGTATAGTGAAGTTCAGTGTGGATAAATGTAAGGTTATGCACATGGGCAGGAGAAACAGATGTCACCAATATACACTAAATGGGGTACTGCTAGGGAAAAGTGAGATGGAAAAAGACCTGGGGGTACTAGTGGATTGTAGACTAAACTGAAGTAACCAATGCCAGTCAGCTGTTGCAAAAGCTAATAAAGTCTTGGGGTGCATTAAAAGAGGTATAGGGGCGAGGGACGAGAATATTATTCTTTCATTATATAAGGCACTTGTCAGGCCTCACATGGAATACTGCACACAGTTCTGGTCACCGGTGCTCAGGAAAGATGTTACAGTGCTGAAGGGGGCTCAAAGAAGGGCAACTAAACTAATACATGGAATGAAGGGACTGGAATATCTGGAGAGGCTATCCAAATTGGGATTATTTACTCTAGAAAAAAGACGCCTAAGGGGTGATCAAATAACGATGTATAAATACATGAGGGGACAATACAAGGATCTCTCCCATGATCTGTTTATACCCAGAACTGCGACAGTAACGCGAGGGCATCTGCTACGTTTAGAGGAAAGCAGGTTTCATCACCAACACAGAAAAGGATTCTTTACTGTAAGAGCAGTGAGACTGTGGAACTCTCTGCCTGAGGATGTGGTGATGGCAAAATCCATGGAGGAGTTTAAAAGGGGACTAGATATCTTTCTAGAGCGGAAGGATATTACAGGATATAAATCTTAGGTTAATTGTTAATCCGGGTATACAGGCAGGTAGGAACTATTAGGGGTTGATCCAGAGAACAGTCTGATTGCCATTAGGGAGTCGGGAAGGAATTTTTCCCCCAAAAGGGCTAATTGGCTTCTGCTCTTGGGGTTTTTTGCCTTCCTCTGGATCAACAACACTGGAAGATAGACAGGCTGGACTAGATGGACATTGTCTTCATTCAGCCTTACAAACTATGTTACTATGACTGCTGTGGCCTCTGATTGGCTGCAGGGGACTGTGGGGCTGTAGTGCTGGATCACCAGGGCAAAGGATGGCTAACTAAGCCTGCTTTTGTTATTCTAACACATTTGAGCCTATACTTAAAAAATCAGTCAGCAACTAGACAACCCCATTAAATGTGGTGTTTTTTAAACTGCTTTAGCCTTTTTTTCATTTCAACAGAAGATCTTACTATTGATGATGACTCTAAGGGTTTAAACAGATGAGCATGATATGCTGCAATTTTGTGCATTAGAAATTCCCGCACGCCTAGCATGAAGAATTGAACCCATTAATTTCAATGGGTTCATTTTCACATCTTTTTTTACACCCATTGTTTTAGTAAGCACAAAAAAATAGGGTAAAATTCATACCCGCGATCACCGGCACCTCATTAGGCAAATTAGAATGGGGTGATTTCCCCGCCCATGTGAACAAGTGGTGCCTGTGCAAATACGCTTTTATTTACGCAGACACAAGCACAAAATACACTCATTCACTATGCAAAAAAATCGCACAGGAGCAAGCGTATTAATTACACACGTGTCTGTCAAAGCCCTATGATTGTAATGCTATGTTATAGGACTAGAAGTCACATGACCATTTTGTGCAGTTCCTCAAGTGAGAGAGTTGTGTGTATGGACAGTGATATATATGGCATGCTGTTACTGTCAGGCAGACTATTGGTAACTCCTTTTTCCCTGTTGCTGAGATGGAGTACTTAGGTGTAAGGACTCCACGCTCACACGTTCTGATGGGTGGGACATACATGAGTTTATAAAAGCAGGTGCCCTGGATGCCAAATGTTAGGAATCCTCTATGGAGGAAGAGAGTCTTCCTTTTAGTGTTGGGTAAGAAAATTGGGATGCATGGAGTACCATGTCACCTGAGAGACAAATTAAGGCTGAACATCTATGACAAGTGATTGAGTATTGCTGGGCCGAGACTGTGATGGACTAACTTCATAGGGCAAGTAAAGAGTGTCTGAGGCCAGCAGTTGAGGATTGTTAAAGAGGCAGGTGGAGGTTGCTGCTCAGAGTGTACTCCCAGGTGTATTACAAAACTCTAGAAACATTTTCATAAGTAGTAAGATTGACCTACTAAGGTCATAGAACCTACGAGGGCTGCTATCTCCTTCTCTCTAGTTTCCCAAATAAGAGCTGTGAAGTTGCTTTTATTGTTATAGGTCTCTTATTCTGTCTTTGTTCTGGTGCTAATGTGAATGGAAGCAGCTAAAATTAAGAACTCTCAGTAATAGGGCTTAAACACATGAACGTATTTTTCTTCTATTATGCGGTCGTGATAATCACAGCAGCATAACGGAACAAAAGGAAACCACTGATTTCAATCGTTTCGTTTTCACTATTGGGATTCTCTCCTGTTAATTGTACGGGCGAGAAAAGATAGTACTTGCACCTATCTTTACCGCACATAGTATTAACTACGTGCGGGAAGGATAGGGCAGGACTAGCTTCCTGCTATTTGTTTTCACTACTGCACTATGGTGTGGAGATTGAATGCTGGCAAGGAGAAAAAATACCTTGTTCGTGTGCTACTACGCTCTATAGTGGTGAGCATAGTTGCCCATACGGCCATCTGAAACCATCCTTAGGCCTCAGTCAGATGAGCTTGCTTCTTTGTGCATCTATGTGCCTATGTCCGTCCAAAGAAGAGTGCAGACTAGAGATGAGCGAGCACCAAAATGCTCGGGTGCTCGTTACTCGGGACGAAATTTTTGCGATGCTCGAGGGTTCATTTCGAGTAACGAACCCCATTGAAGTCAATAGGCGACCCGAGCATTTTTGTATATCGCCGATGCTCGCTAAGGTTTTCATTTGTGAAAATCGGGGCAATTCAAGAAAGTGGTGGGAATGACACAGCAACGGATAGGGCAGGCGAGGGGCTACATGTTGGGCTGCATCTCAAGTTCACAGGTCCCACTATTAAGCCACAATAGTGGCAAGAGTGGGTCCTCCCCCCGCACTCTCAGCATAAAGATCGTTCTCCTCTGCCATAGCTGTAACATCTGTGGAAGAGAAGAACGATGTTAGCCCATTGAATTCAATGGAGCCGGCAATACAGCAGGTTCCACTGAAAGCAATGGGCTGCCGGCGTGCGCGGGATGAATTGTCGGGAAGGGCTTAAATATATAAGCCCTTCCCTGCAATTCATCCAGAAATGTGTAAAAATAAAAATATATACCGTATATACCGGCGTATAAGGCGACGGGGCGTATAAGACGACCCCCCAACTGTCACCTTATACGCCGGGAATACAGCGGAGCAAAGAATAAAAATCATTACTCACTTCCCCCGGCGTTCTGCGGTGCTGCTGCAGGCTGTCGCTCCCTCCTGGTCCCCGGCAGAGCATTGCTTTCTGGACGCAGGGCTTGAAATCCCCACCTCCAGAAAATACACGTGCCTTCAGCCAATCACAGCCATTCAATGACATCATTGTGGCAGAGAAGAATGATTTGTCTTCTATATGTTCTCAATGGGGTCGGCGCTGCTGACGCCAGCCCCATTGAGCGCATATAGGTGCGATCTGCGATTTCTATGGCCTAAGAAGGACCGTTGGGGTTCTTGAAGCCTAAAATCACTCCTAACGCTCTCCCTATAGCAGCTCCGGCATCAACAACACTTTCCCTGAACTATGTCAGAATGCATCTGTGGCGAGCCGCGGGAGGGGCAGATTTTAATACTCGGGTGACACCTGATCTCGCCAGCCACTCACTGCAGGGGGGTGGTATAGGGCTTGAACGTCGCAGGGGGAAGTTGTACTGCCTTCCCTGTGTTTCTATTGGCCAGAAAAGCGCGCAAATTTCTCAGGGAAGAAAATGAAAGTGACTCGAACATCGCGTGGTACTCGTTACGAGTAACGAGCATCTCGAACACCCTAATACTCGAACGAGTATCAAGCTCGGATGAGTATGCTCGCTCATCTCTAGTGCAGACACAAACAACTGGAACAAGGACAAGTAAACCTGGGGAGCCCCAATTGTAGGTACCCCAGATATTACTCAGATCCAGTATCCTCCATACCTTCAGACCATATGACGAAGGATAGGGGTCTGATCAATAGTCTAAGATAGGCCGTGTTGAAATAATTGGATCAGTTCACTTAGATGTCATGAATATCTCCCTTCAATGATGGTGCAATTTTAGGGATATCATCCCAAATTAATATTCATCAAGTGAGTGCAACCTAACTTGTGTGTGTATTGTCAACAGAGAAGATGAATTGATTCATGATTCGTGATTCTGATACAGTCACTAGAGGAATCAGTCACTTCACAATATCTAAATTTCTATCAGTGCTGGTCTATTGAAGAGCTTGAAGCTGGTGGTATGACCTAGGTACTGCAGGCTTGGAGCAAACCTTTGCATATATCCAACTGTGAGCATCTGACAGCTCTTAGATTGATCAAAGTCAGCCAGCTTCAAGCTCCAGAATAGACCAGTGCTGATAGAAATGTAGATATTGACAGTTTTGGATGAACCTTATTATTCATCCTCACATCAGTAACTTTGCCAGGATACAACTACCTATAACTGGTATTATCCTGAGAATCACGGGCACAACTCGCATATAGCTGTCTGCTTTAAGCCAACTTCACACGGACGTATGTGTGCTAGTATTTGAACGTGCACTAAGCAGTGAATAGAACCCATTGATTTCAATGGCTTCATTCACATGTGCGTATTTTTCCTGCGCATCTCGGATGTGCATAAACATGTACAGCATGCTCTATTTCCTATGCATTTACACACCAAAGTCCCCATAGAAGTCAATAAGGGAGTACAAATGCGCACAAAATACTCTAGGAGTTGCGTGAAACACTGCGTATTTGCGCAGGAAAAAGAATAGATCCAGAACGCTTTAGACTAATTACCTATTTCAATTGTTGCATATTTTTTTGCAGCGCCTAAATGCACATGCCTTCTGAATGGAAAAAGTACAGTAAAATACGCCGATATCCGTGCAGTAAAGCATCCTTCATCCTAAGGAAGCAATAATCAGAATGTCATTTGCTATTACCATTTCCGTGACAATACTTAATAAAAACCTGTTGAAACTACAGATACAATAGCAAGACAATAAGCAAGGGGTTTCTCAACCAGCAGACTATTCCATTCTCCTCCAATTGCTGAGGTATATTAACCAATTAGGGCTCAGTGTAAATGCGTGTCCCGATTGAAGACAAATGAGAATTCATTAACTTTTCGTTCATCATTTAGTTTCTGCATGCAGAAAACTCAACGAGGGATCAGCCTGTGTAAACAGGCAGTCGTTCATCTATGAACCACTGCCTGTTCAATGTGAATGGAGTCAGGTGGGCCGGAACGATCATCAGTCCGCTCTGCCTACATTCACTAGCGATGATCGTTCCTGTGTAAAAGCAAAGGAATGATCATCACTGTTACAACCTGTGGGGCATCTGTGCCCGGCAGATCATTCCATCTAAAGGGGCCCTAAGTGTATATGTCAGTAAGTCTTCTGCTATGGCATCACAAACTAGATACAAGTGGATGGGTGCTGTATGTTTAGCATTTCAGAACTAGCCCTGAACTGTATGTACATTATTTCTCTTACCACAAAGGATCAGAAAATGTTTAGAAAATGTTCTAGCAAACTATGATGTGCGATTCCCCACTTACTATAGGACAACTGAGGTTGGAGCTCATATCTGCACAAATGCATAAATGTACACATAGCCTTACATAATCACATTAGTCAGGAATTCAGGGATCTCAATTCAAACATTCTGATCATTTTAAATGATCATTCTAAAGTGTTCTTCACTTAACTAGATGCACATTAATACAACTATAAAATATTACATAGTTTTCAGTTACTTGGCCTACATAACAGTACTTGACCTGAATGCCAATGCTAATCTTCCTACTAAAGCCTCCCTGCTAAAATGGCTTGATGAAATTTGATATTACACATCGACCGGCAATGTAAAGCATAATACAATTTGCTATGAAGTCCATTATTTGGGGGGGGGGGCAAATATGTGTCTAAAGGCCCATTAACACACAACGATTATCGCTTAAAATTCATTCAACCAACTGCAAATGAGCGATAATCATTACGTAACGTACTTAAAGGAGATGTCTCGAGGAAGCAGTGAATTTTTTTTTTTGCCCAGTCCCCCTAATTAAGCATACATTACTAATTACCCCTGTAAATGACTTTTCTAGCTGGTTTCTACTTACAGTTCCAGCGTTTCAGCAACTTATAAAAATTTTCCCAAGATGGCCGCCAGCTCTTTTCCCTTCGCTTGCTGTAGCCCGACGTGCGCGCTCCCGAGACGCTACCAGCTGTGTCTCCCTGACAACCAGACGCCCCGCAGCCGCCGACTGGACCCCTGGATTGAACGCGGCCGACCACGGCACACAGTCACCCACCGCCAGGCAGCAGGTAACCGGCGCAGCCCCCCCGGCCCAGCGACAGCCCCCCCCCCCCCGGCCCAGCGACAGCCCCCCCGGCCTAGCGACAGTTCCCCCGGCCTAGCGACAGTCCCCCCCCGGCCTAGCGACAGTTCCCCCGGCCTAGCGACAGCCCCCCCCCCCCGGCCCAGCGACAGTTCCCCCGGACTAGCGACAGCCCCCCCCCCGTCCCAGCGACAGCCCCCCCCAGCCTAGCGACAGCCCCCCCCCCCGGCCTAGCGACAGTTCCCCCGGCCTAGCGACAGTTCCCCCGGCCTAGCGACAGCCCCCCCTGGCCCAGCGGCAGCCCCCCCCCGGCCTAGCGACAGTTCCCCCGGCCTAGCGACAGTTCCCCTGGCCTAGCGACAGCCCCCCCGACCTAGCGACAGCCCCCCCCGGCCTAGCGACAGCCCCCCCCGGCCTAGCGACAGTTCCCCCGGCCTAGCGACAGCCCCCCCCGGCCCAGCGACAGCCCCCCCCAGCCTAGCGACAGCCCCCCCGGCCTAGCAACAGTTCCCCCGGCCTAGCGACAGTTCCCCCGGCCTAGCGACAGCCCCCCCCGGCCCAGCGGCAGCCCCCCCCCGGCCTAGCGACAGTTCCCCCGGCCTAGCGACAGTTCCCCCGGCCTAGCGACAGCCCCCCCCGGCCTAGCGACAGCCCCCCCCCCCGGCCTAGCAACAGTTCCCCCGGCCTAGCGACAGCCCCCCCCCCCCCCCCCGGCCTAGCGACAGCCCCCCCCCCCCCCCGGCCTAGCGACAGCCCCCCCGGCCCATCACTTACCTGGACGGCTGGGCGGCTTCTCGGCTGGGCGGCTTCTCGGCTGGGCTGCTGGGCTGCTGGGCTGGGCTTCTCGGCTGGGCGGCTCTGCACCTTCCTCTAACTGAGGATGGTACAGAATGCCGCTCCAGCGCGCTCCCGAGCAGTGACAGCTCGTCTGCGCATGCGCAGAAGAGCTGTAGCGGCGAGCACACTGAAGCGGCTCGTGCTGAAAGGAGAAGACCAGACTGCGCAAGTGCGTCTAAAAAAGCAAGCTGCCAGCGAATTTAGATGGAACCATGGAGACGAGGATGCTAGCAACGGAGCAGGTAAGTGAATAACTTCTGTATGGCTCATATTTAATGCACGATGTATATTACAAAGTGCATTAATATGGCCATACAGAAGTGTATAACCCCACTTGCTGCCGCGAGACAACCCCTTTAAAATCCATTGTTCAGACGCAGAGAGATCAAGTGTCTCTCAATAGACCGCATGCTGCAGATTACATTGTAACCTGCTGGCAGCCTAAACGAGAACAATGGAGCTGTGTGCAGAGGCCAGTTTGGGATTAACCATACACTGGACTCTGCAAACAGCTCCCAGAGGCCCTTTTACATGCAAAAAAGATGATAAAGTGTTAATGGACGTTTAACACTTTTAATATGCAAAAATATCACTAAAACTTCAATCTTTCAATCATCTACATATAAATGGGCCTTAAAGGGGTTGTCTCGCGAAAGCAAGTGGGGTTCAGCACTTCTGTATGGCCATATTAATGCACTTTGTAATATACATCGTGCATTAAATATGAGCCATACAGAAGTTATTCACTTACCTTCCCTGCGCTGGCGCCCCATCTCCATGGCTCCGTCTAACTTCAGCGTCTAATCGCCCGATTAGACGCGCTTGCACAGAAGGGTCTTCTGCCTTCGGCTCAGCTCGGCAGCAGCGGCGTTCTGGCTCCGCCCCCTTCTACGAGTCATCGCGTAGCTCCGCTCCATGACGTGTGCCGATTCCAGCCTCCTGATTGGGAAATTCAAGAAAGTGATGGGAACGACACAGAAACGGATAGGGCAGGCGAGGGGCTACATGTTGGGCTGCAAGTTCCCAGGTCCCACTATTAAGCCACAATAGCGGCAAGAGTGGGCCCCCCCCAACAATTTTTACTTCTGAAAAACCCTCATTAGCAAGGCATACCTTAGCTAAGCACCACACTACCTCCAACAAAGCACAATCACTGCCTGCATGACACTCCGCTGCCACTTCTCCTGGGTAACATGCTGCCCAACCGCCCATTTCAGTAATAGTAGCAGTCAAGACAGGCCCCGGTAACAATTCCGAAGCAGCAGTATAGGGGGAGCACAGTATTAGTTCCATTTTAGTAGTAGCTGCAGTCTAGACAGGCCCCAGTAACATATCACTACCAGCAGTATAGGGGGAGCACAGTATTAGTTCCAGTTCAGTAATAGTAGCAGTCAAGACAGGCCCCGGTAACAATTCCGAAGCAGCAGTATAGGGGGAGCACAGTATTATTTCCATTTGAGTAGTAGTAGCAGTCTGGACAGGACCCAGTAACATATCACTAGCAGCAGTATAAGGGGAGCACAGTATTAGTTCCATTTCAGTAGTAGTTGAAGTCTAGACAGGCCCCAGTAACATATCACTAGCAGCAGTATAGGGGGAGCACAGTATTAGTTCCATTTCAGTAGTAGTAGCAGTCTAAACAGGCACCAGTAACATATCACTAGCAGCAGTATAGGGGGAGCACAGTATTAGTTCCATTTCAGTAGTAGTAGCAGTCTAGACAGGCCCCAGTAACATATCACTAGCAGCAGTATAGGGGGAGCACAGTATTAGTTCCATTTCAGTAGTAGTAGCAGTCTGGAGAGGCCCCAGTAACATTTCACTAGCAGCAGTATAGGGGGAGCACAGTATTAGTTCCATTTCAGTAGTAGTAGCAGTCTGGAGAGGCCCCAGTAACATATCACTAGCAGCAGCATAGGGGGAGCACAGTATTAGTTCCATTTCAGTAGTAGTAGCAGTCTAGACAGGCCCCAGTAACATATCACTAGCAGCAGTATAGGGGGAGCACAGTATTAGTTCCATTTCAGTAGTAGTAGCAGTCTAGACAGGCCCCAGTAACATATCACTAGCAGCAGTATAGGGGGAGCACAGTATTAGTTCCATTTCAGTAGTAGTAGCAGTCTGGAGAGGCCCCAGTAACATTTCACTAGCAGCAGCATAGGGGGAGCACAGTATTAGTTCCATTTCAGTAGTAGTAGCAGTCTAGACAGGCCCCAGTAACATATCACTAGCAGCAGTATAGGGGGAGCACAGTATTAGTTCCATTTGAGTAGTAGTAGCAGTCTGGACAGGACCCAGTAACATATCACTAGCAGCAGTATAAGGGGAGCACAGTATTAGTTCCATTTCAGTAGTAGTTGAAGTCTAGACAGGCCCCAGTAACATATCACTAGCAGCAGTATAGGGGGAGCACAGTATTAGTTCCATTTCAGTAGTAGTAGCAGTCTCGACAGGCACCAGTAACATATCACTAGCAGCAGTGTAGGGGGAGCACAGTATTAGTTCCATTTCAGTAGTAGTAGCAGTCTAGACAGGCCCCAGTAACATATCACTAGCAGCAGTATAGGGGGAGCACAGTATTAGTTCCATTTGAGTAGTAGTAGCAGTCTGGACAGGACCCAGTAACATATCACTAGCAGCAGCATAGGGGGAGCACAGTATTAGTTCCATTTCAGTAGTAGTAGCAGTCTAGACAGGCCCCAGTAACATATCACTAGCAGCAGTATAGGGGGAGCACAGTATTAGTTCCATTTCAGTAGTAGTAGCAGTCTAGACAGGCCCCAGTAACATATCACTAGCAGCAGTATAGGGGGAGCGCAGTATTAATTCCATTTCAGTAGTAGTAGCAGTCAAGACAGGCCCCAGTAACATATCACTAGCAGCAGTATAGGGGGAGCACAGTATTAGTTCCATTTCAGTAGTAGTTGCAGTCTAGACAGGCCCCAGTAACATATCACTAGCAGCAGCATAGGGGGAGCACAGTATTAGTTCCATTTCAGTAGTAGTAGCAGTCTGGACAGGCCCCAGTAACATATCACTAGCAGCAGTATAGGGGGAGCACAGTATTAGTTCCATTTCAGTAGTACTAGCAGTCTAGACAGGCCCCAGTAACATATCACTAGCAGCAGTATAGGGGAAGCACAATATTAGTTCCATTTCAGTAGTAGTAACAGTCTGGACAGGCCCCAGTAGCATATCACTAGCAGCAGTATAGGGGGAGCACAGTATTAGTTCCATTTCAGTAATAGTAGCAGTCTAGACAGGCCCCAGTAACATATCACTAGCAGCAGTATAGGGGGAGCACAGTATTAGTTCCATTTCAGTAGTAGTAGCAGTCTGGAGAGGCCCCAGTAACATATCACTAGCAGCAGTATAGGGGGAGCACAGTATTAGTTCCATTTGAGTAGTAGTAGCAGTCTGGACAGGACCCAGTAACATATCACTAGCAGCAGTATAAGGGGAGCACAGTATTAGTTCCATTTCAGTAGTAGTTGCAGTCTAGACAGGCCCCAGTAACATATCACTAGCAGCAGCATAGGGGGAGCACAGTATTAGTTCCATTTCAGTAGTAGTAGCAGTCTGGACAGGCCCCAGTAACATATCACTAGCAGCAGTATAGGGGGAGCACAGTATTAGTTCCATTTCAGTAGTACTAGCAGTCTAGACAGGCCCCAGTAACATATCACTAGCAGCAGTATAGGGGGAGCACAGTATTAGTTCCATTTCAATAGTAGTAACAGTCTGGACAGGCCCCAGTAACATATCACTAGCAGCAGTATAGGGGGAGCACAGTATTAGTTCCATTTCAGTAATAGCAGTCTGGACAGGCCCCAGAAACATATCACTAGCAGCAGTATAGGGGGAGCACAGTATTAGTTCCATTTCAGTAGTAGTTGCAGTCTAGACAGGCCCCAGTAACATATCACTAGCAGCAGTATAGGGGGAGCACAGTATTAGTTCCATTTCAGTAGTAGTTGCAGTCAAGACAGGCCCCAGTAACATATCACTAGCAGCAGTATAGGG
The DNA here is from genome assembly GCF_035609145.1 of Eleutherodactylus coqui. Classification (NCBI taxonomy): domain Eukaryota; kingdom Metazoa; phylum Chordata; class Amphibia; order Anura; family Eleutherodactylidae; genus Eleutherodactylus; species Eleutherodactylus coqui. Next base: position 243,123,726 of record NC_089839.1, on the reverse strand, counting down.
GGAGCACAGTATTAGTTCCATTTCAGTAGTAGCTGCAGTCTAGACAGGCCCCAGTAACAATTCCGAAGCAGCGGTATAGGGGGAGCACAGTATTAGTTCCATTTCAGTAGTAGTAGCAGTCAAGACAGGCCACAGTAACATTCCCATTGCAGCAGTTTAGGGAGATAACAGTCTGTTTCACATTTCAGTAGTTGCGGTATAGACAAGGCCCCAGTTACATTTATGTAGCAAAAGTGTATGATAACCCCACGCACCTTGCTGTACCATGTACGTATTGTTTAGGTACCACTGCTGTCCGCTGGTGGAGAAGAGAAGTCTGGGGAAATCCAGGCTTTGTTCATCTTTATGAGTGTAAGCCTGTCGGTTCTGTCAGTTAACAGGCAGGTACGCTTATCCGTGATGATTCCCCCAGCCGCACTAAACACCCTCTCTGACAAGATGCTAGTCGCAGGACAAGCAAGCACCTCCAGGGCATACAGCGCGAGTTCAGGCCACGTGTCCAGCTTCGACACCCAGTAGTTGTACGGAGCAGAGGCATCACAGAGGAAGGTGGTGCGATCGGCTACGTACTCCCTCACCATCCTTTTACAGTGCTTCCGCCGACTCAGCCTTGATTGGGGAGCGGTGACACAGTCTTGCTGGGGAGCCATAAAGCTGGCAAAGGCCTTGGAGAGTGTTCCCCTGCCTGCGCTGTACATGCTGCCTGATCTCTGCGCCTCCCCTGCTTCCTGGCCCTTCTGCCACTAGCGCTGTCGGATGGGAATTTTACTATCAGTTTGTCCACCAGGGTCCTGTGGTATAGCATCAGTCTCGAACCCCTTTCCTCTTTGGGTATGAGAGTGGAAAGGTTCTCCTTATACCGTGGGTCGAGCAGTGTGTACACCCAGTGTTCCGTAGTGGCCAGAATGCGTCTAACGCGAGGGTCACAAGAAAGGCATCCTAACATGAAGTCAGCCATGTGTGCCAGGGTAACTGTACGCAACACATGGCTGTCCTCACTCGGAAGATCACTTTCAGGATCCTCCTCCTCCTCCGCAGGCCATACACGCTGAAAGAATGACAGGCAAGCAGCATGGGTATCCTCAGCAGTGGGCCCGGCTGTCTCTTCCCCCTGCTCCTCCTCAGACTCCACCCCCTCCAACTACTCTTCCTCCTTTTCAACGCGCTGAGATATAGACATGAGGGCGCTCTGACTATCCAGTGACATACTGTCTTCCCCCGCCTCCGTTTCCGAGCGCAAAGCGTCTGCCTTCATGCTTTGCAGGAAACTTATCAAGAGGTATAGCAGAGGAATGGTGACGCTAATGATTGCAGCATCGCCGCTCACCATCTGGGTAGACTCCTCAAAGTTTTCAAGGACCTGGCAGATGGCTGCCAACCAGGCCCACTCTTCTGTAAAGAATTGAGGTGGCTGACTCCCACTACGCCGCCCATGTTGGAGTTGGTATTTCACTATAGCTCTACGCTGCTCATAGAGCCTGGCCAACATGTGGAGTGTAGAGTTCCACTGTGTGGGCACGTCACACAGCAGTCGGTGCACTGGCAGATTAAACCGATGTTGCAGGGTCTGCAGGGTGGCAGCGTCCGTGTTGGACTTGCGGAAATGTGCGCTGACCCGGCGCACCTTTCCGAGCAGGTCTGACAAGTGTGGGTAGCTTTTCAGAAACCGCTGAACAACCAAATTAAAGACGTGGGCCAGGCATGGCACGTGCCTGAGGCTGCCGAGCTGCAGAGCCGCCACCAGGTTACGACCGTTGTCACACACGACCATGCCCGGTTGGAGGCTCAGCGGCGAAAGCCAGTGGTCGGTCTGCTCTGTCAGACCCTGCAGCAGTTCGTGGACCGTGTGTCTCTTCTCTCCTAAGCTGAGTAGTTTCAGCACGGCCTGCTGACGCTTGCCCACCACTGTGCTGCCACGCCGGGCGACACCGACTGCTGGCGACGTGCTGCTGCTGACACATCTTGATTGGGAGACAGAGGTTGCGTAGGAGGAGGAGGAGAGTGGTTTAGTGGAGGAAGCATACACCGCCGCAGATACCAGCACCGAGCTGGGGCCCGCAATTCTGGAGGTGGGTAGGACGTGATCGGTCCCAGGCTCTGACTCGGTCCCAGCCTCCACTAAATTCACCCAATGTGCCGTCAGGGAGATATAGTGGCCCTGCCGGGCTGTGCTTGTCCACGTGTCCGTTGTTAAGTGGACCTTGCCAGTAACCGCATTGGTGAGGGCGCGTACAATGTTGCGGGAGACGTGGTCGTGCAGGGCTGGGACGGCACATCGGAAAAAGTAGTGGCGACTGGGAACCGAGTAACGCGGGGCCGCCGCCGCCATCATGTTTTTGAAAGCCTCCATTTCCACAAGCCTATACGGCAGCATCTCCAGGCTGATCAATTTGGCTATGTGCACATTTAACGCTTGAGCGTGCGGGTGCGTGGCGGCGTACTTGCGCTTGCGCTCAAACAGTTGCGCTAGCGATGGCTGGACGCTGCGCTGAGAGACATTGCTGGATGGGGCCGAGGACAGCGGAAGTGAGGGTGTGGGTGCAGGCCGGGAGACGGTCGTGCCTGTGTCCTGAGAGGGGGGTTGGATCTCAGTGGCAGGTTGGGGCACAGGGGGAGAGGCAGTGGTGCAAACCGGAGGCGGTGAATGGCCTTCGTCCCACCTTGTGGGGTGCTTGGCCATCATATGCCTGCGCATGCTGGTGGTGGTGAGGCTGGTGGTGGTGGCTCCCCGGCTGATCTTGGCGCGACAAAGGTTGCACACCACAGTTCGTCGGTCGTCTGCACTCTCAGTGAAAAACTGCCAGACCTTTGAGCACCTCGGCCTCTGCAGGTGGCATGGCGCGAGGGGGTGCTTTGGGAAACAGTTGGTGGATTATTCGGTCTGGCCCTGCCTCTACCCCTGGCCACCGCACTGCCTCTTCCAACCTTCCCTGCTGCTGCACTTGCTTCCCCCTCTGAAGACCTGTCCTCAGTAGGCTTAGCAAACCAGGTGGGGTCAGTCACCTCATCGTCCAGCTGCTCTTCTTCCGAATCCTCTGTGCGCTCCTCCCTCGGACTTACTCCAATTACTACTACCTCACTGATAGACAACTGTGTCTCATAGTCATCAGCCTCCTCACCCACTGAAAGCTCTTGAGACAGTTGCCGGAAGTCCCCAGCCTCATCCCCCGGACCCCGGGAACTTTCCAAAGGTTGGGCATCGGTCACGACAAACTCCTCTAGTGGGAAAGGAACCATTGCTGCCCAATCTGGGCAGGGACCCGAGAACAGTTCCTGGGAGTCTGCCTGCTCCTCAGAATGTGTCATTTTCATGGAGTGAGAAGGCTGGGAGGAAGGAGGAGCAGCAGCCAGAGGATTCAGAGTTGCAGCTGTGGACGGCGTAGAAGACTGGGTGGTCGATAGATTGCTGGATGCACTTTCTGCCATCCACGACAGGACCTGCTCACACTGCTCAGTTTCTAATAAAGGTCTACCGCGTGGACCCATTAATTGTGAGATGAATCTGGGGACCCCAGAAACTTGCCTCTCTCCTAATCACGCAGCAGTCGGCTGCGTTACACCTGGACCAGGAGCTCGGCCTGTGCCCACTCCCTGAATTGGGCCTCCGCGTCCTCGCCCGCGTCCACGTCCACGTCCTCTAGGCCTACCCCTACCCCTCAGCATGGTGTATTATGAGTAGAGCAGAAACAGAACGCTGTAATTAAATGTGCCGCTTATTGGCCTGTGGTTGGAGGCTGACTTCGCTTACGGAACGCACAGCAGAGCCAGGAAACAATTATGCGCAAGCCTGTAGTCAGACCTAGGTGCGTATGACTGAGCTACTGGAATTCACAGGGCAGAACCAGTCAAGTGGCCAAAGGCCAGTGGTAGGCCTTAAGTATTTTGCTTCAATTTTTTTTAAAATGGTGAGGTGAAAAACCAGACAGACACCATATGCAGCGTATATATGTATACTCTTTCTCTCTGGCGGGATGACGGCGATCATGTAACGGACACAGCAGAGCCAGGAAACAATTATGCGTAAGCCTATAGTGAGACCTAGGTGCGTATGACTGAGCTACTGGAATTCACAGCGAAGAACCAGTCAAGTGGCCAAAGGCCAGTGGTAGGCCTTAAGTATTTTGCTTCAATTTTTTAAAATGGTGAGGTGAAAAACCAGACAGACACCGTATGCAGCGTGTATATGCATACTCTTTCCCCTTGGCGGGATGACGGCGATCATGTAACGGACACAGCAGAGCCAGGAAACAATTATGTGCAAGCCTGTAGTGAGACCTGGGTGCATATGACTGAGCTACTGGAATTCACAGCGAAGAACCAGTCAAGTGGCCAAAGGCCAGTGGTAGGCCTTAAGTATTTTGCTTCAATTTTTTTAAAATGGTGAGGTGAAAAACCAGACAGACACCTTATGCAGCGTATATATGTATACTCTTTCCCTCTGGCAGGATGACGGCGATCATGTAACGGACATAGCAGAGCCAGGAAACAATTATGCGCAAGCCTGCTGTAACGCTTAGTTGGGTAATAGTGAGCGACTACTACCCCCAGCAGACACGCAGTAAACTGTACACGGTCACAGGCTTGGCTGGGTAATAATGAGCGACTACTACCCTCAGCAGACATGCAGTAAACTGAAGACGGTCACAGGCAGCCCAAATATAGTATTTTTTTCCAATTTTTGGGAAAAAGCCCACTGCCTATATAGCCTGTATATGGATTTCCCTGTTGGAGGATGACTATGGTTATTGAAAGCACAGTGCAGCCAGAAAAAAATTATGCGCAAGGCTGGGTATTAATGAGCGACTACTACCCCCAGCACACACACAGTAAACTGAAAACGGTCACAGGCAGCCCAAATATAGTATATTTTTCCAATTTTTGGGAAAAAGCCCACTGCCTATATAGCCTGTATATGGACTTCCCTGTTGGAGAATGACTGTGGTTATTGAAAGCACAGTGCAGCCAGAAAAAATTATGCGCAAGGCTGCAGTAACACCTAGCTGGGTTATAGTGAGCGACTACTACCCCCAGCAGACACGCAGTAAACTGAACACGGTCACAGGCAGCCCGAAGATTTTTTTTTCCAATTTTTTTGAAAAAGCCCACTGCCTATATAGCCTGTATATTTCTTTCCCTGTACCACTGTCCCTGCCTCACCAGTACTGCCCCTATACTCAGTAAAATGACTGCAGACTGAGGACCCTATGGTCTGCATGCCCGATATACAAAAAAAAATGTGCAAAACTGCTAAAAGCAGCCTCAACAGTACTGCACACGGTCAGATGTGGCCCTAAGAAGGACCGTTGGGGTTCTTGAAGACGAAGATAACAGCCTAACACTCTCCCTATAGCAGCTACAGCAGGACGGCACTTTCCCTAATGTCTCTCAGCGTGCATCTGTGGCGAGCTGTGGCCGGCCCCAGTTTATATACTCGGGTGTCACCTGATCTCCCCAGCCACTCACTGCAGGGGGGTGGGATAGGGCTGGAACTTCACAGGAGGAAGTTGTAATGCCTTCCCTGTGTTTCTATTGGCCGGAAAACGGCGCAAACTTTTCTGGGAAGAAAATGGAAGTGACTCGAACACTGCGTGGTGCTCGTCTCGAGTAACGAGCATGTCGCGTACCCTAATGCTCGAACGAGCATCAAGCTCGGACGAGTACGCTCGCTCATCTCTAACTATTATCCATGAGCTATTGATATGCTCTTATGTAATTTGTTTGCAGCTGGAAGAACTCTGTACCAATGGGTGCATATAAAAACAAAAGCTACGTCTCCTAATAATCACATCAACTCAGTTTTTTTGTGCACCCATTGACTTAAATTGGTGACTTTAATCCAAAAAATTGGACCAGAATAAGACATACTCAGACTTTTTTTGTACACATGGGTTTGTCACAAACATAAGGAAATCAAGGCTTCTGTCAGTCCCGATATCCGAAAGTTGTCTATGACATTCAGCAGTAGATTGCAAATAGTCCTCAAAAATCAAGTTGGTGTATCACAAATGATGTGTCGGCAAATCTGAAACCATATTGAATGAGAAAGAGCGTGACAAATGCTAAATGTGTAAATTACCGTATGAGGTTACTGATTATGATTTCTAGAGGACTTCGGAACCCATTGCTGTTCTTTATAACAAACAAGTGGGGTTTCATTTATCAGATCACATGACTTCACTGAATACAAGTGAATAGTGGTCTACTGAAAATCCCTACCTGAATCACAAAGCACCACTGCACGACCAGAAAATTGGCATTTGGTGCATACTGTCAGGAACAATAATAATGGGCCGAAGTATCTTTGAATCCACTGTGAATGGACATGTTTGAACGGTTTTATGACCAACTAACACCAGAAGAAAAAAATGTACTTCTTTTCCAACAAGATGCTGTTACATGCCACACCTCCTGTGACTCACTGGTATGGGATTATCAACTGTTTACAGAAAAGCAAACTTTCAGACGGGGTTATGGCCACCATGTTCCCCAAACTTGTCCACATACGATTTTTATCTGTGGTGAAATTTACAGCAGAAAGTGTATGCCAACAATCCACATACCCTGGATGAACTCAAGGAAAACCTCACAAACACTATCTGCAGCATCATCATTGTAGAGCTACAGGCAGTATCAGCCAACATGTTGTGACATGCCCAGTAATGCATAAAAGTCAATAGTGACCACTTCTAGCATCTGTTGTAACATGTGGGTAAATCAATAAAGCTTTGGAAAAAACAATCTACTTGCCCGTACTTCCTGTCGCGGTATTGTTGGAGGCAGGCTACTTTTTGGCCCGCCCTATATTAGTATTTTTTACTGTAACATGCCATAATAAATTTTACCAAAGCTAAACAATAAAAAACAATAACAGTTACTTAAAAAGAAATGTCATTCAGGTGTTACTTTTGCGCACGTTATCTGTAATCTAAGCCATGTATCTTACCCTTTCCCTCACCACAATCCTGAACTCTAGCTTTACTTATTACTAGAGTGCAGGATTGTCAAATGACACTGGGAGCTTGTAATATCAGCACAATATATGCACTTTTTTTCTAGCATGGCAAACGGTGCCTTAGGGAAGGAAAAGTTAATGAAGTCACACTCCTGCTATAAATTCGGCATCCTGATTTGCTTTTTTTTCCTTCGAAATCTTTTGCAATGTGTGAATTGGTACACGAAAAGAAACAAGGATTTGTATAGTGAAACAGGAAAATAACTTGGGTCATTTAGAGATCCTCTAGGACAATACATGTCTACAGTTTTTTTTCCTGCTTAGTAACTTCTAAGTAACTAAAAATTAATAAAAAAAACAGTGAATTTCTATAACCTCAGTGAAAAAGGTTGCATTTGTTTTAATTGCCACAAAGGGGGGGCACTATTAGTGTATTGGGGCACAATTGGGTCCATTTTAGTACAGTATATAGAAACACAATGGAACATTACTACTATATGTGGACACTATTAATGCATGGGGCACAATAGGGCACTATTACTGTACGGGGGAAATATTTTTATATGGGTAAACAATTGGGGTCCTATTAGTACGTGAAGGAACTATTTAGTATATGGCGGTGCAATGGTGGCACTATTATTATATTAGTGCATAATGGGGCAATATATGGAAATGGGGGAACTATTAGTATATGGGCACAAAGGGGTCACTATTACTGTTTGGGGGTACTATTGCTGAAGGGGACATTATTGCTGTGTAGGGACACAAATGGGGCACTAGTAATCTTTGGAGACAAAATAGGGGCATTATTACTTTTTGGGGACACACTTTTTGAGTGGAGGCACAATATGCATGGGCACAAGGTGGGTACTATTACAGTGTGAAGCCTAAAAGGTCACTATCACAGTTTGGGTTTTACTATTATTTTATGAAGCACAAAAAGGAGTACTACTACTATGTGGGGCACCAAAGGAGGCATTATTTCCATTAAGGGCACTAAAGATGCAATGTTTGTGTGGAGCTTGGAAGAGGTGAGGATGTCCTGGACAGTGAGGAGTCAAAACTGTCTGTGTGTTAAATTCTGCAGAGATGAGTCACAGCTGAAAGAAGTCATCATGGTGGTCTGGATGGAGAAGAAAATGGAAAATGCATAACTCAAATCAGAAAGGGCATCATAGCAAGTCATTGGTTTTAATTGTACTATATTTATTTAGAATATGTATAAGGTCTGCAGACTTTCTTTCTCTCTTTTTCTATATATAGACACTGACAATATCATTGGGACCCATGGAATCTATACATCTAAGCAACAAGCTCGAGAAGGGGCCCAGGTTCAAAATTTGCCTTGAAGCTAATTCGACTCTCACTACATTCCTGAGTGTGAACTCAATGTTGTTCTCTGAGAGTAACTAAAATAAATGAATTTATGTATTTTTTTTACTATTGCACTGAGAGGTTTAGATTGAGCTCACATGCAGTAGAAGTCTTGATGTTTTTATTTACTATAGTGAACAGATTCTCTATGATCAGTCATTGATATTTAGTGAATATTATGGTGTTCTTCATGCATTACTTTTGTTTAATATTATATGTTCTATATCTGGCATTTCTTTTCTCATTGACTACAAGTTCTGCTTCGTCCAACTTGTACGTGCATGTAGAGTATGTATAGTAATACTAGGCTATCTTATTGTCATGGGTTAATGCAGTTTACAGCTATAGATGTCAACATTGCATACACATTACTGGAATCAGCTGTTATTGATGGAGCAAGCTGCAAGTGCCTGTATATTTATCTTGTAATGGTGGATGCAGGAGTAAAGTGGCATTTCATGATGCTCAAATAAATAGGTAACTGTGACAAATGATTGCGCTGGAGCCTTCAGCGTAGGAAACCCTCCTTACATTGAGTCTACGCTCGAGCAAACAGTAGTGAGTCTCAAGCAGTGGACAGTCTCCATGGTGTTTTATTGCATCTAGAAGTCATCCTAATGGAATAATTAACTATCAAACTACACATATTCTACTATCCTGCTGTTACTAGACAGAACAAATCTTTACAGATCTATATGATGCCCATTGTATTCAATACAGAGCATGTGGGGCAGGGGGGGGGGGGGCACATGGCTCACTTTCCTTAGGTGCTCCCTGAGAGGTGCTAGGTCAGGCTGTGAAAAAAAGACAGCAGTAGCAGGTTTCTTATATAGGCCATAAGTTTAGGTTAGTAGAGTAGGTGTGCTGGTAATGTCACTGTACAAGTCAAAACTCATTTTTTCAACTTTTCCTTCAAAGTAATGTAAACTAACCAACAAATATTTCAAAGCTCGACTACTAAAAGTTTCAACCACTGGAAAATAATAGACATACACTAATGAATACCACCGTTAACAATGTTCATTAGCCATTAAATTGTTAACCGTTGTGGTAATGTCAATGTTTGGGGTCATTTTTAGTTTGTGAGCATATCATAAGTTTGTTGAGCAACCAATTTAATTCATTTGTATTGCTTTGTAATTAGAGATGAGCGAACGTACTCGTTAAGGGCGATTTCGCAATCGAGTATTGCTATTTTCGAGTACCTGGCTACTCGGGTGAAAAGATTCGGGGGGCGCCGGGGGTGAGCGTGGGGTTGCAGAGGGGAGTAGGGGCAGCGCTCCACCACGCTGCCCCCGCCCCCCGGCGCTCCCCGAATCTTTTCACCCGAGTAGTCAGGTACTCGAAAATAGCGGTGCTCGATTGCAAAATCGCCCTTAACGAGTATGTTCGCTCATCTCTAATTGTAATGCAACAACTGCTAGAGGGCATTTTACACCCACTATTGTCTATATAATTGACTGTATAATAAATAAGAAATACCTGGTCAGAATCACTAACACTTTGGTTCGTATTGTATTACAAAAATGCTGCAGCAACTATTCACAGATTTTTATATTCAGCAGCTCATTCTATTCTCCAAATAAGGTAAAGAAAAACGGCCACCATTATAACCTCCATCGTGGTTGTCACTCAGATTTTTGTAGACCATGCTTGTGTAAGGGGCTACCCTAAAGAGCTAAAAGGTTGTTATGGCAATGGACTGTGAGATGTGCCAAGAATTGCGCCAAATTTTAGCATAGTAAAACAGAGTATGCCTGGAGGACAATTACTGTTTGCCTGAGACCCTGCAAATAAACAGGACAATTTCTGTTGCACCCTCAGAAGAGGGCAAGGTGTCGGTCAAAGAGCAGTAGGTGCAGCTGGAGTTTTGTAAGCGAGAGGAGAGGGATGACGGCCTGCAGAGGGGCTGTATGCAAGGTGCAGTGCTTTCTGCACAAAAGGATTTCCGGGTGCCTGCTAGCTGGAACCACAAATGACGCGGACTGTGCAAAGTTGCAAGTGCAGAACAGGGGGTAAAAGAGTCATCATGAGAGAATCTGGGACGTTGTGCTGAGGAACCCAGTTTATGGACTAATTCCTAAAAGGGAAATGACAGAGGTATACCATAGAGGAGTGTTAACTTTTGAAGAAGATGTGTGTTACACTACACATCTGTTTTCTGTGCAAGGAGACTGATGACTGTACAGCATCTTTGTTACTATTTTGCTGTCACTGCTGTTTGTTCCTGTTGCATTCAAGGTATTACTAATCCTAGCAGCTTGCATCAGGGAAATCTGCAATAGAAGATAATTGTTTATTTATTATTACATCATTACCCACTTGCAGTACTATGTTGTTAAATAAATATTGCATACTTTTGTAACTCCTTCTTCTGCATATCCTGAAACTGTATCGCGATACCACCACCTGTGATACTTGGGCAATTCTTATTATGAACCAGGATGAACAGTGCTGCGAAGCCCTTCCATTGTGACATGGGGAAAAAGAGGGCAGCTGTAGAGCATATATTTCCATTAGAACACATAAAAAGTCATTTCAATGCTAAAAAGTGGATCCTATGATTTGTTGTGATTAGTGATGAGCGAGCATACTCGCTAAGGGCAATTGCTCGAGCGAGCATTGCCCTTAGCGAGTACCTGCCCGCTCGAGAGAAAAGGTTCAGGTGCCGGCGGCACGCAGGGAGCTGCGGGGAGGAACGGAGGGGAGCTCTCTCTCTCCCTCTCTCCCCCCCACTCCACCCTGCTGACTGCCGCTACTCACCGCTTCCCCGCGCCGGCACGAGAACCTTGTCTCTCGAGCGGGCAGGTACTCGCTAAGGGCAATGCTCGCTCGAGCAATTGCCCTTAGCGAGTATGCTCCCTCATCTCTAGTTGTGATACTATGTTGTGGTTATAGTCAGCAATGCTAAATCTATGGGCTTCTTGGAATGTTAGCTTTTTTCTAGGTTTTAATAAATAACGTTGTTCTAAATTCTTACAATTCGGTCTGAGCTCAGATTTTAGGAGAGGATGGTTGCAGTAAAGAATTGTCTACATATGTATGTAAATACGGACATATACATAGAACAGTATGGACATATTTTACATTCGTAGTATGAAAAAGGTACTATATAGACTGTAAGGTCTCTTTATTTATGATAATTAACCATTTAGTCGTTGCTGACTCTGGGTCACCCTATGGATCAACTCTCACCATTTTCATACACTGTACATATACTGTAAGGTCTCTTTATTCAAGACACCTTTTCCTTTATGATTGTAGCTTCACTCAATGGAAATTAGACAAGTGATCCCAGAATGCAGCCTAAGATCAAGTAAGCAAGTTTTCTACAAATCAGTTTCAGTGTGAATCTACATTAGAATAGGGAATAACTTTTGTAATCTGAGCAATCTAAGTGACTTTTAATGAGGTATAGTCATTGGTGCTAAGACTAGCCAAAGCCAGTATCTCAAAAACTCTAATTGTGTTGAGAGTATACCAAGAATTGTGTGATTGAGAAATAACATCCAGGAAAGGAAGATCTTGTGGATATAAACAATTTAGCAACAAAAGCGGTTAGAAGAAGATGTCAAGAATCATTCTGATGAACATGTAGGTGGTAGTTGCACCGTCAAGCAATTTTGTAACTAAATGCTGGTGACCCAGCTTGTCTGTCCAAACACACAACTCATCGTTCCTAGCACAGATGGGCTATAAGAGTATCAGTTCGAGGGCCATTGCTGTCTAAGAGAAACAGAAAGGTAAGACTCCAGTGGGCAAAAGAGTGTAAAAATTGGATAATTGGGCAGTAAAAAAACATTGCTTGGTCAGATAATTCTGGATTTCTTTTGCATCATGCTGATGTGTCAGAATTTGCTACAACCAGGATGAAGTGATCAACCTTTCCGATCAGGTATCAACATTTCAAGCTGGTGGAAGTGGAGGAATGATGTGGGGAATGTTTTTTCGGCATACAGATGTAGCAAATGAAAACTTTAACATATTATGACAACTTAGCTACCATGTACTACAATGCTGAAAATAGAGTTATCATAATGTGTTAGTCATGTTAACAATTGCTTTATCTGGGTCCTCTGATTCCTGTGGATGGATGCCACAACAAATTGATGAGGTTATAAAGGCCAAAGAGGTCCAACATGCTACTGGATGGGTGTCCTTAAAGGTGGTGTCCAGAGTTATTAAAACACTAGCCTGGGTACCTGATACAGAACGCGTGCAATACAAAACACGACATTGTAAGTAAGAAAAGATTATATCAGAATGTACGCATAAATAAGTCGAAAGACACCTATGCTGATTAATGCTATGTTAATGTATATATATATATACATATTATATAACTTTAGTTTGTTCCGGCGCTGCAACTATCCAAGCGGCTGCTACTTTAAGTGTGGCTGTTGTCCTTCTGCCCAAACAGGTCCTTTGCTTGCTTGGCATCTTATATCTAAAACACAAAATCTATTTGTTTGTGCCATATACAAATCCCCAGTTCTGGTCCGGTTTGAGTAAAATTTGGCATTATAATTTGGCCGATAGCTACCAATCGTAGCTCAGCTTTCATTTGTTATTTTCTGCTGAGGTAAAATGAAAGCTGCACCATCATTGGTTGCCATTAGAGATGAGCGAGTATACTCGCTAAGGGCAATTGCTCGAGCGAGCATTGCGCTTAGCGAGTACCTGCCCGGCGGCGGGTGGGGAGCTGCGGGGGAGAGCGGGGAGGAACGGAGAGGAGATCCCTCTCTCCCTCTCTCCCCCCCCCCCCCCCGCTCCCCCCTGCTGACTCCCGCAACTCACCTGTTACCCGCGTCGGCAGCCGAACCTTCTTTGCCGAGCGGGGAGATACTCGCTAAGGACAATGCTCGATCGAGCAATTGTCCTTAGTGAGTATACTTGCTCATCTCTAGTTGCCATATATTATACTGCTGAGGTAAAATAAAACCTGTGCTGTGATTGGTTGCTATGGGCAACAGATTTCAATCCTCAGTGCTAAGATAAAATGAAAGTTGCTCTGTGATTGTTTGCTATGGGCACCAGCATTTAATCCTCTTAGCGCTGAGGTGAAATGAAAGCTGCTCTGTGATTGGTTGCTATGGGCACCAAAAACTATTTTTTACTGTTTGTTGATTTACTGTTAGACAGTTTTGATAAATGAGGGCCAGGGTTCATAAATTTGCTCCATGTCTTCCTGTCTGTTAGCATTGTTGCAAACTGTTATCCTCATGGAATTAGAATGGACAAAATGGGCAATTGATTGGTGGCTCCACCAGGGTTAGACTGGGGCTATAAAGCAATCCTGAAACACAAATTTTCAATGCTCAGTCTGACTCTTTTAGTGGGAATTACTTGTTGGAAATCACCAGGAATACTAAATTGGGTCCGTAGAATCCATTGGTGAAAGCAAATTTGGTTGTTGCAGTCAAAAAAAGGCAAATAAGTTTGCCAAAACAACAACATTTCTGAATTTCTTTTATCCTATAATTTTCTCCGGGTCGAGATTATACTATGTGCAAAGTTTCATGTCAATTGGTCGTACAGTTTGTGCGTGATGCTCCAACAAACAAACAGACAGACATTGACAAATATATAGAAAAAGGTGCTTTCTTACAAACACAGCGCTACCCTTTTCTATGGGTTGTGTCTGGTATTGCAGCTCAGCTCCCTTTCACTTTAATGGAGCTCAGCTGCAATACTAGACACAACCCCACAGACAAAGGTGGTGCTGTATTTGGAAGAAAGCAGTCATGTTTTCCTAACCCTTTAATAAAGTAACCATTCAGTCTGCAAGCAAAGCAATGCTGCAGCCGCAATATCAGCTTTTAGGGATGACATTTTAATTCATTGAGGCACATGTGCAGCCATTAGTTACCTGTCAAAAAGTACAAAATATGTATGCAGAGAGAGAGAGAAATATGAGAATGATGGAAAGAAGGAAAGGAAGAAAGAAAGATAAAAAGAAAAATAGATATTAGATAGATAGATAGATAGATAGATAGATAGATAGATAGATAGATAGATAGATAGATAGGAGATAGATAGATAGATAGATAGATAGATAGATAGATGTAAGATAGATATGAGATGAATAGATATATATGAGATGGATAGATAGATAGATAGATAGATATGAGATAGAGAGATATGAGATAGATAGAGAGATATGAGATAGATAGATAGATATGAGATAGATAGATAGATATGAGATTGATATAGATATTTAGGATAAATAGATAGATAGATGTAAGATAGATATGAGATGGATAGATAGATAGATAGATAGATAGATAGATAGATTGATAGAAGTATATTGTGTATATTATCTTTTTCCTGCCATACAGTACCAGATGTCCTGAACAGAATGAATAGAACATCTGTGCATTTCCTTGCAGTCATGAAGAAACAAGGTAACAGGTTGCAGGTTTGTGTGATTATTGTATCTCCTTAGGGTGTCTTCTCTCATCCAGGTCTCTCATTGTGCTCAGCCTGTCCGTCCCACCTCCCTTTGACTGCACAAGCACCAAAAGAAACTGAGCAATCACGCACCCACCACATCTAGACGGCTACTGCTTCTTACTATTAACCCTTTTCTGCTGTTTTTCCTACTGCATTTTAACTCTGCAATGACCAAGCACCGATGTGCAGTAGGTTAGTGACACCCTAGAGACATCCTCCCTCCCCTAAGTGAGCTCTGCTAAGTACCTTAGTGTGATAGAGTGACTGAGACAATCCCCAGCACAAGGCATAGAGCCAACGGGAGCAGCTCGCCTCTGCAGACTGCCAGTGCCCTGGATCCAGGGACAGGGGTGGACTTCTTGCTCAGAGTGGGACATAAGGATCAGCAGCCTAGAGAGTGTAAGATGCGGAGGGCATAAGCTTTTGCATTACCCTACTCTTACTGTGGGGTACCTACTTGAAGATACACCCCAAAATCAATGCAAGCAGGGGCCCCCCAGAGCTTTTGTGATGTCACATCCGTTGCCCAGGTCTGAGCACCTCTTGTAGAAGCTCTCCTCCTCCTTCTCCTCCATCCTCTTACCGCTTCTCGCCTTCTGCTGGGCTCCAAACTTTGGCTGCTGGATCAGCACCAGGGACAGCGCAGGATGTTCAGCAGCGAGCAGTGCTGATGTGCTGGCCAGACAGGGGAGCAGCACCATGCAGACTCCTCCAAGCCTCCTCCTCATCGTCACCCTCCTGGCTCTGCTGGAGCCCTCGCAGGTACAGTAAAACTAGCAGGGTTCATGCTGGCAGGTCCCCCCCAATTTGATTGTGCATGCTATATGAGTAATGCCATGCTTCATCTATCTCTGCTTCCTGGATGATTTCCATGTTCCACAGCTCATTGCATGTACTGGTGTGACAGGCAGCAAGCACAGTCTGGATCTGGCTTCAGTTTGGGGCAGAGGTGTGCTTCTATTTAAAGGGAAGAAGGGTCTGTGATCAGTCATCATGTATCTGGTCAGTACACACTGCAGAGGAAGCCAGGGAGGGAGTCAATGAAGGAGGCTATAAGAACTTTATTTATGAGGTTTTGCATTGTAGGAAAGCCAGACTGTACAACCCAAATAACGTCCCACTGAAAGCAATAGATAGCTGAGGAAAACTGCTCCTGACAGCAGCATTACCATGCTCTAATCTGTTTACTGCTCCAGGCTGGAGGCTGGCCAGACCTTGCTGAATTTCACACCAAAGCAGAATGCCAACTAATCCTTGCTCTCAGCCTCTTTAGACTTTAGACAAACCCTAGATATTGGTGCGTTGGTTGCAGGTTATTAGGTTCATAGAGGCAGAAGACAAATCACTGAGGGGATACTGAAAGGTATAAATATGCGCAGTTCTTTCTTGTGATGGGCAAGTCTAATTACATCTTAATGAAGTGTAATGGGCTTGGCATTTAAAGTCAAGGATTCTCTCCTTAATGTCTAAGTAAACGCATAGTGGTCATGGGAATGTAATCAGCAATGTGTGGCAGTTTGATTGAAATTAGTTGGTAACCAAAGTAATGCAGCATTTGGGTAAACAGCTAATTCCTGCCCCTGGTGCATGTGAAATCCAATTAGAATCCACCATCATTTTTTTAGATAAATACATGAATATCCTGTCCTAGCATGCATAGTCCCCAGTGCATTGTCTTACAGAGTGATGTATGATATGGTTGTTTAATGTGGTTGTGTGTCTTTATTTCCATAATTACTTGTCTGTGTGCATCTAGATGTCCATATTTGTAATGTATCCATATTTATGTCTCAGTTATGTTATTATATACTTTGGCTAAAAGGATTAGAGATAATGAAAATCTATATTTGAATGGACAATACAATGGTCTTTGGCACAAAAATAAGCTTTGATGAATTCTGTATTTAGTTCTTGGTTTGCATATTAATAATTGCAATATTCTGTGGCGTAAGGTTGAGTAACATTCTGTGTCTGTCTGGTTGCATCGTGATTCTAAATGTGTGTGGAAAATCTACACTACTAGCAGGAGTCAGGGACCAGCGTAGTTTGGAGTGCTGCTGCCATTCTGCTTTTTCGTCGTATTTTGACAGGTAGAGGGATTAGAGTTAAAGATCCCACCAGAAAGAGGGATCTGAGCTCGACAGACAATTTATATGTTTAATGAACACTTAAAAGGGCAACTTTTATCCCTGGATTTTATCTAACATCTGCTTTTACATTTCACTTCTTATTGTCACCACAGTTAAAGGGTCATAGCCAGAACTTTTGACAGTATGCAATCCATAATCTCTAATGTTTAAAACAAAGCAAACAATGGCAAGGTTGGATTTGTCATATGGCAGAACCCCTGTGATATCCAAATATAGTATATGAGTATTAACATGCTCTAGGATGGCAGATTATGGCTGCTGACTCTAATAGTGCAGTCCTAAAGAGGTACGTGACAAATGCAGCACTGCTACATCAGTCATGCACTTCCAAAATCCATTCTTAAAAGGGAACTAGGCTATGAAATGGTTAGAAGAAAGAGATTATGTCAAATCTTGATTGTATTTCATACACACTACCGTTTTCATGTTCACATTAACATAGTTTGTATTCAAGACCAATCGAGCCATTATGTGACCTGTGATAACTTGGATTCCATTTTATCGGGGAAGAATAGTCTCTACAAGGTAGTGAAGAGAAAGGATGTACATTAGTCAGTGCTGGTCATTCCAGTCATACACAAAAATGAAAAGTAATACACAAAAATGAAAAAATATGCCTTTTATGAAATTCCACAAAGTATTGTAAACCTTAAAGACCAAAATCGATTTGCCAGCTGATTTTATTTGTGAAGAAACGTGTTCATGGCAGTACTGTGCATCATATTGTCTGAAGCACAGGAGGAGCGTGCACTTTGCATTGTACTATGGGTAGTTGATAGCCTTTACATATATCACATAGTGATCTGTGAAATATATTCCAATATTCGCACCTTACGATCACCTTGAATATTGGCATTGGAAACCTTTGGTTGATGTTCTTCAAGAGCTTGAGGAAAAAATTTTGCAATACCCTTGGATTTCACAGAGCACTGTTTACTCTAGATGTTCTCAAGGCACGCCTAAACAAAAAGTAATGGAAGACATTGACATGCAGGTAGCTTCTAGTAATTATTAATATCCTTATCCTGTTTTGTAGTATGTTGTCCCATAATTTTTGGAATGTTTCAACTTTAATTGTAGAGCTACCGGTGGTTGACAAATTGTCTTCAGGGCTGAGCTATATTTATTAAACCTAGTTTTGTTTCAGTATGGTAGGTTAATTGTACCCTGCATGCTTATTTTAGTTTAGCAAGCCTTTAATCGACATCCAGTGGACCAGTCAGTATATCATTTAACCATAAAATACATTCACTTGCACTGGTACTCAAAGGAAACCCATGTACTGAACATTTGCATTACATTGGTCTTCATATATAGTGGTGATAATATGCTTTGGTGTAGTGATAGGGACTTTAGAAGTTCTGCTTGCAACCAAGCCCCCTGTGTTTCAGGGCTCTGAAGGCCAATTTTCCAGATAATGCATTATCCTTTACAGTGTCAAGTCATGATGGTTGGGTATACTGCCTCTAGAAGCAAGTATGAGCCTACTGTCCATATGAGATTTATTTCTCCTAAGTCTACAGGTTTGAAAATGTATTTGGCAATCTGACCTTACACGATCAAGCTAATGATATTAGAAATCAACTCCGATGTCTTGTAGGCAATGCTGAGTCTCAGTACTTGAAGGTGTTTTTTTCCTGTTGCATTAAAGCACATTTCTCCTTAAAGTGCAAAACAAAAGCTACTGCAACAAAAAAAATATATATATATTCTTGTTGCTTAAAAGACTATTCATCCAATACTTACAGTAAATCCCTTTCTGTGAAATCTTTGTAAAATTCAATATGGCCGCCACAAGGGTTGCGAATCAGCAATGCCTAAAATTCTAGAATGTGAAGTATTTGAAGATCCGTCAAGCTATGGATCTGCATAGAGAAGAGGGGATCCCTATATATTGGGACAGGCATACCACTCTGGGATCTGGGAAAGCTTGGTAACAACCCAACTGATTTACTATTCTTGTTGCTTGTAAGCAGTGTTTCCCAATTTCATCTTCATTGGAAAAGTTGATAACAAGAATACAATTATCATGTAAAATAACTTTATATGGACCATACAAAGAAGCTGCTGCCTTTTATTTGGGTGAGGTTGGAGTTAACCACATAGGTTCTTAAACAATATATGGCACCTCTCATGCCAGATGAATGAGTAGGCATAATCTGTAATAGTTTGTCAAGGCCAATTTGTCAGTGCTTTCCCAGATATATAGAAACTGATGTTATCTCTGCCTTCAGTGAGATGTCTGTATAAGAATCAGCATGGTTTTCTCCCCTGGTAGATTCAGTTCTACCTGGTATCTAAATTATTATAAATTGTGTTCCTTTTGCAGTTGCACCCCCCCCCCCCCCCCCGCTCCCTCCCCCTGCAGAAGGAAAAGCTACTAATTAGACTTAATGAAGCCTTTACAGGAGATGTTTACTGTATGTATATTTAAAGGAATGACATGTGGGAATTACGCATCTTGGTTAGCAAAGTATAAGACGTGCGATGAATCTGGATATGGAAACTAAGAGCAAACCTATGTGACCATTATAAATAAATACAGGCATACATAAAATGTTGATGTAATACAGAATGCAAAACACTTAGATGAAAATACACTGAGAAAATATGTTAGCGGGCTCTATCTATCTCATTTAGGATTTGCAGTGGAGGAAGCTATGGGAGCTTGGGGGTCCCCATGAGTTTCCAGCATGTCTGAGCGAGCCTGGGCTTCTCTCCTCTGCCGCACGTTCTATTTGATCTACTCATATTCATTACAGGCCAAGCATTTTAATTCACTTATTCCATTATCTTGTATAATGTCTGCTGTGAATTTACAGCACTTTCTGTAAATAAGGTCTAATGTGACATTTTACCACATACCCTTCAACATTTACTAGCAACTCCCTTTTATTACAAGCAAGTGCTTGTTTTGGCTGTGGAAATGCAAGACTACACAAGTTTGCTTTAAACTTGGCAAATCGTGGAGCAGCTTCCCAGTTGTGCTGGTACAGAATTAAAAATGAATAGGTATAAGACACAGTGGTATTGATTCAGTCCTGAATGGTTGATAGCAGGTCAGGTTACCAGCTGAGAGCCAATTATAAGGTCTATTCAAAGAATTCAATGCACTCCTAGCCCATGTTTGTAACTTTAATTGCTTGTTGTTTTTCTATCTCATTTCGGCGTTTGCTGTAGGGATTGCATGGGGAGAGCTAAAGTAGTGAAAAGGAAATGGACTACAGTTCTCCATTGCAACCATTTGGATTTTAGTTCTCATTTGCCGATGCCTTTTGGTACACGAAAATAGAAACCCAAGAGGTTGCCACAAGTATCTGCACCACTTTTCCACTTTACTAGTTTTGATAAGTTTTCCACAGTATTTAGGTATTTTTCCAAGTGCCTTACTTTCAATTGTTTGCATTGTCAACATATATCAATGAAAGATTAAAGGCATTTCTAGCAGATCACAGTGGTTTGTTGTTTGGGACTGCTGGTGATCAGCTGTTCCCCCTAGCAGGTGACTGTGTGTACGGCACTGTTTTTCTGCCAAAAGCAGACAGCTCCATGCATTGCACAGTGGACCTACCTGGAATTGCATGCTGAGTCCCATTTACTTCTGTTTACTCTCACTGCATCAAACTTCACTGGCTGTCTAAAAAGCTTAAAACTTTGGATCACCATCAGGGGCATACATAGAATTCATAGGGCCTGATAACAAAACTTGGTGGAATTGCCCCCCACCCCCCATCTCCAGGAGAGAAAAAAATGTTACATTTGTTCTATTAGACAACATTTATAACATGTTGGACTTAGATACATCAGCTTAGCTTTAGCATAAGTCTAAATATTGCAGTCACTATGTAACAGTCGCTACACAGTTATAGTGATTACGGGTCCGTTATTGACCTCCATTCATCACAGTTGAAATTTTCTCTGATAATATCTCTAGTGACATCCACTTGCCTATTTCTCCTCTATGTGGGTTCAGGCCATCATAAGGAATTCTTCTAGCTCCAATTCATCTCTACTCACTCTGCACTGCATACTGCACCCTACCCTGCCATTGTCTCAAATTCCCTGTATAATAATAGTGCCCCTCGCTTAGTAAATGTGTCCCCTTTTGTGATCCTTGCTTAGTAAATGTCCCCAGCTAAGTAATAGTATCCCTCTTTGTGGCTCTCACTTAAAAATAGTGCCCCCCTTTGTGGCCCCTGCTTAATAATAGTGTCCATAGTTATGGCCCCTCTTACAAATAGTAGCCGCCACTTAATAATGGTGAACCTGGTTCACATCTTACCTGCTCAACTGCCAGCAAGAATCTTCGTACAAACTTACAGTCACGTGGACACTGGGTAGAGTTCTCTAAGCATCAACTGACTCCTCCCCCTCCTGCTGTCACAGTATAGTCTGCAGGAGACTGGGAAAGAGTCAGATGATGATCAGGGCATTTGGGCTAGTGTCCCTGTGACTCTATGAGTTTGTATGAAGATTCTTACTGGCAGCTAGAAAGTAGAGGAATTGAGCTGGGGTCCAGTGGGTGGGACAAGAGGAAGGCGCGTCCAGTTGGCCCGGGCTCCCCTGCTCTTTGAGCCCCATAGCAGTTGCATGGTCTGCCTCTATTGGCCACACACCACTGATGACCACTTATATTGCATCTAGGTCATCCAAACTAGCCAGATTCATATAATGAATGTTCCTCAATGGCAGATGTCAGTGTAAATAAAGATCCAGTTGTCCTTGAGAGAGAGAGAGAGAGAGAGAGAGAGAGAGAGAGAGAGAGAGAGAGAGAGAGAGAGAGAGAGAGAGAGAGAGAGAGAGAGAGAGAGAGAGAGAGAGAGAGAGAGAGAGAGAGAGAGAGAGAGAGAGAGAGAGGTGTCTGGCAGCAGCCTTCTCCCCGCCCTATACACAAGCATGCTAAGATGAGACAAGTATGCATGGGGGGTAGATTGATTTCAGTTGAAGGGGAATAACAGAAGATTCAAAGTCTTCTTTGACTCCTTAACCCACCAGATTTTATTATAATGACATTAAAGGGTTATTTTGGTAATTCAAAGTGAAAATGATGTGCCTTATAAGGCTATAACATTTAATTTTGCAATATAATGTTATACCTTGTCATACAAGCTTCAGAGATATTGCTTCCCCCGTGGTTTATCCTAGCTTAGTTCTCCATTGGTATCCAGTGGTTATGACCTGTATGTTCCACTGTTTTACTCGTCAGGCATGTGCAGTGCCTTCCATTTCTGTAATGGCAACACAGTTTGTATAGTTTTGAATATGCACTTAGCAATAATTGCCAATAGGGCATTATGGGAGATGCAGTTTTTGCACTCTCCAGTGGCTAGTTTAAATAACAATGTTGAACCCTGACACTAGAAATCAGCATTGGCGCAAGTTGTAAAAAAATGGATTTCAATTTGATGATTTTGATGGACGTTTGACATAATGACAATAAGTGGAAACATTAGGGAAACTTTGAAAAATTTGCTCAGTCTCTGGAATACCCCTTTAAGCCAATTGCAATGGAAAACACACAACTGATGCAGGTTCCATATTTTGTATGTTAGACATCCAATGTTTGTTGCTGGCATTCCCAGAGGTATATAAAGGTTGCACTGTAGGAATAGAATTAATTTACCTGCTTCTTCAAGCCCTGACTTTTTAATCTAATTAACAACATGTCAGAGGAACCAAACATTGGGTTAGTGTATCTTCTAAAGGACATTAGCTATTAAAGGTGTTGGGTGTTTAGAAAACCCATTTTCATACACCCTATTGGAGAATTCTGAGTTAAAAAAGGGGGTACGGTGTTCACGATCTTCAACTCTTGGGACTCCTGTCCATGGACGGATTTGCATTGTGGAGTACAGAGCGGGATTCCACCTCCGGACTCTGCAAGCAAATCCAGTTAATAGCATGCAATGTAAAAATGTGATTTCCTGCCCACGAGCGGAAATCAATTGCGATTTTCCACTCACGGAGAAGAAATCACAGCATGGTTCGATTTTGTGCGGGCTACTCTCAACTGGCTTTCATTAAAGTCAATGGAAGCCGTCCGTCCCGCAGCCATTCTGTAATCATAATTGCATAATTGCAGTGGGAGCCGCGTCATCACCATAGTGATAGCACGGCATCCTCTGTACTGCACATGCATGCCGGACTGCAGGCCAGCACATCCGCATTACAGAGAAGAGACACTGGACAAGTAAGCTCGGGTCACTGGCTCAGCACCGGGACGAACTCTGCTGTGGGATTCCGCATGTGGGGTCCATCCCACCCGTGGACAAGCAGCCTTGGTCAGAGTGGAGAATGGTTACAAATAGTGTCTCTCGCTCAGGAGGACCCGTCCTGGATTACATGGACAACCCATTGATCTGAATGGCCACTATGTAATTTTTAGCTTTCCCTGTGGTAGCGCTGCAGGGAAAGCGAATACTTACTGCAAGATGCTGTAAGGGTATCAAGGGAAGCCACCAATCTGATAGTTTCCCTTTAAAACATGCCAGTGCATAGTTAAGTCTGATATTTCCCCTGATACTCGCTTTTGTTCTTGCTCTTTTTTAAATTGCTTCTGTGTGTTTATTTTTATTGTTTTGTACAACTGCATCAGAAAGAACACAAATCCCGATTCTGTAGAGAGAATCAAGACTCCGAAAATACTCAGATCTGGTAGTAATGCAGCTTCCAAGGTACGCCATGCTGATCTTATGGATATTTATGCGTCAGCTTGTGAAGTTTTAAGTGTCTTCACTTCATATAACTGCTCATTCAGGCTGCGTTCAGAGCGCTGTCTGTCAGTATCACAGTAATATTAGTCTCACGCCTCCTGATTACTTGTCTTCTTTGCATTCGGTAGCAGTAATAAATCCAAAATATGATCACAATAAAATCCCTGTTTTTTCCTGTTCATACACAGGTCTAGAATATTGATGAGTTTTTTTTTTCCCTCTTTCCGAAGGCACAGACTTTAATAATTACAATCTACTTAAAAGTTCTGCATTGATGACTAACTTTTTATTTATATATTTTGCTGAAATTAAAATAATTGCTTTTTCGGCAAATCTGCACAAGGTGATGGGTATTGCCGGAGATTTATGTCTCTGGGAGCAGAGCAAGAAGCAACGAAACAGAATGATGCAGGAATTATACCTGACAGGTATTGATGTCGACTCTCTAGACAATGTAAAGGTTAACACACACACTAGCATACACACACACATACACACAACTCAACCTCTGTAATAGTATGGGAGAGGGTAATTGAATTTTAGATTGAGGGTTGCCTGCTCAGCCATTAACTGGTCATATAGAGTATGCAAAACACATATTACCTGCATTGACACTTCAGATTAGTTTCAGATGTCTGCATTGTTTACCAAGTGATTCCACTCCAGCCTTGTATCACACATATCCCGTGTTTTCCTGATTTTAAAAGGCCAATCCACAAACTACATTTACATTTTATCTGATTGAGCTTCTCTTTTTAGCTAAAATATATATTTTAGAGTCAGGGATGTATTTAAAGGCTCATGAGCCCAATATGTCTGGAGCGAAGCCCAGTAATGTTAGTTGTGAAGGGGGCCTTTGGGTTCCCCTAGCTTATGGGCCTGGTCACAATTGCGACCCTTGCAACCCCTATTGTTATGCCATTATTTATATTGAAGAGTTTGCATTATAGATGTAGCCATGCTAAATATGTTATGTAAAGCTGGTGATACTCTTTAAATATCAGCCAACCCAGAGGCCACCCCACCATCAGCTATCTCCTCTCAATAGGGAGGACATACATGCTCAGATCCTGTCCAGTGTAGGAGCAGGAGGAAAAAGATGAATGGAACAACCACGTGGTGGTGCCTAAAGGTGAAAGCTTAGAGTAAGGTGATAGGATTAAGTTGATGAGCTCATGGAGGTGTTGCAGACAATAGTGTGTGGATGGAAGCCTGGCACATGGGGCAACCTTTCAAGACAATACATTCTGATTAGAAGTAGAGGATAAAATCTTCTTTATTGCTGAGTCAACATAAAACCAGTATAGGGTGCGTTCACATGTAATGGAAATGGTGCGTATTTTCTTCAGTGGAAAACCCTAAAACCGCATCAGAATCTGCATTATCGGTGTAGATTTTGGTGTGGATCCACAACTGATTTCATCCTTTTAATAGAATCCGTAAAGCTCTGACTCCAAGTTTGGCCAGATGAAGTTAGCCGATGGTGCATCAGAAAGTGGGATCTGCTGAATGAAATTCAGAGGAAGATGCATGTGACGGTCATGAATTCAAACTGGAATGCCATGTTGCAGCAACTGAAATGGTTCAATGACAGCAAACAGTAATAGTCTTTCAACTGTAATACGTAATACAGTCTCTGTAGCTGCTTATTCTGCCCATTAACACGGGTCTCTTCTATTTGTATGACTTGTAGCAGCAGTGGGTTTGGCACACACTCACGCCAGGTGGTTCTCTAGATATACTGCAATTGCTCAGCACTTCTTCTTTCCGGCATGCCAAATGCACTTCCCATTGCCTCTCTCCAGGCTCCGCACCTTCTTAAAGGCACAATAGTTTATAACAAATAATTAGTCCTCTTTTATTATGGTTAGATCATCAGTGCTATGTCCAAAAAAAAAAAAAAACTTTAGCTTAACTGCAAATGTACTGGTTAAGAACTTTATCAGGCTGCATTCACACTACCATCATGGCTTCTGTTATAAATGGAAACCATGATGCAGTGCTGGATCCATTACACAGGTGCCATTATAATCAAGTCCATTGGGTTTCCTCTGTGTTGTCTGTCACTTTGACAAGAAGCAAAGCATGACATCCTGTGCTATTCTTCCCATCAAATCTGATGATTAGAGCCTCGGATGATAGTGTGCACCTAGATGACAGCCTGTAGAGTGAGATGAAGCAGAATGTTTACCTGGAGTCCTACCTAAAACTACAAATAAGTGTGTATAGTCTTCTGCTTTATGTGTTTCAGCCAGGTAACTCATTTTTTACGTAAGAAACAATGCAGCTCTCCACAGGCAGGTGGCAGTGGTGAGCTATGAAAGTTTCCATTCTGCCAAGCGTCTGACTTTGTAACAGATCTAGGTGATTTTGGTATAAATATGCAGTTCCTCACATATCTCTGACTTTTGCTGACAGATGTTTTCCGCAATGCTGTACAACCAGGGAGTAATAAATATGTAATTATCATGTACATATCTAGATGTACACACATTGCATAGAGAGAGTCCTGCTTGTTAAAGTTTATATCATAAAGCAATTGCAGTTAATTAAAATTTTATTATATGTAATCTGCATATGGTAAAAACTTCAAAGAGGACGTGCCGGGTCTCCTATGTTGCTCAACTTTAGTGCGGGCATGTAGTAGAGAGATGCTGAGCCTTGGTATAATTAGGCCATGTTCGCAGTCTGGCGCAATTTAAATGTAGATTCCACTACGGAAAAAGACTTGCACCGAATGCTAAATGCTGCACAGATGTTAAAGTCCACAGCATGGTTATTATTGCCATGGTTTCCACATAAAGAAGTTATGGATTAGTTCTGTAGTGGATGGATTCGCTGACCAATCCCTGGCAGAAATCCGAGTCTCAGCTATGTATTTGTGTAGCTTTGCCTATGACACTATTGTTCTGTGATTTGATTCTGTACTTTTGTAACAGACCCCCACTCCCCTTGCACTCTCTCCAGACTACTTTGGTCACAGCAACCGTGGTCATCGCTACTCCTCCTCAGCTCGGAAATGTATCCACGCCTGCTCTGTAACACTCATCCGGGCCTTCCTGAGGCCCCGTGCTTGGCCCTCTTAATCATATACTCAGTATTTGCTGGACAAACTATACTTCCCCTACTGCAGCAGCAGCTACAGCAAGGCCTATTTTGCACTCACCCCCACCAGGGTGGCAAACGCACAACACATGGCATACGCTATAGTGCTTCCTATACCTGGCCCCTAGACATTGCAGCTCAATGTTGGCTGTATAATACAGACAGCATATGCTGCTGATAGGTACAGGAGCTCTGTCTGTGCTATGCCATCCACAGGATGTAAGACAGACCGCACACTGTGTTCTGCCCGGGAAGAGTTAATAACAGCTGATCAGATTGTCTCAGCTGTCAGCCCCATGGCAGAACAAACGGAATTTATTCAGAGAACAGCAGGTGGTCTGTTCTCTGAATACAGATGCAGGCGGCTCACACGCTACTAATTGGTACTAATAGGCATTAGTACCAAGTAGTAGTTTATGCAAAATGATCGCTTAAAAGCCATCTTTTAAGCGATCACCTTTATGTGTAAATACACGTTAACATGTGCCATGACCATTACAAGTGAGATTTCTGCCATTAAAAGTGCATTAAGCCCTATTACAGATTTCGCATTAGGTAATGAGCATAGCTATCCTAGGTGGAGGATCCCCCTTAACCTGACATACTAGCAGGGGGCATGAGCACTAAAAGTGCCTAGAGCAGCATGAATGCCAAATACGGCCCTGCTGATGGCAGATATCAGAGAAAGAAGGAACAGGCAATTGGATTTCTGTTGCCAGAACCTTTTGCTCTTGGAAGATAAGCTGCTGCCAGAGCAATTTGATAGTGGTTTCTCTGCTCTCCACATTCAGAACACATGCATGCGTGCATATGTATAGGAGTGTCGGTCAAGATAGCCATTGGCCAATTGTTCATTCTATCTAATGTGTATGGGAACTCTAATGTCTGGAGGGGTCTGAACTGATGCACATGTAATTAGTCAATAACAAAAAAGAAAACAAATTACTTAAAACTAGTATGTTAAGGATGATGTATCTGTAACCTGCACATTACCAGTGCTAGAGGGGGGTCTATGAGGGTCTATGGTGTCTCATCTTCTGTATTGCTCTTGTGCAATATTCTCTCCCACAGTTTATTATCATCTGACAAAAGGCAGGGACAGTGAATATCATATGGAGACAATGCTTTTACACATTGCATTAAATATGACCCCACACTGGCAAATGACACTACTGGCATTATACAAACTGGATGTTCAATAATGAACATTCAACTTACATAATAAGATAACGTCTGGAGGAGTCTATATAATTACTACTTAAGTTTCGTTCGCATGGAGTTTTTAGAATGTGGATTCCATTACAGACTCTGCGATGGTAAGGGCAGAGATACATAGGTGTATTGTGAAATATGCTCGCTCTTGTGCAACTTTTTTGCTCAGAGATTGAGTACTTTGCATGCATGCCTGTACAAATACTGTGCGTACTTGCTTAGGCACTGCTAGTTCACATAGGCGTGGGAATCACCTTGCCCTGATTTAAACGGCTATTAAGCCAAAGGAGGTGCCAGTGTGTTTGCGGGCACGCTCAGCGCATACACATACACACATCCCATTAGCCTTCTGTGGGCCTCTTTGGTGTGCAAATGTGCACAAACTGTGCCCATGAGAATTGCCTGTGTAAAAAAAAAAAAAAAAAAGAGAATGAACCCATTAAAATCAATGGGCTCTTTTGTCTGTGTTTTGCAAGATTTTTCCGTGTGCAAAAACATGCTTAAAAGCAGAAAATAAATATGGCCAGCCAAATTAATATAGCTTTTGTTGACTCACAGGCAAATCAGAAGATACTGTATTAAAGCTAAAAAAGTACATAAAAAATAATTAGACCACCCAATATACAATAGTACAATCCCGAATACAGTACCAGATCTAAAGTGCTCATACATAAATACATGCATAAATAATAATCAGATTACTCAATAGAGCTATATTCAGGTCAGGGCTATAATACCCCAAACCTAAAATAAAGTGTAGTTCCAGTGGATAGGCTCACTGAAAACAATTATACCGGGAATTGATCACAATAGAATATCTACCTAAAGAATAAAGTATGTAAATGCTAGCTGTAATAGCATGAAATAGCTCATGGTGAGGAAGAACTCCCACACGTATCGCTGCTTTGCATCCCTGACGAAGCTGAACACAAAGCAGCAATACGCATTGGTAATTTTCTACTCTATGGGATATTTCATGTTATTACATTTAGCATTTAGATGCTATATTGTTTTTGGAGTTATTCTATTGTGATTAGTTTCTGAATACTAGTGTTGCTTATCTTGGTGTAGTGGCCCAGAGTTAGTGGGGCCCCTCCTTAATGTTATATGTCTGTTTTGTGCCATTGTCTTGTGAGCATCTTATGTGTAGTATGCATTTGGTTTATGTGTATTGCACCTCTGCAGTACTGAATGGGTTAACGTCTGGGTTATGTCTGAAAAATGTATCATTGTGTGAGTCATGTGACTATGTTTTATCCATATGTATGTGTTTGCAAGAATGCTGGAGAAGGGAAAACAAGAGAAGGAAGGGACAGAAGAGAGAGTCTAGGAGGATAGGAGAGTATGAAGCAACAGTCAGTCTGAGCAGAAGTTTAGGAGCGAGTGTCTGAGATCAGTCTGTGTGTGGAGCATGGAGGAGGCTGAGCAGTGGTCTGATGCTCAGCCTTGACCCAGCCTGCCTAGAAAACCTCGGTACAACTGTTGAGTGCTGAGAGTGAGACAAGCCGCTTCAAAGCAAGGAGAACACTACTAATGCCAGTGTGAACTAGTAGAGAATGAGAGAGAGTCGCCGGGAGTGGGCTCACACAGATAACTTGGACTGTGGATCATCCGAGATACCCTGAGAATCATCCCGGTCACACCACTCTGAGTTGTTGTATCTGTGCCAAGACTGTTGATGTGGTTTGGACTTTAACAAGTTACAGTAAACGGACATTACCGACCATTCCCGGTTTTGTCCAGAAAGTTTCCCTGTGTGTGGACTACTTTATTTCATCATCAAGTTTCACCACAGAGGACAGAACAGTAGCATCACAAGTGAGAAATGGACTCAAGGTAACTCCTGTAATCTCCCTCAGCAGTAACTTGGTCGGGTCTCGAGCTACCCGCAGGGGAGGAGATGGTAGAGCCCCATGACAAGGTCTTCCTCTACCCCACTTCTCCTCAGCTGTGAGCCCGCTCCTTGGATGCTGCACATGCAATAAAATAATAATGATTTTCACAAAATCAAGTCCAACCTTCGTATAAAATCGTGGGAAAATCCATATTTCCACAATGCTTGTGGCACCTTGCTGATGTAACCAAATGTAGTCTCCATATTGCATATAGGCAGCAGCTTCATTGGACTCCTGTATCACATTGTCTAGCTATATATAACATAGGTACAGTGTAATCAGTGGCCATTTAACAGTTGAGCACAGGACAGAGAAGCTGCATCACATTTGCATGCCTATATGAAACGTGGTCTGTTGTTAGGGACAGATATTCTGCTGATGTGAAAGCTTATATACCAGCAGAGAACATAAACAGGGTGCTATTGGAGGGAGCAAAGAAAGAAGCTGTTTCATGTTTATAGGCACGGGGAATATTGCAGTTCTCTGTTTGTGGCCTCTGGCATTGTTCAAAGTTGCCATTCAGAGTCACTGTAAATTATTTGCAGCCCTTATGAAGCAATCAGTGGGGTTTGGGAAATTTAATGAAGCTGTGCTAAACAGACATAACTCACAAGGATACATGCTATGCTCTGTTGCCTTCTGTTCTCAAATGTTGTCCCTCTTAGTTGGCAGCATTTTTGTTTTTTTGTTAATTTAAAACAGAAAGAGAACTAAAGAGGGAAACAGCAAATACACACAGTGTGTGTTGCCGGCCTCAGACATTGTTCAAACTCGACAATTTAGTTGCAGGCCATGCACAGCTAGCAGTGGTTTTCTGCAAACTACAAAGTTAGCTGATAAGTTACATTAAATCACACTAAAGAGTAAACAAAAAAATAAATAAAAAGGAAACATGAAATAAGTAACAGGTAGGGGACGTGTTCATGGTGGTGAGGTTGATAGAGGAGGGGCCAAGTTGGCACTTCAAGCAGCTCCCACCAGAGCAAAAGCTCCATGTACTTTAGGAGGAGAGGCAAGCCTACTGCCATTCCTTGGAAATAGTTCTGCCCATGCATTACATCCGCAGCATGCAGAACAGGTCATAGAGTGTATGATGCTGCATGCCTCAAGTACCACTACCTCTTTTTCCTCTTAGTCGCAAGAAGACAGCAGTGAGTCTGCACCCATCAGCTATGCTAAATGTCCCGCACCCTCCGAAGCAGTGCACATTGATCCATCTGAGTAACTGTTTGATCATTCAGTGTCATTGATGTTAACTGAGCAATCAAAACAACCAGAGGGAGAAGACCAAGACATTGAATGCACTGATGCCCAACCTTTTTCTTTTTTTTTCCTCCGTAGAGGAAGATGAGGGTGGGTCACTGTGCACAATCATCCCCCTTGCAGGCAAAGTATATTCATGGAGATTTGGAAATGGAGGTGCCAGCTTCCTGTGCTCACTGTGACATAGAGTCCACTCAAGAGGAGAAGGACGATGAAAAGGAGATGGAAAATGTTGAGATGCTTGACCCAACATGGACAGGCAGGGAGAGTCATGAGAGTAGCTTGCAGGAGAGGGCAGAAGAAGAGGACATTGCAGGGTAGCACCATGCTAAGACAGACAAATATAAGGGCTGTTACCATCAGCCACTACTAGTCACAGCAGCACCAACATCAGGCCCACAGCTAGGTCTACTCACAGGACTTGGGCAGCCTGAGCATTCTTCGAACCGCACATAATGACAGCAGAGTGGTCTGTAAGATCTGCGTTAAGCATTTAAAATGCAGCAAGACTGTAAAAAACCTCAACACAACATGTATGAACAGTCACATGAACTTCCACCACCTGCTGCCTTGGAAAGCCCATCTGGGCCAGAGGACACAGAGTCAGCCCCACCCTGCTCCTGCTTCTGCTGCTATAACCGCCTCTTCCTCCATCTCCCTCCATGTTCATACAGTAGCCTCTAAGCACAGAGAGGCAGTTTTGTGTAGGGACAGTAGCATGCCTACTTCAGGCCTCTCCTAAGCAATTGATGATCAAGCTGCAGGCTTCAGAGCCACAAGTCAGAAGCAGTGAGCAGAAGTTGAGTCACCACCATCATCACCAGCTTCATTAACATTGATATCTATCCCATATTCCAGTGTGTCCCAGGTCAGCAGACAGCCCTCCATCCCCCAGCTATGGGTATGTAAAAAAAAATATGCCACCCCAATTATCAAGGAGAGAGCCTGAATGCAAGCATTGCACAGCTGCTGGCAATGGAAATGCTGCCCTTCAGGCTAATGGACATAGACATCTTTCAAAATGTGATGCTCTATACTATCCCACAGTACCAGGTGTTCAGTCATAATTTCTTCACTCAGAAAGATGTCTCTGACATTGAAGAACACTCTCAGTGGCAGAGTGCACCGGACCATGAACACGTTGTCCAGCAAGCATAGCCAGGGCTGTTACATATCCTTAACAGCAGATTGGGTCAATGTCTTGCATAGCGGTGCATGTGCTAAATGCCAAAATGCTGTCCTAAAATTCATATGTTGAAGGGAGTGTAGCCACATGAACAAAGCACTGTTGATGGCTCTGCAGGCCCAGGCTAACTTGTGATTGACTCCGTACAATCTGAATCCAGGCTAGGTCATGTGTGACAACCTGCTGGCAGCCGTTCACCTTGCAAATATCACGCATACCTTGCGTGGTCCATGTAGTAAACCTGGTAGTGCAGTGCTTCCTAAACAATTACCAAGATTTAAATCCACTGCTGGGAAAGGTCACATTTTGTGGGTTCACATCCAGCTGTCTCACATCTGGTGGAAGAGCAGCAACAGTTTTGGCTACCACCAAAATGTCTCATCTGTGACTTGCCTACATGGTGGAATTCCACATTGTAAATGTTGCAGAGGCTAAGCCAGCAGCTTAGAGCAATCACAGAGTACTAGATGATGTATGCCATTAGCAAGTGCTGCATGGAGGTCACTAACTTGACACATGTGGATTGGTTGCAGATCAAATACATGTGTGCCGGTGAAGCCTGATTTGAGGAAGAGAACAAAATGGTTATTTGTGAAGATGCACTGATCAGTATGACTATCCCTGTTTTCTGCCTGCTGGAACGGACACTACAGGGCCTCAGGGACAATGACGTGTTGTGACAGGAGAAGGAAGGGATACCAATCTGCCAACTGTCTGGCCAGTGCACCGTTACTCAATACCATAAAGGAGAGTGGCTTTGGCCAAGAAAGGGGGGAATATTCCCCAACATGTTTCTCCACCCATGAGACAAGTATAGAGGAGGAAACGAAAAAGGAGGAAAAGAGGAGGGTATAGCATAAGTCCAGAGGCAGGGAGAAGGCTATGCAATGTTCTTTCTATCCCTCACTGACCCCAGCTATTCTACATGGATTTCGGGACCAGCCAGAGGAAACTCTTAGTCCTGACCCCAAGGAATGTGGGCCATCAACCTAAGGCACTTTGAGGCATATGAGTACTTTTATAATGCAGTGCTTGCAGAAGGACCGTCTCATAGCCCACATCAAAACATCAGATCATTTATTGGTTGCCATCCTCCTTCATCCCCGCTACAAGGCCAAAAGGACAAATATCATTCCAGCATTGGAGAGGGGCCTCAAAATACAGCACTATCAGCATAGACTGTTAAGAAGCTTGCACACAGTATCTCCCCATGGCCACGAGAATGCATCCGCAATGATAAGCAACTCTGCGGCTCATGGCAGGCAAGCAGGAAGTAACTGCAGTAGCACCACCATCGGTGGCAGGGGAATTCTAACAGAGGTGGGGCATAGTTTTTTCAGCCTGCCACAGTTTGCAGAAAAAGCACAGGGTAGGACTGATAGTCATGGGCAGTGCTTATCCATGATGGTCCAAGCCAGGCATTGATTTCATCTGACTTCTGTACAGTGGTGACCCTATACCACTGTACACTATTTTGACCAAGCACAGTGTTCCCCAGATGTGTGGCTGTATTCCCATGTGATTTGATTGGGGACCTTCTGGAGAGCAAATTAGTGAACCTAATTTTTACTTATATTGACTTTATTGGGAGTCGGTATCGGTCATCCCAATTCACAATGATTTTCATGAAATTGGCTTGATACCGACACAGACCAATTATATAGCTAATCACTCATCACTACTGAATACCACATCCTTTGATGTAATTGGTCTGGATGATACTATCAACTTGCTGCACCCTTATATTATTGGTAGAGGTGCCCATCGCTTTTACTATGTTTAGTCTAGCACTATGAGCACTGACTGGACAGTGTTACTGTGTAGAGAATGGACACAGCCTCAAACAGATGACACCTAGTTGGCACAGCATAGAACTCTAAGAAAATCAGGATTCACAATTAATATTTCATGGGGAATAAAAAATGTAATAAAATAGAAGTGTCAGGAGACTAAACGGGTCCTCTTTAAGATAAGTCCCTGTTTTTCTTACTTGTTTCTGAGAGTTAGATATCTGTTACTAGGTACTGCTGATAATCATTATTAAGACCTGTCTACCCCTTTTACTACCTAGTTACAGTCTGGGTAGCCTCTTGTTTCTGGAGTGGGGTCGTCCTTGTCAGTGTGATCAACCTGCTTTTAGGCAGGGTTTTCCCATGCTAGTATATAAGGTCATATTTTCTTTTGCCCATTTTAATTTCATTATTTATTTATCATTTTGTTCTCAGAATTTTAACTATGTATATCCATTCTTTTGGATAGGTTTTACGGACCTAGTGCTTTGGCATCCAGCTCAGACACAACAGACATGTATCTGCCGATGACTGTGTATAGTGTAGGATCTTATACCAAAGTTGTCAATCACAGAGGAGTTCCAACCATATTCAGCACTATAAACAATATGAGCGAAGCATCAGTACCGAGCACAAAGTAATGACTGTTTTATTTCAGATTTCCTTCCTCTGTCACAGAATACCATTATACAAAACATCTCCATCCTGATATAAGTTATGGTAAGGAATGAAGTAATTTACAGTTACTGCCAGCATGTTCTACATTATACCTCTGTGCGAACAATAAAATGTCTCTTGAATAATGCATTTCCTTCCCAGCAATTATAATCACCTTTTCTAATGAATTAGTTAAAGCTCTTACTTTCTTTTTTGAGAGTCATAAAAGCTTACCAATATTTTTTATCACCTCTATCAAATATGTTTACAGCCCTGGTGGTCTGCTCTACATTTCATTGCTGTCTGTTCTCTGCATTGATTCTTGTCACTAAACATTTGCACAAGCCATCACATGAGTGACAGCAAACATGTGTGCGAGAGCATTGTGGGGGGAGACAAACAGCTTAATTGTTTTGGGACTGTAAGAAGACATGTGTAGTGGAAGGTTTGGCGGTATTACATCAATCACTCATATTCTCCCTGTGCGAATAATAAACAGATGCTGTCTATTCCCACCTGTAGATGACTGATATTGCCTTTTAATTATCGCATGGCTTACCATAGACAATAATGACAGATTCTCTATCCCAAGCCAGAGACCATGGACATAACCAGCATCTCTCTAAAGAGATCTATTCATTGACGAAGTGCATCATTTAGTACTGGCAGGCGAGTTAAATTTAGGAAACTCATCCATCAAAGCCTTGATATTTGACACAGATCAAATGGGGGGAGAATTGCAACAAAATGACACAGGAGTGAAAGAGTAGCACAGTTTAATCAATCATTCTATCGTTTCTAACATCTTGTTTCTTTTAACTCACCTCTATAATTCTTTGCCTACTGTTACAGTATTAGTTTTCCATTCACATATGCCGACATGGTCACTTAACCCAGAAAGCCTAAAGGTAGAAGCATAACCCAATATAATAAACCTTAAAGAGAATTCAACTTAATGTATTGTTATGGACAAAATGAGTTCAGATGAATGTTATAGAAAGATATAGATATAAAATGTATTGGAAACCAAGGAGATTGTTAGCCAAACCAACTAACAGATTGAAGCTTTTCTTTTTCGAAGTACATGCTAGAAAATCACAGCTGGTTAACCAAGTGTTGCTCCACTTTTTGTCTGCTCTAATATTCATGAGGTTCAAATTTGCGCAGGCCTCTTATTACGAATGACCCGGACCTATTGGTTTTGCCCTAAAAGGACAAGTGTATAAACTATAAAAAGGAAATGCAAAACAGGGGATCTATCTCTGAATCTTCTGACATGAGAAGACTCTACTTATAAGTGGAGCACTCACCCTGATGAAGATGACCCAGCGACAGGCAACTGGGGCAGCTCTGATTTTCTGACAATGCTGACAATCAATGTATATAAAACCACAAAAGTACAAAAAGATAAATAAGTAGATCAAAAACACATGTATCTTAAGTGAGGCACAGGAAGTAAAACTGGCACGTTCTGCTATGAAGAGCTGGTTTAATTCCTCAATGCTCCATGATGTACAGTTACGTCATGGAGGTTAAGGGTATGTATGGAGAGGAATTGAGGGTTCATTGCACCCCATACAATGCAGGTTCCGGCTGTTTCTTACAGCCGACACCCGCCTGCAACAGATCCAATCAGCAGCTCCGCTGATCACAGCTTTTAACTCTTTAAGTGTCGCCATCAATTCTGACAGCGGCATTTACATGCCTTCTGAAAGCCCCCAGGGCTGCCATGGCAGATTGCCTATCTTGCCATGCCTGTTGTATGACTTAATAGAATGTCTGCCAGATTGCGGTATAATGTAACACTATGGTATTACATCATACTGCAGGAGTGATCAAACCATTGTAAATTCTTTTTTTTGGTATCGGAGTCTCCAATAAAAAATAGAAATAAAAATCAATGAAAAAGTCACATGTACTCCAAAATTGTGGCAATAGAAACTCCAAGATGTCCCACAGAACTGAATTCATGAATGGGTGAGTGCTGCCTCTGATTGGCTGAGCGCAGGGACCAATCAGAGGCAGCTCTCAGCTGTCATTCAATAGTTGAGAGCTGCCTCTGATTGCTCACAGTGCTCAGGCAATCAGAGGCAGCCCATTCAGCAGGCGGGGATTTTAAATCCCTGCCTGCTGAATACTACTGAGAGCAGTGCAGGGAGAAGAGCCGGCTGGACGCGGCTGAACCCCAGCAGCTGAAGAAAGGTGAGTATTCTTTTTTTTATTATTTTATTCACCATTTTTTCTTGTTTTTCAGGGAAGGGCTTATATTTAAAGCCCTTCCCTGAAAAATAATTTCAGGATGCCGGCAGCTGGATCCCCTACCGCAGCTGTCATCTGTGACAGCTGGGGTAGGGAATTCTTTATTCCCCGCAGGGATGAAGAAAACTTTTGCTGCATCTGTCATGTGCAGCAGGTAATTCTTTTTCCTCTCGGGGATGAAGGAAACATCTGCCGCATGTGTCAGATTTGTTCTTCATCCCCAGGGGCACATGGCAGCGGTGGACAGGTAAGGTTTTTGGTTTTTTTTACACTAAAATTATTGTTTTTTAGGGAAGGGCTTATGTTTAAAGCCCTTTCCTGAAAAACAATTACCTGGTGCCGGCAGCAGGATCCTCTACCGCAGCTGTCATGTGTGACAGCTGCGGTAGGGAATTGAAGAATTCCTCTGCTGCATCTGTCACAGATGTGGCAGATATAGCAGCAGGGAATTCTTTTTAGGAAACATCTGCCGCATGTGTCAAATGTGTTCTTCATCCCCAACGGGGACATGGCAGCGGCGGAGAGGTAAGTTTATTTATTTATTTTTTACACTAAAATGATTGTTTTTCAGGGAAGGGCTTATGTTTAAATCCCTTCCATGAAAAACAATTCAGGGCTGCTGGCAGACCATTGTTTTCAATGGAACCACCGGTAGCAGCCGTGGCTCCATTGAAAACATGTGGGGAGGAGAGGGTGAAATTTTTTCGAGCACCTGAGCACCGCATGGTGCTCGGCTCGAGTAACAAGTACATCGAGCAGGCTAATGGACAAACGAGCATCAAGCTCGGAAGAGCATGCTCGCTCATCTCTAGTACTGACCCATAGAATAGTTTTAATGTCATTAAATGTCATTTTTGTTGTAGTATGTATACCATATAAACAAATCCCTTCCAAAGATGGCAAAATTTCATTTTTTTTTTTTAAATCACTGCACTTTGAATTTTTAAAAACTTTTTGAGTACATTATATGGTACATTAAATAGTACTATTGAAAAATACAACTCATCCTGCAAAAAATAAGTCCTCAGACATCTACCTTAATGGATAAATAAAAAAGTTATGATTTTTAAAAGTAGGGTAGCGAAAATGTAAAAAGAAAAAAGGTCTGTGTCCTAAAGGGGTTAAATAATCAAACAAAACTGACTGGCTGAGCAGCCAACTACATCAGCAAGTCAATTAACCACTTAACAGTTGACCCCTTGCCAACCAGTGTTGACAGAAAACAAAGATGCATTGACATGACGCTTCACATAGGCTGGGGCCGGTAACACCCTGGACCAGCCGCACCGTGACACTTGTATTCACTGACTTAATAAGGTTTAAAGTTATGGCATATCTATTGGATATTCTGAAATGTTTTATCACAGAGGTACAGCCACTGAAACCCAATCCATAACCTTAGCATGAAATAAAGTGTTCTATCAATAAATTGATTTGCCACACATCATTGGTGGAAAAACCACTTTAAGATATATCTGAACTGCCTGATCTGTTATCTTGTCGTTTTTTTCTTGGTAATAGCAGTGTTTTTGTGTTTGCTCTATTTGAAAACTTAGCTTTCCAACATTTCACAGATAAAATCTACTTATATTGGAGAAAAACTTGAAACTAAAACTTTAGAAATTCAATTATTTTTTACATTGATTTTCAGATTTTCAAGAATTCTCCTTCCATTCTGGGTCAATACATTTAAGTATATGAGGCTGGGCTCCAGCATTAGGCTCAAACACTTGTATATGGATAGTGCCGTGTTGGATACTGTGAAGAGGGAGATAGCAGGCTCCAGGGCATACCTTTGCCCATTGCTGGCACCCCAACTGATTATGCAAAAGGACTGGCCCTCAATGTAGAATCTCAGAATTTTTTTAACCTAACTGTGACATTGCAGATGGCAGTTGTTCTTTGGTATCATGTTTACACCTAGATCAGAGGAAAACTGTAGAAAATAGGAAATGGATATTGGGGGAATTGTACTTTTTATTTATTAGGGCTCAGTCAGACAAGCAAATTTTTCATGCATGTATAGGTGCAGGAAAAAAAATTTGCGTGTAGAAAAAATTGCGTGATCGGGTGCATTTGCACTCATGTCCTATCTTTTGCAGGTGTGAATTTTAAGTGCTTCTAAAAAATGGACATGTGATCGCTTTCGTTCAAAAACATTGGCTCTAATAGAGCCGTTTTTTAAATGTGCCAATCATGTATGAAAATGTTTATTCTACCGTCTTCTCCTTTTCCTCATATAGGAATAAAATCCTCTAATGACCTATATCTAAAGTACTACTAATAGCTATTTATATGGCATATCCCTAATTTATTAAGATGGCATTGATAACCGTCCTGATTGTTTTATGTGACTATGGTTAATTGATTTTGTGATATGTATCTGAATAAATAAATATTCTGTGCGATAAACGGTTAAGTTAATTTATGTCATTTTAGAATTCCACCGTCTCCATAATAAGTCCTCTACAGTCCAATCCCTGACTTAGTATTCAGCCAGTATGGTTATCTGATTCAATTACATTCTGTTACAAAACTTAATTAGGTTTTCAGATATCATTTTGTAATTAAGTACTGTGGGACTCTTCATACACGCTAGTAACATCACATTAACCCTATGGATTAGAAGTCAGCACAGGTACTAATTTACTGTATAGATAGTGTCTGTCTATTTCTCTCTTTGCTATAAAACCTAAAAACCTACTTCATTCTTAATGTGCTTTTTTTCATTTTGATTAATTACCTCCAACCATTTGCCACATCCCCGTTACATTGAGGTCTATTAAAGCGACCCTTCGGTCTGGACAAACAAAGAAAGCCACGCCGTTTCTCAGA
The DNA here is from genome assembly GCF_035609145.1 of Eleutherodactylus coqui. Taxonomy (NCBI): domain Eukaryota; kingdom Metazoa; phylum Chordata; class Amphibia; order Anura; family Eleutherodactylidae; genus Eleutherodactylus; species Eleutherodactylus coqui. The sequence continues at coordinate 243,083,882 of NC_089839.1, read as the reverse complement.
TGACCTGATGCACACTATACATTAATATGCATCAGTAGTCTAAGACATTACATGCTGGCCGGTGCTGCTTTGTTTGTCCAGGACCGCAGGGTCACTTTTTTGAAAATGTATTAAATAATTTTATCACTCATTGAGTTCTAACAATAATTATTATAATCAATCTTTCGTATATCGCTTCTTGTTGGCAAAAATTATTGACATCTCATGTTGGTTCACATTCTGAAAAATAAGGTGCAAATGAAACAGTAGGTCTATAGATACAAATATTGTCACAAGAGAAGTAGTGATAGCTTTTCATAGCTACAGATGTCGAGTGGAAGGCACAACCAAAAAATGGTTGGTATGGTTCAATGGTCAGCTCTGGCTTTCTATTCAAGTGTATATGCTTAAAATAAGGAAATTAGGTGAGCCCCATAATGGATAGAGTTGATCTAGCTAAAGACCAGTACTACAGAGCATGATAGTGCTATACATATAACGGGAAGTAATAGAACATTAACATACAGGAGAATATATAAAAATAAGGCTAAACATGCACTATTTGTCACATTCGTCCTGGACTGCCAACACTAACAGGGTACGGGGGACAGCCAAGACAGACGCGGGAAAGCGCTGGTACAGCTGGCTAGATGCAGAGCAGACAGAGAGAACCTCTGCAGGAGGGTAAAGGTCTGTATATCTCGACCGTGCGACGAAAATGCAACATAAACTAAGGGAAAACCTTTCACTGCAAACCCCTACCCCAGGAGGGAGCTCTGCCTAATCGGCGGGCCGATCGCTTCCAACAGGTGCGGACCCACACTCGTACGTAGGCCACTACCAATCCCTACCAAGGAGCCTTGAACACACGGGGTACAGTGCATGGAATTAAACAGAACAAGAACAGACAAACAATAGACACAAGCGGGGAACAAACCAAAACACCGGAGCCAGACACACAGCAGCTCTGAGCAGGAGGACTGCTCAGGGATCACTGGAAATTAATCGGCAACTCTCAGGCAGCAAGAGCTGGATCTAATAGGTAGGATGGGGAAGCCGATTGGCTGATAGACATGTCAATCGCCAGCCATACCTCTCAGGCACTAGCAGGACTGATTAACCTAGACTAGAAAGCACAGGAGCTGTTAACCCTGGATAGCATGGATAGAACCTAGGTGTGCTGACAAAAAAATTAACCATGTGCTGACAGAGACGTGACACTATTGCTATGTTTTCTGCTCTTAAAGTGGTTTTCCGCTGCTTAAATGTAGATAGGTCATCAATATCAGATGGGTGGTCAGTGTCGGACTGGTGTACCTAGAGTCTACCAGTGTAACTGACTCTGGGGGCCCATCCTAGAGTTACATATACATTAAATGTGCTTTTTCAAAACGTTTGACATGTCAGAGCAATGTGTCAAAAGTTTTGATCAGTGAGGGTCCAGGTTCTGAGACCCCAGCTGATCACTCAAATTAAGGAGCCACAGTTCTCATCCGAGCAACAAAAACAGCCAAAGTATCATAGTGCTTGGATGAGCTCTGCAGCCCCTTCATTTCAGAGATCAGTGAAGGTCTCAGCATCCAGATCAAAACTTTTAAAATGTCAAAAGTTTTTAGAAAGCGAAATTACTTTTTAAATGTTTTTTTATGGGGAATTTAACTGGTGGGGGTCTGCCCTTCAATGTTTACACAGGCAGACAGCTCATAAGCACTCAAGTTAAGGTAGCTCTATGCAGAACGACTGTCGGGCGCATAAGACTATCACTCTTGAGCTTTTACACAGGAGCAACAGTCGTTATGTGAATGGAGGCAGAGCGGGCTCGAGATTGTTCTGGATATTCACTTCCATTCACTGCAAGCAGGCAGTCATCGGAGAGGAACGACTGCCTGTTTACATGATTTAGCACAGCTAAAACCAGCGATGCAGTCGGTGGCCATGTGTACACAGAACAAGTATTGCCTGAATTTGCTGTTTCCAGTAAGGTGATAATCGCCGCATGTAAAGGTATTTTAAATGGGAATGTACCAAGCGCACCTGCAAACAAATGTACATGGCTATGCCATAATGAAGGTTGCTCATTGTGTTGAGTGCAGAATGTATTATTTCCAATTTGGGGTACATATAATTGGAATTTTTCTTTTTGGTGGGGTGGAAAAATTGTAAATCTATGCAATAAAAATACAATTTTATGTATATAATCTTGTGGAATATGAGTGGTTAAATAGCCAATATTTGGTTACAGCAATCCTCAGCAATAAATTGGAATTCAGCTGTACATTGCAATAGAACCGTGTTTCCTACACAGATACAATAACTGAACCAAGCTTACTGCATAGATGCAGCACTAGAACCAAACTACAGATGCAATACCAGAAAAAAAGCCTACTCCATAGATGTTGTAACGGAACCAGGCCTAATACACACATATATATATATATATATATATATATATATATATATATATATATCTCAAAGTGTGAAGGCGGCATTTGCACAGTCCAAGTTTTGTTTTGTCAGGCAAAAATGTATTCACCTTCATTATAAGGAAAAAGAGTGTCAAACAGATGAGCACTGTATAAAGATACATAAAGTAACACAGAGTTCGCAAACAATCGCTCTTTTTTCTGTGATAGCTTTTAGTGCAATCTACGCTATTCAATTTACTGTGGGTGCCATATTAGATATGATTAATATACAGGACCGGAGTCCTCCAGTGAAAGACATGCTTTATAGTGTGTACGCCATAGGAAAAATCTGCTTTATTTTAGGCGGGAAAGAATTTACATAGTATTCAAATAAAGGAAGGTGGGACATTCAGATACATTACAACATTTTTGATAGGTCATTTTCATAGGGAGTGGTTATGATGTAATCAGAAGAGGTACCGTTACACAGACCTGCTCAATAGACAGATTCCAATGCCAGTCTTTGCCTGTTCTTCTCCTTTGAAGCTCCTCTGCTGGTATCTTCTGCTGATAAGACACTAGTCTGACCTATGTGTATAAACAATACATTGCTCCTTCATTTCACATGGGGAATGGTCCCTTTCCCCAAGTGGTCTAAAAACTAGAGACACAAGTCCATCTTAAATCTACACAGCTAAATGTACAGATAATGCACATAGAAAATGGCAAACATCTCTGTCATCAGCCCAAAAAATGACAATAAATAAATGTTGCAAAATGTGGTGCATATTATTAAAGGAGTATTGCTATCCCAGCTTTTCATGGCCAAGATGGGAAATATGGTCCTCTGTTTCCAGCCACCTACTAGAAACAGTCAAGTGCTTCAGCCCAGCACTGTTTCCTTAGCTCTTATTGAAGTGAATGAGCGCTATGGAAACGAAGTAGTACAATGCACTAAATGATTATAGTTCAGATTCTCGTTGGATTGCAGGAATCTGAATTTCAATTATTCAGTGTAAATGCTGCAAGTGACTGAACAACTAATGATATATTGTTTGCTTAAGGTGGGTCCACACGGGGATGATTTCCAGGGGAATGTCTGCAGTGGGCATTCTGCAGCAGATCAGCCGCGAAAAGCCTGCCCCCTATCCTGCACCACTTGGTGTGGGTTTTGAAACAGTTTTCATCACAAATTCCTGTGCAGAATTCACCCCCTCATTGAGAGGGGGTGAATTCCGCAGCAGAGGGGGCGATAAAATTGACATGCCATGTTTTTTTAAAATTCTGCACCACAAGTCAATTTCTGCATGGGTTGTGTATAGATTATTTCTGCTTATGGACGAGATTTTCAAAATCTCGTCCACTTTGCTGCTTCTATAAATCCCACGAGATTTCCATGCAGTGTCTGCACAGAAATTCCGCTGCAATGACGCATGGGAACTAGAGATGAGCGAACGTACTTGGTAAGGGCGATTTCGGAATCGAGCACCGCGATTTTCGAGTACTTCACTACTCGGGTGAAAAGTACTCGGGTGCGCTGTGGGTGAGCGGGGGGGGGGGGTTGCAGCGGGGAGTGGGGGGGGAGAGGGAGAGAGAGAGGGCTCCCCCCTGTTCCCCGCTGCTACCCCCCCTACTCCCCTCTGCAACCCCCCGCCCCACAGCTCACCCGAGTACTTTTCACCCGAGTAGTGAAGTACTCGAAAATCGCGGTGCTCGATTGCGAAATCGCCCTTACCGAGTACGTTCGCTCATCTCTAATGGGAACCCTTCCTTATAGTTCGTCGTTCAGTTTAGCTAGACATAAAAACCTAACGATGATCGACTTGTGTAAACAGGCATTTGTTCATTTATGAACAACTGCCTATTTACTGTGATTTTAGGTAGGTGACTGGAGCGCCGTCCAGACCGCTCTGCCTCCATTCACTGATTAATTATCTCCAGGATGATTATCGCCGGGCTAAATAAAGGACTCTTACAGATAAATTATGCATGCCTACATACATATATTTTCACACATATATTTACTTTATGTATGGTGCCTCTGTCGGGTGTATACCAGCAGATTCATTATTATTCACCATGTGTTCTCCGGAAGTCCTGGCAGCCTGGACCCTTGGGTGAATTCCAAAGATGTTGCCTGCTTGCAAAGCATGATGCGCTCAGAGCCAGTTGATGTTCACGAGGGTGGCTATTGGAGGTAAAGAGATGGACCCCACCACTGACAGCTGTTATTGCAACTATGTGCTGTGGATGAGTTTGCCACTTAGCAGGAGGGGCAGAATGGCCACCCATAGCTGTGTTCAATATAATAAGGTTTACTTCTTAGCTCCTAGGCCCACCAGGGGATCCAGCAGCTCCCCAGTAGGCTAGTTCAAGCCTAAGTGGGGTTCAAGTCTTAGCAAGAGGTTGCAGTGCTCAGTTGAATGCCTTTTTGATGTTTACCAGGCACTGTACTGCAGATTGTGTACCAGCTATGCCTGGTATTTTAGCTCCATCCCATTGACTTTTATGGGACTGAGCAGCAGAAAGGTCATGTGACCAATTAATGTGATGTTGCAGACCGTAGAGTTGACTTCTACAGCCTCTTCAAACAGATGGTCAGCAGGGGTTGCTGAGAATCAGACTGCTTTCAAACTGATACTTATGACCTATCTCAATAAACCCTTTAATGAGGCCCTGGCTATTATGGTAAATCAATTTTCAAACATATCCCAACTAATCCTCATGAGTACTATTAACTTATTATGGGATATGTCAGTTTTTAGTTGTTGTTGATGGCAAGAACAGTACTGCAGACTAGTCTTGCCAACAAAGACAGCAGAACCTTGACAGAACAAGAAACAATACTAATGGGAATAGGATCTAATGTTGAAGCTTAAACAATATCCCTATCTTATGCCATATTACTATGATGTACCATAGCATTACAATCAGTTGTGTTCAGATCTGCCAATTTCAAAGAAAAAAAAGGGTTATCAAAAATTAGCCATCTGTCACAGGTGGGTGGTGTCACAATGCGGTATTCAAGTTACGAGGCAGCAGATGGAGTAAGCACAATATATAGTTTATATAAGTTTATTTAAGAGCAAGAATTGAAAATAAACAATAGAACTATGATGATTTATTTACTGTTTGCAGTAAATAAAGGCAGTCGGCCAGAAGAGATCTCCAGTGCACTCCGCCACCATTGTCTGAATGACTACTGCCCCTGTGTAAAAGCATAGGAGCAATAGTCTGTGGAACAGCTGTTTGGGGGATTATTCTGTGCCCCACAGTTGTCCCATGTAAAGGTACCTTAAATGGGAATTGCCAAGGCAACAGCTTTAAGATGATCACCTAAATTTGTAATAAACAGTGATCTAGAGAGGTGATCCTCTGAAAGACCTTGGCAAATATACATTTGTCACATTTGGATGTATTTTGATCTATCTGGATTATGGGTGATTTTATCAAAGTGGTGGCCTTTTGCCACCTCTACATTATTCTGTACCAACGCTACTTTATACTGCTACATTATACTGTACCAACATTATTCATTATTTCTCCAAGGTCTCTTCTCCCCAAAACCAACTGTACCCTTGTCTTCAGCCTTCCTGCAGACTTGAACTAACTCGTTTTTAGGTTTTCAGTGACGACTGTCTTTTGATGTCTGCATACCCAACTTTACTCACACACATCAGCTATACTTACAAAGGCTTCCTCTATGTACATTGGGTGATCCTCTGTAACATCCCTCTGTTACCATACTAGTTTATTAGTTGGCCTTCTTCATGTTGCCCTACAGGGCATTGTTCCATAGTGTCCATAAGTGTCAATCACTCACTTTCTGGCTGAGGTGCTGAAATGTGGTGGAGGTGAATATATTCACAATTTGATTGGCTTTATTAGTGAGGGAACTGTCAGGCGGGCATTATTTATAGAGACAATCTGGTACTACTAATGACAACATATATTTATCAGCAAGTCAAGTTTCCGTTAAACCATTTGCCCTATAAGTACCATGCAGTACATGGATATTTATGCATGTTTTCAAAGCAAAGTCAATATAGTAGCGCAGATGTGATGATTTCTGAATGCTGAAACAATTATTTGTATAGGGATCAATATGTTATTTCCCAGCATGCAGCACTTTCTGAGGCTATAGTAAGCTTGTATACTTCATCTGATTGTTTCATTCATAAAGTGGAGACGTACAGTATCTTCCCACCTCCAAACGACTTCAATTTTCCATTAAAAGGAAAGGAAACTATATTCTTGGCTGTTGATAAATGAAGTTAATGGATTTGGTTAAGTGCAGGGAGAAGGAGCGATTCAATCACAGCAATTATTTTATTGCTCTGGGACAGAGTAAAAAGCCCTATCCAGGAATAGCTGAGAACATACACATTATATAGCATGGTTATTAATAACAGACGGGCGTGTTGCATTAATGGTTAGGTAACTTTGTGATTATATATCAGAGGAGAGAGAACACTTGTACTGGCATCTGTCCGCCTGACACATAGTCCACTTTAGAAGGCTTCAGAAGCTAATAAAAGTTAGAGGATAGTAAGTTACATAATTTATTAACTGTAAAGCATGTATAGGTAACTTGGCAACAATCTCTAAGCCCCTTGAATTCTTCTGTGCAAACATTTCAGTAGACAAAAAATGAGTTGAAGGGGTTTTCTCAGTAACAATAAACAAACTGAACAACTTCCTAATTAGCACCTTTAACAAATACTTCAGCATTTTTCAGATATGCCAGCACCTTTACCCCATGTGCCCAAATCAGGAAGTAACTTGACTGGCAATTCTTCGTCCTACTGCAGCTCCAGCCTTCTTGGTCAAGTATGCGCACTGGAACCCGCAACCATCCCTGTTTGCTCAGCGCACTGCCAACACTGAGATCTTAACTTTATTGTGCAATGAAACTCTAAACAACAAGGCCATGTGGAAATATGGAACACCATGACCTTTTTCAGCTCCGTGTCCCACTTCCAAAAAGTGAAGCTGCAGCACCTTCTATCCTGAACGACACATCCTATCACCACACGTGCTTGGCTGCATCAATAATAATCCAAGCATGTGCAATTGAAAGGCAAAGTCCTATCATGATATCAAGCATTTCAGATGCCCACAAAAAGCACTGGATAAATATTATTTTAGTCTCCTGCAGCTTTTCCCCACTACCTAATATTATTTTGACACCACCACCATTATCTATCTTACCCTTATCAATTTTCTTTCCATGCAAGTCTTGCATACTGTATCATATGTATGCAGAACAGCCTCCAACATCGTAGTTCTGTCCTGCATGCCGTTTGAAACATGATTAATAGATTTCCATAATGGAAGATCTGTATCAGAGGCCGTACCATTTGGTGCAGATTTTGACATGGATTTTTAAGTTTGATCTGCATCAGACTTCAATGCACCCTTATATTTAACTAGCTGATTAACCCGGCCTTGCCTGAGTTAATTTGATACAGGTGTTTACGTGTTGTTTGCATGGAAAAATTTTTAACTTTACAGTAACCGAAGAATAAAATCTGTATACACATAGACAAGCGTTAGATTTTCCTCAGGCTGCATGTACCGATGTCCCTCCGCAGAATGTGCACCCCTATTTAATGTAACTTTCCAATCTCGTACAAATATGAAATTTGGCACAACAATTCTTTAGGTCCTAAATAGGAAAAGTAAAGGGGTCACAACTCGATTATTCAATGCTAATTGCAAAAGTATTGGCACCCCTGTGTAATGTAACTTCTCAATTGTGTAGAAGCATGAAATTAGGCGCGAGCATTCTTTAGGTCCTAAATGAGGAGAGTGGGAGGAGTGGCATATTCTGTAGAGGGACATCGGTGCATGCAGCCTGAGGAAAACCTAATGCTCCTCTATGTGTAAACATATTTTATTCCTCGGTTACCCAAAAGTAACCTTGACTTCATAAAATTTTTCGTGCAAACAGCACGTAAACCCCTGTATCAAATTGCTGGGACCTCCACCAATCACCTGAACAGTGGATCTCAATCCCTTTCTTTCCCCCAGCCATAAGCACATGACTAGGCGGACCTTGAATCTACTGACAGTAAATCACATGCACCCCTGCTTCAACTGAAATCCCAGTAGTCATACACCCACCAGTCTACCAGTAGATAATAAATACTGATATACCCGTTTAATTGTAAAAGACATATATGTGAGAGATAACGTTAAAGGGTAACAGCCATGCCAAAGCCTCTAAACTGGAGTAGATGTAGTATCTGTAATTTGAATGTCATAGGCTGCCTGTCCATGGCTGTTTTTGCATTGCGTTCCCAGCAGTGATAATCCAACCGGGGGGAACGCAGTGCACGCTTTCCATAGTGTTGCTATGGAAAGCGCAGCCCCCCTGTCCACGAGTGGAAAATGATAGCGATTCTCTGCTCACAGGCGGCAAATCGCAGCATGCTGCAAATTGCTGCGATTCTCAGCAGTGAACCTATCTGTCACATAGGCTCACCGCGGAGATCCATCTGCTGGGTCCTGCTCCCAGGCACAATGCCTGTGGACAGACAGCCATAAGCAATATGAAGATTGAGGCAGTAAATTAGCAGATCCTAGTGTGATTGCTCTCAGTTATGGTCCTTTTACATTGACCGATAGTCTTTCAAATGACTTCATGAGCGCTGATATCACTGCTAAGGTGGTCAGCGCTCGTGCAGAGCATTTACACAGAAAGACTTGCCACTGGTTTGTGGGCTTCTCGTCTTCTTCCCGCTCAGCACTTCACCTCCTATGTAGAGCACTGAGTGGGAAGCATTTACACAGGCCAAGGAGCCAGCGAGCCAACAAGGTTTTTTAAGCTGCCTAAAAAGTCAGCTTAACAACCTGCAAGCGACAGGTGAGTGATTTTTTTCACATTCATACTTTCAGTTTTTGTCCTGTTTCCCCAGCAGAACATTTACTGCACAGGATCAGATACACAACATCGGACATGGAACATGTGAATGTCCCAGGTATCTTATAGTCCTGCTGTGTGTTGGGGATTTGTATCGTGTCCGTTATCAGTATATGTGAGCAGGTCTTACAGCTCCTTACCTTACAGGGATAAGTTCCTTTTTGTGTGTCAGAGGGCAATGCACTCCTGATTAAAAAGTTCTTTAAATTTGGAGGTTGCCTGTAAGACAGAAGTGGAGGGTTCTGGAATATAGTTTTCAGATGGTCATCCACCAGGGTATGGTGGAGTTTCCTTGCAGTTTTCCCTAGTACCTCTAGCTGTGAATTGTAGGTCACTACTAGAGGTACACGATCGATTTCTTCCTTCTATGTGTATTGAGTAGTTGACTTCTGGGTATCGTGGTGACTCTAGTGGCTACATGAAAGAAGCAGACAGACACTGACTGACACCAGGTACTACACCAAACTGGATCAGGACCTAACTCAAAAATAAATGAGGGAATTGAAAAGGGACATGAGAAGTCTGCTTGGGGGCTTCACAAAACTTTTGGATTTGATACTGGAGAACCCCAGGGTTGGTGTATTCAACATGCTTAAATAGCCTAGAGGGTCTCTCTTAAACAACAGATATAGTAAAACTATAAACGTATTAATATGTAATACTACATACCGAATATTCAAATGAGTGGTAATCATATAACACATCGATGGATCAATTTTGTAAGAGCGGCTGTTTGTTAGCATATCTTCTCTCTGGCTCATTGGATATCACCCTAACAGGACAACTCCTATTTGTTATGTTCTCGACAGTTCCATTATTAGATGACTTATTTCCAGAAAGTTTAGCATTTCCCTTTTAGAAACTGTTTCCAAACTCTCTTCCCAATCCATCCCCAAAATAATCCATCAGTAGAAAAATAAAATTGCAAAATTAATTGCCTCTTTAAAGCCTTTGCAGATTTGCTTTAAGCTCGGCTGACAGGATGTTAATGGCATATCTCAATGCACCTGGTACTTTGCATCTATTAAATTAAGTAAGCACCATATATTGTTGTCTGCTAGTCATTTATAATTTCATTACTTTTGTCAATACACATAAAAGAGACAAAGAAATAAATAATATTGTGAATATTGTTAATGATGTAAAAGTGTGTTGAAAGCATTTTGGAGACAGTTTAATTGTATTTTTGATAGAAACAACAAAAACAGTAAATCATTTTTTATGTACAATTGACAGCTCTACCATTATATTGTAGCTTAGTGTAAATTATATTCCTGTGGAGTAGTATAAAGCAGTAAAAAGTATAAAAAGCAAACTATTTAATTTTACGATCTGTGCTGATTTTTGACATATATTCTCATTAATAAAGACTAAAAATATAATGATGTGCCTTACAGCATATGAATAAAATGCTATATATTTCATTAAAAAGTTTTTCACATATTTTGAAACTTCATTTTGCACACAGTATGTCCTCTATTGTTGTGAAAGTTAGGGCACATTCACAAAGAATAGATTTTCCATGCAGATTTGTGTATGGGAAACCTGCATTGGGTTACATTACCGGTCATGTGGATGGGATTTGAACACATCTACTCAACATGTTGCAGAATTAATCCACAGCCTGTCAATTTCTGCTGTAGATTGTCACTGAGGATATCACCGCTTTCAATGTAGAGGAATCAATCTGTATGTTACATATGCAGATAGATTCTGCTGCCAGTTCACTACATATTAGTATCAAAATCTGCAGGTGGATATGTGGGTGATTTATCCATCTCATGTGGATGCGCCCTTATCCCTAAGCGTAATACGTGCAAAAATATGGCATACGTAATAGATTGATTTCATTGGTTTCGTTCACATGTGCACATTTTAAGCGTGCATTTCAGTCACGTGAAAAAATACACTACATGTCCAATTTTGTTGCGTATTTAATGCACACTTAAAGTACCCATAGCAGTTAAAGAAACAAGAATGAAAAGCGCAAATGCGCTCGTAATATGTAATCTTCATGTGTATACGGAGTGTGTTTGCGCCGGAGACTGGATGAAAAAAAAAACTCAGAAAGTAGCACGGCAGAAATTTGGAAGATATTTCATGTACAGAGAGATACATCATGCCAAGAGGAGTGGATATGGAGGTTTCTATTTGTCTAGTGCAGCAGAAGCCCGCATTCAGGGATACAAGTTGGGAGAAGTACAAAGACCATTTTGAAGACACCTGCTGGGCGGAGGTGGCTCTGGGTGTATATGAAGAGCGCTGGGACAACAGTACTGCGCAGCAAAAAAAAAGATTTCTGTGAGTATTTTTCTTCATCTTACTTCCTTTTTGGATGATATGTCACTGAAACATCTTAGCCAGTAATGAGTCCGAGCACACATTGCTTCATATGAGTAGTATGGCAATCTTCGTGCCACTTTTTGTTTGAGTTTGCTTTAACGACTTCCCTGTACTTGTAGAAGTTGGGTGCATATTACTGAACACATGTACAATACACATTTATACAGATTAGTTGGGGCTGACATGATGCTGACTGTAATTTCTTTAAAATCGTGTTTTGATAGCAGTACTCACATTGTTTTTTGGGGGGACTTTACAGCCTTTTTTCAATTCCTTCTTTAAATTTAATTGTGTAATGTGAACAATCTCATTTTTTAATTATATAGTGAAAGCTGTGAAAACAAGTTGGAGGACCTCATGGGACCAGTTCCGGTGTGAATATACAGCACAGGCACTAGAAGCGCAAGAGGATGAAGCAAACGGTTGTATAACTTTTATAAGCTGCTCTTTCTCCAAAAAGTGGTAGACTTGCCCTTTTTAGATGTTTTACATTTTTTTTTACTGCTGTTTCATGTTTATGTTGTCATTTGTAAAGGCACTTTAATTAATTAATTACTATGTTCCAGAATTCTGCAGTCCAAGTCTAAACTTGGGTACAAGTTCTCTTTTGTTCCATCAAAATGCCCCATTTTTATGGTTTAGTGTCATCTCTGACACTTTTTGAAAAGTGTGTGGAGCTTAGTGTCAGGAAATATGTCCATCGTGTGCCTTCATGGTTACTATAATATCCGAAATCTGGTGTAAAATATTGCAAAATTCTACCACTTCGATCTGCATCTGCCAGGTTGTCTCCTGTAAAAGGTGACAAAGATACTTACCTGTGTTCTTTCAATGTTTATAATATCTGTCATCTGTTTGAAACTTTGCAAATACCTGCAACACTCCAAAAACATGTTGGAATACAGTTTGTTTGTTCTATTATTAGGACATCTGGTAACTCCCCTGAAGAAGAAATGGAGGAGAGGGAGTTTCAGGAGACGGCATTACCTTCCTCATCAGTCTCCAGTGCTGTCAAGCACCCTTAAATAATAGTAGAGCATTCTGAGGCCTTCACATTGGCTGAGACTCCTTGCAGTGTTGCTACAAGGCAACACAAAGCTGCTACAAGCCAAAGACCTGGGTCGCAAGTAGACCAGAGTGCCCTGGCCTATCTGCAAAACAAATGGAAGGAGGACAGGGCAGAGCTTGGCCAACAATTTTCGACAATTGCCTCCGCATTTAGTCACCTAAATGCATATCATAATTGCGACCTTTATTTGAAGCAAGTTTATCCACATTCTCAACTGATGAATGCTTCGAGGCCTTTGACAACTGGAAGGACCAGCGAAAATGTCACTACCAGCACTATACAGAGCACCCCACCCTACCAACACCACCTCCCCAACCACACTCCTACTGGTACATACCCTATGAAAATGGCCATGGGTCTCCTCATTCTTTTGATAGAACCCATGGTCAGTTTCATAGTGAGGAGTCTTATTTTGCTTCTTCCTCTGCACCACCTCCAAGTCACCCTATTATAGATTTTTCTTCACAGCCTAGACCAAGCTCTACGGGAAAAGCTCCAATTTCTAAGCTGGATGACACTAAGTCCACTCACATGTTGTACAAGGACAATTTTTTTTTTTTACTTGGGTTACAAAATCTTGAACTTATACAGTTGAGTTTATGTTCATTTTGTTCCTTTATTTTTTCTAAAAAACATGTTTAGCCAAGCTGTGTTGTACTTTATTGACTCCACATGGTAAACAGTTGGAGGAGTATAGTTTGGCCACTGAAAAATAGCAACTTTGGGCGCAGTAATCATATAGGGGCTCAGGTCTGTTTATTGACAATATAGACACACAAAGACATGGTTGATGCTGGCTAATATGTTGCTTTCAGAGAGTGTGGTCTCATTATGAATTTCACATTGTGTGAAAGCACTATTGTATATGCAAACAGTAGGACAGCGTTATTGCGCAACCATGTGTGACAGTTGTTAATGGTGATGGCACAATTGTCATACACAGTTTTGTGAAAAGAAGTCTTCCATGGCAAATGGATTTACTACAAAGTAAACATAATTATTTTTCAATATATTTTTATTTGTGATGAATTTAAAAAAAAGGGTAACAAGGTATTGTTACCCTTGAGGACACAAAGCTAGGAGGGATAGCTAACACTAGGGAAGAGAGGGAAAGTATTAAAAAAGATCTAGAAAAGCTTGAACAGTGGGCGGCAACTAACAGAATGGTATTTAACAAGGAGAAATGTAAAGTCCTACATCTGGGCAAGAAAAATGAAAAAATACAGAATGGGAGGAATTTGGCTAAGCAGCAGCACATGTGAAAAAGACTTGGGTATACTAATACATAATAGACTGAACATGAGTCAACAATGTGATGCAGCAGCCAAAAATACTGTGTCCAGTTCTGGGCACCCCACTTAAAAAAATACATAGACAAACTGGAGCAATTTCAGAGAAGAGTTACCAAGATGGTGAGACGGTACTGCAAATCATGTCCTATGAGGAACGGTTAAAGGATCTGGGAATGTTTAGCTTGCAAAAAAGAAGGCTTAGAGGAGACTTAATAGCTATCTACAAATATCTGAAGGGCTGTCACAGTGCAGAGGAATCAGCCCTATTCTCATCTGCACAAGGAAAGACTTGAAGCAATGGGAAGAAACTGAAAGAGAGGAGACACAAATTAGATACTAGAAATAACTTTCTGACAGTGAGGGTGATCAATGAGTGGAACAGGTTACCATGGGAGCTGGTGGGTTCTCCTTGAATGAACGTGTTCAAACAAAGGCTGGACAAATATCTGTCTGGGATGATTTAATGAATCCTGCACTGAGAAGGGGGTTGGGCCCGATGACCCTGGAAGTCCCTTCCAACTCTACCATTCTATGATTCTATGTATTGGTTAATATTTTGGCCAAATTCAGCATATTTTGAAAGATACATTTTTAGACTATTTGTAAGGAATCCAGATAAATTGGCTAAGTTGTTTAAGCTCACAACCCATATCAAGGGTCCTCACAGTCTTGCGAGTCCCTAAGTAAAAATAGAAATATCACACGTTAAAAAAAAGAGAATGAAAAACACAGCAGGATAAAAAAATAATATATTTTGGAGAGGTTAGATCATTGATAGAGTGCAAATAGAGTCTATCTGCCATGGAACTGCTCTTTGATGACTCAGAAAGTACTCTAGGAAGATTTTCCTGACTTGGAGACCAGATAATGCTGGTCTGCCTTGCGGACTGGGGTCATCCGCAACTTCCAAAGGGATAGTTTCAGTTTGAACCTCTTCTGCATTCCAACCTGCATCATTATCCTGGCAAAAATTGTGCAGAACCACATACACACTAATTACTGCAGACACATTCTCAGGTCCCATTTGAAGCATGTTATTGAAAACTCTCCACTTGCTGGTGAGAATGGCAAAAGCACACACACAAAAATGAGCTAGTATTTAAAGACATGCCTGCTGGTGTTCACTCTCCTGTGAGCGAAGGGAACCAGGAAGATTCTGTGGTTCTGTTTGGGAAACCTGGCTGGCAAGAAGTCGCTGACCCATTCTAGAGGCCCTGAAAATGTGAGCATCTGTAGTGTTCCATAAGCCCCCATATTGACAATTATAAACTGATAGTTTCTATTAGCAAGAGGCAACAGCACTACCGAGAAATACTGCCTATAATTGTAATATTAGAACTCTGAGTGAAGCGGCTTCATAACATAGATGTGTTTTCTGTCCAGGCTAGGGAACTGCACAGCAGCCTGGAATCCCCTGGCATTGTTTCATCCAGTCTTCACGAGAAGGCAAAGCCATCACCAAAGTCATCAGGTCCTGCTAAAGGATATCACAGATCTTCCTGATGATCACCAACATCATAGCTTTTCCCAACAGCAACTCGAAATGAGATATAAACCGACACAAGTTGGTGTCAGTGTATGTTAGTTCAGAAGCTTATCAAACAGCTGGGCCAAAAAAAAACAACAGAAAGTGGTGGACTTCTCAGAATGGTGCCTCAAGTCAGCATAAAGAGTATAGAAATGCCCCTTATGCACACACTGCAGCACCAGTTGGTGAACACAAAATCTCCTCCTTCTAGGCCCCTTCTCCAGCATCTCACATGACTTTCCGAACTTGTCTTTTCCAGCACATCCCACAGATGCCCAATTGGATTGAGATCTGGGGAATTCAAAAGATAAGTCAACACCATAAATTGTTTTTTCATGTTCCTCAACCCATTTGTGAAGAATTTTTGCAATATGGCAGTGTGAATTTCCTGCTAAAAGAAGTCCCTGTCATCAGGAAACTTTTGTCAATAATTTGCAACTTAAAAATCCATTTAATCCAAGAATTCATTCTAATTGCCATATTTGATATTTTTTCTACCTAAAATAAGGAAAATTGCCAACTAATTCTTAAGGGTTGTTTTGCCTTCTGCTGGATTAACACTGCAGAACAATAAATTCTACTAATATATTTTTTCCTCCTACCTATTGTTATTTACTATATACTATCAAACCAGGTCATCTTAGCAATACAAGAAATAATAAGTATATGAAAGTCTATGACACTGGTAGATACTATCAAGTACAGTCCTTGGTTGTTTCCATCAGCACCACAGACAGTGAATGGAGAGTCAGGACACTCACTTGATTGCCATTCCATACAAACTGCTACTCACTGCAGTTGTTGAGTAAGTGGAAATTGCAAAGGGAGCTTAAGGCTGGGTTCACACGGGGCGGATTTGCCGTGGAAATTCCGTGGGGAATTTCGCCGCGGCAAATCCGCATGAGGCCGCTAATCCCGGGATTAGCCAGCCATGTGGACGAGATTTCTCAGAAATCTCATCCACACTGAATGGCAAATCTGCTGCGGCTAAGCTGGCAGAAGCCCCTGCTGCGGCGCGGATTTGCCGGCAGCAGCATGTTCTTTTTTTTTTCCCGCTGTGGCCGTGCTCTCCTCTATGGGAGCGCCGGCCGCAGCAGAAGAGCGAGCGGCCAAACCACGAGATTTCCGCCGAGAATCCGTCCTGTGAGAACCCAGCCTTAGAATCCCATTCTAGTAATTATTAGGGGTTCCCAGTAGCGAGGTCTCCAGCAATTCCTGTAAATACCTGACAAAATGTTGGTTGTGGGAAAACCTCTCTAACACAAGAAGATGCAACAGATTGATTTTGATTGTACTTGTCTTTAAGTTAGCTAGAATATATTAAAACCGATTAAATTGTGTTTCCTAGTATATAATGTATCCGAATGTATTATACATATTCATAAAATGGTGAAAACAGTCATAACTGTATAATCCTATATTGGAATGTAAGCCCAGACTGCCCATAAACAAGGCACACATTTCAGTCATTTACCATTTCCATTAACATCTGGCAGACGGATCATCTCCTGGCTTGATAGGCTGATTCTTAGTACATCTGTGATTCTCCGACTGATATACTGGAAGAACTAAATAGGTCTCTGCAAGATCCTTGGAAAATGCTTTGAAGATATAATAACAGGCTCAACATCAAAAGAATATTGCCGTCTTTCATACAAATGAGGATGTTTATCAAATGTTATTGAGAAGGAAACAACAATTTCCTCTGAGTTGTACTAAAAAATAAAAAGCACTTATGAGTTCTCTGTACAGACATGCAAATGAGAACATTCACATTCTGATCAATTTAGCATTCTGTCATTTGCATTCATACTGATACTATACCCCTTCTGTTTAAATAGGCATACAGTTAAATTAAAGGAAATTAAAAAATACACACTTTATGATGTATTGTTAGGCACATTTCCGGTATCCATTTTAAGTAATACAAGAAGGAGCAGTTTTACGGGGAAATTTACATGCTATTGCTTAAATGGACCATTAGACTGCAAAAAAACCCTACCTTCCTGAATTAATGTAACGGGCAATTACTGTATATAACATCACATTCCAGATAACGTTGTAATGTAAGGACATGAGCTGCTCCTTTGGTTCATAGGAAAGGCAACAGCTTTATAAAAAAAAACATTTTGATACATAATCACAATTCTTGACCAAGAGATGGCTGAAGCCTGAGGTCAATGGTATGCCCACTCATGGTTCTTAGAGTGGACATGTGCCGACTGCCTTGCTTGGCATGACCATAACCACCAGCTCTGACATGTTACACGAGCCTTTCAAATAAACCCATAACAAAGCATAATGATAATATTAAAAACATAACTAATGAACCCTGGGAAAAGTAAGAGGGGAGGGTGTGCTGCTCATCAAGCTAAAAATTGAGTCACTTTTCAGCCCTTTTGATTGCACTCAATTCTTTACCCCAGATCTATACCATCCCACAACCTCTAAGAGGGGGGAGGGAGTCTGTAGGCTGCTCTTTGCACCCAAGTTGTTACACCCCCTGGACCCTTCTACCCTCTGTTCCCCTGCAATCTATGCTACTTTCCTTAAAGGGGTATTCAAGGTGAAAATGTATATGCTTGTAGTATACTGTTATTCTTGGCTTTACAAAGCTCCAGAGATATTGCATTAACTGTGATTCCCCCTCCCCAGCTCAGCTCTCCATTGGGATCCAGTGGTTATGACCTGTATGCTCCACAGTTTTACCGGTCAGACATGCTCAGTGCCTTCCACTTCTGTAATGATGAAACAGTTTGTACAGTTGTGAATGTACACTCGTTGGTAATTGGAAATGGGGCATTGTGGAAGATGCAGTTTTTGCATTTCCTAAAATAGCTAATTTAAATAACAATGTGGAAATCTCAAAATGTCTGGAACACAGTGGTGGCGTAGTTTGGCAAATAAGATCTTCGTGTTCAGTTTCACAATTTAGATGGACATTTTGAATAATGGTAATTGGTGGAAACATTAGGGAAATTTTGAAATTTTTGACCTTCTCAGCATGTTGTAGTTAGGCCTTATTCACATTTTCATACCATATTTTGGTATGTTTGCTTCATCCATTGTTGCGTCAAAAACTAGAAGCGAGCTAAAAACACGGACATTATATTTTTTTCTCTGCTTGTATTTCACTTCTGGTTTTGGTTTACAAATACTGTGGCAAAATATTTGCCAAAATATGCAAGTGTAAAAGTTGCCACAGGTAGGATAATTGTTGGCTTCAATACAGCCTGATGGATTATACAATAATATTTCCATATTACTGAACAACATCCTTTGGTTTACAGTTAAAAAAAAACAAAAAACAGCCCTTTCATAAAACTTTGGAAATCATAGTGACCTTTGAGAGGTTTTGATTGGTAAGGGCTCCAATACTGAGATTCTAATTGTCTCTTAAACAAACGGGCAGAAGCACTTGTGCTAGGGCTATGCCCTTTTGACTGTGATCTTCTTTTATTCTCCTCGAAAGCTGAAAATGGGCTTATTGAAGTCTATTAGCCCATATTTAGCTTCCAAAAAGAGCCAATTACAGCCTTATGAGCAAAGCTCAGCTAAGCCCTGCTGCCACTCCGTTTTAGCATCTAGACCTCCACCAATTAAAACCCTGGATATTTTAGTATGACATGTCAGAAGTTTTATGAAAGTACCCTTGCTCCTTAAGGTCAGCATCATGCTATAAGGATGCTTCACATCAGCACAACCTGGGCAGTTTATGAAGGTTAAAATAAATTCAGCTGAAACCTGCTGCAGTCTGAAAGAGAACTGCAACTTATCAGAAGGTTTATTTAAATGTACAGATATAGCAAAGCTTAACTTGAGTCTGATAACTTTTTGTTACAAGTTATTAAGCAATTAAAAAGCTTTTTTTCTTATCCTAAAGCGGTTGTCTGAGACGTTTTCTTCTATAAATCACAGCTACTCTGCCATAAAACAATAAATAGGTACATACTCACCTCTTCTTACTCCCTGCTGTGTCCCATGCCACTGCATGGTCTTTGCTTTGGTTGTTTGCTTACAGTCCTGCCTGTTTACGGGACGTCCGATACTGGAGCAACCTGTAAATGTGAAATCATGGGGGATACCTAGAATGGGGGCATAGGACACAGCAGTGATCCTGACAAAGATTTAATAGGTTTGCAATAAAGAATAATTGTACTGTCTACATATGTAAAGCTACTAAAGACCTTCACATATGCTTAAAGAGATCGTCTTAGGAGATTTCAATGGGGCTGACAGAAACAGCTGAGTACAAGCATCCAGCTATCTCTGGCAGTCCCACTGAAGATGAATGGAACGGCACTGCACATACATGGGGGTGCAGTGAGCCCACAGTGAGGAGGAGAGGGCACCATGGGACCCTCATTCTTGGGGTCAATGGAGATCGTAGCAGTGATACCCCCACCGATTAGACTTTAATCACTTATCCTATGAATAGTTGATAAATGTCAATTTTGGCACAACCCCTTTAATGTTTTTATAGGCACTGTTTCTAGAAATGCATGCTTATAGGAGAATAGAACACCCACATAATGGCAGACTTTTGGTAGTTGTAATATTTTACTCCAGTGGTCAGACATAATACTGGTGAAAGGGAAAAGACAATCCTTGTTTATGCACTAAATTAGTGACCACTGTAGATATGAGTTATGTCAGGGCTGTTTTTATGCTGTAGCATGTGCTTTGCTCCTTTTTTCCAAACATTTCCACCTGTGTGTTAAAGGCTATAAAGAAGTTTTACAGCGTAGGAACTTGTATATATATAAAGGTGAAAGCCCTCACTGACTGACTCGCCAATAATTCTTCCCGGTGTCCTACACACATTAAATTTGGTATGACCATTCTTTAAAGGGGTTGTCCCGCGAAACAAAGTGGGTCTATACACTTCTGTATGGCCATATTAATGCACTTTGTAATGTACATTGTGCATTAATTATGAGCCATACAGAAGTTATCAGAAATTTTTCACTTACCTGTTCCGTTGCTAGCGTCCTCGTTTCCATGGAGCCGTCTAATTTTCAGCGTCTAATCGCCAAATTAGACGCGCTTGCGCAGTCCGGGTCTTCTTCTTTTCTCAATGGGGCTCCGTGTAGCTCCGTGTAGCTCCGCCCCGTCACGTGCCGATTCCAGCCAATCAGGAGGCTGGAATCGGCAATGGACCGCACAGAAGCCCTGCGGTCCACCGAGGGAGAAGATCCCGGCGTCCATCTTCAGCAGGTAAGTAAGAAGTCACCGGAGCGCGGGGATTCAGGTAAGCGCTGTCCGGTGTTCTTGTTTAACCCCTGCATCGGGGTTGTCTCGCGCCGAACGGGGGGGCTGTTGAAAAAAAACAAACCCCGTTTCGGCGCGGGACAACCCCTTTAAGTCCTAAATAGGAAAAGGAAAGGGGTGAAAACTCAAAAATTCAGTGCTTAGTGCCAAAGTATTGACACCCCATTGTAATGTACCTAATCTAATTCTCTAACTTACCGGTGTTGGACAAACATGACATTTGGCAGTACCATTCTTTAGACCCCAAATAGGAAAAGTAAAGGGCTCACAACTCAATTATTCAATGCTAAGTGCAAAAGTATTGGCAATCCTTTGTAATGTACCTAATCTAATTCTCTAACTTCCCGGTGTTGTACAAACATGAAATTTGGCAGGACCATTCTTTAGGTCCTGCATAGGAAAAGTAAAGGGGTCACAACTCGATTATTCAAT
The DNA here is from genome assembly GCF_035609145.1 of Eleutherodactylus coqui. NCBI lineage: Eukaryota > Metazoa > Chordata > Amphibia > Anura > Eleutherodactylidae > Eleutherodactylus > Eleutherodactylus coqui. The sequence continues at coordinate 243,062,638 of NC_089839.1, read as the reverse complement.
GCTAATTGCAAAAGTAAGTGCACCCCACTGCAATGTAACTTCCCGGTGTCATACAAGTCTGAAATTTGAAACATGCATTCTTTACGATCTAAATAAGAAACGTAATGGGGTCACAACTCGATTAATCAATGCTAATTGCAAAAGTAAGAGCAACCCTATGTAATGTAACTTCCTGGTATCATAGAAGCATGAAATTTGAAACAAGCATTCTTTAGGCCCTTAAGGAAAGAAAAGGGGTCGCAACTCAATTATTCAATGCTAATTGCAAAAGTAAGTGCACCACTATATAATGTAACTTCCCAGTGAGGTACAAGCGTGAAATTTGGCACAAGGATTCTTAAGGTCCTAAATACAAAACGTAATGGCGTCGCAACTTGATTATTCAATGCTAATTGCAAAAGTAGGTGCACCCCTACGTAATGTAACTTCCCAGTGTTGTAAAATCCTGAAATTTAGCATGAGCATTCTTTAGGAATAGGATAAGTAAGGTCTTAAATAGGAAAAGTAAAGGGGTCACAACTCGATTACTCAATGGTAAGTGCAAAAGTAAGTGCAGCCCTATGTATTTTAACTTCCCTGAGTCGTACAAGCATGAAATTTGGCGCAAGCATTCTTTAGGTCTTAAATGAGGACAATTTGGTACATGCAGCCTTAGGAGAATCTAACACTCCTCTATGTGTATACATATTTTGTTCCTCGGTTCCTCTAAAGTAAATTTTTACTTCATAAAATTTTCCATGCGAACAACACATAAACACCTGTACCAAATTAACTCAAGTGTAGCCGGGTATATCAGCTAGTATAATATAAAACAGTAAAGAGTATATGATGAGGCAAGAAATTGAGAAAAAAAATGACCATTATTTTAATTATAATATTAAGTTGCTCTATTATGTTGAATACTGAATTGATGTACTGACGTAAAGCATGGGTTAATTTGGTACTTCTTTGTAATAATTCAATTAAATTGACAAGCTCTCAGACGTGTGCTCCGCAGTGTTGAACAGGTGGCTTGATGCTCATTTTATGGAGCTTTTCATGCATACACAATAGACATTTAGAGCAGTGGGACAGTCAGAGCAACTGACAAAGAGCCCTACAGGACTGGAGATGTGAGATTGAGCTGGCACCGCTCCAGAGAAGTATGGATCCTGCCAGGGCTTTGTTTGGGAATTGGGCAGCCAGGCAGAAAGTGTAATGACCATCTTGGATGTATTGGTTTTTGGAATCCTTAGAAGCGGTTGGATCATTAACTACTACTTAAATAATGAGCAATAATGTATCTATTATATACATATATCAATAATGTATCTATTATATATATATCACTATGGAATAGTCATGGCTTTTTTGTTAGCAAAAAGGCCAATTCTGCCTTGACCTTTGGTAACCACTGTCCAATATTATTTTGCTATAATATATCATCAAACCATTACCCACTCAATTTAAAGGGAAACTTTCATCACTTTCAAGCACCATAAACTACCATATTTTGAAACTATAAGACGCACCCGAGGTTTAGACAACAGAAGACAGGAGAAAAATACTTCATATTAATGTAAACGTCTATGGGGACCTGGCAAAGTAGAGGGGCTACCATTAAGTTTGTTGCTCTAGCATAGAAAAAGGGGTTAACAATGAACAGTCAGCTCCTATTAAACCTATCAAACAATGGTGCAAGCATGTAAATTCACAATATACACATACACAACACTGTTGGGCACACATTATACATGCACACAATATATAGCTCTGCAATATACAGAACTCTGCTACATACACACAGCTCTGCTGCATGAACACACACAACTCATACAGCTCTGCTGCATGCATACACATTTGCTGATAGCATGTTAAACACTGATTTTATTAACACTAAATCCCCCATACAAGTGTAGTAATACATGACCACCTCTAGCTGCTTCCTGGTCACATGGTTATAATATCATCTACGGTCTGGCTGCTACTACTAGACATTTGCTCTTTGCTGTTGTCCATCCCTGTGTGTACAGAAGAAGACCTGCACCCCTGGAAATATGGGGGGTGTTAGGGAAGATATGTGAGTGATCTTCAGGGTTATCTGCTGGAGGGGACTGATAGGGCAGGGAGAGTAGGAAGCGGCCAAGGTATGTATGGCTGTGGCGTTCTCCTGATGATCAACAAGTGCACTCTTGGATCATTAAGGCAACGGTCAGGGATCAATGGATCTATCAGACCCCCCTGCCCCTGGACAATAAGGCAGAGACGCTCTTCAGCTAGATTGTATCCTGCTGAAAACTGTGTCTTATAGCCTTGAAGTCCAGGGAGCCTCTTACCATCTTTACCTTGTTGGATTTTGTTGTTTTCCTCCGTTCCTGTCTGTTCACCAGATCGCTGCGAACTCATATAGTGTCACTGGATGCTAGGTAGCATGGGCCCAGGCAAAGCCTGACATTGATGAAGAAGGATGGTGTTGTGGTCCTAAGGCTGGGGTCTCATGGGACGGAAATGCTGTGGAATTTCCAAGCGGACCTTCTGCACAGAATTTCTGCATGCATTTTTAAAACTGAGACTAAGAAGCAAAGTGGACGAGATTTGCAAAAATCTCAGTCACACACTGCCAACAGTCCACTGTGGAGAAGCCGCACTGAAACTCACATGTGGCGCGGAATTACAATACGCGACATGTCAATTTTGCTGCGGACTCTCTACTCTCTATAGGGAGAGCTTTTTGTAGCAAAATACAGGCTGAAAAGCCTCTTCAAAACCCGCGCCAAATGGCGTGCAGTTTGAAGCAACCTTTCCCTTGTGGAAATCCCACAGAATTTCTGCTCGGTCCCGCTGCCGACATTCTGCGAGGTTTCCACCCCGTGTGACCCCAACCTAAGTGCTGCATCATGCAACTGTCATGGAAGGAGAGTGGAAAGGGTGATAAAAGGAGGTGGTAATAATAAGGGTGCAGATTGTGGCTGTGAAGACGTGTGCAGTCGGAGAGGCTGTGAATGCTGTAGCAACAGCAGGTCTAACTCAACCCCGATGAGACAAGCCATTGGGCAGGAGAGACTTCTCGACTGTGAGTACTGGCAGGAAGAACGTTTGCCCTGGTAACTGGCTATAATACTATCCTTGTGTGGCAGAGCTAGACTGCCCATCTGGCAATTCTGACAAATACCAGTTGGGCTGGGATCCGCAGTGGGCCGATTTCCTTCTCTCCTCTTCCTCCTCGGCAGTGGGTATAACCTATTATAGTGTGTTGTGAAGGACTTGTGATGACAGCATGGTCACATACCATGAATGCCCAGGGCCATCCTGCGCATAGACGTGGATCTCTTCTACAGCAATGAGGACTGGAGAAGCTCAATAGAGGAGGTAAGAGGAGCATGGAGAGCGCTTCCCAATCCACACGAATCAGTAGAGAGTAGTCATATTTCAATTTAGCTGTGAGGAGATCGTTTAAATGATAATTGATAGGGATACCCTCAGTGCAGGCGGACCAGTATCCTCCCTAATTGGGCCCACCTATCATCTTTTAACTGCAGACTCCTGCACTATATGAGTGCTCACAACCTACAGCCTTAGTAACAGTGTGGCTTACACACAACAATGTATGTTTGGTGGGCCTATGTGCTTTAGTCTGGCTCTGCCCTGTGGAGATTTCCAATGTGAATGGACTGGTTGGAGACAGACACAAATCCCTGAAACATGCGTTTTTCTCATGAACCTTAGGAACCAAGTTGTAGGAAAGGCTTATCATTTGTAAAGGGGCAAGTGATCCGCTAGTTATTGTGACGATCCTGTTATTTTTCAACTAAAGTGAAATTCTTGTGCAGTACTTAAACTTAGCTGCACAGTAGGAGTTGTGCCAGTCCCATTGGTGCAGCCCAACCTGGAAAGAATTCCTGTATTCAAGAGCTTCACCTCAGTTTTAGGACCACTGTTACAGCTTGCCACCGCTGCTCACCCCGTTCCTTTCCACACCTGTGTAAAACATTTGCACAGTACTGCATATATAGTGCAGTCAACATTAACTAACCACAGCAAGAGCTTTGTTATTGGAGTTTTCACAGCATTTAATGTAATCTGAATATTGCATTATTACAAGTTCACAGACTATTCAAGATCTGTAATTTCCTGTTTGAAAAGTGTAATTTTACTGCTGCACAATACAAAATGACTATACTCTATATCACCTCTAGTTTTTGTTCTACAGAATAAATTGCTTTGAGTCATTCTGTACCTTTTGTACCACTAACCATCTCTATACATTTGTCACCAATGACTATTTTTTTTATTAATGGCCCCAGTTTGTGTAAAGAATGTTTTTGTAGCAATGAATAGTTGACTTTGTTTGTTTGTTCTGCAATAAGAGATAGAAAGCCACATCTCTTATAATAATACTCTTTATTTATTAGAGTCAACACATTCTGTGGCACTTTACAAATCAGATGGTACACGAAGAGACAAAATCAGACATTACAAAGTAATCAACAATTGAAGAAAGTCATGTGATGACCCTACTTGCAACAATATAAACCTTAGCATTGGAGATGAGCGAGCATACTCGCTAAGGGCAATTGCTCAAGCGAGCATTGCCCTTAGCGAGTACCTGCCCGCTGGAGAGACAAGGTTCGGGTGCCGGCGCGGGACAGCGGTGAGTTGCGGCAGTCAGCAGGGGGGGCGGGGGGGGGGGCGGAGGGAGAGAGAGATCTCCCCTCCGTTCCTCCCTGCTCTGCCCCACAGCTCCCTGCCCGCCGCCAGCACCCACACCTTGTCTCTCGAGCGGGCAGGTACTCGCTAAGGGCAATGCTTGCTCAAGCAATTGCCCTTAGCGAGTATGCTCGCTCATCACCATTTAGCATCCTTCACTCTCCACCTCGCCATACCGTGCACATCTCCAGCCCCTTTACCTTCTGTATCACCTTACCATCTGGAGTATGTTGGAGCAGGGCCCTTATCCCTACTGTTTCCTTCAATTGATTACTATGTAACCGTGATTTTTGTACTTTTGTCTTTGTGTATCCCCCTGTCTTTGTAAGCGCTGTGGAATATGTTGGCACTATATAAATAAAGTTGTTGTTTTTCTTTTGTTTTGTTTTTTTACACTAGTTACGCGAATTGTCTTCTGCATACCAACTGTCATCACATTGGTATCTTTCCACCACTTTTTGCTTCTGTCATACAATTTTGACCCTTTTATTGCTCATGCTTTCCAGAGACTCCAGTCTCTTGTAAACCTGTACTGGTCACCTTCTTTGAATAGCAATTACTGGCAATCTAGAGGTCCCGTATGAACAGGATAACTCTGGTTACTTTTCCTGCTCCCATCCTGTCCCTTCCTTTTAGATCTATGCATATTGTTGTATTATCATTTCAGTTTTCTTCATTTGTTTTAGGCAAAGGCTGGCTCAGAATACATTTTCTCTTCCCTCTCTCTATAACATTACGTAATGGCGCTGAATAGCATTACTTTTTACTCTTTTAATGTAATAGGGCTTAACACCCCTCAGAAGAGATCTCATATTGTGAGTTTACTCCGAAGAGATAATGCATTTATTGTTTTCTTTCAAGAAACCCACTTTAAAGAAAAAAGAACCCCTGCCTTATCCCATTTATATTTTGATAGATGGCTTCACAGTTGAATCGAATGTAATTAGTATAACTTTGAAGAAAGGCCTCCCATATATCGTATAGGCTCATTTATCTGACTCAGAGGGCAGATACATTTTTCTAAAGGGCAAGTTGGTAATATCACTGTCACTTTTGCTAATGTTTATACTCCCAATATGAAGGAATTCCCCTGGGTTGCGCAGTACATTGCAGAAACATGATGTCTACATATGTCAAAGAGACAAACCCATCTCTCTCTCTCTCTGTATATATATATATATATATATATATATATATATATATATATATATATAATTTATATATATATATCCATCATTAAATAAATAAATATATATATATATATATATATATTTATTTATTTAATGATGGATATATATATATCCATCATTAAATACTATCTTAACTCCCTCGTATCGGACACAGACCAGGTGGCTTTCAAATCTATAGATTTTTACAGAGCCTAATATAACCTCAATTGTCAAGAAAGATGTCCAGTTAAACAACATAGAAAAGTGGCAATACAGGATTTCCTTTCTAATCTTAATCGAATCCTCTATTACAACAACTGATTCTCAAGCACTCTTGGCCTCTTTTTCTGCTGATGAAGTTGTGCAGGCAATTAACTCAACACCCACAGGTAAAAGCTCTGGCCCTAACAAACTTCCTATCATGTGTTATAAGAGATTTAGTACTACATTTTCTGAAACTCTGCCATGCGCTTCAGACCGGTACTGTCTTCCCAGCACTAGCTCTTAAGGAAAAGATCCGACTCCATGTAGCAGTTATAGGTCTATTTCACTATTGAGTTATTATTACCTAAAGTTCTGGGCAAAGATTCTGGCCAAAGGAATTGCGAAGCTGCTCCCCCTTTGTTAGATAAGGAACAAACTGGTTTTGTGCCCACTCGTGAAGGAAAAGCTAACTCTACTAGGGTCATTAATATAATTCACTATGCCCGGTCCAAACAGATCCCACTTGTCCTTCTCGGCACATAAGCTGAAAAGGCGTCTGACAGAACCTATTGCTTTTTATGCATGAGACTCTCTGTAAATTTAATTTCCCTGGAACGATTTATCATCTCCATCTTCTCATTGTATTCAAACACAACTGCTAAGGTAAATAACACCTTATCCCTCCATTTTAAAATATCTAACGGCACTAGACAGGGCTGCCCCCTTCCTCCCAGCTTATTTATATTATGCATGGAAACATATATCTAAGCTATCTAACAGCACCATGAAATTAAAGGTGTTAACTAGAGATGAGCGAGCATACTCGCTAAGGGCAATTGCTCGAGCAAGCATTGCGCTTAGCGAGAACCTGCCCACTTGAGAGAAAAGGTTCGGGTGCCGGCGCGGGGAAGCGGTGAGTTGCGGCAGTCAGCAGGGAGGAGTGGGGGGGAGGATCTCACCTCCGTTCCTCCCCGCTCTCCCCCGCAGCTCCCTGCCCGCCGCCGGCACCCGAACCTTTTCTCTCGAGCGGGCAGGCACTCGCTAAGCGCAATGCTCGCTCGAGCAATTGCCCTTAGCGAGTATACTCGCTCATCACTAGTGTTAACACCTCCACTTTCACTCACGTAGCAGAAGCATATACTGATGATTTATTGCTTTTTATATCTAATCCACTCCCTTCTTTTCCCTTTATCTTAGATTTATTTGAACATTTTGGGAAGTAATCCAATTTTAAAATCAATTATATCTTTCAACTGACAGCTCGACAAGTAACCAACCCTCAATTAAAAAACACAACCCCTGTGTCCTATTAGGATCTCTGAATGTTGTAGAACAGGGTCCACTCTTCTAAATCTTTGAGCTGTCCTTCTATTACAGGGTGGCCCTTCATCTGTATTCATCTAGATGATAATCAACTGGATGGTTGTGGCTTTTCCCCAGAAAAATCAACTGTATGCCAGTGGTCCTGGGTCCCAGGACTATCAGCTGTTTGCCCAGCAAATCACATTCTTTTCTTATAGATGCACTTACAATAGCAGGCTCAGTGGAAGTTGTGTTTGTAGTGAGTAGTGCAAAATTTTGGCAAAAACCATTGTGGCTATTATGAAATCATTTTGCTTTTGGCACAATTTTGTGCGATTGTGCTCTAGTTACAGTGAAAAAAGCCACAACATGCCTGTGTGAGTACAACTGAGGAGATTTCAGAAGAATTTTTTAATCTTTTCACCTAGAAAAGTGTTGGAATATCATTGTAGGTCTGACCTTGTGTTCTCGGTTTATAAATCTGATGTAAGCTGCTCTGGAAGAGAGACTGATAATAAATCTTCTGCAATGACCTTCTTCAAAAAATCATCAAGATAGTTTAAAGTGTAGTGCCAGGTACTTTATGTCTTGGCCAGTCAGGCTGAGAGGCAGCATCATCTGCATAGAGCTCATGTTTAATATAAGGGCCAGAAAAGGTGCATACTAATAGATGCTCTTAGAGCTCTTTTACATGGGCTGAAAAATTGTTCATATTCCGGCATCTAACGAAAATCTGAACGATTTTTAGATTGTTCAGTGTAAATGCATGCCCCAACTGAAGGACAAACGAGAATTCATTCACGTCCCATTTGTCATTCACTTTCTGCATGCAGAAAACTGAACAACAGATCGGCCCGTGTAAACAGGCAGTCATTCAGTTATGAATAGCTGCCTGTTTACTGTGAATAGAGGCAGGCGGGCTAGAACGATTTCCGTTCCGCTCTACCTCCATTGACTAGTGATGCTCGTTTCTGTGTAAAGGCACAGGAACGAATATTGCTGGGATGACTTATCAGGCATCTGTGCCCAACAGGTCATCCCATATGAAAGGGTCCACTACTCCTTACTTAAAGGTGTCGCACCACCACCAACATGCGCTACTCGTTTCCCAGTCGCCACTACTTTTCCCGATGTGCCGTCCCAGCCCTGCATGACCACGTCTCCCGCAACATTGTACGCGCCCTCACCAACGCGGTTACTGCCAAGGTCCACTTAACAACAGACACGTGGACAAGCACAGGCGGGCAGGGCCACTATATCTCCCTGATGGCACATTGGGTGAATTTAGTGGAGGCTGGGACAGAGTCAGAGCCTGGGACCGCTCACGTCCTACCCATCCCCAGAATTGCGGGCCCCAGCTCGGTGCTGGTATCTGCGGCGGTGTATGCTTCCTCCACTAAACCACCCTCCTCCTCCTCCTACGCAACCTCTGTCTCGCAATCAAGATGTGTCAGCAGCAGCACGTCGCCAGCAGTCGGTGTCGCGCGGCATGGCAGCACAGCGGTGGGCAAGCGTCAGCAGGCCGTGCTGAAACTACTCAGCTTAGGAGAGAAGAGGCACACGACCCACGAACTGCTGCAGCGTCTGACAGAGCAGACCGACCGCTGGCTTGCGCCGCTGAGCCTCCAACCGGGCATGGTTGTGTGTGACAACGGCCGTAACCTGGTGGCGGCTCTGCAGCTCGGCAGCCTCACGCACGTGCCATGCCTGGCCCATGTCTTTAATTTGGTGGTTCAGCGCTTTCTGAAAAGCTACCCACACTTGTCATACTTGCTCGGAAAGGTGCGCCGGGTCAGCGCACTTTTCCGCAACTCCAAGACGGACGCTGCCACCCTGCGGACCCTGCAACATCGGTTTCATCTGCCAGTGCACCGATTGCTCTGCGACGTGCCCACACAGTGGAACTCTACGCTCCACATGTTGGCCAGACTCTATGAGCAGCGTAGAGCTATTGCGGAATACCAACTCCAACATGGGCGGCGTAGTGGGAGTCAGCCTCCTCAATTATTTACAGAAGAGTGGGCCTGGTTGGCAGCCATCTGCCAGGTCCTTGGAAACTTTGAGGAGTCTACCCAGATGCTGAGCGGGGATGCTGCAATCATTAGCGTCACCATTCCTCTGCTATGCCTCTTGAGAAGTTCCCTGCAAACCATAAAGGCAGACGCTTTGCACTCGGAAACGGAGGCGGGGGAAGACAGTATGTCGCTGGATAGTCAGAGCACCCTCATGTCTATATCTCAGCGCGTTGAGGAGGAGGAGGAGGGGAAGGAGCATGAGGAGGAGGGGGAAGAGACAGCTTGGCCCACTGCTGAGGGTACACATGCTGCTTGCCTGTCATCCTTTCAGCGTGTATGGCCAGAGGAGGAGGAGGAGGAGGGGGAGGAGCATGAGGAGGAGGGGGAAGAGACAGCTTGGCCCACTGCTGAGGGTACACATGCTGCTTGCCTGTCATCCTTTCAGCATGTATGGCCAGAGGAGGAGGAGGATCCTGAAAGTGATCTTCCTAGTGAGGACAGCCATGAGTTGCATACAGGTACCCTGGCACACATGGCTGACTTCATGTTAGGATGCCTTTCTCGTGACCCTCGCGTTACACGCATTCTGGCCACTACGGATTACTGGGTGTACACACTGCTCGACCCACGGTATAAGGAGAACCTTTCCACTCTCATTCCCGAAGAGGAAAGGGGTTCCAGAATGATGCTATACCACAGGGCGCTGGTGGACAAACTGATGGTAAACTTCCCATCCGACAGCGCTAGTGGCCGAAGGCGCAGTTCCGAGGGCCAGGTAGCAGGGGAGGCGCAGAGATCAGGCAGCATGTACAGCGCAGGCAGGGGAACATTCTCCAAGGCCTTTGCCAGCTTTATGGCTCCCCAGCAAGACTGTGTCACCGCTCCCCAGTCAAGGCTGAGTTGGCGGGAGCACTGTAAAAGGATGGTGAGGGAGTACGTAGCCGATCGCACGACCGTCCTCCGTGACGCCTCTGCCCCCTACAACTACTGGGTGTCGAAGCTGGACACGTGGCCTGAACTCACGCTGTATGCCCTGGAGGTGCTTGCTTGTCCTGCGGCTAGCGTCTTCTCAGAGAGTGTGTTTAGTGTGGCTGGGGGAATCATCACGGATAAGCGTACCCGCCTGTCAACCGACAGTGCCGACAGGCTTACACTCATCAAGATGAACAAAGCCTGGATTTCCCCAGACTTCTCTTCTTTACCAGCGGACAGCAGCGATACCTAAGCAATACGTAGGCTGCACCCGCGGATGGAAGCATCGTTCTCTATCACCATCAAAAACGGGGACCTTTTTGCTTCATCAATCTGTGTATAATATTCCTCCTCCTCCTCCTGCTCCTCCTCCTGAAACCTCACATAATCATGCCGAACGGGCAATTTTTCTTAGGCCCACAAGGCTCAGTCATATAATTTTTGTAAACAATTTTTATACGTTTCAATGCTCTTTAAAGCGTTGAAACTTTCACCTCAACCAATTTTTATTTTAACTGCGCTGCCTCCAGGCCTAGTTACCAATTAAGCCACATTAACCAAAGCGATTAATAGATTTCACCTGCCCTCTTGGTTGGGCATGGGCAATTTTTCTCAGGTACATTAGTACTGTTGGTACACCAATTTTTGGGGGCCCTCGCCTACAGTGTAATCAAATGAATTTTTTGCCCACCTGCATTACAGCTGACGTTACATCAGCTGTGTTGGGCACTGCAATGGGATGTATTTATGTACCGCCGGTGGCTTCCTGGCACCCACCCATGCTGTGGGTCCACAGGGAGTTGTAACTGCATATGTCCACTTCTAAAGAACCTCAGTCTGACTGGGGCATGCAGTGTGGGCCGAAGCCCACCTGCATTAAGCAAGACATTACCTCAGCTGTGATGGGCAATGCAATGGGATATATTTATGTACCGCCGGTGGGTTCCAGGGAGCCACCCATGCCGTGGGTCCACAGGGAGTTGTAACTGCATGTGTCCACTTCTAAAGAACCCCAGTCTGACTGGGGCATGCAGTGTGGGCCGAAGCCCACCTGCATTAAGCACGACATTACCTCTGCTGTGTTGGGCACTGCAATGGGATATATTTATGTACCGCCGGTGGCTTCCTGGCACCCACCCATGCTGTGGGTCCACAGGGAGTTGTAACTGCATGTGTCTACTTCTAAAGAACCCCAGTCTGACTGGGGCATGCAGTGTGGGCCGAAGCCCACCTGCATTTAATCGGACGTTACCTCAGGTGTGATGGGCACTGCAATGGGATACGTTTATGTACAGCGGGTGGGTTCCAGGGAGCCACCCATGCTGTGGGTGCACACCGAATTCCCATTGCGGAGTTGTACCTGGCTGTGACTATTTATAAAAAAACGCGGTCTGACTGGGGCATGCAGACACCTTGACAGAATGAATAGTGTGTGGCACATAGGTTCCCCATTGCTATGCCCACGTGTGCAGCTCCTGATGGCGGTGGCACAGGATTATATTTCTCATTGCTTCTGTACAGCATTGTGGGCTATCGCCCCGCCCCTTTTAAAGAGGGTCGCTGCTTAGCCGTGCCAACCCTCTGCAGTGTGTGCCTGCGGTTCCTCCTCATGGCAGACGCACTTATAAATAGACATGAGAGTGGCGTGGCATGAGGGCAGCTGAAGGCTGGGCAGGGACAGTTTGGTGTGCGCTGTGGACACTGGGTCGTGCGGGGGGGGGGGGGGGGTTGAGCAGCATGTAACCCAGGAGAAGTGGCAGCGGAGTGTCATGCAGGCAGTGATTGTGCTTTGTTGGAGGTAGTGTGGTGCTTAGCTAAGGTATGCATTGCTAATGAGGGCTTTTCAGAAGTAAAAGTTGTTGGGAGGGGGGGGGCACTCTTGCCGCTATTGTGGCTGAATAGTGGGACCTGGGAACTTGAGATGCAGCCCAACATGTAGCCCCTCGCCTGCCCTATCCATTTCTGTATCGTTCCCATCACTTTCTTGAATTGCCCAGATTTTCACAAATGAAAACCTTAGTGAGCATCGGCGATATACAAAAATACTCGGGTCGCCCATTGACTTCAATGGGGTTCGTTATTCGAAATGAACCCTCGAGCATCGCGAAAAGTTCGTCCCGAGTAACGAGCACCCGAGCATTTTGGTATTCGCTCATCTCTAGTGCTTAAAGGGGTTGTCCCGCGCCGAAACGGGTTTTTTTTTTTTCAACCCCCCCCCCGTTCGGCGCGAGACAACACCGATGCAGGGACGTACAGAAAGCTTACCGGAGCGCTTACCTTAATCCCCGCGCTCCGGTGACTTCTATACTTACCGGTGAAGATGGCCGCCGGAATCCTCTTCCTCCGTGGACCGCAGCTCTTCTGTGCGGTCCATTGCCGATTCCAGCCTCCTGATTGGCTGGAATCAGCACGTGACGGGGCGGAGCTACACGGAGCTACACGGAGCCCCATTGAAGAAGGCAGAAGACCCGGACTGCGCAAGCGCGGCTAATTTGGCCATCGGAGGGCGAAAATTAGTCGGCTCCATGGGAACGAGGACGCTAGCAACGGAGCAGGTAAGTAAAAAACTTTTTATAACTTCTGTATGGCTCATAATTAATGCACAATGTATATTACAAAGTGCATTATTATGGCCATACAGAAGTGTATAGACCCACTTGCTGCCGCGGGACAACCCCTTTAATGTTAGAAAAGCAGCCATATTTGTAAATACAGTATTTAGTTTTCCCAGAAACAAAACCAAATAGGTTTTCCTATCGTACAGGTGTGTTTATGTGCCCCTAAAGGCTTCTTCACTCGACCACATTTGCTTATGTTTTTGCGCACATAAAATATACGCACACAGAGAATTGAACCCATTGAGCATGGCCGGCGCGCATGGAAAAAATGGGACGTGCTCTACCTTTCTGTGTTTGGCACAGCAAAGGTCTCCAAAGGTGTCTATGAGAGGTGCGCAAACACGCAAAGGGAAGTGTGAAAGACTGTGCAAAACAATGGGGAAAGAACATCTGTGGACCTCATTAGGCTAAATAGCCTGTTAATCTACAAGAGCGGTGTGCCGTGCGTGCATGTGAAATGCCCCTGCATGGGCAAAATGTACAGTAATATCCGCAAATATGCGCACAAATCAACCTCGTTCATGTGCAAATATATTGCGCTGAGGCAAACCTTTTTGCGCATATGTTTGTGTGAAGCCACATAGATGCAGTTTTCAATGCAGTCTTTTGAGACAAAACTTGAAATCTATCTATCAGAAAAGTCCTTTCTTTATATTTCCCATATCTTTTGAATCCACTTCTGACAAAAGCATTATATCAGTAGATTTTGCCAGGGTGTTTTAATTTGGATTTATTTTTTACCCTTAAGACCTTATTATTGAAATATAAGCCCTACTCCAAAAATCATCCCAAGCTGTGAAAAAAAAAATTAACTCACCTAGAAGCGCTGTCTGGCTTTTCTCCCCATCCCCATCAGTCCTCATCTGTATTCTGGTGGTCGTGGATTGAAAAATCCCTGCCTGCAAAACGCACTGCCTCTGTTTGGCTGAGCGCTGTGACCAGTCAAAGGCAGTGCTCAGCCATTCACAGTGCTCAGCCAATCAGAGGCAGCTCTTTCTGGAGGTGGGAATTTTTCAACCCCCAGCCACCAGAATACAGATGAAGACTGCCAGAGACGGGGAGAAGAGCCAGATAGCACTTCTAGGTTAGAGTTAAATTTATTTTCTTAACAGCTAGGGATCATTTTTTGGGGTATGGCTTATATTTCAAGCCCCCACCCCCAGAAAATCATCGCTGCAGGGGTTGCCTTCATCCGATTGCTTTCAATGGGGAGGCAGCAGCGCTAGCCTCATTGAAAGCAATGGGATAGTATCACGGTCCTCCACCACAGCTGTGACAGCTGTGGCAGGGGATTCTTTCATCCCTTCGGGAGTCCTATCATCACTGAACACTGTGACAGTGCTATCACCACATATTATAGGTACGCATGTCCTATCTTTTGCAGGTGCGAGTATTTTGCGTCGCTAAAAAACGGACATGTGAACACTGCATAGGAAACCAATGGTTCTAATAGGTGCGCAAAAAAAATATCGTTCGACTGACCGCGGCTTAAAAAAGAAAATTGGCCATGGCTAAGGGGTTAAAAGAATTTATCTGTATACGGTGATTTATGAGGCTTTGCTTACGAAAACAATGAAGCAATGCCGAATACATCCCTCAGCGGACACTCATGTTGTCTGACAGACTTCTAGGGTCCTTCAGGTTCTGCCGAGGTGTCTTTCATTTTGACAGAAAGAACACTGCTGGGCGAAACCTGCAAAACAGATGTGAAAACTGTCAAATTATTGGCTAACAGCGTAATAGAGTCAAGATGAGGTTATTGAATATATGCATGGAATTCAAATAGGAATATACTCCATACTACCAAGCAAATGATCCAAACCATAGTACCATACAATCCATGATAAATACATTTTTAAATATTTCTAAAACATTTATGGTAAGGAAATAGAATGTTTATCAGAATGGAGGATGAGTTCACACAGAAGTGACCCTAGACCATTTGTGGACCCTTTTTCTATCCTTTCTTCCATATCCAAATGCTTCCTTAAAGGAGTTTCCCACTATTTAATATTGCTTCATTTCCACTTGCTGTGGAGCAGGACATGTGACTGCTGATTATAGAAGGTCAGTGATTGGCTGCAGCTGTCACATGACCTGGTCAGCAGCACCCAGGAAGAACAAAGTGGTTGCGAAGCAACTTTACTTACTGGAAAACTCTTCTAACATTAAGAAAAAAACAAATACAAATGTTTTTAAAAACTTCTAATACAAAGAAGAAATGTAGGGATTTAATTGTTATGGACAAGTGCAAGCAAACTAAAGAGAATGCTCATGAAATATGTATAGCACATTGATGAAGTACGTGATAAAGAAAGGCCAGAGGATCATTGGAGTTTACAAAAGCAGCTTGCTTAAGTATCTAAAGCTATAAATTCCACAGCCCCGTTTCATTCTACTGAACAGACGTACTATAAAATGACCATACATTATGTTATGATGTAGCATTTGCCTAATGATGTCAAATGCTGTTGTTTACCGTTGACATGGCTCGCTGCCCGTGTCGGATTGAGACTAGTATGATGTCATCACGTCAGCCCCAACCCATGTGATCTACATACTGGCGCATGCCTAGTGTGTGTTGGATGTGGTGGGGTGTTTTTCATTTTTTGTTCTCCACTTCTCTTCTCCCTCCTACTCTACTATGCAATGCAGTGTTTTAAATTATATGTGTAAAACATAAATAATGAATATGCTTTCCCAGAGTTCAAGAGGTTAATATAATTTCATGAAATGTGTGGCGTATGTGAGGCAAAACTAAAAGATATGCTGTTTTTTCATATATTCAACAATTTCAACCAGCTATTGTCTGGCTACTAGAAACACACTTATCGGGAGATTCTGTACATTTGCTTCACCATTCTGTATGGGAACATTATTCTCATTCTGTGTGCTCGAATTATTCGCACGGAGTTCTGGTTCATAAAAACATCTTTTAAGCGTGAGTCATCTTTTATAGATTTGTTTGTCTTAAATGTATTATTGCGCAAAAGAAACATTTTTCGGTGGCAATATATATCTCCCCTCTGTATCCCAGTAAATGTATTAAGAAGGTGATGGAATTGTGGATATATATTCTCTCGTGTTCCTACATTAATTGTGGGCAATTTTAATAATTTTCTGGATCCTTGTTTGGATACATTCAATAAAGGTTCTGTATAGGTTTCTCCTTCCCCAACTACTTTCTTACATTCATTAATAGAGTTGAGCGAACGTACTCTGCCGAGCTTGATGATCGTTCGAGTATTAGCGAACTCGATGGTGCTCGTTACTCGAACGAGCATCATGCCGTGGTTCACCCTGCCCCAGTTTTTGGCTCCTCCCTGCTGTGACGTGCCTGTTTTGACCCCTCTCCGCCGCAACGCAGCGCACGCATCAATGGCAAATTTTTGGGCTGGCAGGTAGGCAGGAGGGGGGAAGAGAGAGAGAGAGAGAGAACCAAGAAAAAAAACTCGGGACCCGGCGTCCCACATACAAAAATGCTCGAGTCTCCCATTGTAGTAAATGGGGTTCGTTACTCGAGTGGAGCTCTCGAATTTTCCGAAAAGCTTGACTCGAATAAGGCAGACCCGAGCATTGGGGTGCTCGCTAGAGATGAGCGAGTATACTCTCTAAAGGCAATTGCTCGAGCGAGCATTGCCTTTAGCGAGTACCGGCCCGCTCGAGACTGAAGGTTCGGGTGCCGGCGGCGGCCAGGGAGCTGCAGGGAAGAGCAGGGAGGAACATAGGGGAGATCTCTCTCACCCTCTCTCCCCCCCCCCCCCGCTCCCTCCAGCTGACTGCCGCTGCTCACCGCTCCCCCGCGCCAGCACCCGAACCTTCAGTCTCGAGCGGACAGGTACTCGCTAAAGGCAATGCTCGCTCGAGCAATTGCCTTTAGCGAGTATACTCGCTCATCTCTAGTGCTCGCTCATCTCTATTCATTAATGGAATTAGATTTATATGATCCGTGGAGGTTGAGAAATCCAGAAGTTCGACAATACTCCTGATAGATGTCCCAATAGGTTTTCTGTCTATGCTTCCTTATGTTCGCAGAGTAGAAAATCTACCATAGACTGTATCTGATCACTCTCGACTCTATTTCTTGTTGGTTATGAATGGTGGAGGATTTGATTTATATATAGGTTGGAGGTTAAATCCCTTTTGGTTGGACCTGTTTGATGGTAATGCTAGAGGAGGAGGCTCTATTGGAATTTTTAAAGATTAATATTGATTTTTCTCGAATGTCTGTGGTGTCGGATGCTATGAAGGCATTTATACGTGGCCATTATATACCGAATATTAGCCTACATAAGTCTAAATCTCGGGATGTCATTAAGGCCCTTTAGCGAAGAGCTTTAGATGCAGAGTAACCATAGATATATATACTTCCCCACTAATCAGGTGGAAACTAATTGGAAAGAGGCAGAGTCTCAACTTGCGGATCATGTGAGAGGTGTTGTAAAAAATAAGCATCTTTTTATGAAGGGGAAGATCTTCGAGGAAGGGAAAGCAGGGGGATGTTTTTTGACTTCTTTAAGGCACAGGAATCATCATCTTATGTTGCAGCATTGAGAAGGCCTTATAATTCTTTGGTTATAAAGGAGGATGAAATTTTGGAGACATTTTTTCTCTATTTTGAAAACCTGTATGCTTCTAAGTTACATGTGGATTGTGAAGACCTCCATGAACATCTGCTTTGGTGGAAATGCAGCTTTTGATCATTGATCAGAGAGTGATGTTAGAGGCTCCTTTGATACTGAATGAGTTAAGGTAAGCACTAGCAACACTTCTTAATGAAAAGACGCCTTGGTTGGATGGTCTTCCAAATGAATTTTGTAAGTGCTACCAGCATGTGCTTATTGACGGTGTTTAATGAATCACTGCATGAAGACATGTTTCCACCATCAATGAGAGATGCTATGATTGTTAAAAAGGATTTGTCTCTTCCTAATTTGTATTGTTCAATATCTCTGTTGACCACTGATGTTAAAATCTTGGCGAAGGTGCTTGCGAATAGATTACTTTTAGTAATGTCTCATTTAATACATGAGTATCAGCCTAACTTTATGCCAAACAAATCAATTACTATTCATTTAAAGATGTTTTACCTGAGTCTTCAGGTGGACCATCAAGTTTGTGGGAGCAAGGCTGTTTTTTCATTCAACATGGCCACATTTTTTGACAGTGTTGAGTGGAATTATTTGTGGGGTGTTCTTTGTAGGACGGGTTTTAGTGAGGAATTTGCAGTATGATTTAAACTGCTCTATTGAATGCCATGGGCAAGAGTGAGAGTGAATGATCATGTTTCTGGATGAATGTGTTGGAAAGGGCAACAGGGTTGGGGTGTCCACTATTCCCACTTCTCTTTGGCTTTGCAATTGAGCCCATGACTATATGGATAAGGCAATCACCTGATATAGTTGAATTGCAGTATGTGGAAAGTAGGGGACATATCTTATTATGTACAGATGATCTGATATTGTATACGGGGGATCTAAGTAGATCAATCAGTCCTATTATGGCCATTTTTGATATGTTTGGTAAGATGCCAAGTCAAACTATTAATTGGGGGAAATCTGTAGTGTTTTCTTCAGATCCCTTGCCGATAGACTATTTACTGGAACATATGCAATTACAAATAGTACAAAGGAATTCAAATATGTGGGAGTTGTTGTATCTTCCAAGCCTCAAGGTATGTTTCTGCCAATCAGCTCCTATTGATGTTAATTGGCGTCAGGGGAAATCTTATTAAAATGGTTTTGATGCCACAACTCCTTTATATATTCAAAACTCTACGGTTTGGATTCCATCACAATATTTTTTAGACCCCATGCAACATTTAGGAATTTAGTATGAAACAAAAAATTGGCTAGAACTAAACTGGACTCTCAGCATCCCAATGTAGGTGGCACAATGACATCATTCCATCGCACCAATTGTACTGGGCCAGTAGAGGACTCTGCACTGGGCGAGTATATACTCACATGTATTTTTTTCCTTTTGGCATTTGTGGGCACTATTAATTTTAAGAGTCTATTTGGGGAGACTATTACTATTCAGGGGCCATTTGAGGACACTATTACTCTTAAAGGGCCAATTAGGGGCACTATGAATATTAAGAGGCTACTCGGGGACACTATTACAATTAAGGAGCCACTTGTGGACATTATCAATTTTAAGTAGCCACTTGAGGTCAGTATTACTGTTAAGGGGCACTGTTATTATTAGGTCTCAGTCAGACAAGCGCTTTTTTTTGCGCACCGTTAAAAGCAATGGGATGCAGGCAACCCCCGCATTGATTTTTGGGGAAGGGCTTGAAATATAATCCCTTCTCTGAAAATCATCCCTAGCTGCTGTAAAAAATAAAAAAAATATATACATCACCTCTCCCTGCTGTCGGGGCTCTGCGCGTCTTCTTGCTGGCTCCGCGGCCCTGTTGTGAAGGTCTTTCTCCTGCTGGGGAATTAGAAATCCCCGCCTCCTGAAGAGCTGGGTCTGTAATTGGCTGAGCTTTAGAATACTGCCGGGATTGCACAGACAAGACGTGCCAGAGCCCAGACAGCG
Organism: Eleutherodactylus coqui; assembly: GCF_035609145.1. NCBI lineage: Eukaryota > Metazoa > Chordata > Amphibia > Anura > Eleutherodactylidae > Eleutherodactylus > Eleutherodactylus coqui. The sequence goes on along the minus strand of NC_089839.1, from coordinate 243,043,126 downwards.
TCGGAGAGGTGATTATATATTTTTTAATTTTTTTACACAAGCTAGGGATGATTTTCAGGGAAGGGTTTATATTTCAAGCCCTTCCCCAAAAATCACTGTGGGGTCTGCCTGCATTCTATTGCTTTCAATGGGGCCGGTGTAGCCCCGGTCCCATTAAAAGCAATGGGCATGGGGCCATGGCCACGTGCATTTTGCTAATAGGTGCACAAAAGAAAAAAGAAGCTTGTCTGACTGAGCCCTAATGGTGCATTAAATGTTTAAATTGGTTGATACTGCTACCAAGTGCTAAGCTAGACAATGGTCAAGGCAGAGCGACCAACGCTTTGCACAAATGAAGCCTGTGTGTTGTTTGTGTGTGTATCCAGGTCTAGAAACCTCCTGTGAATGTAACATGTATTTAGTACGGCTGCTTTCTTGCAGTAACATGAATATGTTTTTGTTTAGATGTAAAGTTTCTAAACTTTTATGTAGTGTATGTGGTACAACCCCGGTAGTAGAAAGAATGACAGGGCACAATAAGGCTAGTTTCACATGGGCAAACGCGATTTTGCCGCAAGAAAATTGCTGCAAAATCGCATCTTTTTTTGGCAATTTTTCAGTGTCAGTGCAACAGGAGGTGATAAGTTGCATTGTTTCTGCCACCATGTGGAAGTTTCTGCACGTGTCATCAGTAAGTGTGGTGTCTTTTAAGATGTGTTTTTTTGTAGTTTTTTTGTGTTTATGACTTGATCCTGTATGACGATCATGAACCCCTCTATTCAATGGAGCGCAGCCTCACGGAAAAAAGAGCAGCATGTGGTAGCTCAGCGGTGGACAGCAAACTGCAGGAGCGTGGATTAGTCGGGCGGGCACCAAAGTGGAGCCGCGGGGAGGTGTTTTAGGAGCGTGAACTCCAGATGCTGTGCCGGGAAGCAGTATTAACAGGCAGGAAGCATCCGCAGTGAGCACTATTTACACCTGAGGAGCCAGGGGGGAGAACAGCAGGGGCAATTAGACGGCCAGGGATTACAAAGCAGGAGACTACAGCTGTATTCACAGGGGACGGAATCATTTAAATTAGCTGCCAGGACCTGATGACGAGCCTTGTCTGCAGCCAATGAGATTCGGGTGGGCGTTACAAATCTGTTGGATAATGGGTTTAAGGGCAGCCTCACACAGCTCTATTTTTGGGTGCAACTGCGCACCAAAGGTCCCCATTTGCATGAAATTGCACATGGAACTACACAATTATATGGGTCTAAACAATACCTCCTGGGCCTAATAGGTCAGCTGACCTGCCTACCTTGTCAGATGACCCATTTACCGAGTCAGCTGACCCTGCCTACTAAGTAGATTGTCCCAACTACTCAAACAGGGCGCTGCTAGAACCTCGCCAATGTGAGTGGTCCCAGCAGCGCAATAAAAAAATAAAATGAGCTGATACAGGTGCAATAGCCCACAATCATGCGCCGTGCATAGCGCATATATGCCTTGCAATAGTGGGCGTATATGCACTTATGCCCATGTGAGGCCACCCTACGGCTAAGTAGAACCAGAGTGGGCTCAAAGACTCTCCTTGAAAGATCCATCACTTAATGTGTATTTAATTTGTTTTTACAGAAATGCGAGGAAGCGTGAGATGTAGTGTTGTTCTCCAGTGCTACATAGCATTTTGAAGGAGTGAGATGATATGTAAATATGTAGTGTGTAGCCGCCAAGTATGTGAGTGTTGACATAGTGAAGGGTTTTATTATTATGGAGATACTTGGAGGCACTATTAGGCTGCCTGTCCACAGGCGACAATCCGCTGATAAATCGCCCGCGGATCACGCTCTGTAAGGCCTTATGCACACGTCCGTCACGGCGCCCCCACCCCCCCCAAAAGACCCAATACTTACCTCTGGATACGCTGCGCGAAGTCCTGCATGACGCTCTGGCGTGCATATGCAGTACAGACCATGACGCGCCGGCAGTGTCATATGAGGCGCTCGGCAGTGGGCTGGGTGCGTATTCACGCTATACTTCAGCTGTGCTACAGTGGAAGTATAGCCTGACGGGTGACTTCCATTGACTACAATGGAAGCCGTCCGCGTGTATACCCGCGGCAAATAGGACATGCTGCGGGTAATTTCATGCTGCAGAATTCCGCGAATTTAGGCCTAAAGCTTTCTATAGGATTACTATGGAAAGCCCGACAGTGGCATCCATGAGTGGAGAATCATAGCGATTTAAATCGTGGCATGCCGGATTGCCGCGATTCTCCGCAGTGAGCCTATCTATTAGATAGGTTCATCTCGGATACCCGTCAGTGCTCCACCCTTCTTCCCTGCGGCGAAATATCGCTAGCGATATTCTGCCTCGGTCGTGGACAGGGGGCCTAACTTAGAAGGGGGCACTATTATTATTATTAAGGAGGTACTTGGGGTACCATTACTAGTAAGAGGGCATTAGTGGGCACTATTACTTTGTAAGGGCGGAACGGTGGGCATTAATATATGGGGACCCAATGGAGTATTATTACACTGTGAGTGGACAAAGAGGGAGCTATTAGTGTATGAGAAATTAAGAGAAGCACTATTACTGTTTGGGTTACTTTTACTGTGTTGCACTATTAGTGGCACAATAATGGGCACTATCTGACACCATTGTTTTCAAGGGTGCTGTCTGTGTGGCACTTTTATTTTGGGTAAGTAATAATAGTTATGACAAGTCTAGTTATTTCTGAAGCACAGTATTTATGAAACAGTACCAGACAGAAGGTACAGTAACAGGGAAAGATAGGACGGCAAGAGGCAGATAATTGGAGTAGCAGCAGAGTTTCTGTAGGGGAAAAGGTTAGTGGGGTGCTAGAAAAATGAGGATGTAGGGATAGTTTATTAAGTGCACCCCCTTCCCCTCTGACTCGCCACACGAAGAGGGGGTGCGCCTGCACATCACCAAATAAATCTGTTTTGTCGCGCTCCTTAGAGAACTTTATACATTTTCGGATAAAACGTAGCCTATGTCCTTCCTCAGGATGCCAGCTATCTCCCTGCCAAATATCATCAAAATGGCTTTGGTGGTTTAACTGTGAAAAGGTAACAGACAGACAGAGTTACTTTTGCATTTATAATATTAGAATGGATGGATATGGATTTTTATGTATGTTTGCGTAACATGTATGTAATTTATATGTGTGTAAGGCCGCTTTCACACAGGTGCCGCAATATCGCTGCAAGAAAGTCGCTGCGATATCACATCTGTATTATGTACGATATCGCTGCGCTTTCTCACGACGATATCACAATTTTGTGTTGCTACAAATTCGGGGGAATGAATGGCTGTGATTGGTTCATCGAGTGCTTGCTTTGATTGGCTGAGCTGCGGCGTTCAAGAACCGATCAGACGCAGAACTGCCTGGAGGCAGGGATTTTCAAACTCCTGACCAGGAAGCTCTGCTGCAGAACTTCAATGAAGTGCCTGGTAGCTTCGGGAGAAGTGCGGCGAAGCAGACATCGCCTCTTAGCTGATGTTTATTTTTTCATGCAGCTAGCGCTTATTTCAGGGCTTTTACAGTAGGATTTCCGCATTTCTGTGTTTTCGTATGATGCAATGCAACACAAAGGGAGGCTCCATAGGGAAACAGGGGCTACAAAAAATTGAAAATCGAGGCTGTACAGATCATGCCATGATATTGTATTCTAGCAATTTCACAGGCTACAAAACATCGCACATGTGGAAGAACTTACCATGGGCTTCTCATACATGCGTTTTGTAGCACTGCTGCATTGCTACAAATTGCCCAATAAGGCTACTTTCATATCACCATTTGCTGTTACTGTTGCTTTACCCCGTCAGAGGAGCATGACGGAAATAGGGGCGATGCCAGATCCATAATGTGATGGACACCAACTGCACCTGACAGACCCCATTGACTGAAATGGGGTCCATTAGCTTTCCATTAATTTTACGAGACACATGATTTTTTGCCGCGCCAAAAAATTTGACCGCAAACGATAAAAACCAAGCAAGTTATTCCAACGCCCAAGATTTCTTTTGGTGTTAAAAGAAAGTCTTGTCCCATCATTGAACCACAAAACGCTGGAGGCTCCATAGACTCCTATGGGAGTCTATGGGAGCGTCTAAAAAAAGGAGTGGGGGGGAGTTTAACAGAGGCTAGCTCTGCTAAACACTTACAGGTGCCTCTAGTGAACCATTTAAAAGTAATTAAACAGTAGTTCTACCAGCTGAGGGATTTCGAGGCCGCGGCATTATTTCACAGCTGCCAGCCGTTGAATGGACAGAAAAATCGAGAATAGTAGCCGCGACTCAGACATGCGATTTACTGCCCTAGGTGTTTTCCTAACCTCAACCATGGTTCTACGGTTTGCCTGTTTGGCATGCACGCTCCTCTGAGTCACCTCTATCTGCATGTATTCCGTGGGTGCAATATTATTTGTATGCAAGCTCATGTGATGCAGTATTAAATGCTATGGCTATTCTACATCACCTTGGAAGCACACCTTCACATGATAGAACTATATTTGTTTGCCTGGAGAATCTTGATGAGTGCATATGGGTGAATACACAGTATATGATGACAGTACAGATTTATGTAATGGGTTATAATGATGATTTGAGTACTAATTTCAAATTTCAAGGAGCATGTTTAATTGACTATATAAGCATTAGCAATAAAAACCGTGTTGTGATAATTCCCTTAGTCTGCCATTAATTAATGGATGTGGGCATATTCTCTCTGATCCATTAATTTATTTTCTATAAGCTTTCGAATCCCCGTGTAACTGTAAATTGTAATATTTTAGGCATATATTTAATATTCTGCTATTAAATCTAGATAGAAATCCTGCTTTCTTTGCTGGCATAGATTGGGTTAATATGGGTCATTGTGCACAGTATTTCAGGCCTTGTGGTAATGGGATTTTTATTGGGAAGCTACCTCATTACGTCTGGAGTACTCAGAGCAGTGCAGTAAAACGCTCATTAAGGTCCAGTCTACAGACACATTATCCGGAGAACATCTCTCAGACAATAAACACAAATGGTCCATTGCCGCTAATGCACAGCACAAATGTGGATTTGCTCTGCCTTCATACCAAATGCAGTGGGGAGAGAGAGAATCGTTCAGAGACCGGTGTTGTCAGGCAAGTGTCATTCAGTGGAACATAGACGAGAGACAATCTTTTATAGCAAAGCCCCATGCAGCTATGAAAATCTTTCTTCTTTGGTAGGATTTCCTATTTCTAAATCTTCCTGTACATTTCCACTCCTGTTCTTGGGATCTGTAGCACAAATTTACATTTTTTTTTACTTAATCAAACATGATTCTGCCATGTGGCTGATCAATAAATTTGTCATAGTGTGCTCAACATGAAAAATACAATTGTGACATACACAAATATTAAAAGGGTTTTCCGGGGAAAATGCTATTGATGACCTATCCTTAGAGTTGTAAAAAAATTAAAATAATATAAACCTTGTTCTTTGTATAGCGCCAACTTACTCCGCAGCGCTCTAAAGTTATTTATTACCCCCCACCAAGATGGGTACTCATTTTACTGACCTCAGAAGGATGAAAGGCTGAGTCAACCTTGAGCCAGCTACCTGAACCAAGTGGGGATTGAACTTGCAACCTTCAGGTCTTGAGCAAGAGCTTAGGATTGCATTTCTGCTGCCTTAACACTCTGTGCCACATTCTCTTCCTTTCTTTTGGATTTTCCAAGGCCAGTGTGAGTAAGTGGTATGTTCCCAGCACTAGAGATAGCCTATCCCTGGCGTTGGCCAGTGCCAGTCATGTGTCACGCACATACCACATACCTGCACTCACCCTGGAAGAAAAAAAGAGAAGAAGAGCAGTTTATGGTGGCTTGGAGGAAATGCTATGCAGGAGTCATTTTGTTTTTTAAACCACTATAAAATTGAGCCTAACTGCTTCTCAGAGGATCTGCAAAACCAGTGAGAACCAGTGTTTGGGCCCCCTCAGCCCACTGAAGAGCAGGCAGCCAGGCTCCCCCCTTGAATATAGGGGAACGTAGGGCCTAGTCCAGCCCTGGATATGCAGTGCCACTCTCACCACACACTGATTTAAGTTTAGAGGTTGACTATGATTATAAAAAGGAAAACATGTGTTTTCTGAAACAGCACCACTTGCAATTTAGCTGTGATTATCTAATGTGTGATGATGTCCCAACTCTCCACCAATGGCAAATATCAGGGAAATAAAGATTGGGTAGGTGGATTCAATTTGATCTCATGAGATAAGCTGCTGCCAGAAGTGTCTGGCAGTAGCTTTCTCCATACTCTGTATTCAGAACATATGCCCACTTAGCTGAGTTTGGTTTCTATGTGTGTGGAGGAGGATGTCAGGTGAGATAGTGGTTGGGTAAATGATTATATGGCTGACAGCTATATAATGTGCAGCCCAAATAATTTATTTCACAGATGGCTGAGTATTGTGAAGGGAATACAATCCATCATGGTCTACAGGTCAATTTCCTTGGTGGTCTAGAGTAGTAACAGAGATAATTGTCCTCATAGTCTAGGGGCATGAAGAAGTTCATTTCCCTGGTGCTTAAAATGAGTGAAGGGGATAAATATATGGTGTTCTGATTTGAGTCACTTACCTGTCCAGATTACAGCACAGAGCAGGAGCTAGGGAGAAATGTACAGCCAACAGTTCACCACCTTTCTATCTGATCAGCAAATTAGGAAAGGCATCTGCCTATACATGACTACCTTCACATGATTTTGAGCCTGGCCAAGCTTTGGAATAAGAGCACTAGTAGCGGATACGTGGACATCAGTGTCAGAGATGGATGGTGCACCCTGTATAACTACACAGGTCACATATATTGATATGTTTAGGGGGTATTCATGTGATAATGAGCTCCATGTGCTGTAGAGTGTTAAGGCAGCAGAAATGCAGTCCTAAGCTCTCGCTCACGACCTGAAGGTTGTGGGTACGATCCCCACTTGGTTCAACCTTGAGCTGGTAGCCCGCTAAGGTTGGCTCAGCCTTCCATCCTTACGAGTACAGTAAAATGAGTACCCAGCTTGCTGAGGGGTAAAGATGACTGGGGAAGGCAACAGCAAACCACCCCGCAAAAACAGTCTTCCAAGAAAATGTCACGATGTGACGTCACCCTGGAAGTCATTCATGACTTGGTGCTTGCACCAGGGGACTTTACCTTTACCAAGTGATAATGACTGCAGAGATAAGGGATGAGTCCTTATACACTCAAAGTGCTAAACAGAGACATACAATACTGTGTTGTGTTTACTGTGACAAATACCTCATCTTTACAATGTTATTATTTTAGAGATGTGGAACATTTTTTATATTTGGAAATATGAAACTGTGATTAATTTTCAACTCTACATACAATGCTGAAAACCGCTAAATCTGTCAAAGAGAATTAATAAAATTATGACTTTGTTTCCTCCCAAACTTCTGGAGAGCGAAAAACAGATAATTAATCACCTGTGTGCAAAAAGCTTACTTTCATACATTTTAATTATCACATTTCTCTTCACCAATTCTTCGGTAGGGAGACTACAATATGCAACATTGAAGTGAGATAATCTCACCGAAAGTTAGCCTTAAAGGAGTTATCCAATAATCCAAAAAAAATCCCTAAAATATTACTGTGACCACAAGAACTACTCAGTTCAAAACAAATGGGAAGTTAGTTATTTCAAAAATACTTTATTTTTGTATTGCTCCTGTGCCCTCCATGGGATTACCTAAATTCTGGGCTTTCTCCTAAAAATTTGGGTAAGTAGTAACCCTCTTTCACACTTTCCAGAGTAGTGCGCTCTGTATTGATTTACACAGTGCCCCTAATTATTATCCCAGTTTTAGCCTCTTCACATAATGCCCTAAAACTCATTAAAGGGGTTGTTCCCCAAAAATATTGTTTCTAGTTAAATCCAGCGCATAATTATAATAATTTTTATGTGTATTTACAGTTACTGATAAATGTTTCTACCCCTAGATATTCCAGGACTTATGTTAGAATAGTGCCACCCACTGTTTCTATCGCAGAGCCTTGCTGTGCCCGTACACCTCAGTAAATGCTCCAAGGTGGTCACACATGCTCAGTCTTGCTTTTCTGTAGTAACAATGTCTCACTCTCTTATGACTTACATCTCTTATGACATAGGAGAAGACAAAGCAACTTCAGAAGCAGCCACTCACGACACCAGGGATCTCTCCACATACTCAGTAGAGCAGAGACGGAACTAAGACTGAGCAGGTGAAACAATTACAGAGTTGGACACAGAATAGAAACAGCAGGTGGCGCTATTCTAATATTAGACCTGGAATATCTAGGGATAGGAGCTTTTTTTCATAATTGTCAAATTACAATAATTACAAAAAATATGTTTAATTATGGGCTAGACTAACTATAGATAATACTTTTTGTGGGACAACCCCTATAATCATCATCCTCCTTCCAACCTCTTCACAAAGTATCCTATAACTTATTGGGTATTATTCCCTTTCCGAACTCTTTACATCATTCCTCTAACTGTTTATTATCCCCCTTTAGTGATATGACTGCTACAGCAGATGTGCAGGGAGAATATAGTGGCAAAATCAGCACACACTTGTGCAGGGACCAGCCAGGGCGTGTTACAGACATGTGAGACCACCTATTTTAAGTGTTGCTGCTGGTGGATGCTACCAATGGTTTTCATAAATAAAATTGGGACATGGATGACTGATGAACAAATAGCGTCGATAGAAGCATTTTCTAAATTAGAAATACATTTCAGACAGTTATAATGTATCAAAACCTATTGAGTTAAATGTGGTCATATTAATTAGAAAAGTCTTCTAAGGGTTTGTACACTGCTGTACAGACTCCGTACAAAGATCTGCCATGTACATTAGCCCTTAAGGTGGCCGTACACATTAGATAATTGATGGCTGTACCCAATGATTTTGGTGGTACTGGCCAATCGCTTCCTATATAAATGAGCCTCTCCACGCAGAATTTCAACATGGCTGATAATTTTGTTCACCTGGGTGATAAGCTACCACAGCAGCTTACTCCACTCTTCTCATTTAGAACACATTTACAGTCTGCTGAGTGAAGTATACATGTGTATGGTGGAGTTAAGAGAATTGCTACTACTCGAATGAACATGTATGGCCAGCTTTTCTCCAATTTGTTTCATAGAGATGCAAACAAGGAAGATGGAACAATACCTCTGCAGCGCCAGCTATTGGATGGCAGCATTCCTTCAAATCAATGTCAGTCCCTTTATACAGGTCTGTAGAGCAATAATTGGGAATAGGAAACCAAACCATAAACCATATGCAGACAGCTGTTTCGGGGGTTTTGCCCCTCATCAGTGTGCAGTAGATTTTTGGCTTGGCTGGTGAGAGGTCAGGGATTGCATATTAATCTTTTTCTCACCTTCAACTAGAAAAGATTGACTTGCTCCCAAGATCAGTGGGGATCCTAACTGTTATCAATTCTTTTGATATCCATAAAACGTTATGTTTGAGGATTAACATAACAAAGTGTGAAGGTGAAATGAAATATGCAATTATCACTGTTTTTAGCAACAAACTCACACTTTTTTTTATAATCAGGGAGTTTAATACTACATGCATAAGAGCGTATTACAGTTCTTAGCTGTACGATACATAGCTGTAATGGTGCACACACTTCCATGGGGCTCTTCTGTACCTTCATATGCCTAAGATTCAATTCGAAAAAAATCACACCATGATTCTCCAGATGCCATATTGTTAAGGTATTCTCCTCCTGAAAGCATTACCTCTGGGAGAGAATAATTCAGACATATGCAGTCCCACAGAGCACCATACAGGAGCACAACAGGTCCCCGCTGCTCCTTAGTTCAAAGCCACAGGGGACACCATGTGCTGCTCACTGCCTTCTGCATGTGGCTCTGCCATTTACGTGAGGCCTTAAATGTTCTTTTAGAATTTTTCACTACATTGCCAGATTAAAAGAATCTTACCTGAGTTTTACTTCTGCAATATCTAAGTTACAAAGTTTGTGGCTGTAAGACAGCATAGTGGTACACCATTAGCGCATCACATTATACTCTGCATAGTTTGTGACCTTCATTTCTAGGTTACATACTGTACTGTACTTGCATTTCAATGTACTTCATGTAAACTTGAGCAAGGTCCTTGATTCCCTGAGGGTAAAGACTGATTCTGGCTTATCGATTAAATCAGATTCTTCATTTTGGGACCTAAAGCCGCTAATCCCTTTCCTCATGGGGAGATTAGAATCTTTCTATTCCTTGCTGCTCTGTGGGTGACAGATTTCCATTTACAGATTGAGTTTATTGGAGTCACTTGTTTGAAGTTGAATTCTCGCTGTTTTCAAGGACAAAATGAACAGGATTACAAAGGTTTGGCTACTTAATCAAGGAATGTTACTATTCTATTAAGTATAGTTGGAGTCCTGTAAACTCATTACCAACAAGAGATACATATGCTGATAGTGTTTTCTGTGTAATTAGAGTAAAGGTATGTCTTTTCTCTAGTTTGTAATTAAGTAGATATTACTCATCAATAGTGTTATCAAACCGATCCAGTAGAACCCTGTTTCAGGTCAAACTTTGCTAAAAGTTTGGTTCAGCATGAGCCAGAACCGAGTTCAACCCAGAGCAAGGTTCTACTGGTTTAGTGAGCTCAACACTAGTGCTAACACTGTCCAAGGGCCATGAAAGCCCTGTGTAACACTCTCAGAGGGCTTTCATGGCTGACTGTTAGACTTTGATTCAGTATGAACTCATTTGGACAGGACCAAAAATTTTTTTAAAGTTTTGCGAACCAGCTAAACCAAACTTTTCAAAAGTTCACTCATCGTTACCTATCAGTCTCAACTATGATTGCAATATGGTTTAGCTCAAAGGAGAACTTCTAAGCTAGGTCACCATTTGTGCTTAACCTTTTTGCAGAAGATCAACTCTAGGAAAAAAGAAACATATATTGATATTATGAAAAATCCAGTAAGGATTGTTATCATGATTGTTTAGGTAAAAACTTTTATAACATAATGCTAGTTCATCTTTCAAAGATCTTACTTTTGGTAACTTCTCAGCAGGACATGTTTCAATCTGACATGGTTTTGCTGTGCTTTTAAGTTCAGGAACTAGCACAATTCTATAAGCACTGCACCATGTGTACATTTTCATATCTAAGCATTAATGTCAGAGTAACAGCAGGATAGATTAAAATTGAAAGTGCCAAGCTAGCATCTTTTTAGCACCTTTCACCTAACTACACTCATTCACACAAAGCTGTATCTAATGCACATCTTTTTAAAGAAGCATTTCTAGTGGAGTGTGGCCTGGCATACAGCATTCATTGAGTTGTATGCTTTGGGTTCATTGAACAGGCTATATAGTTTATTTTTTTTACTATGATTCTCCTTATTTATAGAAATCTTAAGAACAAAGGAAACCTCTATGATCCCTTCTTAAGAATCCATCTTCCCAGAATGCCTTCTTTAGGATGCTTGGAATACTTTTACTGAGGATCTAGTTGAGACCTCTGACCTTCTATTTTCCACCGCGTTATTGTGGCTCAAGCCTGCTACCTCAGTTAAAGCTTCAGTGAGACATCTTTTAGTACAGCTTTACAGACAAGCTCCAACCCAGCTCACCTAACCAACTGATACTGATTCCTGAACTCTGCCCTGGCGCACCACTACACAAGACTACCCCACCAAAGCCTCTTGTCTGCTTCTCTATGAAGGAGGGCTCTTCTGCCACTGTTCCCTTTAAGCAGTGTACTTTGGAAATGACGGAGTTAGAAATTCCACACCCTGTAGACAAATCACTTCTTCAGTTCAATGGAACAAGTCAGTAGTACTTAGAATGGCTGCTATAAATAATACGGTGTTCCCAGTATGAACAGGATCATGCTCAGATCTAGACATTAAAGAGGCTGCGATGCTCACAGGAGTACCTCGGCCCTTTCAACCAGGCAGTCGACAAGGATCCTGAGCGGCATTTTCCAGAGTTATACATTAAGTCTGGCATACGATACACTGGTCTTAATATATCAGGCCCATTGTGTTGTCTGTCTAATGACAGTGATCAAAGAACATGCCGGACTCACCCTAATGACCTTTCTGCATTGATTATGACAGTGCTCCACCATTTCTCCCCATACTTCTAAGCAGTGACTAATGACTATTGCATAATAGCGTGTATATGTAGCCCCTCAATCCCTGTTGACAGGGACAGGGAGCATCATGAGAGCACTTCCCAATGAACAAAGGAGATTTAATAACTATGAGTCCACTCTATTATTTGATAGGTCCTAATAGCTCAATAATTTTTGTGTTGTTTAGGCTAATGAAACAGCGGACCTGTCCCAATACCGTACTAACAGATACTTTTTAACAAAATTCATATGAGCAAATCAGGGCTGATACTCAGCCAGTTTTAAAAAAATAACATACTGCAGACATTTTGGCAGCCTCAGTAAAGTATAGTTCAGAACTTAGTTTTCCAGGAGTTTTCTAGGACATCAATAGTTGATTGATGGAGGTCTTCCACTTGGGACCCCCACTGATCAGCTGTCTCAAGAGGCTGCAGCACTCGTGTGAGCACTGTGGCTTCTTCTTAGGCATGTGACAGGACAGTCATCAGTCACATGGGATTGAGCTACTATACCAGCCACAGCCACAATACAATGTACACTGCTATGTCTGGTATACACTGAGGTAGCCATGGCACTCACCAGAGTGCCTTGACCACTTAAAACTGTTTATTGCTAAGGGTCCCAAGTTGTAGACTCCTGCTGATCAACTTTTGATGAACTAATCTGAGGCTAGGTTATCAATAGTTAAGTCCCAAAAAACCATTTAATAAAGCACATGGAGTATAAGTAGCATGGTGCATTTTAAGCTATATGATTATCCTTTTATAATATGCTTTATAGGAGCATCATTACACTGGAGTTGCACTAAGCAACCTTTATGCAATTACATTTGCACAAGTGGTTTTGTTCTTATTCTTAAGTTGGAGTTCAATAAAAGTCAATGTGTATGTAATGCAGCAACAGTGGTCACAGTAACATTTTTTGGAGTACGACTATGGCCTCCTTCACATGAGGACTGTTTTAGTGCAGTATAGGTGCAAAAAAATTGCGCGTATACTGCACTAAAAATCATGTGAACTGGCAGCTGCTCCAGGAGGAGAGAAAGAAGACACCCTGCAGGATTTCCCATAGCAGGGAGAGAGAGAGTGGGGCTATGGGGGATTAATCCACAGCCCCGCTCGGTCTCTCCCTGATATGGGTTAATCCCACATAGCTCTGCTCCGTCTCATCCTGCTCTGGGGATCCCGGAGGGATATCCCCATAGTGCAGAGAGGGCGCAGGGCTAGAGAGAGAGGACAGGGCTATAGCACTTCTAACAGGTATTCCCCATAGCAAAGAGAAAGGGGCGGAACTAGAGGGCAGATCTCTCTAGCCCCACCCTCTCCTCCTACATTCTTGGGAAAGCCCTGTAACCCTGTCCCACTCTTTCTCTGCCATAGGAAAATTCCTTGGGGAAACAGATCAAGGGAACCCCCTACTGCCTCACGCTACCGGGGAATTGCCCAGCAGCGGGGCTGGAGGAATTCCCATCTGCTTACAGTTGGACATGTAAAACGTGCTACCCAGAAGCACATTTTAAATGTCCCACTGTAAATTCCTGTTAGTCCAGCAGGGATTACCCCTTTAGTGGCATGCCCGGAAAATCTCCTAAAATTCAGTGTAGAAATGTGCTGAAGACTACCTAAACCTGCCACTGAAGGGGTTAAGAGAACCCTTGAGGAGTCACCTCATCCTCACGGGGACTAACAGGAGTTTACAGCGAGACATTGAAAATGTGCTTCTGGGCAGCATGTTTGAAATGTTCCGCTATAGGGCTCCCACCCACTGGCGATTTTTTTTCCTTTGCGTTTTGCGTTTTTTCTCAAGAGCAATTAGAATTGAATGTGTTCCTGTCCACTTGCGTTTTTTTTTTTCAGTCCGTTGCAATTTTTAACATAGGAACTGTCAGTTGCATATGTGTCCTTATTTTTCTCTTAATGCACCCATGAATGTCAATGGAAATTAACGGAAAAGGCGCGAAAAAGCCGCGAATAACGCGCGGAAAACGTGCCAAAAACGCGTGGAAAACGCTGCGTTTTTCACGCACGAAAATCGCAAACGCCAGTGGGTGGGGGCGCCCATAAGCAGCGGCGAATTCCTTCCATCAGCAGAAATCCTTCTAATAAGATTTGTAATCTCATTTTCCTGCACAGGAGTTTCCATAGGCTCCTGCTCCCATAGGAGTCTATGGGAACTCCTGCACATCGCATACCCAAGATAGGTTAGGTCCTATCTTTTCTCACAGCACGGACCTTAGGGCGCCCACCCACTGGCGTTAGCGATTTTCGTGCGTGAAAACGCAGCGTTTTCCGCGCGTTTTTCGCTGCGTTTTTTGCGGCTTTTTCGCGCCTTTTCCGTTATTTTCCATTGACATTCATGGGTGCATTAAGAGAAAAATAAGGACACATATGCAACTGACAGTTCCTATGTTAAAAATTGCAGCGGACCGAAAAAAAAACGCCAGTGGACAGGAACACATTCAATTCTAATTGCTCTTGAGAAAAAACGCAAAACGCAAAGGAAAAACAATCGCCAGTGGGTGAGCGCCCTTAGATGCGAGCTTTGCAGTTGCATGTCCTATCTTTGATTGGTGTGAGTATTTAGCGCATCTTAAATTCCTTCATGTGACCACTTTTATAGGAAACCATTGGTTCTTATAGAAGCGCTCTTTTCACGCACTTCTGATGCTTGAAAACAGCGCTCATGTGAACGAGGCCTATGGCTCAGTGGTATCGTGCAACCTGATGTAGGACTGTAAGGAAACAACATCATGCAACTAGTGCTACCAAAAAAAGTTGTACAACTGAAGTGCTGTCTATGCCCAGGTCATATACTCTGGTAATTAGATCAGTGAGGACAGAGCTGCATGTAGCAGAAGGAGTTTCATGATGTGGAAAAAGCAATAAAATTAAGTAGGAAGGACAGATTGAGACCTAGTGCCAGGTCCTTCAACAGCACAGGGAAGTTATGGGGATGCTTACAAGTAAATACAATTTCATTCTTTTTTTGCATGAAATCCCCCTTCATAGATATTCAGGGACTGCGGTATGAGATGTTCCTTTCCTAGAATGTATAATGTGAAATATGAAACAAATCTCCTCAGCAGCATATTGCGTAATGTAGAATAAATCAGTAATGTTCCTATGAACATATTACTCTTGCAGCATGGTTTGGCAGTTAAGAAGTTAAATTGGCCCGATGTCAATGACACATGGTACAGTCAGCCCATCATTATGATGTGCTGGGAGTCATTCATATTCAACACCTGCCACATCTCCATCCAGGGGTGGCAGGGCTTTGTGAATTGGCACCCAGGGCCACCTGATATTGTTAAGGCACATAATGCAGCGATAATGGATTATTCTACACTTAGGAGTGATGAACATCATACTGGAGAAAGCTGTTTAGAAGGAGGTGAATTCCTGGCAGCTAGGAAATGAATCAGCTCTTTGACCTGAAGGTCCTTCCTGCGAGTCCCTCATCAAGCAGTCGGAGCAATGTTCTACTGACAATGTCATTATTATGTACGCGGGAACACCTGTTACTACTCCGGCAACTGTTTATTACAGGCCCTTGTGTTCTGCTATGGCGTGCCACATTGCAGAAAGTTGTGCTCTTCGAGTCTTTGTAAAGTATGTTGCATTTTTAAAGCTACCCTATGTGCTGGTTTAAACCTTCTGGATTAGTTTTACTTATCAATCTCATTGGGGGAAACGGCAAGAGTAAAAAAGTCATGGATGGGTTTTCATTGCGGTAATGGGCATAGAGTTTCTATGGAAACTAGGAACATTTCATGGAGCCGAGTCTTAAAACAAAGTTATGACCGCCTCAAGTATTCCTAAAAAAGTTATACACAAGGTTTTTATTGCTGTGTTTAAGAACAGAATCAGTGTTTCCAATGTACATAAGAAATCAAGGAATCAAGGGGGATTTTGGTTATTTTTTTATAAGTAAGATGTTCATTGCAGGCGGTCTGGCTGCACATAAGCCGACTGCTTTCTTGGTGCAGAAAATACCATAAACATTTTAATATTTTAGTGTATACTGACAAATTAAGTCCCCCCCCCCTCCCCGACGTTTGTGTCCCAGAAGCTGCCAGACACAAAGAAGAACGTATTTGATTATATACATTTAAAGGGGTTCCCTACTTTGGAACTCGTTCAAAAGTCCCTTGACTATAAGCAGATCACAAAGTATCTCCCTGCTGGGACCGCAAGCGATCAGCTATAATGTATGTGGGGAAATTGCAACAAGTGCTTAATATTTCTGCAGGACCACCAGATGTCCACATGACGCAGGACATGATAGGTCCTCCAGAGCGAGAAACACTTTTTGCAATCATTTTCCTCACATGATCAAGGAACCCCTATCTATTATATCAGAATTCCCTAATACACAGGTCCTCAAATTTCTCAGAATGATGAGGTCGTAGGGATAGTTAAGCGCTGTAGTTCCTTCAGTTTTAACCAGCAGAGCGATCCTTCTGCCACTTATTAAAAACCTCTCCCACTGGTGGAATTAGTCGGAGGACATATTGCAAGCTGCAGTTAATTCTACACTGCAGGCTATCTGCAGATGTTGATGCAGAATTAAAAATGGCTTAAATGGGTGGTCAATTTGTAAACTATTAATTGTGTGTCTGTAGAGTAGACCATCAATAGTAGATCAGTGCAGGTCTGCCACCTGGGATGCTTACCGATTAGCCCTTCTCAGGGCCAATGCATTCCTACACTGAGCTGATTTCCACAGGAAGTAGACAGCTCCGTTTTCACTGCAGTGGCTAGGTCTGGTATTACACTCATTTACTTCAATGAGAACGTTGCCTGTAATACCATCCTCGGTAGTGTGGTGGTAATGGAGCTCTCTGCTTCCTGTATAAATTAACTCAATGCATGACCGAACAAGACCGGAGAACAGTTGATCAGTGGGAATTCCAGGTGGTAGACCCCCACTGATCTGCTATTAATGACCTATGTTGTGGATAGGCTATCAACAGTTAAGAACTAGACAGCTCCTTTAAATCTGCTGGCGATTCCACATTAAAATCTAAAATTTTGGTGTGGAATTCCGTAGCTCTGCATTTTGGAATGCATCCTGGTGGAAATATTCCACCTGTGTGAAAGGCCTTTTATGTAGAGAACTGCAACACAACCCCATTCATCTATGCTGCAATTCATTGCACTGTGGGTGGCCTGGAATGATGCTATGCAGGTGAAATGGCCAAAGGACTAAAATCGCTTTGTTCTTGATTAGCAAGGACAGAAGACGTGAACCCTCCAATCATACAATGTAACAGCATATCCTACCATAGTGATATACCATAGCATTGCAAGGTGGAGATTTCCCTTTAATTCAGTTCCTAAAGTGATCTAAAAAAGTTGATTAAGCTAAGCCCAGGATTTCATCCATGAATGGTTCATCTATGCTACCAGATGGAAATAACGTTGGTTTTATAACCTGTGTATATAGTGAGAGCACAAAACAGTTGTTACCCTGCTCCTGACTGCTTTTCTGTTGGTTTTTAATGATATAACAGATTGTTTTGTGGGCAAGGTATAAAAGAGGAGATTTATCAGTAGTTTTATAAAATCCATGGATTGCAAGTCAGCAAAAAAGTGCTACACGGTAAACCGGTTTTCAAAACAGTATAGACAGACTCAGATAGACCGAACAAATAGAGGACACATCAGAGATTAAAGAAGAACTCCGGCATCTTTAGAACACGCTGAATTATTGGCATTGTGATTGTTATTTAAATTAGCTAAACATTCACGATTCATTAATTAATGTACTATTTCAGCAGTTATTTTGCTCCTGTCCGCCCACACTATTGGATGCTTTATCTAGCCTCTTGAACACAGTGGAAGCAGTGCATTGTATGAACTGACTCATCTTGAGGACTTAAATAGACAGACACATATGTTAATACACTCGCCGCTGCGGAGTGTAGTGGTGCATGAACCAGTGGCTTTTTTTGACTATTCAAACTCCGGGCTATTGAAAAAAAAGTGGGAAGATAGATCCTGCCCTATCTTTCTCACACGTAGAAAAACTAAGCGCAAGAAAG
Source organism: Eleutherodactylus coqui (assembly GCF_035609145.1). NCBI lineage: Eukaryota > Metazoa > Chordata > Amphibia > Anura > Eleutherodactylidae > Eleutherodactylus > Eleutherodactylus coqui. The sequence continues at coordinate 243,024,938 of NC_089839.1, read as the reverse complement.
ATAGGGCAAGTCCTATCTTTTGTCATGCGTAGTATTAACCCTTTCAAATCCAATTTGTATCCTGGTTTTCCTAGGGTGGTTACTCTTTTTCTGCCATTATACAACAGCGCTATATGCTGGCCAAAGCCAGTACTGCATGAGGTGACACATTGGATAGGCTTCGACAGCAGAGAGGCTGGCAATATACAGTAAGAGAACCCCAACGTACGTCTACCAACATCGGAGCTGTACAGCCTTAAATCATAATGTCTTTAGACGTCAGACAGTGGATTGGATAGGGTTAATGGGCGATAATACTGCTGGTGAAAACTAAGCCATTGAAATCAATGGGTTTGGTTTGTCTCGTTTTGCGGCTATGAGTTTCATGGCCGCAAAACGGGACATAATCACGGTCGTCTGAAGAAGCCCTCATACTGAGAGGTTGTTACTACATTACCCAGCATGCCTTTCTTGTTTCCTCTGAATCCATTACACTTTACATGTCAAGCCGAAGGGTGGCGTTTCAGTAGGAGAAAAGGACTGGGACAAATTGACTGTAGTAGTGCCATCAGATTGTAGTTCTTCTGAAGTCAAGATTGTTTTTTGAGACTGACCTCTGGTCTGAATGGACACTCATATTACTGGCGGGTGGTCAGCGTGCAACTAACTACACAGAAATACGCAGAAGAAATCAAGGAGGAGATAGCACACACTGCTAATATACCACTGGTTACTAGTAGTACTATGCAAGCACATCATTTAAAAAATGTGCATCATTTAAAAAACAGTGCTTCTTTAAACTTGCCCCCCCCTCCCCCATTATAGTTGCAGTTTTTGCCACTCAGGACTAAAGGGCCCACAAGGCGTATCTCGAACTATGTGTTTGCGAACAGTCCAAAATAAAGTTGTACATACTGTAGGTTGTTACCAGCTAAATGCAAATGGTATTGAAGCAACCAGGACTGAGTCTCCTATCTCCAAAAGCCCCCATAAGGACGCTATCACACATGGCGTATTTGCAGTAGACTTTCTGCAGAGAAAAACCCACAGCAAATATAAAGGGAAACTGCAATGACCAAATTTACACCTAATTGGTGTCGATTTTTCAAAAAACGCTGCGGATTTGATGCAGAAATGTTTGGCACCATGTGAAGGAGATGTTTTAAAATCTGTACTGTAATTGCGGATGAATTCCACAGCATTTTGGCCACAGCCTAACAGCATGAGCTGACTCTATGGTAAGTACATCCTTGGAGGTAGGTAAACAACGTCTCAGAAACATATATTACTAATTTAACACCTGCCAAAGACTCAGTATTTTTGGAATTGTTTTTCTGTAAAATATTAGCACATTTCGCTTCATTCATTTCCCCCCCAATATAGTCTATGGATGGTAATGCGAAAATAATAATAGATTTGCTGCTTTTAGAGGTGTACATGGAAATTAATTTTGCCATCTTAATAATCATATGTAAAAACAACATTTAAATAGCTTTTTACAACTTCTGAGGGTATAAAGAATTTTACCTGGTTCATGTGCTAATATGCTCCGTAGCGGCGAGCATATTAGCACATGCGCCCGTCTGTTTAAGCCCTAAGGGAGAATTATTAGGGTAAGTATTGCATTAGGGTACAGCTTTAGGGCCTATTTACACAGCTGTAGGTGTTTTATGAGCACCCGCCGCTGCCGTAAAACACCTGAAGTGCAAAGGGCCCGACGCATATTCGCCAAGGCCGCAATGCTGTGGGGCCTGGGGAGACATTCCCCCTTCCCTCCCCCTTGCTGGCTTACCTCCTCTCTCCTCCCCTCCGGCCGTTTGCAACGGGAGGGGGTGGGATGAAGCGGAGCTAAGCTTCCGCCCCTTGTCTGTAGCCAGCAATGGGAAGGGGCGGAGCGAGCGGAGCACGATATATGCCCGTGTGAATAAGACCTTAACCTGCGGAGCAGAAAACTTTGGGTGCTTGTTTATGGTCATTTGAACCATGTGCAGGGGCAGCAGAGAGGGCAGCATGGTCTCATGGATGCATCTTTCATATGGATTTACATGGCTGCAATTTTAGGATCCATATCACAGTTGCAGGATCTCCTGCAGTTCTGCTGAATTTAATTTAGATCACCATACAGTAGCTTCATGAGTACTTGGGCCATAATAGGGACCTTAAAAGTGACCATATTAGAGTGCATGGGCATAGCTTGATAGGCCACAGTGAAAAATCTATAACTGGATTCCCCAACTATAATACTTAATTTATAGTACTGGTCTCATAATATGGGTTAGAGTGGTCCTATGGGCCTTTAAGGGACCTCTTACACGGAACAGATTTGTTCCAAAATAGGCAGCAAAATCGTCTGCTGTGGAATTCTGCACGTTTAAATGCAGATTTTGGTGTCAAATGTTCCACAAGATGGCAAATAACGCATTTTGTGTAACAATTCCACCCATATGAAAGGTCCCTACAGCTCCGGAGCCCAGTGTGACCACATCCTCTGCACCCACTATAGTTATACCTGTGTGAAACAAGCCTTAGGCTGAGTTCAGAAGCAGCAGATTGCAGTGCGAATTTTCACACCGTGAATTTGCAGCATGCTTATTTTCTTCCAGAAACGCCTTTCACCATAGGTATCACCCCTTCAGTACATAGAGGCATAAAGTCATGGTGAATCTGCTGCACAATTCGTAACGATATTTGCATATAGCATATGCACATTTTGTTGGGAAATCTGTGCAGATTTGCTGTGCACTTGGGGTTAAATCCACAGTACATTTCCTATGCTCCGTCTGTTAAGGTAATTAGTTAAGGTAAACTAGTTCTTAACCTTAAAGGGGTTTTTCGAGACCCTAAAAAATTTAGAAAAAGTTTGGGAACTTTAGAAAATAAAAAAGAAGCATTTCCCCTGTGCATTCAGCCACCATTACAGCAGTGCCGTTCCATTGCCTCTCCCAGCCTGATTAGTGAGGCCAGTAATTAGCTGCAGCAGTCATGTGGGTAGTTGGTAGAGATGAGCGAGCACCAAAATGCTTGGCTGCTCGTTACTCGAGATGAACTTTTCGCGATGCTCAAGGGTTCGTTTCGAATAACGAACCCCATTGAAGTCAATGGGCGACCCGAGCATTTTTGTATATCGCCGATGCTCGCTAAGGTTTTCGATTGTGAAAATCTGGGGAAATCCAAAAAGTGATGGGAACGACACAGCAACGGATAGGGCAGGCGAGGGGCTACATGTTGGGCTGCATCTCAAGTTCCCAGGTCCCACTATTAAGCCACAATAGCGGCAAGAGTGCCCCCCCCCTGCCAACAATTTTTACTTCTGAAAAGCCCTCATTAGCAATGCATACCTTAGCTAAGCACCACACTACCTCCAACAAAGCACAATCACTGCCTGCATGACACTCCACTGCCACTTCTCCTGGGTTACATGCTGACCAACCCCCCCCCCCCCCCACGACCCAGTGTCCACAGCGCACACCAAACTGTCCCTGCCCAGCCTTCAGCTGCCCTCATGCCACGTCACCCTCATGTCTATTTATAAGTACGTCTGCCAGAGGAACCGCAGGCACACACTGCAGAGGGTTGGCACGGCTAGGCAGCGACCCTCTTTAAAAGGGGCGGGGTGACAGTCCACAATGCTGTACATAAGCAATGAGAAATCCAATCCTGTGCCACCTCCATCTGGAGCTGCACACGTGGGCATAGCAATGGGGAACCTATGTGCCACACACTATTCATTCTGTCAAGGTGTCTGCATGCCCCAGTCAGACCGCGGTTTTTTATAAATAGTCACAGACAGGTACAACTCCGCAATGGGAATTCCATGTGCACCCACAGCATGGGTGGCTCCCTGGAACCCGCCGGCTGTACATAAATGTATCCCATTGCAGTTCCCTGGACAGCAGAGCTAACGTCAGATTAAATGCAGGTGGGCTTCGGCCCACACTGCATGCCCCAGTCAGACTGGGGTTCTTTAGAAGTGGACACAGATGCATTTACAACTCCCTGTGGACCCACAGCATGGGTGGGTGCCAAGAAGCCACCGGCGGTACATAAATATATCCCATTGCAGTGCCCATCACAGCTGAGGTAATAATGTCATGTTTAATGCAGGTGGGCTTTGGCCCACACTGCATGCCCCAGTCAGACTGGGGTTCTTTAGAAGTGGGCACATGCAGTTACAACTCCCTGTGGACCCACAGCATGGGTGGCTCCCTGGAACCCACCGGCGGTACATAAATATATCCCATTGCATTGCCCATCACAGCTGAGGTAATAATGTCATGTTTAATGCAGGTGGGCTTTGGCCCACACTGCATGCCCCAGTCAGACTGGGGTTCTTTAGAAGTGGACACATGTAGTTACAACTCCGTGTGGACCGACAGCATGGGTGGCTCCCTGGAACCCACCGGCGGTACATAAATATATCCCATTGCAGTGCCCAGCACAGCTGATGTAACGTCAGCTGTAATGCAGGTGGGCAAAAAATTAATTGGATTACACTGTAGGCGAGGGCCCCAAAAAATTGGTGTACCAACAGTACTAATGTACGTCAGAAAAATTGCCCATGCCCAACCAAGAGGGCAGGTGAAACCCATTAATCGCTTTGGTTAATGTGGCTTAATTGGTAACTAGGCCTGGAGGCAGCCCAGTAAAAATAAAAATTGGTTCAGGTGAAAGTTTCAACGCTTTAATGAGCATTGAAACGTATAAAAATTGTTTAGAAAAATGATATGACTGAGCCTTGTGGGCCTAAGAAAAATTGCCCGTTCGGCGTGATTATGTGAGGTTTCAGGAGGAGGAGCAGGCGGAGGAGGAGGAATATTGTACACAGATTGATGAAGCAAAAAGGTCCCCGTTTTGAATGGTGATAGAGAACGATGCTTCCATCCGCGGGTGCAGCCTACGTATTGTTTAGGTATCGCTCCTGTCCGCTGGTGGAGAAGAGAAGTCTGGGGAAATCCAGGCTTTGTTCATCTTGATGAGTGTAAGCCTGTCGGCACTGTCGATTGACAGGTGGGTACGCTTATCCGTGATGATTCCCCCAGCCACACTAAACACACTCTCTGACAAGACGCTAGCCGCAGGACAAGCAAGCACCTCCAGGGCATACAGCGCGAGTTCAGGCCACGTGTCCAGCTTCGACACCCAGTAGTTGTAGGGGGCAGAGGCGTCACCGAGGACATTCGTGCGATCGGCTACGTACTCCCTCACCATCCTTTTACAGTGCTCCCGCCAACTCAGCCTTGACTGGGGAGCGGTGACACAGTCTTGCTGGGGAGCCATAAAGCTGGCAAACGCCTTGGATAATGTTCCCCTGCCTGCGCTGTACATGCTGTCTGATCTCTGCGCCTCCCCTGCTACCTGGGCCGCGGAGATGCGCCTTCGGCCACTAGCGCTGTCGGATGGGAAGTTTACCATCAGTTTGTCCACCAGCGCCCTGTGGTATAGCATCATTCTCGAACCCCTTTCCTCTTCGGTAATGAGAGTGGAAAGGCTCTCCTTATACCGTGGGTCGAGCATTGTGTACACCCAGTAATACGTAGTAGCCAGAATGCGTGTAACGCGAGGGTCACGAGAAAGGCATCCTAACATGAAGTCAGCCATGTGTGCCAGGATACCTGTACGCAACACATGGCTGTCCTCACTCGGAAGATCACTTTCAGGATCCTCCTCCTCCTCCTGCTCTGCCCATACACGCTGAAAGGATGACAGGCAAGCAGCATCTGTACCCTCAGCAGTGGGCCAAGCTGTCTCTTCCCCCTCCTCCTCATCCTCCCCCTCCTCCTCCTCCTCTTCCTCCTCTGGCCATACACGCTGAAAGGATGACAGGCAAGCAGCATCTGTACCCTCGGCAGTGGGCCAAGCTGTCTCTTCCCCCTCCTCCTCATGCTCCTCCCCCTCCTCCTCAACGCGCTGAGATATAGACATGAGGGTGCTCTGACTATCCAGCGACATACTGTCTTCCCCCGCCTCCATTTCCGAGTGCAAAGCGTCTGCCTTTATGCTTTGCAGGGAACTTCTCAAGAGGCATAGCAGAGGAATGGTGACGCTAATGATTGCAGCATCCCCGCTCAGCATCTGGGTAGACTCCTCAAAGTTTCCAAGGACCTGGCAGATGGCTGCCAACCAGGCCCACTCTTCTGTAAATAATTGAGGAGGCTGACTCCCACTACGCCGCCCATGTTGGAGTTGGTATTCCGCAATAGCTGTACGCTGCTCATAGAGCCTGACCAACATGTGGAGCGTAGAGTTCCACTGTGTGGGCACGTCGCACAGCAATCGGTGCACTGGCAGATGAAACCGATGTTGCAGGGTCCGCAGGGTGGCAGCGTCCGTCTTGGAGTTGCGGAAATGTGCGACGAGCAGGTATGACAAGTGTGGGTAGCTTTTCAGAAAGCTCTGAACCACCAAATTAAAGACATGGGCCAGGCATGGCACGTGCGTGAGGCTGCCGAGCTGCAGAGCCGCCACCGGGTTACGGCCGTTGTCACACACGACCATGCCCGGTTGGAGGCTCAGCGGCGCAAGCCAGCGGTCGGTCTGCTCTGTCAGACCCTGCAGCAGTTCGTGGGCCGTCTGACTCTTGTCTCCTAAGCTGAGTAGTTTCAGCACGGCCTGCTGACGCTTGCCCACCGCTGTGCTGCCACGCCGCGTGACACCGACTGCTGGCGACGTGCTGCTGCTGACACATCTTGATTGCGAGACAGAGGTTGCGTAGGAGGAGGAGGGTGGTTTAGTGGAGGAAGCATACACCGCCGCAGATACCACCACCGAGCTGGGGCACGCAATTCGGGGGGTGGGTAGGACGTGAGCGGTCCCAGGCTCTGAGTCTGTCCCAGCCTGCACTAAATTCACCCAATGGGTCGTCAGGGAGATATAGTGGCCCTGCCCGCTTGTGCTTGTCCACGTGTCTGTTGTTAAGTGGACCTTGGCAGTAACCGCGTTGGTGAGGGGGCGTCCAATGTTGCGGGAGACGTGGTCGTGCAGGGCTGTGACGGCACATCAGGAAAAGTAGTGGCGACTGGGAACCGAGTAGCGCGGGGCAGCCGCCGCCAACATGCTTTTGAAAGCCTCCGTTTCCACAAGCCTATACGGCAGCATCTCCAGGCTGATCAATTTGGCAATGTGCACGTTTAAGGCTTTAGCGGGCGGGTGCGTGGCAGCGTACTTGCGCTCGCGCTCAAACAGTGGCGCTAGCGACGTCTGGACGCTGCGCTGAGAGACATAGCTGGATGGGGCAGAGGACAGCGGAGGTGAGGGTGTGGGTGCAGGCCAGGAGACGGTAGTGCCTGTGTCCTCAGAGGGGGGTTGGATCTCAGTGGCAGGTTGGGGCACAGGGGGAGAGGCTGTGGTGCAAACCGGAGGCGGTGAACGGCCTTCGTCCCACCTTGTGGGGTGCTTGGCCATCATACGCCTGCGCATGCTGGTGGTGGTGCCTCCCCAGCTGATCTTGGAGCGACAAAGGTTGCACACCACTGTTCGTCGGTCGTCAGGCGTCTCTGTGAAAAACTGCCACACCGTAGAGCACCTTGACCTCTGCAGGGTGGCATGGCGCGAGGGGGCTCTTTGGGAAACAGTTGGTGGATTATTCGGTCTGGCCCTGCCTCTACCCCTGGCCACCGCACTGGCTCGGCCTGTGCCCACACCCTGACTTGGGCCTCCGTGTCCTCGCCCGCGTCCACGTCCTCTAGGCCTACCCCTACCCCTCAGCATGCTGTATTACCAGTAGTGCAGAAACAGAACGCTGTAATTAAATGTGCCGCTTATTGGCCTGTGGTTGGAGGCTGACTTCGCTTACGGAACGCCAGGAAGTAATTTTGCGCAAGCCTGCTGTAACACTTAGCTGGCTGCGTATGAATTTGGAGAACTACTACACCCAGCACAGACCCAGAACACTGAGGACACTCACAGGCAGCCCAAATAGATTTTTTTCCCACAATTTTTTTTGCAAAGGCCCACTGCCTATATTCAATCAATAATATGTCTTCTGTCCCTGCCTAAGCACTTCTGGCCCTGGAGTATGTCACAGAACTGCAGAGTGTTGCACTGTGAACTGTAACACAGCGGTGATTTCAGAGCCCATACAGAGCCAGGAAATAATTTTGCAGGCCCACTGCCTATATTCAATCAATAATATGTCTTCTGTCCCTGCCTAAGCGCTTCTGGCCCTGGAGTATTACTACAGGGCGCAATGCTCTGCACGGCCGATATACCAAAAAAAAAAAATGTGCAACACTGCAAAAAGCAGCCTCCACACTACTGCACACGGTTAGATGTGGCCCTAAGAAGGACTGTTGGGGTTCTTGAAGCCTAAAATACTCCTAACGCTCTCCCTATAGCAGCTCCAACAAGATAGCACTGTCCCTGATCTCTGTCAGAATGCATCTGTGGCGAGCCGCGGGAGGGGCTGATTTTTATACTCGGGTGACACCTGATCTCGCCAGCCACTCACTGCAGCGGGGTGGTATAGCGCTTGAACGTCGCAGGGGGAAGTTGTAATGCCTTCCCTGTCTTTCAATTGGCCAGAAAAGCGCGCTAACGTCTCAGAGATGAAAGTGAAAGTAACCCGAACATCGCATGGTACTCGTTACGAGTAACGAGCATCTCGAACACGCTAATACTCGAACGAGTATCAAGCTCGGACGAGTACGTTCGCTCATCTCTAGTAGTTGGGCATGTCATCATTTCAGCTAGTCTGGCACTTCAGCATTGATATGTCCAGCTATCCTAGGTACCATTGAAGCAATTAGAAGATAGACTGGTGGGGAACACTAGAGCGGCAGCACTGGAATGGCTGGTGAACAAACAGGTGAGTAATACCTTTTTAATTTTAATGATCCAGCCCCTTCTAAATTTTGGCAGTTCTTGGGAACCCCCTTTATATACGGTTAAATTAAGAAACCTCAGTTCTTTTACTGAGATGCTAAGAAATTCTGAAGCCTTCATCTCATAAAATAAAAATGATGAGATAAAATAGGTCTAAAGACCGTCAATCAAAAGGCGTATGGAAAGAAGGAAAATATTCTTTAATCTTTACACAAAGTAGTCTATGAAATGCATAATACATTTTAGAATGTGGACTGCTGAAACCTAAAATGTTCAAGCAGATTAACGAGGCATCTGATGTCACCTATAGCCCTCCCTTCACAACACATAAGCAAATAAGTTTTTAAGTCTTTTAGGAAATTCATTGTTTACTTGTTTGGATTTTTTTGCTTATTTTTATGTACCAATGGAAGTATTTTAGTGTAAAGCTTGCACAGTGGGCAGCAACTAACAGAATGGTATTTAACAAGGAGAAATGTAAGGTCCTACATCTGGGCAAGAAAAATGAACAAAGCATATATAGAATGGGAGGAATTGGGCTAAGCAGCACATGTGAGAAAGACTTGGGTATACTAATAGATCATAGACTGAACATGAGTCATCAATGTGATGCAGCAGCCAAAAAGGAAAACACAATTTTGGGATGTATTAATAGAAGCATAGAGTCTAGATCATGTGAGGTAATTATTCCTCTCTACTCTTCCTTAGCCAGACCTCATCTGGAATACTGTGTCCAGTTCTGGGCAGCCCACTTTAAAAAAGACATAGACAAACTGGAGCAAGTTCAGAGAAGGGTTACCAAGATGGTGAGCGGTCTGCAAATCATGTTCAATGAGGAATGGTTAAAGGATCTAGGAATGTTTAGCTTGCAAAAAAGAAAGCTGAGAGGAGACTTAATAGCTGTCCACAAATATCTGAAGGGCTGTCACAGTGCAGAGGGATCAGCCATAATCTCATTTGTACAAGGAAAGACTAAAGCAATGGGATGTAACTGAAAGGGAGGAGACACAGATTAGATATTAGAAAAAACTTTCTGACAGTGAGGGGGATCAATGAGTGGAACAGGTTTCCCTGGGAGGTGGTGAGTTCTCCTTGATTGAAAGTCTTCAAACAAAGACTGGACAGACATCTGTCTGGGATGATTTGGTGAATCCTGCATTGAGCAGGGGGCTGGACCCGATGACCCTGGAAGTCCCTTCTAACTCTACCATGCTATGATTCTTTGATTTGTTTTTACTGTGTGTGTATCGACTTGGTCACTGTGATTGATCATGTGACCAGATTATGTCACTTTCTGCAGTTAGTGTAGCTATATTGTAACTAGCCAGATGAAGATGCCATTCTGGTACTGAAACGCATTGCAAAATAAATTTCTTCCACTACATCTCCTGGCCTTGGTCCTCCCTTTTGACATGCACCATGGTCCCATTTTATCCTTTCTTTTGGTACCTGTATCTTCGGAGGCTGTGGTTACTCCGTCCGGGGCTGGCTGTCACTGTGCTGACAGCCTCATATACTTGCTGTGCCACTGCACGGCTTCATGAAGTACCAATATTAGTTACATAATAATATAGTATGTGAGGCTGAAAAAAGACATAGGTTCATCCAGTTCAACCTATTCCCCCCCAATGTTGATCCAGAGGAAGGCAAAAAAAAACAATGAGGTAGAAGCCAATTTTCCATATTTAAGGAAGAAAAATTCCTTCCCGACTCCAGTGTGGCAATCAGCATAATCCCCAGATCAACAATCTTCCTTATATGTGATTTTTTTTATTATTTGTATCTCCCTGCACCATGGTGCAAGTTTCTGGTAATTTTTCTACATGTGGAATTTCAGTCTCTGAGCCAAGAACTGTTGTGCTGAGAAAACTGTAATGATTGACCACTCTACTCCGACTAATATGAAGAAATAGAAAGAGTAAAGTATTGGCCAAAAAACTATTACCATTCCTTTGAACACACATAACAGAATGTCATCAAAACTAAATGCAATGTGTATGGGCAGCTTTTCCCTTGCAGCATAAGTTGGCAGTTTCGAGATTTGTATTATCTGATACGGCCACAAGCAGTAATCATGGACTGTGTTCTTTTGAGAATACACATGCTATACTTTTCCCAATGACTTGAAACGATTCCAGACCTTTATTTTCTATGGAATTGGTAAATAGTTCCTCTATGTATCATTTTTTGTGCAGGTGTGACAAGCAGGTGAAATGCCATTAGCTAACCTACAAATCTTAGGTCTTCAAATTGCTCCGCTGAGAATTCCTCTTCTCCACACTTCATTTGTTACATACAGTATCTATGACATAAGGCACCACTCTGTATATTCACAGCCCCCCAGGGGCACACCTCCCGCTCTCATATGGACCAGTAGAAATTCTTGGCATAAAAATTGCTTGATTTCCAGTTAGCAACATTGTAAACTAGGATGAATGTTGCCATGTGCTGATGTATATTATTCTTGCTCTGAAGGGCAAAATGCTGCTTGAAGAAATAGAACCAGCTATGTATTAGTGGAAGACATGTAACTAGAGGTGAGCGAGCATGCTCGTTTAAGGCGTACACAAAATGCACTTATGTTAAGAAACCTATTGAAATTAATGGGTTCTATTCACTGTGTATTGCACGCTATGCAAATACGTTCATGTGGCAAAAGTCTTACAGTGGAAAACATCTATAGTGGAAGATAGTCATGCCATGGATTTCCAAAAATCCACAGCATACTCTATTTCATACAGGAATTTCAAATGCAGATTTCATTCACTGCAGGGCAATGAATGAACACAGATTTTCATGCAGTTTTAGGTGTGGATTTACTCTGTGATTTATGATCAGAACCTTAGAGAGGGAGTGGGGGAAATATGGAAGGTTTTACTGTACAGAAATGATACAAACAGTGTTGTCTCAGTACGGGGATAATACGCACCATGATATCATAGCTCCGGAATAATGCGCACAAGAAAGTTAGACTTTATGGGCAAAAACACATGGGCGCATGTGCTAAATGCTCGCCTCACAGAGGCATACAGGCTCCATATGTTATCCTACGTCACATTTGCCCACAGATGTTTCAACCGGGCCTCTAAGTCTTCCACACTTGTAGGCTGCAAGTTGGTCCCATAAATGCAAAGTAGGCAATAAATCTGTCAAATAGGCAGGGCAAGGAAGTGTGGTACTCTGACGAAGGCATTCCTGGGAAACCCTTTCTATGTGTGGGCAAGCATTATCCTGCTTAAAAATGTCTGTTGAAAGGCCTACCACAAGAGGCAACACATGTGGCCACCAGATTTCCTGCACATATCGCTGAGCTGTTAGTGCCCCTTGATCACTTCCAATGGTGATCAACTGTCAGATGTGATTGCTTCCTAGATCACCACACCAGCAGTTGGGGCAATGTGTTACTCCAACAAAGACAGCATTGAAGCCCTCGCCACAAAGCCTCCATACTCAAACATGGCCGGTGTCAGCTCCCAAGCAGAAACTGGAAAAATCACTAAACATGATATGTTTCCAGTCTGTAGTAGTCTAGGCTTCTCGTTCACGACACCACTGCAAAGAAAGTTGACGGTGTTGAGGTGTTAATGGCTGGACATGTAGTGAGCACCATGACACCAAATTTCTTTCGGCTAAAGCGCCTAGAAATGATCCGGGCAGAGATAGAATTCTGTAATGAAGATTCCACTTGTCTCTGGATGGTGGACAACTCTTGGATCTGCTCATGCTCCTCTGCAGATCAAATGATCTTCTTTACTGGTGGTCTGTCTGGGCCATCCGGAGCCTGTTGGCTGTGTGTGACTGCCTTCACGTGACCACTGCTCCCAACTGTTCCTAACAGCTTTGCAGAACAGCCTAAATGGCAGGCAACTCATTCAAACAACCATCCTGCTTCTCTCATTCCAATATTGTGCCTCCTCCCAAAGTTTGCTGACTGCACAAAATGTCTTTTCATATGTCATAGAGGCAAGTCTAGCAGGCATCGGTCACTCAACCAGAGGTACATGACAAAAAGTAGCCTCTTAGAGCTTTTTCATAGGGCAATAGGAGAAGCACTTTTACAGCCTCTGGTGGCAAGAACCAGTTTTTAATCCGACTGCAACTATAATCATGTGTATATCTACCTGAGACCTAAATATATGCCAAGCTTTGCAGCAATCTGACATATTGTATCTAGGTACATTTTTTGTCAATGAGTGTACATAATGCATAGATATGGGATGAACGAGTCTTGTTCTGTGCAGTGTGAGAAAATAACCACGTTTGTGGTTCAGTTATCATTACTAACATTTGTTAATAGCCCATATGATTTGAGGAAGTTGACATTTTCTTTGTTTATGACATGATTATTTTTCTTTTATTAAAAACACAAATGATAGTATAGCAGGAACTGATAATTTGTGTCAATTGTAATTTGCCAGCCTATCAGTATAAAAAGCGTAAGCTTCCTCTTATTATTCTCCCTGAGTGGGATACGTAGAACACTGTGAAATTTATTCTTCTTGCTTCAGGCCCTCTGGCAGAAGTCAGAGCGAATAAGACTCCTGGATTTATAACTTTCTGTGTTTCTTTTGCTAAATCAATAAGCTGCTGTGTAACTTGCTGAGAATCTCATATCTTTGCCATACGGTGGGGGCTCTGTGGAAGGTAATTTTGACGGCTATAGGCCTGCCGGGTGCAGCCAGCGGTTCTGTTTATACTTGTAAAGTTGATTACTGTTCCAAATACCTAACTAACTAGTTTACCCGGATCATCATGAGTATGAGCACCTAAGGGGAATGCGTAAAGTTTTAGGAACTTCTTAGGTTAGTGTAAACAACCGGCACAAGTGAAATAAATGTTACAACGGTAAGAAAAGCAATCAAGTATACCAATTAAGTCAATTATAGGTTGGGCCTTCTTATTTTTAGTTCACTCAAATATTACCTAAGTCACTTACTGTGCCTGCACTGGGTTTGCCAAACTCAAAACTCAAGTTGAGGTTTGACCTTTGCATTTCATGGCCCAATCAAAGGGTTCAGTGAGGGTTCCATTGCACTTAATGGTAAGAATAGCATAGCATGCAGCACAATTTTTGCTGCCAAGTGAACAAAATGTAGAGAAACCCCCAGGTCAGAAGAGCAGACCTGGCACACTACTATGGATTGAAGCCAGATGTGAAAAGAGCCTTAGTGTTATTACAATCATAATTACAGGGTCAATTCAACCATGCAACTTTTTTCTTTTTTTGTAACTTACTTTTTATTAGAACTTTACAATATAAAAGTACGAAATAGGCCGTTTGACTGATATTTTATATTAAACATGGTTACAAAACACATTGTCTAGCAGTAAAGAACAAGTACAGCAACAACATAAAGGAAAGACACATCACAGAAATAATTAAATAAATTATACAAAATCTCTGAATTTTGAACTTAGATCTTTTTGGCAGGGGGGTGGGGGGGTGAGTGTAGCTCTATCATCATTGGAAGTTGAAAATATAGCCACATCTGATCTCATCATTATTCTAGCACATGTTTGATAGTAGTTAGGGCCTCCACTGCTACAAAAATGAAGAGATCAAGTATTCGAGCCCTTAATAATTCTACATTTTTAGCTGAAATGTTGGTTTCTCAGTGCCCACGAAAAATGTAGAACCAGACAACCAACTTTAGTTCCCATAAAATTATGGTATAATGCCATTATAGTCATAGGAGGTATACTGCCAATACAAGAAAAAAATGTATCTTTCTCAATGTATTGAATGAAGAATGTTGTTATATTCATGAGCTGCAGGTTAGCCACACCCACTCCATCCTCCAGCCAATGATTGGCAGCTTTCTCACTATGTATAGTAATGGGCAGGCAGCAGTCAATCAATGGGTGGAAGGAGGTGTGGGTGTAGCTAGCCTGCAGCTCATGAATATCTAGGACTACTTTAAGTAGTCCTCTATGCATTTGATGCTACTAATAGTTTCTCAAAAACTACTGCACAAAGACATACAACAAACAAATCACTGTAATCAGTATGACTATCACTACACTATGCTACCCTCAGGTAGGGGTGCAAAGAGGTAGTGACAGAGCATCTTTAAATAAATCTTATCCACACATTGAAAAAAAGAACATACATAATGTGTGTGGAAATTTACTCGGGTGCAGATTTTAAATCCACAGCATTTCAATTTATGCTGCCGATTCTCATTGCAGATTTCACCACCCCTTGAAATATAAGGAGTTAAATCTGTGGCCCTTGGTAATTCTGCTCTAAAATTCGTAATTGAAAATGAATTCGGTGCATTTTATGCCAGTACTAGAGTTGAGCGAACATGCTCGTTCAAGTATTAGCATACTCGATGGTGCTCGTTACTCGAGTACCACGCCTTGTTTGACCCCTTACCGCATTACCACTTCCTGCTGTGATGTGTGTGTGGGGGGGGGGGGGGGAGAGAGAAAGAGAGAGAGACAGAGACAGAGAGAGAGAGAGAGGAAAAAAAGCTTGGCACCCGGCAGGTCCATTGCAAAAATGCTCATGTCTCCCATTGACTTCAATGGGGTTCATTACTCGAATAGAGCTCTCGAATATTACGAAAAGCTCGACTCGAATAACGAGCACTCGAGCATTTTGGTGCTCGCTCATCTCTAGCCAGTACGTTTCAGCAGCCATACTGGATTTTCTATTGCAGAATTGTGTGCACAATATTTAAATATTACATTACTTATTTCATACTTTTAAACAATAAAAAATTCCAGAATTAGGATGAAAAGTGATCAAAAAGTCATCCATAGCCCAAAATGGTACCAACAAAAAGTACAGCTTAACTTGCAAAAAACAAGCCCCCACACCACTATATTGACATAAATATAAAAAAGAATAGGTCTTAAAATAGAAAATAGCGGCACAAAGCAAAAAAGTAATAAAATGCTAGGAAAAAATGGTATAATTATGATTGTATACAACCATCAGAATAAAGTTAACATGCCATTTGTATCACAGAGTGAACATGAAACCCCCAAAATTGCACAATTGCTTTTTCTTTCACTTTATCCTGCGAATTTTTTCAACTTTATTAACAAATTATATTGTACATTAAAAAAATAAAACTTGTCTCACAAAAAAACAGGTCCTTGTATAGCCATGTGAAATAAAGTTATGGCTCATGGAACGCAAGGATGGCAAAACAAAAAAGTCACTGCCAAAACTGGCTGTGGTGCCAAAGGCGTTAAAGAGATAAAATGGACAAGTGGCTCTTAGAACTTTTGCTAAAATCACATTGGTACCTAGAAATAGCCACCCTTTAACAAAAAATAAATTAGCAGCAGCCAGCCATAAATTAACGTGGACTAAGTTAATTTACGTAATAATAAAACATTACTGCTCTTTTAATAGCATTTCAAAGCTGGAATCAGCCACAGTGAAAAAAAGTCATTTTTAAAATGTAACTTTTATTAAAGTACATAAAATCCAGCACTCCTAACCTTAAGCAGGAAGTTCAACGCTGATATGATCCAAAGAAAACCAGTGCTTGATTTTTATAGAACTCCCGTAAAAGATAAGATTTATATGGCCATATTTTTTGCTGTGTCTAGATCCGGCTCCCTCCTGATATCATATCGCTTGGCTTTCAGAATTTCACACTACAGTATGTAATTTAATGTTTTCTATGTACATAACCAGCTGCCAAATATATCTGGTCCTAATGTAAAATCATAGAATCATAGAATAGCAGACTTGATAAATGTTTTACCCAGGACCAAAGTAACACTCTTAGGGCTCTTCCACGCGAGCTTATATTGGCTGCCGTTTTCACGGCCGCCTGAAATAGCCTATGATCGGACGCATTGGATTCCAATACATCAGATAACGTGGCCGTATTCCCGCGGTGTAAAAGCGCCTGGCCGGGCCAACATTGCTCCTGGCGCTTTTACGTCGGGCCAAAAAGATAGTCCTGGAACTATCATTCGGCCCGGAATACATCGGCCGCTGCATTGACTACTATGGGAGCCAATAATGTCAGCTGGAGAAGAGAGGTGTGAGGGAGTTTAGCAGCATGACTGCTAAACTCCCTCCCTCTTCTCTCCTCCCATCCTGCTGTTTGCAATTGGAGGGAGACGCATGGGTGAAGCTAAGTGCCGCCCTGTCCCGTCTCCTCCCATTGCTGGCTGCTGACAAGAGGCGGGAGCTTAGCTCTGCCCCCATCCCACCCCCTCCTATTCCAAACAGCAAAAGGGAAGGAGAGAGGAGGTGAGCCGGCGAGAGTGAGGGAAGGGACGGCGGCCTCGCTGCCGCAGCGTATATGCGCTGGGCCCATGCCATCTGAATGGGTGCACAAACATTAGATTTGTGCGCCCATTCACAAGTTTTTACTCATCAGATCGTAAGGTATATCGGCCGGCCATGAAAACGTTGGGCGATATACGCTCATGTGAAAGAGTCCTTCGGGACTCTTTCACATATATGTTTTCCCATGGCCAGGGGCATAGCTAAAGGCTCATGGGCCCATCTTAAAAGTTTATCTTGGGGCCCCCCAACTTCTCTTAACCCCTTAACATGGAGACGTAACTTGAAGTTCCTCGGCCCCAATGCAAAACCTGTAACAGTGCCCCTAACTATATTACTTTAT
Source organism: Eleutherodactylus coqui (assembly GCF_035609145.1). Taxonomy (NCBI): domain Eukaryota; kingdom Metazoa; phylum Chordata; class Amphibia; order Anura; family Eleutherodactylidae; genus Eleutherodactylus; species Eleutherodactylus coqui. Next base: position 243,007,536 of record NC_089839.1, on the reverse strand, counting down.
TCAGTACTGGGCTTCCTGTATAGAGAAGAGGGGCCTTATGGGCCCCCTAAGGCTCCTGGGCCCAGGTGCAACCGCATCCCCTATATTTACGCCAGTGGCTTCAATGTATTTACTCAGATTTTCTATACCAGCCTTGACATATGTACAGTAGTTTTAGTCACCGTAATATCCAGTTTCATCCTATATACTTAACCCTTAGAATATTTTATTGTCCACAATGATCACCCTCTAACATTACACTATAAACAGTTCTGAAAGAATATTCTTACATGGAAAGAGACTTTCATAGATAAGGCTCCCTTAACTACAGCCATGTGACACAACCTTAAGCCCCAAATCCAACCATAGATGGTAAAAGTTGCAATGCTAATATCCTCATGTTAAAATCTCATACTGTAGCCTTACATGTAGGAGGAATTCTGAAGAACATCTAAAATATTCTTTATGGTAGTCATGGCTGGTCAACATCTAAAATATTCTTTATGGTAGTCATGGCTGGTCATGTGACCTGGGGCAAATTCTTAGTGATTTTAGTAGCAATAAGATATGTGTGAAAAAAATAGATTCCAGCTTGAAGCTTTCTTAAATCTGAAATCCATGTGAAAGAATAGGTACCAGATTATCAAGTATTCTAGGTTATCGGACGGAAGAGTTATGCCTGGTTTTGTCTCCTTCATCTTCTGATCCTGTAAAACTCAACAATGTATTTTGGTTCTATACAGGAAACAGATTATCAGACTTTTTGGATTATACAATGTTCATACAGGGGATTTCACTGAATAACAAGAGGGAAGAGAGATCACTGGCGCAAATAGTCCATTTGTTATGTGACATTGCAGATTCTATTTAAAGGGGTTGTCTCGCGGCAGCAAGTGGGTCTATACACTTCCGTATGGCCATATTAATGCACTTTGTAATATACATCGTGCATTAAATATGAGCCATACAGAAGTTATTCACTTACCTGCTTCGTTGCTAGCGTCCTCGTCGCCATGGTTCCGTCTAATTTCGGGGTCTTCTTGCTTCTTTAGACGCGCTTGCGCAGATCCGTCTTCTCCCTTCGGGTCCGCTCGGCAGCATCGGCGATTTGGCTCCGCCCCCTTGTACGCGTCATCGCGTAGCTGTGCGGTATACGCTTTTTTCATCATGAGACTCTAATGGAGATGTATGCATGGTATTCAGTTGCATACATTAGAGCTTATGGCACATGCATCAAATATAAAGCATAACCTTCAATGCTACGATATTGCTCTTCACACTACGGGGAACAGCCTAGTAGTTACGTACAAATGTAACAAACTTTAATTTGACACTTAGTTTGAGGACAAAATTCTGTCCTAGGACTAAAGGAAGACGGGCAGGATGGGAGGGGGATTATATTACTGGCAGTCATTCTGTACCTCCAATCTGACACTTCCAGGTCTCATTTTTGTCCATCCAAGATGACCATCGCAGATTTTAGACTATCTAATCCTAACAGAAAAGCGCTGTGATCGATCGGCTGCCTGACCGGTCCCATTGAAAACAATGGGAGCATTGTACCGCAATTAGCGCGGTGTTGAGAGCGCCGCGCTAATCGGAGAAGAAAGCGCCTGTGTGAGTGAGGAGGCCTTACAGACATAACATGATTTACATCAAAGTATTGCGGTACATTATACAAGCAATCAAGCATTTAGATGTTAAAGTCTCTTTATCGAACTAGAAAAAATGTAAAAACAAAACTTTTTTATCGTTTTAACACAATAAGAGCCAATGAAATGGACAAATAAAGCTTGCTGCAACCATGCATGCGGATTTTAACTAACTGTTGCAGGTAAATTACACTTTTTGTGCTGATATCTAACACTAGAAATTGTCCCAGGAGAAGGATGTCTACCCAGCGTTGGTGTTCTATTACTGATCACTACTACTGGGACAACACAGGGCTAAGTCTATGAATGGCAGAATGCTTTATCTTCCTAAATGCGGCCCCTGTAATCAGGAAAGAACTTCCCCCCTGCCTGCTGAATAGACCAAAATATATTACAACATTCATTAAATTACTTTATTAATGTATATTAGAAACAGTAAATTATAGACGTAAAAGGCATCTATCACAATGGACACTTTCAGCTTCAGTACAGAAGGGATAATGAGCTCCTCAGTGAATCACTGACTAATAGTTTTGCTTGATCTAATTATATTTTATGTAATAATGCCTTCAGGTAAATCTATGCGTCTCAGCTTTTCTGTCTTAGTCCAGCCATATCCTGCAGAAAATTGAAGACAGAAAAAAATAATCCAGCGCTCTGGGCAAATTTATAACAATAAACCAAAATAAATGCCCAATTCTGGGGCACTTATTTGGTTGAGGGAGTAGTGGAGCCTGCCATCTACCCCCTTGCTGGGTAGCCCATCAGAATAGGAGTACTGTATGAATATCACATGCCTGATAATGGCCTCCCATAGTCACAGTTTAACCATTTCCAATATTTGTTCATTGTCAGAAGAAAGCAGTGTAGAAACGCATTTCGAGGGAAGCGCTAGCACCTCCTTTCTCAAGCTTAAAACTAGACATTTTATTGGAAATGGACAAAAGCCATTTAAAGGGGTTATCCCACCCAAAAATATTATTTCATACTTACGCATAGGATAGGTGCTGAATGATTGATCATTCTGTGTCTGACGACTGGGACCCAATGGGATCACAAGAGCGGTGCAGCCCAAGTCCATTAGATGACCGGAGTGGCAGTGCAATGTGTGACCACAGTTCCATTTCTACCTAGCGAGGGCAACACTGTTATCTCAATCATATAGAAGTTAATAGAACAGTGATAACACATGTACATTACCAGTCCAGTTACTCAAGGGAATTGGGGGGGGGGGGAGCTGTTGTGGTGATCCCTGGAGGTCACAATGGTCAGACCCCCAGCAGACAATCATTTATCCCCTATACTGTTGATAGGGGATAAATGATTTTGGTGAGATAACTCCTTTAACCCCTTCGTGACATCCTGCCTTACATGTATGGCGAATGTGTGTGGGGATTTATGGAACTTGAGAGCTCCATATAGAGCAGGTGCTGATACCTGGATAGAGGAGCTGAGTTTAAAGATATCACCATTATTGGCTGTCAACTCTTTGGATTACCATGGTCAGCACTGACTGTAAAATTTCACTAGATCCATCAACCCCTCGAATGCCCCCCCCCCCCCTTCATGAAACAGCAATGTGTCTTTTAGTTGTCATGACAGCCTGGGAGCTAATGAAGGTCTGCCATGAGTTTCAGCCTATTAACCCTTTCCAATCCACTGTCTGACCTCTGAAGACATTATGATTTAAGGCTATACAGCTTTGATGTTGAAAGACGTCTGCCGGGGTTCTCTTACTGTATATTGCCAGCCTCTCTGCTGTTGGAGCCTATCCAACGTGTCACCTCATGCAGTACTGGCTTTAGCCAGCATATAGCGCTGTTGTATAACAGCACAAAAAGAGTAAGCCCCCTAGGAAAACCAGGATACAAATTGGATTGGAAAGGGTTAATATGCTACAATTAAAAGTACACCATATTGCATTTGAAGTATTGTAGTATATTGTACATATGGTTGAAAGTTCAAGACCCTAGTGGGAGTGAAAATAAAGTAAAATTATATTAAACAAGGATGTTTTTAATTAATATAGAAAAAAATTAAGTTTTTTTAAACAGTTAAATTTTAGTGTAACACCCCCCACCGAAAAATAAATAAAAAAATTTAAAAAATTGCTATCTTTAAAAGTCCAATTCTTTTCAAATATCACATAATTTCTTCTGCACGAGTGCTATCAGGCAAAATTTTTTTCCAGAATTACAATTTTTTTGGTCAACCTGTCTCCGAGAAAACCTGCCTACGTCATAAAAACGCACACCAAAATAAATCGCAAATTCTTTTTTCATTTCATCACACTTAGAAATTTTGAAAAGTTTTTCCATACATCATATGGTGTATTAAATGGTACCTTTGAAAAGAAAACTTGTCCCCCCAAAAAACTAGCCCTCATTCAGCTATGAAAAAAAAATATATCAAAAAGTTACGATTTGTAAAATCATCAAGCAAAGAGCAAAAAATGAAAACAAAAAGAAAACGGCCATATCCTCAAAGGGGTTTAAAATTAAGGTTCATAGTGTGGAAAAGAGAGTAATATCTTAGTTAATCTATAAAGGCTTTTAGTTCTGAATTAGACCTGTTTGCAGCTATGATCAGTTGGTAGTGACTGAATACAATCGAAGCTCCCGTCTAGTAGTGCACTCAACCATTACATGTGCACACATTAAAGCATATAATGTAACATAATGTGACATAATGCAAGAGATAACAGGCTCTGCATTGAATATGATAGGTCACGAGGGTCTTAAGTTAGTCAACATTTTGCAACCCTTATATTTTTGTCTTTTTCATAGTTTAACATAGTGAAAACATTGCAAAGTATTCCAGGGTGTAAAGACAAACTGCAGGAGGAATGTGTGCTGAGCTTCCAAGGAGAGTGCAGAATCCCAGGCAGACTCTCCTGTTGGACGCTGTTTGTGGCTCTCTGCAGTTACTCCTCCCTCTTCTTTCCATCTCTGGTACTGATCAGTCACTATGAAAACTCATTAGCTTCCCCAGGATGGACTCTCCGCTTCTAACACTTGGTGCTCTCCTCAGCACTATGGCAATGATCTCTAACTGGATGTCCCAGACCCTCCCCTCCCTGGCTGGGCTAAATACAACACGTATTCCCACCAGCAACTCCCTGGTAAGTACACGCATAGCATGGCTGTCCTATCCCACACCTGAAATCCTTCCCCACTGAAATATCCTTGACTGTGTAATTATTAACCCTATCGCTGCTTGACTAGATCTCTTTTGAATTCCCTAGCAAGAGCGTGTCGGTTCTTAGCAACAAAATTGCTTTCAGATGCTACTTTTCGAAAATTGAATCTATGCAAAAAAAACGTTTTTTCAACTTAAAAAAAATCAGTGAAAACATAGGGAGGGTTGATATAGAGTGTTTGGTAGTGAAAATGGTATAAGACTATTCCAGCAATGTAAGAGGAATTTATATTAGTAAATATCAGGGGTCTTATCAATCAAGCGGTAATTTACCATCTCTTTATATATACCTTGTGTAGTTTACAAACAGTGATTTTCTTTTTTTTTTACTATTGTGTTGTGACATAGCAAAATGATAGTGTGTCATTCCTGGCAGAGATCTATGATCGTAAGCAGGGAAAGGGTTAATTCACGCATATGATTGCCAAATTAAAGATGGAGCAGCGGCTCCAATTTCTCAATGTGAGATTTTAAAGTAGCTTCATTAAGTATTTAACGATGGATGTTTCAGCGGCGGATATATTTCAGCTGTTGGGAGTGCAGTAAGAATATTTTCAAATCTCTCTAGAGTAGAGCGTGGAATTCAGAGTCTATTGCTATTTCATTCAAGCAGGCACACTAGAAGTAGGTTTCGCATCGTTTTGGCCAAGTGACCCCCTACCGTAGACCTGAAAACATCATAGTAAGCCACCATTTTTCAATTTCAACAGGACTTCTGCTCCTATTTCATCCTGACCTAAAGCTGCAACTTGCAGATAAAAAGTTGAAAAGACATTTAACTTTATGTCAGTGAACTAACACCCGAGGTCTTCGAGCAGGAATCCTATTTGTCTCAGTTTTCCCAAGACATCACGGCTTTTTACCTGCAGGCTTCTTCTTCTCAGACTGAATACTTATCTGTACTTCAGGTTCTTAGAGCATTTGGCTTAAAATGATTAAGATGGAATTGCATTGAGAATGGAAGCTATAATCTAAGAATACTTCATAAAGTCTAACCGCCCTTGTAGACTCCTTAGCAAAATAAAAAATCTAGGGGTCGTTGACTGGCAATGGAATTCTTGTACTTATGTAGAAAATAATTTGTTACATCAATCTTAATGGCTGAGCTTAGTTAATGTACAGTAGTTCTTCCAAAAGCAGAGTTTTCTCATGGAAATGACTTTGCCGTTCTAATGAGCATCCTGGGTTTTGTAGCTTAGCAACATTTACAGTGTCAAAGGACGTCCGCAGCTGTTTTTGCATTCGTTGTGATTTGAGAAGTATTGGAATTGCTAAATTTATATTAAATCATTACTAAAATGACAGGCAGTTAATTTACAGTATAGTGTAATATGAGATTGGACAGATGTAACAGAGATAAACTTCTTATTCGGCACGACTTATTGTTTACCACAATGTATAAACTTGTTGTGAAGAACACCACTTAGCAATGGGATTATCCAGTCTCATTTTTATTTACTTGTGAACTGACCTTTTTTGTCAGTTTCGGGCAATACAGTACATTTTTTGGCCCTTTCGAGGCAAGAATGAAAAGTCGAAGACTAACATCTTCTATCACTACATAAGTGTCCTATTTCCTCATATTTCTAATAATGTTCTTCATTGAATCTATGGCCGGACTAACGCATAAGAGGACAGAGGTTCCTGCAGTGTACTTAAAGGGGTTTTCCAGGACTTTAAAAATAATTCCCAAGCTCAGAATTGGGTAAAATAAAGGAAACGGATATACTCACCTGCTCCGGTAGCTTTTTTGGAGCCACAGTTCCTGATACAGGAATCTGGAAGAAGCAGGGTGGTTGTCAGGTGCCATTTATTTTACATGTTGAACGGCACGTGACTTACCAGTCTGCTTCTTCTAGGTTTTGAGCGGTAGACACCTGGGCTCCAGCGCCAGACAAGGACTTGGTATAACTGGTGAGTACATCTGTGTCCCTTTTTTTTGCACAATTCTGAGCTAGGATTTTTTTTTAAGTCCTGGAAAATGTGAATAGATATTTTACAAATACTGCTGGGTTAGATATATATTCATTGTTATGAAATATGGAAGTAAAGGCCTCAAGTTTGCCATTTGACACCGTTCACTGTGATATAAAAATGTTTCATATGTGGCTTCCCAAAGGACTGCAGTTAAAGAATATTTCCATCTTAGACATTTACGGCGTATCCACACAATAGGCCATAAATGTCTGATAGATACAGGTTCTATCTCGAGAACTGCCGCCCCCTCCATCTTACCTCGTCTTGCTCTCTGCCTCATACAGGCTACTTCAAGTGTCCAAGTGCTATGGAAACAACCAAATGCACTATTCTATGCTATTCCTGTAATTCATATAGGAGTAATATAAAGAAAGCAACACAGAGAGCTATAACTTTCTGCATCGCAGAACTTACAGATACAGAGTAACTTATGGGTTATTCTATTTACGGAATTCTCATTTCCTTCTATGAGAGTTATGAAAATAGCATAGAACAGTCCAATTAATTGGTTCTTTAACAGTTGGGAACATCATGTAACTTCTATGTTGTAGAGCGTACAAGGAAAATGGCAGGACAGTGTGAGCAGCCAAGATCAGAATATCCCTTTTTATGGTCCAAAGTTGACTTTGAACCACACTCGGAGTGGGGGGGCTGTTGAACACATAGCTTACATTTTCCCCTTAGCCAAGTAAATGTAGCGAGTAGTGCCTTAGCCGAGTATCTCCCCGCTTGTCTCTAAAGATTCGGGGGCCGGCGGGGAGCGGCGGGGGAGAGCAGGGAGGAACGGAGGGGAGATCTTTCTCTCCCTCTCCCCCCCACTCCCCCTGCTCCCCGCCGCAACTCACCTGTCACCGGCGCCGGCCCCCGAATCTTTGGAGACAAGCGGGGAGATACTCGGCTAAGGCACTACTCGCTCGAGTAATGTGCCTTAGCGAGTATTCTCACTCATCTCTAATTTCTACCTTTTTGGACATGCAGTTTGCAGGAGTCTTATATACTCATTTGGTACCCCTGGTGTACCGGATGAGTGCTTTTACAATAACAATTAATTACAATCACTGGGACCATGGCTGTTTGCTGTGCGCCCAGTCCTTTTTTTTTCTATAGTTTTAGTACATCATATGCTATATTAAATAGTGGCATTAGAAATACGACTCGTCCCATAAAAGTGAAGGATTCATACAGCTACTTTGTTACTATGTTAACAGAAGAATAAAAAGTTAAGGCAAGGAAAACGAAAAATTGAAAAATCACTCCCCTTGAAAAAGTTAACTAAGAAAGTTATCATAATTAACAAAACAAACTGTTAAACTACTCATTCAGCTCTTAATAAAACTGTCAATCAATATTTTTTATTTTAAGTATCAGAAGTAATCCTTGGTTACTTAGTTACCAGGAGACTTCATTAAAATTTTCTGTCATCTTCTTTCCATTAGTAAGCTAATGGTATTGTCAGGTCCAGAGTTAGTGTGATCTTGAAATTCTTGCACTTAGCTTTGTAAATCTTTTGTATTAGCTTTTATCTAATGTAGCTCTTACTATCTGCTTCTACAAATCCAAATGAGTTTAGCATTTTTGGAAAGAAAGTATAGAATAGAGTTCGGTGCAGAAAAAACACTTAAGTTTTAGACAAGTTCTTCTAATTTAGAGCTCCAAGGAAGGTTCTTGGAAATTGCTGCAGTAAAGTATAGATATTTTTATGAAACCCTAATTAATGTAACTCATCACTACAATGAGAAGAAAGTACCTAGAAACAGATTTGGCATTTTGTCGGGAACATTGTCTGCAGGTCCCTGTTTATTGGCTTAATGCAGAGAAGATGCTGCTGTAGAATACTTCTAAATTCACTCTAGGAATTCTCTGATTTTATTACTGGTGACCGGAGATTGGAGCTGTCAAACTAATGGATTCTTAGAGGCGGATTAGTTAGCTGAGACTATGCACACTCCAAGTGAGCATTAAGTCACCAGCCTGAGCTTGACTTTTTACAGATAATGGTTTTGCATAAATTATGTAAACAGCCATGAGTTACAAAAGTGGATACATTAAGCATCATTTTTGCATGATCTATTTTATGAATGGAGAGGAAGGGGTGAAGATGCAGTTATTAAAGGGATTATCTAGTTTAGAAAATCTATATTCCTATACTCCATTAGAGAATTCTAAGTAAAGAAAAAGGGCGTCCATGTTCAGGATCCTCCACCAGAGTGGAGACAGTCTTGTTTCTGAGGACCTGTCCTTCATTACACAAGAAACCTTTTAATTTGATTGGAAAGTGTAAAACAATTTCCTCTCTGGTGGCAATGAAGGGAAATTGACCATTCACATCTGATCACTGTGGTCCCAGCAGGTGAGTCATGTTGTGATCAGCTAATTAGCCAATTAAGGACCAAGCACCATAAATTAACAGCACTTGGTCCTGGGCTTTAATCCATCAAGCTGGAGCAGGTTGGGTTCTGGCTGTTAGTGACAGCCAAGGACCCTAAGGAGGGCAAAGAAGCAGTTTTTAACTGCTTCTGCCTTCTCTCTTGGAGGCTACATAGTGCTCATTGAGCTTTATGTAGTCTGCAACAGAGAAGGCAGAAACAGTTAAAAACTGCTTCTAAATAGAGAAAGTGGAAGTGTTACATCCGCTATTCAACAGAGCAAACACATGATCACTTGATGTTTCCTGTGACAGCAGAGCTGTGGGGTTCTAGCTGACCTAGATCAGCTCTGTTAGTAACTACGGTCAGTACAGGGGAAGGTTTTCCCCTGTAACTGGGACTCCTATGGATGCCCCAGTTACAGTGTAAAAGTATGAAATTTAAAAAAAAGACAACGTGAATGACCCTCAGAAATCTGATATGACGTCATCGGGGACATAGATGTTAAAAAGAATAATTACAAAAATAAGATAAAAAATTACAGAATAAAATTAAAAAAATATGTATATATAAGAAAGATAATGACCCGCCACCGATACAAACCAAAACCACTGCCAAATGTGCCCTGTAATCCGAAACTAAACAAATTATATATCAAAACATCCAAAACAAAAAAGGAACCCATTACTGTACTTTATTTAGTGTAATGTATTAGTTTTACAAATAAACAACTATAATTTGTTATTTTTTTTAGCTTTTTACCTCTAATAATACTAAAAAATGGAGAAAAGTCAGTGAAAGGAAGATACAAAACAGCCCCATATGTCACAGAAAAATAATTTTAGTAGCTGAATAAAAAAAATAGGGCTGTACAACCACCACATGGATAAAATCACTAAAAAGTGTCATTTAGGACCAAAACACCCTGGTCTTTAATGGGTTAGGGTAAGATTCTAACAAATAATAATTGACAAAAGCAGTAAACCCCTTTTATGTGAATCTGTTAATTCCAATACTGATTCATCCTAGAGCTGCACACATAGTTGAAAATCCAGGGGAACATTTAAAGTCTATACAACCCATGAACATGTTAGATAATTAGTAATGATGAGCGAACACCAAAATGTTCGGGTTCGCGTTATTCGAAACGAACTTCCCGCGATGTTCGGGTGTTCGTTTCGAATAACGAACCCCATTGAAGTCAATGGGCGACCGGAACATTTTTGTATTTCGCCGATGCTCGCTAAGGTTTTCATGTGTGAAAATCTTGGCAATTCAAGAAAATGATGGGAACGACACAGCAAGTTCTCCTCTGCCACAGCTGTAACAGCTGTGGCAGAGAAGAACGATGTTAGCCCATTGAATTCAATGGAGCCGTCAATACAGCCGACTCCACTGAATGCAATGGGCTGCCGGCGATCGCGGGATGAATTGTCGGAAAGGGGTTAAATATATAAGCCCTTTCCTGCAATTCATCCAGAAATGTGTAAAAATAAAAAATATATATATACTCACCTGGTGCCGACAGACGGAGTTCAGCGCGGCAGGCTGCAGTTCTCCTGAACTGCTCTGAACAGCTGTGAGTAGTATTCAGCAGCTGGGGATTTAAAATCCCCGCCTGCTGAATAAGATGCCTCTGAATGGTCACAGCCTGACCAATCAGAGGCCAGCCCTCACTCACACCCATTCATGAATTCATGAATGGGTGAGTGAGGGCTGCCTCTGATTGGCAGATTGCCAGTTCCATTGAATTCAATGGGCAAACATCGTTCTTCTCTGTCACAGCTGTTACAGCTGTGGCAGAGAAGAAGGATTTGTCTTCTATATGTTCTCAATGGGGTTGGCGCTGCTGCCGCCGGCCCCATTGAGCGCATATAGAAATGATTTCTCAGGGAAGAAAGTTAAAGTAACCCGAACATCCGAACATCGTGTGGTGTTCGTTACGAATAACGAACATCCCGAACACCCTAATATTCGCCCGAGCATCAAGCTCGGACGAGTACGTTCGCTCATCTCTAATAATTAGTTGTTTGTGTTAAACTCAAATGGTTCAAAATATACCAGTTGATACACATTTTTTGCCTCTTTCCTGACCTGAGATCGGGTGGACCACATGATAGGAAATAAATTGCTGATTGGTCCGGGTCTCATCAGACCTGGCTGATCTTGAGAATGAGGATCCCATGTCTCCTTCTGCCTGTCACTGCAGGGTTGCTTCTCCACCAGTGACATAAGAATGAATGGAGTGTTGGCCAAGCATGTGAGTTAGTGCTCCATTTATTTCAATGGGGATGATGGCAGTACCCAAGTGCTTGCAGCTGGGCTATCTCTGTAGTTTCATTGAATGTGAATGGAGTGTCAGCGTACTTGTGCAACCAGTGTTCCATTCAGTCTTCTTCTCACTTTGGGGGATGCAGTAAGCTTACAGCGAAAAGGACCGGAGACATAGGATTCCTGTCCTCAGGAGCAGTGGAAGTCTCAGCGGTGAGACTGCCACTGATCAACCAGTTATCCCCTGTCTTGTGGATAGGGAATAACTTGTGAACCTGGTACAACCACTTTAAGACACTGCCTTGCATATCACTATAATAATGTGTTATGTGCACTCAGGCATGGTTCAGATGATTCTTCAGAATTTTGTGTGTACATGATGAATAACACCGTTTCTAGTCATAATATGGATTGTATTCTGCATTTGTGTCAGTTTTCTCCTTTGCGGCTTCCATCTTCTCTAATTCTCAGCATTCCCTAAGGTAGTGAGTTAAGATTAACTGCTATTATATCTCACATACACAGCACGTGCAGAGAAGGGTAGATTATTCTCCCCTATCACTGTCTCGTAAACAGAGAAGCAACAGCATGAAAGGCATTATAGAGAAGTACTGAGCAGTGTAGATGTGATTTCAGTAGCTATTAGACAGTAAAACACTATTACCTGCAGCAGCATCTCTGTGTATCTATGATTCTTGCTCATTTGGCTCCTTTGCTCTTCCTCTCCCCTGTTCATAAACTTCGATTGGCAGCACGTAATCTGATTTGTCAGTAAGCTGACAAGCTGTCTAGTCTCTCAAGAGCGATTTAGCAGTGAATTCAGATTTAGTGAACAGTTCAGTAGGGGGTGGGAGGGAGAAGCCTGATAAGCAGAGAAGGAAGTATTTTTCTTTGATAAGTTAGATAAGACTGGGATCAACCAACACTGTTCGGATGTGTTGTACAGTTCTGTCAAATTAAGTGCCAGATGTGACATATGATAGACCCCAGTAATTATAATGGTTTTTTGGGGTCTTCAGCATGGCTTCTAGCATTTTTTCAGACAAAATTGTATAGCGTATTGCAATAGTTTTTCCGTTATTTTGTGCCGGATCTACGCTGGAGACTTTCTTTGTAGATGTGAACAGAGGTTTACAAAGTTTCTTACAGTCACCGGTACTATTGTTTTATGCAAAGTTTGTTGAAAGTATTGACTATTTAAAATTACAATGGTTTTCTATAAAAAAATCAAATGGAGCTCAGTTACCAAATCTCAGAATCTTCTTTCCTCCAACACTTCACATAGAGTGATCAATTTTTTAAAGCAACCATCTAATCCTGGACAAAAACAATGTCCACCCTGCTTCTCTGACTACCTGGTGCACAGTGTCCATTAGTATGCATACTTAATCTAAGACACCGCACACTGCTTTGATTGGCCAGTGCTACCCACAGAAGCAGAGCTGACTAATCAGAACAGCATGTAGTGTCTTACACCGGGCAGTTATCGCACAAAAAAATCATCGGAAACAGTTATTTTTTGGCTGTAGTCGGTCTGTGTATGCATGGCCATTTACAGAGCACTGAGCAAGAAATCACTTACTTATCGGAGTCACTTAGTTTTTAGCTCACCTAAAAACCCAGCTACTATTGGCCCACATAAACAGGCAGTCATTCATCTATGAACAACTGCCTGTTTTCAGTGAATAGAGGCGGGCAACTGGAACATATCTCCACTCCCATTCAGTGCATGACTATCACACGGTGTGAAAGCACAGGAGCGATAGTCATTGGGACAGCTGTCAGGTGCCTATGCGCCCTACAGTCATCCCATGTAAAGGTACCTTTAGACTACCGATGCCTACTAATGTAAAGTGTACATCAGGTAGTCAGAAAAGCGCCGTGGCAATCTTTTTTCTTGAGGACTGGAGAGTTCCTTTAATAACAATCAACTGCATTTTACTCCAAGAAAATTTAACAAAATGTGTCCTGATTAGAGTTGAGTGAACATACTCTGCCGGGCTCGATGCTCATTCGAGCATTAGCATACTTGATGGTGCTTATTACTCGAACGAGCATCAAGCCGTGTTCGACCCCACCCCAGCTTTTGGCCCCTCCCCGCTGTGACATGCCTGTTTTGGCCCCTCCCCGTCGCGACGCAGTGCGCGTCATTGGCAAATTTTTCAGCTGGCTTGCGAGAGAGAGAGAGAACGAACGAACCTAGGGAAAAAAAAAAAAAAAGCTTGGGACCCAGCGTCCCACATACAAATGCTCGAGTCTCCCATTGTAGTCAATGGGGTTCGTTATTTGAGTAGAGCTCTCGAATTTTACGAAAAGCTCGACTCGAATAACGCAGCATTTGGGTGCCCGCTCATCTCTAGACCTGATAAGAAAATTATGTGTACGAAATGTGGAGATTATGAGACAGATAGCAGTTCTGTGTTTTGGCGCTGTCCCTCATTAACAGACTATTATAAGGGTCTGATTAATTGTTTGACTGAGTCCCAGAGTTTGTGTATTAAGGCATACTCTTTTTGAAAAATGTCTGGAAATCACAGAATATCAATATCTAAATATTTATTTATGTAGATTATTATTATTGTAGGTTAAGTTTCGTTGTATTTCATCATGTTTTGGATCATTTATATGTATACAATTTTACAAAAAGCAATAAATAAATACACTATATGGACAAAAGTATTTGGACACTGCATGTTTTTTTTAGAAAAAGTACTTTATTATCCTATTTAGTAACGTGTCGGCCCTCCTTTTGCTTGCATTACAGTGGTAACACGTCGAGGCATACTTTCCACTAGTTCTCTGTAAGTCTGGGCAGGAATAGCTCGTCATTCCTCATGCCAGGCTGTGATTAGAGATTGCTGTGAAGATGGGCGTGGGTGGCGGATAAATGAATAGTTATTACAAAATGAGCAGCTTTTTATCTTACCCATGCCCTTCCCAGCATACCGTTCGGCAAACTCAGTATTTGCATATTTGCTGATTTTCTGCAGAGCCCAAACACTTTTGTCCATATAGTATAGTTCATTATCAATTAGAAACCAAATAAACCAAATAAGTATGCATGATGAGAAATAAGGAATGGGAAATCCAGATATATTTCATTAATATATTCAATTTCTTTGTTGAATTCACTTCATTGTTAGTTTGTTTTGTGCTTCGCGCATGCTGATTACCTGCTACCTGGAAGCCGAAACAATCGATCAATTCTAATTGATAGGTCCCTTATAGAGATGAGCGAACGTACTCGTTTCGAGTAATTACTCGATTGAGCACCGCGATTTTCGAGTACTTCAGTACTCAGGTGAAAAGATTCGGGGGGTGCCAGGGGGCGGGGGGAGGTGTGGTGGCATGGGGGGTAGCAGCGGGGAACAGGGGGGAGCCCTCTCTCTCTCCCTCTCCCCCCCACTCCCTGCTGCAACCCCCCACTCACCCACGGCGCCCCCCGAATTTTTTCGCCCAAGTACGGAAGTACTCGAAAATCGCGGTATTCGGGCGAAAAAGGGGTATGGCCGAGTACGTTCGCTCATCTCTAGTCCCTTAGGCATGCTCCAGTCTTTTGTCAAATATGGAAATCCAATGGACCCCATTATATTCAATGGAGTTCTTTCAGTTTCCATTACTAAACTTCCATCATTTTATCAGTCCAAATGGTGCAGCATGTTATTTTGCATGGCATTTTGTCCAGCATTATAGTTAAAAGGGTTCATAATAAACTACTTGTGCCTGCTGATTTTAATGAAAGCTGCCCCTGAAATTACTAGCATCTGCCACCACACAGGGGTTGGAGCTAACTGCTTCAGCTCCGCACCCATGAGTGTGGTGGCACTGACAGCAGATGCCCCGACAGCTGATCAGCTAGGGTGCCAAGTGGAGGACCCCAGCCGATCAGCTATGGATGACTTATCCTGAAAATAGGCCATCAGTAGTATTTGCCTGTAAAACCCTCTAACTTTGTAAAATAACTCACTTATATTTATTCACTGTTTACTTTTATTTTATACTTGCATAAATTACTTTGATTTAATTTATCTGTACTATCCCTATGGATTAGAATGTGCTTCATGATTGAAAATGCTATCCAGTGTACCACTTATGCATGCAGTCCTTGAACAGCCGTTCAAGGGTGCATACTGCTGTTTTAGATGCGTGCATGTTGCGTGCAGGATCTACCATATGGATGGATTGCATCTCAATGGTGAGAGTGCAGCTATGCTGGGGAAAAACATGGCTAGAAGGCTGGAAGAGTGTTCAAACTAGGCACTGCGGGAGGGCAACCACAGAGATAGAGGGCAAAATACAGTAGTCAGTGGTCTGGTACTAAGTAATTAAAATGACTGTGGAATGAGGAGTTAGTAAAGTTAAAAGGTTAATAATTAGAGATGAGCGAACACCAAAATGTTCGGGTGTTCGTTATTCGGAACGAACTTCCCGCGATGCTCGAGGGTTCGTTTCGAACAACGAACCCCATTGAAGTCAATGGGCGACCAGAGCATTTTTGTATTTCGCCGATGCTCGCTAAGGTTTTCATGTGTGAAAATCTGGGCAATTCAAGAAAGTGATGGGAATGACACAGTGACGGATAGGGCAGGCGAGGGGCTACATGGTGGGCTGCATTTCAAGTTCACAGGTCCCACTATTAAGCCACAATAGCGGCAAGAGTGCCCCCCCCCCCCCCACTGTCAGCATAAAGATCGTCCTCCTCTGGCACAGCTGTAACAGCTGTAGCAGAGAAGAACGATGTTTGCCCATTGAATTCAATGGAGCGGCAATACAGCATGTTCCACTGAATGCAATGGGCTGCCCGCGATCGCAGGATGAATGGTCGGAAAGGGGTTAAATATATAACCCCTTTCCTGCAATTCATCCAGAAATGTGTTACACTAAAAATATATACCGGCGTATAAGGCGACCGGGCGTATAAGACGACCCCCCAACTGTCACCTTATACGCCGGCAATACAGTGGAGCAAAGAATAAAAAGCATTACTTACGTTTTTAGATGATCTGCGGCGCTCCTGCAGGCTGTCACTCCCTCCTGGTCCACGGCAGAGTATTGCTTTCTCTATGAAAGGCTTTAAATCCCTGCCTCCAGAAAGACACGTGCCTTCAGCCAATCACAGCCAATGACAATGATGTCATTGAATGGCTGTGATTGGCTGTGTTTCTGGAGGCGGGGATTTCAAGCCTTGAAATCCCCGCCTCCAGAAACACAGCCAATCACAGCCATTCAATGACATCATTGTCATTGGCTGTGATTGGCTGAAGGCACGTGTCTTTCTGGAGGCAGGGATTTAAAGTCTTTCATAGAGAAAGCAATACTCTGCCGTGGACCAGGAGGGAGTGACAGCCTGCAGGAGCGCCGCAGATCATCTAAAAACGTAAGTAATGCTTTTTATTCTTTGCTCCACTGTATTACCGGCGTATAAGGTGACAGTTGGGGGGTCGTCTTATACGCCCCGTCGCCTTATACGCCGGTATATATTTTTAGTGTAACACATTTCTGGATGAATTGCAGGGAAGGGCTTATATATTTAACCCCTTTCCGACCATTCATCCTGCGATCGCCGGCAGCCCATTGCATTCAGTGGAACATGCTGTATTGCCGCTCCATTGAATTCAATGGGCAAACATCGTTCTTCTCTGCTACAGCTGTTACAGCTGTGCCAGAGAAGAAGGATTTGTCTTCTATATGTTCTCAATGGGGTCAGCGCTGCTGCCGCTGGCCCCATTGAGCGCATATAGAATGCATCCATAGCGAACCGCGGGAGGGGCAGACTTTCATATCAGGCGGACACCCGATCTCCCCAGCCACTCACAGCAGGGGGGTGGTATAGGGCTTAAACGTTGCAGGGGGAAGTTGTAATGCCTTCCCTGTCTTTATATTGGCCAAAAAAAAGCGCTAACGTCTCAGGGAAGAAAGTTTAAGTAACCCGGACACCGCATGGTGTTCGTTACGGATAACGAACATACCGAACACCCTAATATTCGCACGAATATCAAGCTCGGAAGAACACGTTCGCTCATCTCTATTAATAATGACACAGGAAATTAAAAAAATAAGTTTTTAATGAAAGTTAATTTACATGGCTACAGTTATTTCAGAAAGGATTGTAAAAACTGGAAAAGGGAGAGGGGTTTGTCTTTATGTAAGGTCCTGTTTAAAGCCCACACCATGGGAAGATATACAGAATGTGAGGGAGATGAGCATGTGGCGTCTGTATGGATAGAGATTAGAGATGAGCGAACACCAAAATGCTCGGGTGTTCGTTATTCGAAACGAACTTCCCGCGATGTTCGAGGGTTCGTTTCGAATAACGAACCCCATTGAAGTCAATGGGCGACCGGAGCATTTTTGTATTTCGCCGATGCTCGCTAAGGTTTTCATGTGTGAAAATCTGGGCAATTCAAGAAAGTGATGGGAACGACACAGCAACGGATAGGGCAGGCGAGGGGCTACATGTTGGGCTGCATCTCAAGTTCACAGGTCCCACTATTAAGCCACAATACCGGCAAGAGTGGGCCCCCCCCCCCTCCCAACAACTTTTACTTCTGAAAAGCCCTCATTAGCATGGCATACCTTTGCTAAGCACCACACTACCTCCAACAAAGCACAATCACTGCCTGCATGACACTCCACTGACACTTCTCCTGGGTTACATGCTGCCCAACCGCCCCCCCCCTCCCCCCCACAGCGCACACCAAAGTGTCCCTGCGCAGCCTTCAGCTGCCCTCATGCCACACCACGCTCATGTCTATTTAGAATTGCGTCTGCCATGACGAGGGACCGCAGGCACACACTGCAGAGGTTGGCACGGCTAGGCAGCGACCCTCTTTAAAAGTGGCGGGGCGATAGCCCACAATGCTGTACAGAAGCAATGAGAAATAGAATCCTGTGCCACCGCCATCAGGAGCTGCACACGTGGGCATAGCAATGGGGAACCTATGTGCCACACACTATTCATTCTGTCAAGGTGTCTGCATGCCCCAGTCAGACCGCGGTTTTTAATTCATAGACACAGGCAGGTACAACTCCCTATTGTGAAGTCCCTGTGGACCCACAGCATGGGTGGCTCCCTGGAACCCACCGGCGGTACACAAAAATATCCCATTGCATTGCCCAACACAGCTGAGGTAGTAATGTCGTGCTTAATGCAGGTGGGTTTCGGCCCACACTGCATGCCCCAGTCAGACTGGGGTTCTTTTCAAGTGTACAGATGTAGTAAAAACTCCGTGTGCACCTACAGCATGGGTGGCTCCCTGGAACCCACCGGCGGTACACAAAAATATCCCATTGCATTGCCCAACACAGCTGAGGTAGTAATGTCGTGCTTAATGCAGGTGGGCTTCGGCCCACACTGCATGCCCCAGTCTGACTGGGGTTCTTTTCAAGTGTACAGATGTAGTAAAAACTCCGTGTGCACCTACAGCATGGGTGGGTGCCAGGAAGCCACCGGCGGTACATAGAAATATCCCATTGCATTGCCCAACACAGCTGAGGTAACGTCAGCTGTAATGCAGGTGGGCTAAAAATTCATTTGATTACACTGTAGGCGAGGGCCCACAAAAATTGCTGTATCAACAGTACTAATGTACATCCAAAAAATTGGCCATGGCCAGCCAAGAGGGCAGGTGAAACCCATTAATCGCTTTGGTTAATGTGGCTTAAGTGGTAACTAGGCCTGGAGGCAGCCCAGTGTAACGAAAAATTGGTTCAAGTTAAAGTTCCAACACTTTTAAGCGCATTGAAACTTTTAAAAATTGTTCAGAAAAATTATTTGAGTGAGCCTTGTGGCCCTAAGAAAAATTGCCCGTTCAGCGTGATTACGTGAGGTTTCAGGAGGAGGAGCAGGAGGAGGAGGAGGAATATTAGACACAGATTGATGAAGCAGAAATGTCCCCGTTTTGGATGGTGAGAGAGAACGTAGCTTCCATCCGCGGGTGCAGCCTACGTATTGCTTACGTATCCTTGCTGTCCGCTGGTGGAGAAGAGAAGTCTGGCGAAATCCAGGCTTTGTTCATCTTGATGAGTGTTAGCCTGTCGGCACTGTCGGTTGACAAGCGGCTACGCTTATCTGCGATGATTCCCCCAGCCGCACTAAACACCCTCTCCGACAAGACGCTAGCCGCAGGACAAGCAAGCACCTCCAGGGCATACAGCGCTAGTTCAGGCCACGTGTCCAGCTTCGACACCCAGTAGTTGTAGGTGGCAGAGGCGTCACGGAGGACGGTCGTGCGATCGGCTACGTACTCCCTCACCATCCTTTTACAGTGCTCCCGCCGACTCAGCCTTGACTGGGGAGCGGTGACACAGTCTTGCTGGGGAGCCATAAAGCTGGCCAGGCCCTTAAAGACTGTTGCACTGCCTGGGATGTACATGCTGCTCGATCTCCGCACCTCCCCTGCTACCTTGCCCTCGGTACTGCGCCTTCTGCCACTAGCGCTGTCGGCTGGGAATTTTACCATCAGCTTGTCCGCAAGGGTCCTGTGGTATAGCAACACTCTCGAACCCCTTTCCTCTTCGGGAATGAGAGTGGGCAGGTTCTCTTTATAGCGTGGGTCGAGCAGTGTGTACACCCAGTAATCCGTTGTGGCCAGAATGCGTGCAACGCGAGGGTCACGAGAAAGGCATCCTAACATGAAGTCAGCCATGTGTGCCAGGGTACCTGTACGCAACACATGGCTGTCTTCACTAGGAAGATCACTTTCAGGATCCTCCTCCTCCTCCTCCTCCTCAGGCCATACACGCTGAAAGGATGACAGGCAATCAGCCGGTGTACCGTCAGCAGCGGGCCAAGCTGTCTCTTCCCCCTCCTCCTCATCCTCCTCATGCTCCTCCTCCTCCTCCTGTACGCGCTGAGAAATAGACAGGAGGGTGCTCTGACTATCCAGCGACATACTGTCTTCCACCTCACCCGTTTCCGAGCGCAAAGCAGCTGCCTTTATGCTTTGCAGGGAATTTCTCAAGATGCATAGCAGAGGAATGGTGACGCTAATGATTGCAGCATCGCCGCTCACCACCTGAGTAGACTCCTCAAAATTACCAAGGACATGGCAGATGTCTGCCAACCAGGCCCACTCTTCTGAAAAGAATTGAGGAGGCTGACTCCCACTGCGCCGCCCATGTTGGAGTTGGAATTCGACTATAGCTCTACGCTGTTCATAGAGCCTGGCCAACATGTGGAGCGTAGAGTTCCACCGTGTGGGCACGTCGCACAGCAGTCGGTGCACTGGCAGCTTAAAGCGATGTTGCAGGGTGCGCAGGGTGGCAGCGTCCGTGTGGGACTTGCGGAAATGTGCGCAGAGCCGGCGCGCCTTTACGAGCAGGTCTGACAAGCGTGGGTAGCTTTTCAGAAAGCGCTGAACCACCAAATTAAAGACGTGGGCCAGGCATGGCACGTGCGTGAGGCTGCCGAGCTGCAGAGCCGCCACCAGGTTACGGCCGTTGTCACACACGACCATGCCCGGTTGGAGGCTCAGCGGCGCAAGCCAGCGGTCGGTCTGCTGTGTCAGACCTTGCAGCAGTTCGTGGGCCGTGTGCCTCTTATCTCCTAAGCTGAGTAGTTTCAGCACGGCCTGCTGACGCTTGCCCACCGCTGTGCTGCCACACCGCGCGACACCGACTGCTGGCGACATGCTGCTGCTAACACATCTTGATTGCGAGACAGAGGTTGCGGAGGAGGAGGAGGGTGCTTTAGTGGAGGAAGCATACACCTCTGCAGATACCACCACCGAGCTGGGGCCCGCAATTCTGGGGGTGGGTAGGACGTGAGCGGTCCCAGGCTCTGACTCTGTCCCAGCCTCCACTAAATTCACCCAATGTGCCGTCAGGGAGATGTAGTGGCCCTGCCCGCCTGTGCTTGTCCACGTGTCCGTTGTTAAGTGGACCGTGGCAGTAACCGCGTTGGTGAGGTCGCGTACAATGTTGCGGGAGACGTGGTCGTGCAGGGCTGGGACGGCACATCGGGAAAAGTAATGGCGACTGGGAACTGAGTAGCGCGGGGCCGCCGCCTCCATGATACTTTTGAAGGACTCCGTTTCCACAACCCTATACGGCAGCATCTCTAGGCTGATGAATTTTGCTATGCGGACGGTTAACGTTTGAGCATGCGGGTGCGTGGCGGCGTACTTGCGATTGCGCTCCAACAGTTGCGCAAGCGACGGCTGGACGGTGCGCTGAACTACACTGGTGGATGGGGCCGAGGACAGCGGAGGTGAGGGTGTGGGTGCAGGCCATGAGGCGGTAGTGCCCGTGTCCTGAGAGGGGGGTTGCATCTCAGTGGCAGGTTGGGGCACAGGGGGAGAGGCAGGGGTGCAAACCGGAGGCGGTGAACGGCCTTCGTCCCACCTTGTGGGGTGCTTGGCCATCATATGTCTGCGCATGCTGGTGGTGGTGAGGCTGTTGGTGTTGACTCCCCGGCTGAGCTTTGCGCGACAAAGGTTGCACACCACTGTTCGTCGGTCGTCAGGCGTCTCTGTGAAAAACTGCCAGACCTTAGAGCACCTCGGCCTCTGCAGGGTGGCATGGCGCGAGGGTGCGCTTTGGGAAACAGTTGGTGGATTATTCGGTCTGGCCCTGCCTCTACCCCTGGCCACCGCACTGCCTCTTGCAACCTGCCCTGCTGATGCCCGTGCCTCCCCCTCTGAAGACCTGTCCTGTGTAGGCGTTGCACACCAGCTGGGGTCAGTCACCTCATCGTCCTGCTGCTCTTCCTCTGAATCCTCTGTGCGCTGCTCCCTCCCTTACTGCCCTTACTACTACCTCACTGCAAGACAACTGTGTCTCATCGTCATCGTCCTCCTCACACACAGAAAGTTCTTGAGACAGTTGGCGGAAGTCCCCAGCCTCTTCCCCCGGACCCCGGGAACTTTCGAATGGTTGGGCATCAGTGACGATAAACTCCTCTGGTGGGAGAGGAACCACTCCTGCCCAATCTAAGCAGGGGCCCGAGAACAGTTCCTGGGAGTGTTCCCGCTCCTGAGCAGGTGTCATTGTAGTGGAGTGAGGAGGCTGGGAGGAAGGAGGAGCAGCAGACAGAGGATTCTGATTTGCAGCAGTGGACGGCGCAGAACTGCGGGTGGACGATAGGTTGCTCGAAGCACTTTCTGCCATCCAGGACAGGACCTGCTCACACTGCTCATTTTCTAATAACCGTCTCCCGCGTGGACCCATTAATTGGGCGATGAATGTGGGGACGCCAGAAACGTGCCTCTCTCCTAATCGCGCAGCAGTCGGCTGCGACACACCTTGATCAGGAGCTCGGCCTGTGCCCACACCCTGACTTGGCCCTCCGCGTCCTCGGCCGCGTCCACGTCCTCTAGGCCTACCCCTACCCCTCAGCATGCTGTATTACCAGTGATTTGATTTCACAGGCAGGAAATAAATTGGCGCAAGACTGCAGGCCAAATATAATTTTTTCCCTTTTTTGAAAACGAAAGGCCCCACTGCCTCTATTGAATGAATAATCTAAGTTTAATAACTGTGCTGTGTCCCTGCTAATGTGTCACAGAACTTGAGGGTAGCAGAGTTATTAACTCTGGCAGAGCTGGTATTTTTTTCCCAATTAAGGAAAGCAAATGGCGAAGCCAGCAGTAAACCGTAGCTGGGTGTGTCTGATTTTTTAACGTTGTACACGCAGCTCACACGTGTCCACAGCCCTTAGGACGGACAGAGGCAGGACAAATAGATTTCGTTTCCCTTTTTTTACACCAAAAGGACCCACTGCGTATATTCAATGAATAATCTAAGTTTAATAACTGTGCTGTGTCCCTGCTAATGTGTCACAGAACTTGAGGGTAGCAGAGTTATTAACTCTGGCAGAGCAGGTATTTTTTTCCCAATTAAGGAAAGCAAATGGCGAAGCCAGCAGTAAACCGTAGCTGGGTGCGTCAGATTTTTTAACGTTGTACACGCAGCTCACACGTGTCCACAGCCCTTAGGACGGACAGAGGCAGGACAAATAGATTTCGTTTCCCTTTTTTTACACCAAAAGGACCCACTGCGTATATTCAATGAATAATCTAAGTTTAATAACTGTGCTGTGTCCCTGCTAATGTGTCACAGAACTTGAGGGTAGCAGAGTTATTAACTCTGGCAGAGCAGGTATTTTTTTCCCAATTAAGGAAAGCAAATGGCGAAGCCAGCAGTAAACCGTAGCTGGGTGCGTCTGATTTTTTAACGTTGTACACGCAGCTCACACGTGTCCACAGCCCTTAGGACGGACAGAGGCAGGACAAATAGATTTCGTTTCCCTTTTTTTACACCAAAAGGACCCACTGCGTATATTCAATGAATAATAACTGTGTTGTGGCCCTGCCTACACAATTCTTTCCCTGTAGTATCAATGGAGGGTGCAATGCTCTGCAGAGGCGATTTTGAGAAAAAAAAAAATATGCAGCACAGCTAACAGCAGCCAGCACAGTACTGCACACGGTTAAATATGGCCCTAGAAAGGACCGTTGAGGTTCTTGAAGGCTACACTCACTCCTAACACTCTCCCTGCCTATCCAACACTTCTGTCCCTAATGCCGGGTGCAACGCTCTGCAGAGGCGATTTTGAGAGAAAAAAAAAAAAGGCACTGCTAACAGCAGCCAACACACAGGTATTACTGGCCCTAATAAGGATCTTTGGGGTTCTTGAAGCCTACACTAACTGCTATTTCTCTCCCTACAGCAGCTCCGGTACCAGCAGCACTGTCCCTCATCTAACTCACAAGGCATCTGAGGCGAGCCGCGGGAGGGGCCGACTTTTATATTCGGGTGACATCTGATCTTCCCAGCCACTCACAGCAGGGGGGTGGTATAGGGCTTGAACGTCACAGGGGGAAGTTGTAATGCCTTCCCTGTCTTTCAATTGGCCAGAAAAGCGCGCTAACGTCTCAGGGAAGGAAGTGAAAGTAACCCGAACACCGCATGGTGTTCGTTACGAATAACGAACATCCGGAACACCCTAATATCCGCACGGATATCAAGCTTGGACGAATACGTTCGCTCATCTCTAATAGAGATACATAGAAATAAAGCAAGAATAAAATCCTAATAGGGGCTTGCTATAAGAAACCAAATATAACAGAAACCACTGAAAATCTATTACTAGGGCAAGTAGATGAAGCAGCAAATCACAATGATGTAATTATTATGGGGAGACTTCAACTATCCGGATATAAACTGGGAAGCTGAAATCTATGGATCTCATAAAGGTAATAAGTTTCTGTCAATAACTAAAGATAATTACCTTATCCAACTTGTATAGAACTCAAATAGAAGTAATAATATTAACCAACAGACCTGACAGAAAAACAAAGTTGCAGTCTGGAGGACACCTGGGAAATAGTGACCATATTATAATAATTTTCCACTTGTCTTTCAATGGAGTGTTTTCTCAGGGAAGCACAAAAATCCTGAACTTCAAGAAGGCGAACAGTACAGACAATAAATGGGAAAATTTTTAAAGCATCTTAAATGTTCACTGTGAGAGGTACATACCTTACAGGATAAAAGGGTTAGCAACAGGAGAAAACGGATGTGGTTAAATAAAGATGTAAAAGGGGCAATAACCAAATTAAATAAATTAATTCTTATATGTAAGGACTCTATAGTGATGAGGTCTGTTCCATTGGATTGGCACAAAGCAAATCCCATAATTAAAAAAAGAGGTCTAAAAGCATACCTGGAAACTACAGTAAGTCTTACTTATATTGTGGGTAAAATGTTTGAAGGGTGTCTAAGATTGGAAGGGGTATCATCTCTCCTTCAGGAGAGCACCAAGAAGGTGCGTGAGGAGACTTATAAGGCCGTCCATGCTCCTCTGGGTAATATACAAATAAGGAAGATGGAACAACACCTCTGCAGTGCCACCTATTGGATGGTGGCATTCCTTCAAAGCAATGCTTGAGCCTTTATACAGATTTGCAGAGCAATGATTGAGAATTGGAAACCAAGCCAGAACCCATACAGAAACAGCTGTTTTGGGGGTTTTGCCCCTCATCAGTGCGCAGTAGGATTCTGGCTTGGCTAGTGAGAGGCATGTGATGTGGATCGGGAGGGGTAACATCTCTTCTTAGGGAGAGCACCAAGAAGGTGAGTGAGGAAACTTATAAGGCCACCCACACTCCTCTGGGTAATATACAGGGCTTTCTAAGAGATGCTATCCTGGAGTATCTCAAGGAAAATAGCTGTATAACTACATATCAGCATGGGTTTATGAGGGTTGGCTCCTGTAAAACCAATTTGATCAGCTGCTATGAGGAGGTAAGTTCTAGACTGGACCGGGGAGAGTCATTGAATCCTGTGTATCTGGACTTTTCCAAAGGGTTTGATACTGTGCTGCATAATTGGGTTGGTATATAAAATGAGAATGCTTGGTCTGGGCAATAATGTGCAGATAACTGGCTTGATGATAGAAAGCAGAGGGTGGTTATTAATGGTACATACTCTGATTGGGTCACGTTACTAGTTGGGTACCCTAGGGGTCAGTTTGGGGCCCTATTCTTTTTAATATATTTATTAATGACCTGGTAGAAGGATTGTGCAGTAAAATAATAATATTAATATTTATTGATATAGCGCCAATATATTCCACAGCACTTACAAAACAGGGGAGAACAGATGCAAAAAAACAAAGATACAAAAACCATAGTTACATCTAGTAATCAATTGATGGAAACAGTAGGGGTGAGGCTCCTGCTCCAATGAGCTTACATACTACAAATAATTGATTGATACAGAAGGTAAAGGTGCTGGAGTTTTGCAAGGTATGGCGAGTTGGAGAGTGTGGGATGCTATACTTATAGACATTGGTCAGACTTAAGCCGTGTGGTGGTTGAAGAGGCCGGTTGATTGGGGTTAGCAGGTATGAATATTTGCAGATGATCTGAAACTGTACAGTTATTAACACAAAAGAGGACCATACATGATTGCAAGTCAATCTAGATTAGTAAGAGACTTGGGCAGAAATATGGAAAATGAGGTTTAACACTGATAAATGTAAGGTTATGCAGGGTAATACATGCCACCATTGCATACTAAATGGGAAACCACTGAGCAAAACTGACAGAAGAGCTTGGAGAGTTTAGTTCACTGTAAACTTGACTGGAGCAACCAGTGTCAGGCAGCTGCTGCCAACCCAACTAGGATCACAGGGTGCATCAAAAGAGGTCTAGGGGCACATGACGAGAACATTGTTCTTCCTGTTTACAAACCACTAGTCACACTACACATGAATCAAAATTGGGGAACATTTAGTTTTCAAAAAATGGCTAAGGGACAACCTAGTAAATATGTATACATTGTGGCAAGTGGGGTTACTCGTCTGTGGATTGTTGACCTCTCAGACTGGAATAGACACCACATATGCATACAGAAGCTCTAAAGACAGGATTTCACTTTAAATCTGGTGCCTGCCAGTTTTATTCCACAGCACATAGCACGGCATATACAGCATATCACACAATGCTCAGGGTTCATCACTCATAGGGTCACTGTCACTAACCCCACCGGCATCTAGAGGGCGTCCTCCCCATTCAGACTAGCGATGCTGCCAGAACTGATCTGCACTGGAACTCAGGCTCCCAGTCCTATGCGGCATCACTCACCGTCTTTGTGGCTAGCTGCCAGCTTTTTTCCCCTCCCCCTAAGTGTGGCAGGAAGTGAGACTTCTATGTTGCTTCCTGCCACAGCCATAGATGTTAATCCTTTCTATTTTAGCAGCCAAAATGCCTGTATAGCAGCCTCTGCAGGCCATTCTATATACTACACTGCTACAACATATATCAATACAGAGATCTCTCCCATGAGCTATTTGTACCCATGACTTTGACTCTACATCTAGAGGAAAAAAGGTTTCTACATCAACATAAAAGGAGGTTCCTTACTGTAAGAGCAGTGAAACTATGGAACGCTCTGCCTAAGGATGTGGTGATGGCTAATTCACTAAATGAGTTAAGAGGGGCTAAGATGTTTTTCTTAAGTGTAACAATATTACATGTTACAGTCACTGATTAGTTCATAATTCAATAATTTTTTATTGGAAATTTAAGGCATAAACCAACAAAGCACAAATATGCTTACTAAGCATTACGGAATGCAGAAGCTCATAAGAACAAAACAAGCCAAAGAATACCTTGGCATTACTTAGGTGAGATTACACAACTCAAAACAGCATCAGGTTTGTGGGAAGAAACAAAATACCAAGTAACAGAGTGAGAGAAGACGCTTTAGGGAGAGAATTGTACTCTATATGGGCTCCACATTTCTTGATATTTTGAAGTTACATTATTTAAAAGGGCCAATATTTTCTCGTAGATACTATGTTTTCAAATTAAACAGATTAGATCTTTGATAGATGGGCCTCAGATTTCCAATTTTTGGTGATAAGCAGTTTGTTTCCCAGTTGGATATGGCCTATTAATTTTTTGTATGTTGGGTAAACTGTGTTGGTATCAATAAGCAATAAAGCGAGTTTTGGGTCTAAAGAAATAGTTAGATTTGTAACCTTTTTGATAAGTGCTTATACTTCCTTACAATAAGGATTGATCAGCAGACAGGACCAGAAGATTTGTGACAAGGTGCCGGTGTATCCACAGTGCCTCCAGCAATCAGCAACTCACTGATTATTTTAAAAGGGTTCTTGATCCAGGGATTAATTCTAATTGCCATATTAGCAGTTAGGAAGGACTTTCTTCCCTAAAATGACAAAAATGGGCTTCTACCGTATTGTTTTTTTTGTCTTCCCTGATTTGATATTGCCAGATAATAGGATGAAATGGATGGACCAATGTCTTCTTTTAGCCTTACAAACTATGTTACTATGTAATGCCATGTATCTACTACACAGCTTCCCCTGGCAATAACAGCTGATCAGCAGGGTAAAAAAAGTCAGACCTATACCCTTCAGCCAGCTTCTTTTTGAGAAAAGCTTTCTCCCTGTGCTTTAAGAGAAATGATACAAAGGACTGCATGTCCATGATAGAAAAACACAAAACAAAAAAGACATGATAATATACTGTACTTAGCACATTTTCCAGAGATTTATTGACATAGACTAAATGTGAAGTCATGGAGGGCTTCCAAAAGACGTGCTTGTCTCTTCAGAAAAGTGGCAGCTGACAGGCACAGTTGACATTCATAATGACAGAGTGTAGTTTGCAGAAGATAGATTTTTATTTATCTGTGTTATGAGCTTTAAAGAGTTTCAAGTTTTAAAGTAAGTAGTTGATGAATACAGAGCAGCATTAATTTGACAGATGCTTTACTTTCAAATTAGTGCCTCCAAGAAGTGTAGATCTCAAGAAAAGCTTGTAGGATCCAGAGACTAAACTTCACAACTTTTGAAGATGTAGTTTTTGATATGGGATTGAAACATGTTTTACTCTTTGTTAGTTAATGCCCCTTCTACACTAGTTTGCACGAACGTACGAGCGAGTGAAGTCACTTCTAATTTGTTGGCAGTTGTTCACACTCGTGAAGATTGTTTAGCTAGGTAGATCATCATTGAGAATTGTTCACTTCTCATTCAAAGCTCTCGGTCAGATCTCATCCATTTATTATTTTACTCTATCTCCGTTGACCTATTAGTATACTAGCATAGCCATCGGTCCTGATCTAGCAGGAATGAGGGAAACAGTGTAGAGGGAGTAAGAAAGGGAAAAGGAATGAGGAAATAGGAAAGGAGACAAACTCATTGAGGAAACAACTATTGACTGAATTTAGTAACTTGTTTAGTGGCTAGTCTAGTGTAGAGATTGAGCCTATTATCGATATCAGTTGATCAAACTCTTCAAATAGAAGGGGTAGGGGGCACTGCCACCAAGGGGAGAGAATACCTAGTAGTCCTTAAACCTCTCCCTCTGTGGATTATAGGAGACCAGGTTGGTTTTTACTTTACCTGAGTCGTGATCTTCCTTCTTGCTCACATCAAAGGCTAACACATTTTTTGTCGGACATGATTGGGTGTTAAGTCTGCATGTTTGGTGCATTATACTATCTGAGGTTATCATAGCCCCTGAGGAACTTACCTCGAGTGTAGGGATGATGTGCTGTGGGGAGTCAATAAAAATGTTATGGCCCCTCCCCACTTTACCACTTCCTGCTGTGACGTGCCAAGCGTGCGCACGTCTACAGCAATATCTGGCTGGAGGAGAGAGAGAGAGAGAGAGAGAGAGAGAGAGAGAAAAGGCTCAACACTCGGCGGGTCCATTAGAAAAATGCTCGAGTCTCCGATTGATTTCAATGGGGTTCGTTACTTGGACAGATCTCTCGAATATTACAAAAAGCTTGGGTCGAATAACAAGAACCCGAGCATTTTGGTGCTTGCTCATCTCTAATTAAAAGTTATATTTTATGTATTATTCCAGTCAGTGAGAAAAACTTATTCAGAGCTTCACATTCGCCAACAAAAAATGCACAATAGCTCACATTTATTGCGCATTTCTGTTCATTTGAGTAAAAATGGGCCTTTAGGCTTAACCTGGCAGGCACCTATCCCTCTCTCCCATTGGTAATAATTTTGCTTGGCCATTGGAGCTCCACTAGTTAGCAATACAGACAAGAGAATTGTACTCCTGTTAATGAACATTACTTTTGGTACGCTATGAACCTTTTTTTCCAACTATATGTTAATTACATTTTTCTAAAAAAAAAAATATACGTATCTCGGGGAATGCAGAAGAGAAAAAGGCACAAGGGGAGCATTGTACTGAGCATAGTCATAAAAACAATGCATAACAATCTTCTTCAAATATGCAATAGAAAGAGGTGAATAGATATCAGGGCTGTGAAAAACATTTTACACAGGCTTCTCAATAAAACAGTTTGCAGCATGAAGTCTATAGCACTGCATTAAAGATGAGTTACTATGCAAAAGACTACGTTTGTGCAAATTTATCTGTATTGTGGATAAAGGCTATCAAATATTTCATGGGTTAAAGGTCTTTGATGTCTGAATAAAGGACAGCTTTGGAGGGTGTAGTCGAGAATAAACCTATAAGGCATTTTGCTACACTTAATGTGTGGAATGGTAGCCTGGCATTGGGTTTTCCAAAGTATTTAGTGGGCACATTTATAAGGTAGATTAGTGAATATAGGGCAATGGAAAAATGAAATATATCTCAAAGTAACGTGTTGACTGGCTTTGAAAAAAACGACCAATTATTGAACATCCCAGAATATATGATATGATGAACCCCTTGCACAGCTGCAGCGCCAACATATCAAGATGATGGGATTAAGCTTTTGAAGGAGCTTTGAAGTGTGATTCCAGATCAAATTTAATTTTGGTTTTCTTCATGCAATGCACTTAGGGAGCTTTTAGCCACCATGGACCCAATTACCCCTGAAAGTTCATGTGGAAATTCATTCCAAAGTTTTCTTTCCCTGCGCTTATGCTTATGTTTATGTAGAGGGGCAACACTATTCAAAGATAAGGCCTTAGGGCCCTTTTACACTGAAGGATTACACTGTACAACGAATTAAGAAAAAAATCATAACAGAAAGTAATTGATATGTTTCTGTAAAATTAAAACCTGCTGATTACACGGGTAAACTTGAATAATAGCAGCGCGTCTCAGTTTCAAGTTATGAACCATTTCCTTTATTTAAGATGATTACAGTTTGGACATACCGAAATTACTATTCAACGGTTTTTGGTGGAAAATGACGGTTGGATCTTGACTTCCTCCTGTAAGAAGCGTTACTTTCCCTCTGTAATTACCAGAAAAGTCGTCTATCATATTCGGATTGTACTTCTCTTTGTAACGGTCTTCAATGACTAAGATCTGTTGTGTGTGTAATACGTAGTGAATAGAACCCATTGACTTCAATGGGTTTGTTCACAAGAGTGTATTTTTTCACACCATGTACAATTGTGTGAAATAATACATAGTACGACCTTGTTGGGGCGTATCCACACTGCAATAAGCTATTGAAGTGAATGAGCGGGCACAAATATGCAGTGAGTATGCAGGAAACCTGCTTATTTGAACACCATTTCAATGAGCCTGTCTGCGTTCTTTTTTGTGTTCTTTTTTCATGTGCAAATATGAAATGTATTTGTGTACTTAAAAACATGCCAGAGTAGGCGAAAAATGTGAGCGTAAGCGATTTTTTGTCCTTCAAATACATATGGCATTTGCATGACTGAAATGTACTTATGTCAAAGGGAATAAGCCCCAAAAGTGAGCCCCACAGCGGCCTCAGTAGTAATAGTGACCCCCACAGCGGCCTCAGTAGTAATAGTGACCCCCATAGTGGCCCCAGTAGTAATAGTGTCCCGTATATTAGCCCGAGTAGTAATAGTGACCACCATAGTAGTCCCAGGGATGCTGCCCAGCCAGAGACCAAAAGCAACCCCCCTGTTGGATCAGGAATAGGTAATCTGGCATCATGAGGCACAGGTTTTATTGCAGAAGGTATATCTGGATACAGAATGTTATCTTTCTGTTTACTGGAGAAACCTTTGGTATTTGTCATGCATACATAACAGTCAGTATGGTGGTCTCCTTGTTCTCGCCATGCCATCTACTCTTGCCTTTCAGGCACTGTGTGAGATGAGTGTTACATGACACACAGATAATGTGCGCTGCCACTTCTTATCTTGGTCACCAAGCTTTATTCTGAAATACTTGTGATAGGCCCGTTTTATCAAGGATGTTATTTACCTCCTCTGTGTCTTTGCTGTGAACTATTCGCAAACGTATCAGAAATCGTATGGGTTGATCAGAAATTCACGATGCTCAGCCATATTGTTATTAAATTTTGAAAAATAGTCCAGTTTAACCAATGAAAAATAAAAACAAAGTTCATTACTACAAGTTACTGGTGGATGATCTGCAGCGTTTCCATCACATTGAAACATGCCCTATATGTTACAAAAACCTACCCCTATAGTGTTCAGTCAGCATGGTGTGTAACAGTGATTAAGAATTAGTTGCTAGAGATGAGCGAGCACTAAAATGCTCGGGTGCTCATTACTCGGGACGAAATTATCCCGATGCTCGAGGGTTTGTTTCGAGTAACGAACCCCATTGAAGTCAATGGGCGACCCGAGCATTTTTGTATATCGCCGATGCTCGCTAAGGTTTTCATTTGTGAAAATCTGGGCAATTCAAGAAAGTGATGGGAACGAGACAGCAACGGATAGAGCAGGCGAGGGGCTACATGTTGGGCTGCATCTCAAGTTCCCAGGTCCCACTATTAAGCCACAATAGCGGCAAGAGTGGGCCCCCCCCCCAACAATTTTTACTTCTGAAAAGCCCTCATTAGCAATGCATACCTTAGCTAAGCACCACACTACCTCCAACAAAGCACAATCACTGCCTGGATGACACTCCGCTGCCACTTCTCCTGGGTTACATGCTGCCCAACCCCCCCCCCCCCCCCTGCACGACCCAGTGTCCACAGCGCACACCAAATTGTCCCTGCGCAGCCTTCAGCTGCCCTCATGCCACGCCACACTCATGTCTATTTATAAGTGTGTCTGCCATGAGGAGGAACCGCAGGCACACACTGCAGAGGGTTGGCATGGCTAGGCAGCGACCCTCTTTAAAAGGGGCGGGGCGATAGCCCACAATGCTGTACAGACGCAATGAGAAATATAATCCTGTACCACCGCCATCAGGAGCTGCACACGTTGGCATAGCAATGGG
Source organism: Eleutherodactylus coqui (assembly GCF_035609145.1). Lineage (NCBI taxonomy): Eukaryota > Metazoa > Chordata > Amphibia > Anura > Eleutherodactylidae > Eleutherodactylus > Eleutherodactylus coqui. Next base: position 242,974,455 of record NC_089839.1, on the reverse strand, counting down.
GAACCTATGTGCCACACACTATTCATTCTGTCAAGGTGTCTGCATGCCCCAGTCAGACCGCGTTTTTTTATAAATAGTCACAGGCATGTACAACTTCGCAATGGGAATTCCGTATGCACCCACAGCATGGGTGGCTCCCTGGAACCCACCGGCGGTACATAAATGTATCCCATTGCATTGCCCATCACAGCTGAGGTAATGTCGTGCTTAATGCAGGTGGGCTTCGGCCCACACTGCATGCCCCAGTCAGACTGGGGTTCTTTAGAAGTGGACACATGCAGTTACAACTCCGTGTGGACCGACAGCATGGGTGGGTGCCAGGAAGCCACCGGCGGTACATAAATATATCCCATTGCAGTGCCCAGCACGCTTGCCCACTGCTGTGCTGCCGTGCCGCGCGACACCGACTGCTGGCGACGTGTTGCTGCTGACACATCTTGATTGCGAGACAGAGGTTGCGTAGGAGGAGGAGGAGGAGGGTGGTTTAGTGGAGGAAGCATACACCGCCGCAGATACCACCACCGGACACAATTCGGGGGGTGGGTAGGACGTGAGCGGTCCCAGGCTCTGACTCTGTCCCAGCCTCCACTAAATTCACCCAATGTGCCGTCAGGGAGATATAGTGGCCCTGCCCGCCTGTGCTTGTCCACGTGTCCGTTGTTAAGTGGACCTTGGCAGTAACCGCGTTGGTGAGGGCGCGTACAATGTTGCGGGAGACGTGGTCGTGCAGGGCTGGGACAGCACATCGGGAAAAGTAGTGGCAACTGGGAACCGAGTAGCGCGGGGCCGCCGCCGCCATCATGCTTTTGAAAGCCTCCGTTTCCACAAGCCTATACGGCAGCATCTCCAGGCTGATCAATTTGGCAATGTGCACGTTTAACGCTTGAGCGTGCGGGTGCGTGGCGGCGTACTTGCGCTCGCGCTCAAACAGTGGCGCTAGCGACGTCTGGACGCAGCGCTGAGAGACATTGCTGGATGGGGTGGAGGACAGCAGAGGTGAGGGTGTGGGTGCAGGCCAGGAGACGGTAGTGCCTGTGTCCTCAGAGGGGGGTTGGATCTCAGTGGCAGGTTGGGGCACAGGGGGAGAGGCAGTGGTGCAAACCGGAGGCGGTGAACGGCCTTCGTCCCACCTTGTGGGGTGATTGGCCATCATATGCCTACGCATGCTGGTGGTGGTGGCTCCCCAGCTGATCTTGGCGCGACAAAGGTTGCACACCACTGTTCGTCGGTCATCAGGCGTCTCTGTGAAAAACTGCCACACCGTAGAGCACCTTGACCTCTGCAGGGTGGCATGGCGCGAGGGGGCGCTTTGGGAAACAGTTGGTGGATTATTCGGTCTGGCCCTGCCTCTCCCCCTGGCCACCGCACTGGCTCGGCCTGTGCCCACACCCTGACTTGGGCCTCCGCGTCCTCGTCCGCGTCCACGTCCTATAGGCCTACCCCTACCCCTCAGCATGGTGTATTACCAGTAGTGCAGAAACAGAACGCTGTAATTAAATGTGCCGCTTATTGGCCTGTGGTTGGAGGCTGACTTTGCTTATGGAACGCCAGGAAATAATTTTGCGCAAGCCTGCTGTAACACTTAGCTGGCTGCGTATGAATTAGGAGGACTACTACACCCAGCACAGACCCAGAACACTGAGGACAGTCACAGGCAGCCCAAATAGATTTTTTTCCCCAAATGTTTTTGCAAAGGCCCACTGCCTATATTCAATAAATATATCTCTTCTCTCTCTGCGTCACCGCTACTGGCCCTGGAGTATGTCAAATAACTGCAGAGTGTTGCACTGTGGACTGGAATACAGCAGTGATTTAACAGCCAACACAGAGCCAGGAAATAATTTTGCGCAAGCTTGCTGTAACACTTAGCTGGCTGCGTAGGAATTAGGAGGACTACTACCCCCAGCAGAGACCCAGTACACTGAGGACAGTCACAGGCAGCCCAAATAGATTTTTTTCCCCAAATGTTTTTGCAAAGGCCCACTGCCTATATTCAATAAATATATCTCTTCTCTCTCTGCGTCACCGCTACTGGCCCTGGAGTATGTCAAATAACTGCAGAGTGTTGCACTGTGGACTGGAATACAGCGGTGATTTAACAGCCAACACAGAGCCAGGAAATAATTTTGCGCAAGCCTGCTGTAACACTTAGTGCAGCCTACGTATTGTTTAGGTACCGCTGCTGTCCGCTGGTGGAGAAGAGAAGTCTGGGGAAATCCAGGCTTTGTTCATCTTTATGATTGTAAGCCTGTCGGCACTGTCGGTTGACAGGCGGGTACGCTTATCCGTGATGATTCCCCCAGCCGCACTAAACACCCTCTCTGACAAGACGCTAGCCGCAGGACAAGCAAGCACCTCCAGGGCATACAGCGCGAGTTCAGGCCACGTGTCCAGCTTCGACACCCAGTAGTTGTAGGGGGCAGAGGAGTCACGGAGCACGGTCGTGCGATCGGCTACGTACTCCCTCACCATCCTTTTACAGTGCTCCCGCCGACTCAGCCATGACTGGGGAGCGGTGACACAGTCTTGCTAGGGAGCCATAAAGCTGTCAAAGGCCTTGGACAGTGTTCCCCTGCCTGTGCTGTACATGCTGCCTGATCTCCGCGCCTCCCCTGCTACCTGGCCCTCGGAACTGCGTCTTCTGCCACTAGCGCTGTCGGATGGGAATGTTACCATCAGTTTGTCCGCCAGGGTCCTGTGGTATAGCATCACTCTCGAACCCCTTTCCTCTTCGGGTATGAGAGTGGAAAGGTTCTCCTTATACCGTGGGTCGAGCAGTGTGTACACCCAGCAATCTGTAGTGGCCAGAATGCGTGTAACGCGAGGGTCACGAGAAAGGCATCCTAACATGAAGTCAGCCATGTGTGCCAGGGTACCTGTACGCAACACATGGCTGTCCTCACTAGGAAGATCACTTTCAGGATCCTGCTTCTCCTCCTCCTCCTCCTCCTCAGGCCATACACGCTGAAAGGATGACAGGCAAGCAGCATGGGTACCCTCAGCAGTGGGCCAAGCTGTCTCTTCCCCCTCCTCCTCATGCTCCTCCACCTCCTCCTCCTCCTCCTCAACACACTGAGATATAGACAGGAGGGTGCTCTGACTATCCAGCGACATACTGTCTTCCCCCGCCTCCGTTTCCGAGCGCAAAGCGTCTGCCTTTATGCTTTGCAGGGAACTTCTCAAGAGGCATAGCAGAGGAATGGTGACGCTAATGATTGCAGCATCGCCGCTCACCATCTGGGTAGACTCCTCAAAGTTTCCAAGGACCTGGCAGATGTCTGCCAACCAGGCCCACTCTTCTGTAAAAAATTGAGGAGGCTGACTCCCACTGCGCCACCCATGTTGGAGTTGGTATTCCACTATAGCTCTACGCTGCTCATAGAGCCTGGCCAACATGTGGAGCGTAGAGTTCCACCGTGTGGGCACGTCGCACAGCAGTCGGTGCACTGGCAGATTAAATCGATGTTGCAGCGTCCGTGTTGGAGTTGCGGAAATGTGCACTGAGCCGGCGCACCTTTCCGAGCAGGTCTGACAAGCGTGGGTAGCTTTTCAGAAAGCGCTGAACCACCAAATTAAAAACATGGGCCAGGCATGGCACGTGCGTGAGGCTGCCGAGCTGCAGAGCCGCCACCAGGTTACGGCCGTTGTCACACACGACCATGCCCGGTTGGAGGCTCAGCGGCGCAAGCCAGCGGTCGGTCTGCTCTGTCAGACCCTGCAGCAGTTCGTGGGCCGTGTGCCTCTTCTCTCCTAAGCTGAGTAGTTTCAGCACGGCCTGCTGACGCTTGGCCACCGCTGTGCTGCCACGCCGCGTGACACCGACTGCTGGCGACGTGCTGCTGCTGAAACATCTTGATTGCGAGACAGAGGTTGCGTAGGAGGAGGAGGAGGAGGGTGGTTTACTGGAGGAAGCATACACCGCCGCAGATACCAGCACCGAGCTGGGGCCCGCAATTCTGGGGGTGGGTAGGACGTGAGCGGTCCCAGGCTCTGACTCGGTCCCAGCCTCCACTAAATTCACCCAATGTGCCATCAGGGACATATAGTGGCCCTGCCCGCCTGTGCTTGTCCACGTGTCCGTTGTTAAGTGGACCTTGGCAGTAACCGCGTTGGTGAGGGCGCGTACAATGTTGCGGGAGACGTGGTCGTGCAGGGCTGGGACGGCACATCGGGAAAAGTAGTGGCGACTGGGAACCGAATAGCGCGGGGCCGCCGCCGCCATCATGTTTTTGAAAGCCTCCATTTCCACAAGCCTATACGGCAGCATCTCCAGGCTGATCAATTTGGCTATGTGCACGTTTAACGCTTGAGCGTGCGGGTGCATGGAAGCGTACTTGCGCTTGCGCTCAAACACTTGCGCTAGCGACGGCTGGACGGTGCGCTGAGAGACATTGATGGATGGGGTGGAGGACAGCGGAGGTGAGGGTGTGGGTGCAGACCAGGAGACGGTAGTGCCTGTGTCCTCAGAGGGGGGTTGGATCTCAGTGGCAGGTTGGGGCACAGGGGGAGAGGCAGTGGTGCAAACCGGAGGCGGTGAACGGCCTTCGTCCCACCTTGTGGGGTGATTGGCCATCATATGCCTGCGCATGCTGGTGGTGGTGGCTCCCCAGCTGATCTTGGCGCAACAAAGGTTGCACACCACTGTTCGTCGGTCGTCAGGCGTCTCTGTGAAAAACTGCCACACCGTAGAGCACCTTGACCTCTGCAGGGTGGCATGGCGCGAGGGGGCGCTTTGGGAAACAGTTGGTGGATTATTCGGTCTGGCCCTGCCTCTCCCCCTGGCCACCGCACTGGCTCGGCCTGTGCCCACACCCTGACTTGGGCCTCCGCGTCCTCGTCCGCGTCCACGTCCTATAGGCCTACCCCTACCCCTCAGCATGGTGTATTACCAGTAGTGCAGAAACAGAACGCTGTAATTAAATGTGCCGCTTATTGGCCTGTGGTTGGAGGCTGACTTCGCTTATGGAACGCCAGGAAATAATTTTGCGCAAGCCTGCTGTAACACTTAGCTGGCTGCGTATGAATTAGGAGGACTACTACACCCAGCACAGACCCAGAACACTGAGGACAGTCACAGGCAGCCCAAATAGATTTTTTTCCCCAAATGTTTTTGCAAAGGCCCACTGCCTATATTCAATAAATATATCTCTTCTCTCTCTGCGTCACCGCTACTGGCCCTGGAGTATGTCAAATAACTGCAGAGTGTTGCACTGTGGACTGGAATACAGCGGTGATTTAACAGCCAACACAGAGCCAGGAAATAATTTTGCGCAAGCTTGCTGTAACACTTAGCTGGCTGCGTAGGAATTAGGAGGACTACTACCCCCAGCAGAGACCCAGTACACTGAGGACAGTCACAGGCAGCCCAAATAGATTTTTTTCCCCAAATGTTTTTGCAAAGGCCCACTGCCTATATTCAATAAATATATCTCTTCTCTCTCTGCGTCACCGCTACTGGCCCTGGAGTATGTCAAATAACTGCAGAGTGTTGCACTGTGGACTGGAATACAGCGGTGATTTAACAGCCAACACAGAGCCAGGAAATAAGTTTGCGCAAGCCTGCTGTAACACTTAGCTGGCTGCGTATAAATTAGGAGGACAACTACACCCAGCACAGACCAGTACACTGAGGACAGTCACTGGCAGCCCAAACAGATTTTTTTCCCCAAATGTTTTTGCAAAGGCCCACTGCCTATATTCAATAAATATATCTCTTCTCTCTCTGCGTCATCACTACTGGCCCTGGAGTATGTCAAATAACTGCAGAGTGTTGCACTGTGGACTGGAATACAGCGGTGATTTAACAGCCAACACAGAGCCAGGAAATAATTTTGCGCAAGCCTGCTGTAACACTTAGTGCAGCCTACGTATTGTTTAGGTACCGCTGCTGTCCGCTGGTGGAGAAGAGAAGTCTGGGGAAATCCAGGCTTTGTTCATCTTTATGATTGTAAGCCTGTCGGCACTGTCGGTTGACAGGCGGGTACGCTTATCCGTGATGATTCCCCCAGCCGCACTAAACACCCTCTCTGACAAGACGCTAGCCGCAGGACAAGCAAGCACCTCCAGGGCATACAGCGCGAGTTCAGGCCACGTGTCCAGCTTCGACACCCAGTAGTTGTAGGGGGCAGAGGAGTCACGGAGCACGGTCGTGCGATCGGCTACGTACTCCCTCACCATCCTTTTACAGTGCTCCCGCCAACTCAGCCTTGACTGGGGAGCGGTGACACAGTCTTGCTAGGGAGCCATAAAGCTGTCAAAGGCCTTGGACAGTGTTCCCCTGCCTGTGCTGTACATGCTGCCTGATCTCCGCGCCTCCCCTGCTACCTGGCCCTCGGAACTGCGTCTTCTGCCACTAGCGCTGTCGGATGGGAATGTTACCATCAATTTGTCCGCCAGGGTCCTGTGGTATAGCATCACTCTCGAACCCCTTTCCTCTTCGGGTATGAGAGTGGAAAGGTTCTCCTTATACCGTGGGTCGAGCAGTGTGTACACCCAGCAATCTGTAGTGGCCAGAATGCGTGTAACGCGAGGGTCACGAGAAAGGCATCCTAACATGAAGTCAGCCATGTGTGCCAGGGTACCTGTACGCAACACATGGCTGTCCTCACTAGGAAGATCACTTTCAGGATCCTCCTCCTCCTCCTCCTCCTCCTCAGGCCATACACGCTGAAAGGATGACAGGCAAGCAGCATGGGTACCCTCAGCAGTGGGCCAAGCTGTCTCTTCCCCCTCCTCCTCATGCTCCTCCACCTCCTCCTCCTCAACACACTGAGATATAGACAGGAGAGTGCTCTGACTATCCAGCGACATACTGTCTTCCCCCGCCTCCGTTTCCGAGCGCAAAGCGTCTGCCTTTATGCTTTGCAGGGAACTTCTCAAGAGGCATAGCAGAGGAATGGTGACGCTAATGATTGCAGCATCGCCGCTCACCATCTGGGTAGACTCCTCAAAGTTTCCAAGGACCTGGCAGATGTCTGCCAACCAGGCCCACTCTTCTGTAAAGAATTGAGGAGGCTGACTCCCACTGCGCCGCCCATGTTGGAGTTGGTATTCCACTATAGCTCTACGCTGCTCATAGAGCCTGGCCAACATGTGGAGCGTAGAGTTCCACCGTGTGGGCACGTCGCACAGCAGTCGGTGCACTGGCAGATGAAACCGATGTTGCAGGGTGCGCAGGGTGGCAGCGTCCGTGTGGGACTTGCGGAAATGTGCGCTGAGCCGGCGCACCTTTCCGAGCAGGTCTGACAAGCGTGGGTAGCTTTTCAGAAAGCGCTGAACCACCAAATTAAAAACGTCGGCCAGGCATGGCACGTGCGTGAGGCTGCCGAGCTGCAGAGCCGCCACCAGGTTACGGCCGTTGTCACACACGACCATGCCCGGTTGGAGGCTCAGCGGCGCAAGCCAGTGGTCGGTCTGCTCTGTCAGACCCTGCAGCAGTTCGTGGGCCGTGTGCCTCTTCTCTCCTAAGCTGAGTAGTTTCAGCACGGCCTGCTGACGCTTGGCCACCGCTGTGCTGCCATGCCGCGTGACACCGACTGCTGGCGACGTGCTGCTGCTGAAACATCTTGATTGCGAGACAGAGGTTGCGTAGGAGGAGGAGGAGGAGGGTGGTTTACTGGAGGAAGCATACACCGCCGCAGATACCAGCACCGAGCTGGGGCCCGCAATTCTGGGGGTGGGTAGGACGTGAGCGGTCCCAGGCTCTGACTCGGTCCCAGCCTCCACTAAATTCACCCAATGTGCCATCAGGGACATATAGTGGCCCTGCCCGCCTGTGCTTGTCCACGTGTCCGTTGTTAAGTGGACCTTGGCAGTAACCGCGTTGGTGAGGGCGCGTACAATGTTGCGGGAGACGTGGTCGTGCAGGGCTGGGACGGCACATCGGGAAAAGTAGTGGCGACTGGGAACCGAATAGCGCGGGGCCGCCGCCGCCATCATGTTTTTGAAAGCCTCCATTTCCACAAGCCTATACGGCAGCATCTCCAGGCTGATCAATTTGGCTATGTGCACGTTTAACGCTTGAGCGTGCGGGTGCATGGCAGCGTACTTGCGCTTGCGCTCAAACACTTGCGCTAGCGACGGCTGGACGGTGCGCTGAGAGACATTGATGGATGGGGTGGAGGACAGCGGAGGTGAGGGTGTGGGTGCAGGCCAGGAGACGGTAGTGCCTGTGTCCTCAGAGGGGGGTTGGATCTCAGTGGCAGGTTGGGGCACAGGGGGAGAGGCAGTGGTGCAAACCGGAGGCGGTGAACGGCCTTCGTCCCACCTTGTGGGGTGATTGGCCATCATTTGCCTGCGCATGCTGGTGGTGGTGAGGCTGGTGGTGGTGGCTCCCCTGCTGATCTTGGCGCGACAAAGGTTGCACACCACTGTTCGTCGGTCGTCTGCACTCTCAGTGAAAAACTGCCAGACCTTTGAGCACCTTGGCCTCTGCAGGGTGGCATGGCGCGAGGGGGTGCTTTGGGAAACAGTTGGTGGATTATTCGGTCTGCCCTGCCTCTACCCCTGGCCACCGCACTGCCTCTTCCAACCTGCCCTGCTGCTGCACTTGCCTCCCCCTCTGAAGACCTGTCCTCAGTAGGCTTAGCAAACCAGGTGGGGTCAGTCACCTCATCATCCTGCTGCTCTTCCTCCGAATCCTCTGTGCGCTCCTCCCTCGGACTTATTGCAATTACTACTAACTGAGTGATAGACAACTGTGTCTCATCGTCGTCGTCCTCCTCACCCACTGAAAGCTCTTGGGACAGTTGCCGGAAGTCCCCAGCCTCATCCCCCGGACCCCGGGAACTTTCCAAAGGTTGGGCATCGGTCACGACAAACTCCTCTGGTGGGATAGGAACCATTGCGGCCCATTCTGGGCAGGGGCCCGAGAACAGTTCCTGGCAGTCTGCCTGCTCCTCAGAATGTGTCATTGTTATGGAGTGAGGAGGCTGGGAGGAAGGAGGAGCAGCAGCCAGAGGATTCAGAGTTGCAGCAGTGGACGGTGCAGAACTCTGGGCGGTCGATAGATTGCTGGATGCACTTTCTGCCATCCACGACAGGACCTGCTCACACTGCTCATTTTCTAATAAAGGTCTACCGCGTGGACCCATTAATTGTGAGATTAATCTTGGGACACCAGAAACGTGCCTCTCTCCTAATCCCGCAGCAGTCGGCTGCGATACACCTGGATCAGGAGCTCGGCCTGTGCCCACACCCTGACGTGGGCCTCTGCGTCCTCGCCCGCGTCCACGTCCTATAGGCCTACCCCTACCCCTCAGCATGCTGTTTTACCAGTAGTGCAGAAACAGAATGCTGTAATTAAATGTGCCACTTATTGGCCTGTGGTTGGAGGCTGACTTCGCTTACGGGACGCACAGCAGAGCCAGGAAAGAATTTTGCGCAAGCCAGTAGTGAGACGTAGGTGCGTATGACTGAGCTAGTGGAATTCACAGCGCAGAAGCAGTCAAGTGTCCAAAGGCCACTAGTAGGCCTTAAGTGTTTTGCTTCTATTTTTTTAAAGGCTGAGCTGAGACAGCAGACAGATACTGTAGGCAGCGTATATATGTATACTGTTTCCCTCTGGACGGGATGACGGCGGTGATGTAACGGGCAACAGAGAGCCAGAAAAGAATTTTGTGCAAGCCTGCTGTAACACTTAGCTGCGTATTAATTAGGACTACTACCCCCAGCAGAGACGCAGTACACTCAAGACGGTCACAGGCAGCCCAAAGATAGTATTTTTCCCAAATTTTTTTGAAAAAGCCCACTGCCTATATAGACAGTATATCTCTTTCACCTTTCCCACTGTCCCTGCCTCACCACTACTGGCCCTATACTATGTAAAATTACTGCAGACTGTTTCCCTCTGGACGGGATGACGGCGGTGATGTAACGGGCAACGCAGAGCCAGGAAACACTTTTGCGCAAGCCTGCTGTAACACTTAGCTGCGTATTAATTAGGACTACTACCCCCAGCAGAGACGCAGTACACTCAAGACGGTCACAGGCAGCCCAAAGATAGTATTTTTCCCAAATTTTTTTGAAAAAGCCCACTGCCTATATAGACAGTATATCTCTTTCACCTTTCCCACTGTCCCTGCCTCACCACTACTGGCCCTATACTATGTAAAATTACTGCAGACTGTTTCCCTCTGGACGCAGAGGCAGGAAAGAAACGCAGAGGCAGGAAAGAATTTTGTGCAAGCCTGCTGTAACACTTAGCTGCGTATTAATTAGGACTACTACCCCCAGCAGAGACGCAGTACACTCAAGACGGTCACAGGCAGCCCAAAGATAGTATTTTTCCAAAATTTTTTTGAAAAAGCCCACTGCCTATATAGACAGTATATCTCTTTCACCTTTCCCACTGTCCCTGCCTCACCACTACTGGCCCTATACTATGTAAAATTACTGCAGACTGTTTCCTTTTGGACGGGATGACGGCGGTGATGTAATGGGCAACACAGAGCCAGGAAACACTTTTGCGCAAGCCTGCTGTAACACTTAGCTGCGTATTAATTAGGACTACTACCCCCAGCAGAGACGCAGTACACTCAAGACGGTCACAGGCAGCCCAAAGATAGTATTTTTCCCAAATTTTTTTGAAAAGGCCCACTGCCTATATAGACAGTATATCTCTTTCACCTTTCCCACTGTCCCTGCCTCACCACTACTGGCCCTATACTATGTAAAATTACTGCAGACTGTTTCCCTCTGGACGGGATGATGGCGGTGATGTAACGGGCAACACAGAGCCAGGAAACACTTTTGCGCAAGCCTGCTGTAACACTTAGCTGCGTATTAATTAGGACTACTACCCCCAGCAGAGACGCAGTACACTGAGGACGGTCACAGGCAGCCCAAATATTTTTTTTTTTCCAAAATTTTTTTGAAAAAGCCCACTGCCTATACAGACAGTATATCTCTTTCACTTTTCCCACTGTCCCTGCCTCACCACTACTGGCCCTATACTATGTACAATGACTGCAGACTGAGGACGCAATGCTCTGTACGGCCGATATACAAAAAAAAAAAAAGTGCAACACTGCTAAAAGCAGCCTCAACAGTACTGCACACGGTCAGATGTGGCCCTAAGAAGGACCGTTGGGGTTCTTGAAGCCTAAAATACTCCTAACACTCTCCCTATAGCAGCTCCAGCATCAGCAGCACTTTCCCTGATCTCTGTCAGAATGCATCTGTGGCGAGCCGCGGGCGGGGCCGATTTATATACTCGGGTGACACCTGATCTCGCCAGCCACTCACTGCAGGGGGGTGGTATAGGGCTGGAACGTTGCAGGGGGAAGTTGTAATGCCTTCCCTGTCTTTCAATTGGCCAGAAAAGCGCGCTAACGTCTCAGAGATTAAAGTGAAAATAACTGGAACATCGCGTGGTACTCGTCTCGAGTAACGAGCATCTCGAACACGCTAATACTCGAACGAGTATCAAGCTCGGACGAGTACGTTCGCTCATCTCTAGTAATAGTCTAGCACAAAACTGAATATCTGAATAATCACTGTGACATATTCTTCTCCTTCAGATTCCTTCCTCTATTGTCCAGTTCTTCAATATGTCATTGTACAACCTATATTGTTGTAGCCTGAGAGGAGACCTAATCAATGTATAACATGTGGATGAGCGGTCCATATCTCTTTCCCAAATGTTGGAATATTTGCAGTTTGTTCCCTCATTATTTTTTGTGCCTTAGTATCAGCACTCTAACCCACTTGGCAGAAATGTTTTTAATTAGCAGGAGACTAAATAAGAGTGATTACCTATTTGGTTCAAAGTCTGCTTTCTGAGACCATATGGACAGGTGAGGTTTTGTGACATGCTCACATAGTGCAGTGCTGTATGGTGACTGCTGTTGTGTGGTGTCTTTAGGGTGGGTGGTCCAAAGCCCAGTGACTCAGCTTTACAGCAATTGTGTTATTGGGCTGCCAAGTTTCTCCTGTCATGGGTGCTGTATTGCATTGCTGTGTGGCAGCAATGGTCATCATTATGCATTTCCACACCTAGTAGCATAGAGACCCACTAAAAAGAGAACTCCATGAGGTGGGTAGTAGGCTTATACAATTTGATCAAAATGTAAGCATGAATCTCATGTTGATAATACTGCTGGGAAATAATAGATGTTGTTTTGTGGTCCATGTTTTTTTCTCAAGTATTGGAATGAGAAAGGACCTGCATTTTCATATGTCGGACCATAGTCTTAGCAGCGTTATCACATTCTTTGAGTTATTCAAGAGGCTGAGCAAAACATTTAACATCTTGTCTGACCACCGCTGTCTCAGACCTATAGGTTTTCTTGACCTATAGGTTTTCTAGACCCTGAAAATAAGTGACCTAAAATCTTGTTTGGTTGGAAGCTGTTGCACATGAGCCTACCAGTTAGTAGGCCGAGGGTCTAGGTCCGCAGAGATAGAAGAACTAATAAAAGATGTTCACCAGCATTCTTCAGAGTTATTTGGCACACGTCAGTGTAGTCTGTGGTGTGCCGTGTTAGTCATTTTGGAGTCACTATAGAGAAGCAGGGGGCTTTTTGGGCTACATAAAGGTTTGGGGTATGAAGCACTGTTCATATGTCCAAGCTGTGGGTAGTAACTGGTGAAGCTGTTACCTGCTGGTGAAGCAGACCCACAGCAATCAGAAGGTAGTAAAGGATTCGTTCATACGGCATCAGTGTTGTTCACCAGATAAGTGGCTGAGGAAAAGTCTGGTGGTGATGATCTGAATTGGAAGCTGTTGGCAGATTGCATGGGCTGGCACTATATGCTGCAGCGACATGATCAGTGCAGCCATCAGGTTCCAGAAGTAAGGAAGGCTTCAAAAGGCAGGTGATGGAGGCAGTGACCAGGTCTGTAACAGTTGCTTTGGGGACTTTGTCAATAGTTTTTTTCTTCATTTAGGCATTGTGGAATGCTTTCTTAAATAGCTTATGCAGGCTACTATTGCCAGGAGCTCTTGAACTACATGTCTCCAGCTGTAGGCTTCTGGCCATTCCCCTCACTCTAAATCTTTTAAAACTTTTATGTCTTGATGTTGCAAGTGTCTAGAAAGGACTGTAGGAAACTGGGAGATGGAAGCTCTATTTGCCCTTCCTTTAATCCACTCATGATGCACTTTGTTTAAAAAAAAAAAAAACTTACAAGCTGTGTTGGCAGGTAGAACTAAAGCAGATCTTTCAAGTAAGACTTTAATGTTTTCATGTTTCTTTGATGAATAGCCTATTTCTGTTTGCTCAGTGGGTACAACTTGCAGACTGGTATTTCTCCATGAGGGATAGGCACAGACAAATGTCTGTGAGCAAACTTATGTAAGCAGCCATAGAACTGATTATTCATCATCGTCTTCTTAGAGTCTAATGCAGAATTCTAAGTAGATCTTGACAAATGTGTTACTACATGGGCAGATGTTAAATTAGAAAAGACTGATAACCCTTAGCATTTAGTGTAGTTTAAAGATCACCCTAATGCTAAAGCATAGGTTGCCCTCACATTTCTTCACCAATAAACTAATGAGACTGAACTCAAATTCTATACACATAGCCTATTTCTGACCTTCCAGGGAAATCAACATCTTAGTTGCTGTCTGAGTATTACTATTTAACTGCTCTTGTCTTCTAATCTTCCTCCTATGAATCTTGTTGACTCCTTCCCTTGTGACTCCCTTTTCTATCTTGTTTGATGTCTCTTATCTGTTCCTTTTTTGTCTCAAAGTTGTTAGATTTGACATGCTGCATATCTAAATGAATGAATAACTAAATAAAAGTGCTATAAGTATAACAATGAAGTCTTCTAACACTCTAGTACTCTCAAAACTTTTCAGTTGTGTCTTAAACTATTGCATTTTCAAGCCTTATTTAGAATGTATTAGCTTAAATACCATGTTGCCCAGGTAGTCTTGTCACCCATGTTGCACTGGCTATTTTTTTCTTTTTGAATTAAAGCTTCATTTTGTTTGGGGTCCCTGCAGCCCTCGATGACCTGGCTCTTTTCCACTCTTTTTGAATGCAGGCCTCATGCTGTTCTGAGGTCTCTGCAGCCCTTGATGTCTTGACTCTTTTCCACTCATTTTTAAGTCATTGGTCGTGTTGTTACCTTGTCTCACTCGCTTGCAGTAATATTATTTTCTTCGCTTCTGGCTGGGATTGTCTGACGGGTTATCTTTTTTTGGAAGCATTCCACCACATATCTATATTATTCCCCATGCTGAATTACAAAGTATTTTTATTTTAACGTAGATTATAAAACAAGCCTCATTTATTGAAATTGTGTAAAAAGCTGTTTGTTGTACATAGCAACCAATCATAATTCCTTAGGCTGTTCTATGATTGATTGTAACACCCTCACCTTCCCCCAGTATTATAAGTTGGATCAGGAAGAATATGAGCACCAAGTATGGTTGAGATTCATCAAGGCATGTAGAAACCTATGAAGAACGAACAAACAAATTTTGACTTCAATACAGTATTTGCTGTATAGGTAAGTGTTCCAGAATAGGAACTGAGGGATTTTCTTTACTCCAGATGCAAGTGGGGATTTGCTAGGTCTATCAACTTAGGCCATATTGTGTTCTGCTTCATACCTTCCCTACTATTATTGCTAGCCGTGCGTATACATGCCATCACACATACATTAAGTTGCAGTATGGCATCTAGTATCTTTAAAAGTAGTATCCAGTCATCAAGATTTAGCCCCCCAAACTGTCACCAAACTATTATCCAGGACGGGCTCCCAATAATGATCTTCATTCTCCTAGTTGATTTGACCTTAGAGAAAAAAATAACTTGAAATACTATATTCAAATGGCAGTAAGGAGTCAATAAGATAGAGACTTACTCCTGAATAGTCAAGCTTGCCAGTCCACCTTGTGGCTCGATTGACAACTCATAAGTTGAGTCTGTCATCACAAATCATTTCCAGCAGTATTTGGCCCTTGCACAGTGAAGCAAGGTATACTGGCCTATGTTTTCATCTGCACACTTCACAAGCACTGAATGCTGTTAGGTGGCTTATGGTGTGACTATTTGGGACAGATAGTCCACCCCTATGACTCCCTATTTGTGACATTTGAATAGTGTTAAAATTATTTTCTACTCAATGCTGGACTTGCCAGAAGGATAAAATCAACACTGATGACGTGTCATGGTTCTAAAAAGAAATTAGTTACAGGTTGGAGGCTAAATACTGCAGATAAGTTCCTTTTAACTTGCCCAGCAGACAACTGTTATAATATGCAAGTAAGTATGCAAATGAGTGTTCCCCTTTTTTTGGTAGGGTCTAATTGCATTATTAGGTTAGGGTCAGACTTTTCTGTTCCCTACTTCTTGAGTTCATTATAAGAATTTTGTGTTCTTCATGTTGGTATATTGCATGCATACCCATCCTATTTCGGCATCATATTATGTCTGATCCAGATGAGGTATTTTACATTAAGCTATCAATATTAGTTCTGTAGCGGTCTGTCACTCAGGACTCCTGCTGATCAGCTGTTTTAAGTGGCCATGACACTTGGGTGAGTGCTGCCGCCTCTTCACTGCATACCAGACACATCACCATGCATTTCATAATGCCTGTGCCTGGTATAGCAGCTCAGTCCTATTCACTTAAATGGGACTGAGCTACTTTTAGGCCATTTGACCAATGAACATGATGTCACAGGACTAAGTAAAGGCCATGGCACTCACCCAAGCACTGCAAGGTCTTTAATTAGTTGATCAGTTGGAGTCCTAAGCAGCAAACCTCCACTGGTCTGATATAGATGACCTATCTTGAGGTCTTGCGAGTAGACATCCAACAACCATTGCCATCAGCAAAACATTTACCTAAAATACCAACACATATAGCAAGATGGAATAGCTAAAGTACTACGAGGTCTCGTGAGTCGCTACTCTTACAAGACAACTCAAACCCCAAGGAGTTCTGCCTGCAAGCAGGGCGATCATCCCAATAGGGACGGCCCCACACTGGAACCTAGGGGCCTAGCTTGCCATAGATGGTAAACTGCATACAAGCTGAACAGGACCCTGTTCACACCAACAGATGAGGGAATCCCACCCAGAACCTCCTGCATGCAGCAACACCAAGCAAAACATGCATGACTCCATATACCAGGGTTCTGGGGGTGAAGGAGAAGAAAGATAAATGACCAGCTCCCTCTAGCAGCAGATTGGTGGTGATTGGCTGACTGGAGCCATACACACCCAGCCAGCTCAATCATCCCACATCTGTGGAAGTGTGCACCTGGAAACCCATAGAACTACAGGTCTCAGGAGCACAACATAACACAGTGACTGTGTAGGAGGGTCTTTGGTTGTAAAGGGGTACTTTGGCTATCATTAGGGGGCATAGTCAGAATACTCATGCTACACTTAATTTCTTCCACATAATTTTTGTTATTGGCAAGCACAGTAGCTAAAGAAGAAGTACTATATTTTATCTGTGGTATAGCTTTAGAAATGAGAGAACCATCATGAGAGGGCTGCAGATTGGCTGTAGAAAGCCCTGAGCTCAAAATAACATATATTTAAATAAAATAGTTCTGAAAACAAACGGTAAAATACAATCAAGTAAAATATGCAATACAATATATAAAAAAAATACTTTCAAAGTTTCTCTCCAGCGAAAACACCTTTTTCCATCCCTGTCCTCCTCACCTGATTGCCTGTCACACTCTGAATGTCTCCTTTGTGTATTGCAGTCACTTCCATGCACTGCAGCCTCCTGTCTAATAATTATCAGGCACCCTCTTTAGATTTTTGCTTTCACTTCAATCCCATGATCCATTAGCACAGAATTAGCTAGAGGCTATACAATTCTGCCTGCTGGAGGAACAATTTAATTAACATTACTGTCTCTATTATTCTAAATAACCTACAGACCATAAGTATACAGACAGGAGGATGACATCTGATCTCCTCTATTACAACTGTGTGACAGGAGCTGTGTGATCATCATTAGAGATGAGCGAGCATACTCGCTAAGGACAATTACTCGATCGAGCATTGTCCTTAGCGAGTATCTACCCGCTTGGAAGAAAAGGTTCGGCTGCCGGCGCAGGTGAGAGATGAGTTGCCACAGTGAGCAGAGGGGAGCGGGGGGGGGGGATCTCTCCTTCATCCCCCCCCCCCACTCTCCCCCACCGCTCCCCGCCCGCCACCGGCAGCCGAATCTGTTCTTCCGAGTGGCCAGGT
Source organism: Eleutherodactylus coqui (assembly GCF_035609145.1). Classification (NCBI taxonomy): domain Eukaryota; kingdom Metazoa; phylum Chordata; class Amphibia; order Anura; family Eleutherodactylidae; genus Eleutherodactylus; species Eleutherodactylus coqui. The sequence goes on along the minus strand of NC_089839.1, from coordinate 242,957,281 downwards.
ACTCGCTAAGGGCAATGCTCGATCGAGTAATTGCCCTTAGCGAGTGGGCATTGCCCTTAGCGAGTATGCTCGCTCATCTCTAATCATCATCCAAGAGTGTCTGTGACCCCCTTTAAGCATTTTTTGTGGTAGGGTCCAAATAATAGCATCACACAGACTGAGAAACTGGCTAGAAACTCCAAACATGACTCCAAGAAAATCTGAGCTGTTCAAAACTGACATCACATGATCATGTGATGAGAAACAGGCCAGAAGTTTCAGACAAAATAGCATAACTAACCAAGGTAACATTAGCTCACTTATATATACTAGGAGAATAGTTACATAGTGAATGGGAGAAAAAAAATCCCTTTGATGACCAACGGACATTTTTGTTCCATAGTTTTAAACTGCCGACAAATTTAATTGAATCATTTATGGTCCTGAGAGGCTATGTAGTCATTTAAATATAGAAATAATTGTAATTTTGAAAGTAAAGGCAAAGCAGTATTAAATGAAAATATATTTAAGGGGGCATCCGGGTAAAATTATAGTTATGATGAAGATTATACGAAAGCTATCATTCAAATAATTACCTCGAAAATTGATTTGCTAAGAACTCAATTAGGGTTAAAAGGATGGATGTTCAGGATGTTACCAATATAACAATTACATGTAAAGATCAGATACACAACCAAGGGAAATTATGATTAGGACCACTGACCCCTCACAATGCATCTGATGTTCAAGACCACTACAGAGACCGTCTTCCTCTAAAAACTGCAGAGTAATGATTGTCTTGTACCCCAGTGCCTGAACTATATATACATTCCTTTTATTCTCATAATCTTATATTCACTCAATCCAATTACTGCCCAGAAAAAATCAATATGCAGCTGGACTGAAAGGGACCTCAGAGACATTTCTTTTTGATGACTGGGCCCCTAAGAAAAAAGAGAAACAAAAGTTTAGGCTGTTTCATAAGGAAAACTGCATGAATCACATAAAGTGTCTAAAAATATAATGAAGAGTATTTGGGATTTAGAAGAATAAATGTTTTCCTGTGTGAAATCACAATGAAAAATATTTGACAAGTTAGCAAGTGACAGTATGCTTTGTATATAGAAAACATGAAAACAGATAGCCTCTCCCATACTATTGCAAAAAAAAGTAAGTGAACCAATTGGAATTACATGCGTTTCTACATGTATTATTATTAAAATGTGTTCTGATTAGAGATGAGCGAGCGTACTCGCTAAGGCAAACTACTCGAGCGAGTAGTGCCTTAACGCTCTCCCCCGATGCTCGTCTCTAAAGATTCGGTTGCCGGCGGGGAGCCGCGGGGGAGAGCGGGGAGGAACGGGGGGGGGGATCTCTCTCTCACTCTCTCCCCCCGCTGCTCCCTGCTCACTCCGGCAACTCACCGCTCTCCCCCGCCGGCACCCGAATCTTTAGAGACGAGCGGGCAGGTACTCGCATAAGGCATTACTCGCTTGAGTAGTTTGCCTTAACAAGTACGCCCGCTCATCTCTAGTTCTGATTTTTATCTAAGCCACAAACATAGGCAAATGCAATCTAGCTAAGCTATTAACACACAAACAGTTGTAATGTCCGTGTCTTTTATTGGGTTGGGAAGGGTATCGTTTCTCCTTAGGGAGAGCACCTAGGAGGTGTGAAGAGACTTATAGAGCTGCCCATGGGAAATTTATGCAAATGGAAAGATGGAATAATGCCTCTGCAGTGCCACCTATTGGAAGGCAGCATCCCTGCAAGCCAATGTAAGACCTTTTAACAAGCCTTGTAACAATGACTGGGAATATGGGTCAGATTCTTCTCTCAAAGCAAAAGATCACCATGTACATACAGACTGAGGCCTTAGTCAGACGGGCGTTTTTTCGCGCGATTTGCGGATCGCAGGACGGATGCGCATCCACAAATCGCGTGACCGGTGCCTGAAAATCGCCCGAAAATCTGCTCCTAGCCGCCTTTCATTAGAAACGGGCCAGAGCTGTCCAGTGCATTGCATTCAATGGAGCCGGCAATACAGCCGGCTCCATTGAAAGCAATGCGCTGCGGGCGAGTGTGGGATGAATTGTCGGGAAGGGCTTAAATATATAAGCCCTTCCCTGCAATTCATCCAGAAAAGTGTTAAAATAAAAAATATATATATACTCACCTGCTCCCGGCAGCCGGAGTTCCGCGCGGCCGGCTTGCAGTGGGTGTGCAGGGGGTGTGAGTCAGACCTGCCCCCTGATTGGCTCAGCGCTGAGCCAATCAGAGGCAGGTCTGACTCACACCCATTCAGAACCCCTTTCAGTCTTGTTAAAAGGTCTAACATTGACTTGCAAGAATGCTGCCTTCCAGTAGGTTGCGCTGCAGCGGCATTGCTTCATTGTTTCCGTTTTCATGTTTTTTTTATTGAGCAGGCTGATGAAACATTCAAAGTGCAGAGAAAAAAGTAATGATCTCTTGAATTTAATAACCTGTAAAAAAAACCCTGTATGGTTCGCTTACTTTTTATTAAAACTGTACATACGTATACACATTAATATTTTGTGTTTGCTTGTGTACGTGTCATGAATAAGCTTTACATAGCAGTCTCATACTGCACAGTGAATTTTCATTCCTGACTTTCCTTTCCTCTTTACTGAGTGGCCGCACTGACTATAATGGGCCGACTATGCGGACTCTGGAGCTAGTCGATTTACAGTAAATTCATATTACACTTTATGGGCTCTCCAGGATTTCATAGTTAAATGACCAATGACCAAATTCTAGATCTATTTGTGATGTGTTATCATGGGGACAAATTGCACATGAGCATATACAACCATGTCTATGTTTTAATTGCATTAAACAATAAAATAGTCGCAAAAGTGGACACAGACTTTAAGTGACAATAACAGGAGGAACAATAGTCTAGCATTGAATACAGAGAGCAAAAAGCCTCAATAAATTGCATATCCATCATTAGATATGAGTGAATTTCTGAAACGTTTGGTTCGGCTGATTCATCGAATTTTATCAAAAAGTTTGGTTTAGTCCGAATTAGTTTGAAATGAGCCAGAAATTCATAAGAGCCTTTGAAACTAGTATTTAACACTAAGAGCCCTGAAGCCACAGCGGTAGTGTCCTCCCAAAGTATGGTGGCTCAGTGGTTGGCACTGTTGACTTTCAGTAGTCTGACCAAGGACCATATCTGCATGGACTTCGGAAACCTCCATGAATATGCTTTTCTTGGTCACATTTGAACCTAGGACTGCAGCACTGCAAGGTAACACTGCTAACCCCTGAGCCAGCGTGTTTCTTCTTTCATCTTCCTCCTCCTTCTTCTTCTTCTTGCTTCTAATTTTTCCTTCTCCCTCCTCTGAAGGAGGAGGATAAGAAGAAGAAAGTGAAGAAGGAGGAGGAGAAGAAGGAACTGTAGGGGGGGGGGGGGATTGATCAATCTTTTTCTGACATTTGTCTGATGTATGTTCATTGAAAAATGTGGTTCTCAAACTGAGCACCATATTTATAAAACACCCGCTCTACTTTTTCCAGCATATGAATCTGGTAAAGTTGGCAAGGCTTGTGTTTCACTAAGGTCATTTTATGATTTAGAGTTGTACTAAGTGCAGCTTGTATTTTCTCCTAATTTCTTCTAATCTTCTTCTTAGAGAAGGCCTGACCTGGTGTCCTTAGCCTAAGACAGATTCATCAAAAGGGTCTGAATTAATATAATTTAAAAAATGAGTACAATTGTTAGAGCCCTCAATAATAAGGGTGGGGCCTATAATACATTTTGTTTGGGGCTCTATTACATCTGTATATACTCCTGGTCTCAGCAATACACAGTTGTAAAAACCAGTTCAACAACAATTGGCGTAGCCAATTTTTTTGATTTTAGAATTGATTTTTTCTTTGCTGAGAATGCTATGTATTTGCCAGTATTATTAACAAACAGCAATTATAAATGCCTCAGCGGGGAAACGGGCGAAGGGTTAACTTGTTTCTTAAAATTGCACTTTCTAAATATGATTTTATCAACTATTCAAATGCAATTTCAGATGCTCCCTGAAGCTCATATTATCCTTCAACGTTATTACTTTCTTTCTTGTTGAAAGCGAGAACTTGTAAAAAAAAATGTGGCACCAGACTGAAAGATTTGTTACGACATAAGTGACAACTTCTGCAATTTGCTTCTGGCAACTGGCCATGAAAAAGAATGTTCAGGATGTCGAGAATTCTAGGAGGGATTGTAGAAATGTAGCAGCGCCTGGCTCCACAAGCTCTGTACATTGCTGCCATTAAGCATGAGTTGTTCTGTGATCTTTACAAAGGCAGGAAATAATTGTTGCCAATAAGTTAAAGTAAGACTGTGCTCGGGATCAGGAATAGTGGGAAGGCTCTTCCATTTTACTGTCTGAGAAGTCTGATGTTTCTTAGTACAGAGACAGCAAAGTTTAACATGACTTTTAACACTTTATGACAACTTTCTGTGCTACAGTTTGTTTACGCTTTTAATTACTTGGAAAAGGCTTCTGTTCTGTTAACATAAGAATAAGATAGGATATTGTCAAAGAAAGTTATCCCAAATAGGTTAAACTCTGCCACATCTGTAGACTCTACATCTGGTAGAGTTGGAAGGAACCTCCAGTGTCATCTGGTCCAACCCCCTGCTCAGTGCAGGATTTACTAAATCATCCCAGACAGATATTTGTCCAACCTTTGTTTGAACACTCCCATTGAAGGAGAACTTACCACCTCCCATGGTAACCTCATATGTTGGAACCCTGTATGTTGGAATAGGAGCAGTAATAAAATGTGAATATGAAGAAACATCTTCTTATACAACCAATAAGCAGTAATAGGGATGACTAATATCAGAGGTCTAGCTAGGGGTTCAGCATAGTGAGGCAAAACACATGCAAGGCCAGATCTAGATAATCTGTGCCATCGTTTGTACCCTACAGAGTAATACCCTGTTTCCCCGAAAATAAGACATACCCTGAAAAGAAGACATAGCATGATTTTCCAGAATTTTTGAGTATGCAAAATGATTTTTCAGGCTTTTTGAGGATGCTTGAAATATAAGCCCTACTCCAAAATTAAGCCCTGCCAACAGTTAATTAAAAAAGTAAATTTAAATAGTGTCCAGGCAGCTATACATGTAAAAAAAAAAAGTTAAACCTTTTTGAACAAAAATTAATATGACACTGTCTTATTTTCGGGGAAACACGGTAGTGATCATCTCAGGATCGCACACAGTGAGGGTATGTTCACACATGGCGGATACTCTGTGTATTTCCCCAGCAGAACAGTGTATTACAGTATCAGCAAACACATGGGATATTGAGAAATCCTGTTCACATGTTGCTGAAAAAATCTGCAGAGTATATTAACCTGCTGTGCACATTTTAAATCTACAGTATCTCAGTTTTTGCTGCGGAATTTCTCTGCAGATTTAATCTTTTCAGTTGAGGGGGTGAAAACTGCACTGAAATCCACATTACATGCTGATTTTTGTACGGCTCTACACCAAAATCTGTACCATATCTTCCACTGCGGAAAATAGCTATGCGTGAATATACATCAATAGTGCCCCCTTTTTGCTCCCACACAGTAATAGGCCCCATTTTTGGCCATATAGTAATAAATCCCGCCATTATCCTCCTTATAAAGCAATAATTCCTTCTTTTTGCCCCCTAGAAACTAATAATGTCATATTTTGTTCCTACACAGTAATAATGCTTTCCTGAAAGTGATGTTGTCATCTGTGTGACCATTTAATGGTAACGTATTAATACCCTTTAGTGCTGTCTTAGAATGTAACAATGCCCACTGAGCACCCTATTAACAACACTCCAGAAACTTTTTGAAGCACAATTATAGGTAATAGTAGTGCTTATTGGGTTAAATTAAAAACCAGCAGTAATGCATTTTGAGGCAATACCTCTTCCCCAAATTAGCTGGGTTATGGCACTACAATAGTGATAAACTTTGATAGTATCCAACATAATCCAGTCAACAAAATAAATGGTGGCAAGAACATTAGAAGGCTATAAAAAGGCTCTCAGAGGCTACTTGTAAGACTATTCATCTATTTATTTGCATATCTACGTGAGATGTAACTGCATGCCGGGTTTGGTAGCAAAATGACAACTTCATCTAGGTGCTTGATTTCTTTTACAAAGAGTGTGTATACTTATATATAAGAGGCAGGGGAGAGGATAATAAGATAAAGAAAAAGAAAAGGTCACAAATGGGTAAAAAAAAACTAACTGGAGGGCGGAGCCTGGCCGCTGAGCTGGATGGAGGTCTAAGTTCAGAGCTCCGTCTCAGCGGTGCCTTCCAGGGCTAAATACAGCAGCTACAAGCAGCGCAGATGGGGAAGATTACGAAGGAGAGAGGGGGGGGGACCCTCAGGAACACCCCGATCGCAAAAGGGACAAACAGATATGCAGAAATACCTTAAAGAACGGAGCGCACGCTCCCCCCACACCCAGTTAAAGATGGCGCCGGTCGGGAGTCTGCAGCATCACACAGTAAGGCAGAGGAGGATGGGGGGGTCATCAGAGGAGGAAGAGGAAGAGAATGTCTCTAGAGCTTTTATGAGAGACTTATTCTCCCAGGCCCTACTCCCTCTCAAGTCAGATCTTGCAGAGATCAAGGAGAACCTGAAGCAAATGGGGCGACGTGTAGAGGACTTAGAATCCACCTCTGCCTCCATTATCACACATTCGTGTGAGATGGAGAAAATCATAAAAGAACAGCATGAGCAGCTAAACAAAACCCTTATAATGCAAGAAGACTTAGAGAACAGGAACAGGCGCAGCAACATGCGCATCAAAGGGCTCCCTGAATCCTGGGCTACTGACTGTCTCCACAAAGTTGCAACAGAGATTTTCACCTCATTATTAGGAGCAGAAAGAGCCGCAGCTATTAACATAGAGCGGATACACAGAGCCCTGCGACCTTTACCCCCTGCATCAGACCCCCCAAGGGATGTGGTCTGCAAATTGCTCATGTTTCCAGATGCTGTAGCAATTCTGAGAGCAGCAAGGCAGCAAAAAGAACTCTGCTATGCCGACACCCCTATACAGCTATACCAGGACTTAGCGCCTTCAACCCTAGTGAAGCGCCGGGCACTGCGTCCGCTCATAGAAATATTAAGAGAGAATGGTATAAAGTACGCCTGGCTGTTCCCATTTGGGCTGGGAGTCACTTACAAAGGTCGCAGGCTCAATGTACGAACCCCAGAAGATCTTCAACAGCTATGGCAACTACTAGAGGTGGAACCCGTACAGCTTCAAGGATGGTTACCTTTGCCGGATTTACCAAAATTCCCCAGCTTAGCTGCGCAGGAGAATTGGCAAACCGTGAGCAATCCTAAATCGCCGAAGAATAGAAAGAAAAAATCAAGAGAAGACGTCGCAGAAATGGACACCTGAAAGAGACTTTAGTCCCTACCAAATTCTTACTTTTAAGTAGTTGTTCCCTCTCTCACCCCCTCCCTTAGACAATATTTTGCGAATAGTATTTCTCAGGGTGATGGCCAACATTCATCAAGAGACCCTGGCTTACAGAACGGGAGGGGACTCGCCCCCAATATTGCCCCGGGCTTTTTATCTCGGGCAGGGAGAGAGGAATCAGCTGGCAGTTTGCCCGCCGATGAAGAAGGGTATATACTACATACTCCTAGCCCCCCCCCCCTCTCTCCCTTGGTGGCGACTCTGAGGCCTTCCCAGTTCGGGAACAAATGTCTTTCCCCCTGCAGGACATTAACAGTCCTGGAGGGCGCCTACCAGGTCAGGCTGTTGATAGTTTCCCTAGTGACCCTTGTGTTGTGGGTCACTGGTGCAACACCGATTGAAACTCTCCCCCCCCCCCCTGGAGGAGGACCGGGAGCACACCGGACCTCTCCTTAACAGGGCGCAGAGAGCCAAAGTTCATTACTGATTATACTTGACTTCTGTTCCTTTAACCTACTCATCCATCCCTTCCCCCTTTTTCCCTTTACTCTTCCCCCTATCCCTCAGGTGGGGACCCCAGTGGTCCATTGCAAAAGTTTAATTGCCAATTAATATTTTTCTCTTTTCTCAGATACCGCTCTACCTTTCTACATACTGCAAACCATGAATGATCTATGCCTCACATCATTCAATGTCAAGGGCCTCAACTCGCCTCTGAAATGCCACAACGTAGCATTGCTGCTAAAAAGGTACAACTCGAAAATTGTTCTCCTGCAGGAGACACATTTCAGAGGGGACAAGTGCTTCGCATTGCCAGGCAGACAGTACCCCCAATGCTATCATAACTCCCACCCCTCCTCGGCATCTAAGGGAGTCTCCATACTCCTTCACAAGTCTGTGAATTTTGTATGTGAGTCCCAATACTCGGACGGAGAGGGGAGGGTGTTATTTCTCAAAGGTCTTCTGGATAATGTTAAAATCACTATAGCAAATTTATACGCTCCAAACACTGACCAGGTCACGTGGTTACTCAAACAGTTTGACACACTCAAACATTTTGCAATAGCTCGCGTGATCTTGGGGGGCGATTTTAATGTCACCCTTAACCCCGTATTAGACTCATCTGTGGGCCGATCCCAGATCTCGCAGGTCAAATTAGGAAAACTTAACCCCGGTCTCCAGGAATTGGGAATGGTCGACGTATGGCGTCTCCTTAACCCCTCAGTGAGGGATTACACTTTTTTTTCTTCGGTCCATTCCTCTTTCCAGAGACTGGACTACCTGCTGATATCCAAGGGACTATTGGAGTTCCTAAATAAAGCGATAATAGATCCTCTGACCATCTCTGACCACTCCCCCATACACATCCTGCTCAGACCCATTCACTCATCTTGCAAAGAATGGAGATGGAGACTAAATCCATCACTGTTGGATTCAGAAGAAGAGATTATAAATCTCTCTAAAGCCATTGAGGAATACTTTCTTGTGACGCGAACGAAGAGGTCAGCACCCCCACAGTCTGGGAGGCCCATAAGGCCTATGCCAGAGGCTTTTTAATCGCCCTAGGCTCCAGGGTCAAGAAAAAATTACAAAAAGATATAGATAAAAAGCTCGTACTAATAGCTAAGCTAGAACAATCCGTCAAACTTTCGCAGACTCTTGATATGTTGGAGAAACTAGAAGACTTAAGAAAAGATTTGAAACTCTGCCTTGAATCGAGGTTCAACTAAAAGAGCCTCTTTATGAAGCAGGTTGTGTATGCGCAAGGAAATAGGGGCAGCAAATTTATAACATCGCTAATTAAAAAAGCCCGGGCCAAGAACACAATCAGAGCTATCAAAACCACATCTGGTAGAATGGCTACATCCTCTGAGGAAATTGTCAAAGAATTCCAGATGTTCTATAAACAATTATACAACATACAAGCAACCCGCACTGGGGGAGGGAATCAGAGTATGCAAGAGCAAATTTACAGGTTCCTCCAGAAGGTAAATATGCCTAAGCTGGATCACCGGGAAGCGGAATCTCTGCTGACCCCGGTTTCCCATGAGGAGGTAAAAAACCTGATAGATTCCTGCCCGCCTAACAAAAGTCCAGGCCCTGACGGACTGACCAGGGCTTATTATAAAACCTTGCAAACAGTGCAACTCTTTAACGCCTTACTGGGGGGGTAAGGAACTACCTAGACAGGCACAGGAGGCTCAGATTACCCTTATCCCTAAGGAAAATAAAGACCCCACACTTTGCGGAAATTATAGGCCAATTTTGCTTATTAATTTGGATGTAAAGTTGTGGGCGAAGCTTTTGGCGAAAAGGCTCGAGGCTCTGGTCCCTTCCTTGATTGACGGGGAACAGGCGGGGTTTGTGAGCGGGAGAGAGGGCAAAGACAACTGTCATAGACTACTACACGCAGCTCGTTATGCCCAAAGCCACCAAATTCCCCTAGCCTTTGTAGGCACAGACGCAGAAAAGGCGTTTGATAGGGTGAATTGGACATACATGAAAAGTGTACTGCTTAACTACAATCTACCTCCAGATTTTGTATCTGCTATATTTACGCTCTACGCTAAACCCCACGCGAGACTGCGAGTAAACGATGCTATGTCCCCTCCATTTGAAATAAATAACGGTACACGGCAGGGGTGCCCTCTCTCCCCCACACTATTTGTTCTGGCTTTGGAGCCTCTCCTGGTCGAAGTGAGGCAAAATCCGAACATTAAAGGCCTTTCTATTGGAGACAAGGTATTGTCTACAGCGGCGTTCGCCGATGATATTTTTTTTTTGATCACCAACCCTATTGAGAGGTCTCCCCGGGCTAGTGGGACTGCTGAACCTCTTCGGAGAAATTTCAAATTTCAAAATCAATTTCCATAAATCCACAGTATTAAATATCTCTATCCCCCGCACCCTCTCTAACACCCTCTCGGCATCCTCCCCCTTTACGTGGTCAGAGGTATCACTGGACTATTTAGGAGTGATAATAACAAAAAGAGCGGAAGACCTGTTCAAGGCTAACTTCACACCACTGGTAAACAAAATTAAGAACCTCTTGAGATCATACGATATACCAGTTATATTGTGGTTCGGTAGAAAGAACATCCTGAAGTCTTATATACTTCCCATAGTGCTATATAGAATAAGGGTGCTTCCTATTCACCTTCCTACAAGCTTTTTTAAAACCCTGCGCACCATTTTTTCCGGCTTTGTATGGAGACAACGGAGGTCGAGACTGGCCTACAGCCTAATGATAAGGAAGGGGCGTGAGGGAGGCATCGATTTACCTAACATAGGTGATTATTACAGGGCTTCACAACTAGGTTACTCGATGAATCTAGTGCACCCGATAGGAGATAAATTACTAGCAGCAATGGCCCTGCAATATAACAGGGAGGCTTCGGAGGGGGATTTATGGCTACCCGAAAAAAACGTTATAGAGCAAAGAACTTTAATCCCTTACTGAGAGGTCCGTGTGAAGTATGGGACAGGGTAAGAGAAAGATTGGCTCCGTCACCCTCACCAACCTTCCCGCTGAACACAATACACAAATTACTGGATCTCAGGGCTGATCCAGTCACTGAGTCGGTCTGGAAGAAATTCAGAACCCTCAAGATTGAAGACTTGCTCTCCATGGCGCATCTCCCCCCTTCAGAGATACTCCAAACCCTCCTGCCCTCGCATAAGCTATCTTTTCTACACCAAGCAATGGTGACCAGGGTAATAGGAGAATTCATTAAAAGATATAAAGTGGCTAGACCTGTGCTTCCCTTTGAGACTACTCTGAACAATAAAAATCCGAAATCAAGGAAAATTGCTCCTCTACGTAAACGCTACATAACACCTTAGAGTATAACTAAACCAGCTTTCATTAGTTCTTGGGAGAGAGAGCTTGGCGTTTCTTTATCCCAAGAAGACATCAATTCAATATTAGCAACATCATTTGGTATCTCCCCCTGCATTACGGCTCAGGAAGTGCACTATAAACTGCTTGTAAGGTGGTATAAGACCCCGCAGTGGCTCTATGCTTATAAATTAGCCTCCCATGACAAATGTTGGAGGTGCGGTAGAGAGGAGGGGTCTTACCTTCACCTATGGTGGAACTGCTCCCCCCTAAAATCCTACTGGAAGGGAGTTGAGGAGATTCTGAGGAAAATTAAACCAAACTTTCCGCTCTCACCTGAGATATTGTTCCTCTGGAAGCCTTCCGCAACATTCCACCCCAGAAAAGACAAACTTATGGCCTTCCTGATAGACTCAGCAAAAGCATTAATACCACTGCACTGGCAATGCGAAGCACCCCCCTCACTAAAACAATGGAAAGAAAGAGTAGATAGTCTCTTTAATCTCGAGGAGCTATCGAGTTGGAAGAACGATACACATAACAGATTTACCAAAATCTGGAACCCCTGGCGCAGCTTGAGGCTCTTGGACATCTTTTCTCATGAAGGTACCTCTCCTACTACCACCACCACTTGAACCCCACCCTCCCCTTCCTTCCCCCCCTCTCCTTTTCCTTCCTCCTCCCCTCCCATTTACCCCTCCCCCATTCTTTACTTAACTGTTTATTAAGAATTCTATGTTTTATCTCAATGCCCTGGTCTCAGGACTAGCGTTAAGTAGCGCGAAGTACCGGGATGATTGAGATGCAAAATGCATACTTAGTGTGAATGTAAGCGAACAGCTATACCTTAACCTAAGCTTGTAATATGAACCAAACGAATGTTCGTTTCTTGCCTTGAGTGAAAAGCTTACTTGTTTTTGATATCCTATACGAATTGTCTGTTAGAAAAACTTGAATAAAAATTGATTTGAAAAAAAAACTAACTGAACATAGAAATGAGGAGTTAAGTGCCATTTACATGGGACAATTATCATGCAAGATTTGTTCAAATGAAACATGTGCGCGATAATCTCGCGTCCAAATGCACAGGCATTGGGCACTAGTCGTTTACAATTTGTTGGTCGCTCACGTTCAACTAGCATGAAAATCATTGCTGTATCGCTGTCCTTTTATTCAGTGTAAGTCCTACTTGCTCAGCTCTTCACATAGAATGTGAAGCACTGAGCGAGAAGCCAGCGATCCAGCAGTGATCTGCTTGTTTAAACGCTCTGTGTGAGCACCAACAACCTAGCAGTGACGTCAGCACTTGTGCAGTCATCTAGATGACTGTCGTTCCATCTAAATGGGATATTTGGGTGGGATAGACACAAAATGCTAAGCATATAAAACTGTATCCACTGTAAAACAACTATTATATGGATACAATTATATAAAACAAATAGGTAAGAAGTTTGGGATGACAAAATGGCATTTCAATGTAAGTATAAAGAGAAAAGGCAATAAGTTGTAATAATAATGACCATAACAGTAATCATCATAATAATATTAAGCAATAAAAAGCAATAACAGGAAGATAACCGTAAAGTAAAATTATAGTTAATTATAGTAAAACCTATTTAGTTTAGTAGTGATACTTAGAGCATATGGTTCAAAACTGAGTTGATTGCCAAATGGATAAACTTGACTGAACTACATACAATGGAGGGGAGAGGTGAGGGAGGATGAAGAGGAGATGTTCAGGATAGAGTAGATAGTGAAGATTCCAGGTTTTTGCACTTACCTACTGCAGCTAGAGAGGTGCTTGATCGTGCATGAGGCTATCAGTGATAGGAAAGAAAGGGGAGACATGAGGCAACACTTGTAAATAAGTATAGGAACAGGCTTAAGAACTTACCACTACTGTGGAAATGCATTGGAAACAATGTCAGGTGAGTCAACTGTGCCAGAAACAGTTGGGTTTAAAAGTAAAATTGCACAGGAGTTGTAGGCAATATGTGGAGGGCCATTTCAGGAATAACAGGGCAGGAGTGGATAAAGGGGGGAAAGGGAGGGGTGCATGCATGGAAAGGCAGAAGGAAGCAGAATGAGCCATAGTCAAGGACACCATAATGAGTGTAGATGAGTGGTTTGTGTATGAACTAGGGTAGAAGTCGTTGAGAAGCTGTGTATAGGTGATGGAGGATGGGATTGAAAAGGAACAAAGGGATGGGACAAGGGGAGAGGAATGGGGTATGCTGCTGGAGAGGAAATTAAAGCATGAGGCAAGGGTCAGGGAAGAATTGTGATGACTGGAAATGCGGGAAGAAACAGGGAAAGGAGAAAAGGGAAATGGATGTAGGGCTGGGTTGATAGTGATGTAGCTGTGGGTGAGGAAGGAAATGATAGGGTTGGTTTATATATCTGTGAGGAGAAATGGTAGGAATTGGGAGGAAAGTAGAAATCAGGGTGGGGTGGAGAGGTAATGAAGGAAATGTGGAGGGGAAAATTTGGAAGTAGGATGAGCTGATTGTGTATTAAAAAGAGTTGTGTGCTGGGAAATGAGAGAAAACGGGACCAGTGACTGGGTGGGAGCTGTGGAGATGGATGGGCACTAGGCATGATGGGAACTGTGGATTAGGCTACTGGCGAGACAAGGAAGAGAAATAGACTATGGATAAAACAAATTAAATTAATTAGTTATAAGAAATTATGAAATTCTTTATATTTATTTCCCATTCCTTTCCCCATTTCTTATATATTAATATATGTACTTTCTCACCCTCTATATATTATTCATACTGCTCTGCACCCTTTACATATTGTCTGTCTTATATTGGCTTCATATCCATCTATATCTTGTAATTATATATATATATATATATATATATATATATATATATATATACACACACATTTTGTCTACCGGACTATGTTGGATGCTCCATATGCTATTTTTTTAGTAACTAGCATAATTTATGACTATCGCAGTGTCCTAACCCAATAAAACGGAGGAGTCCTTGCCTTGAAACATGTTTTTACCGGCTTATAATTTCATCCAGTTGAAGCTACATTTACCTAAAATTGTGCTTCAAAAAGTTTTTGTAGTGTTGTGTCTTACACCTATAGTTATACCTACTTTTCTCTACCAGTTCAACACCTTGTCCATATAGGCGACACTGGTTGGTAGCACATTCACACAGATCGCCACATCCACTTTCTCACTTAGACGTTATTTGGGCCCCAAGTACCACAATCACGTCCACATACACTACTACAGGGTTGTTCAACTAACTTTTTCAGTCTGGCATAAGATTAGTCTTTAGTAGTTTTCGCCCCAAAATCTTTTCAGATTCATTTGAAAGTTCTGAAAGCACTTAAAGGGCACTCAGTTGGAACTGTCCTTGGTCCTGAAAATGAAATGTCAGTTCTTCAATGGTACTGAACATTGTTTTATGATAAAATTAAAGTTTTACCACTGAAAATGACTGAGCTGCACCCATGAAGCTTCATCATCACTGTTGCACAATTACTTCTCTCCAATAGCTACCAATATTTGGACTTTGTCAGATTTAAACGAAATAGCTAAAGAAAGAGTATGTCCCATAACAAGATGGATGGATATTATCACTGAAGTCATGAGCACACAGTTGAGAAGCCTGCAAACAGAAGACAGGACATTCAGGAGAACACTATTCATATAACTGGCAGGAGCTGAAATTGACTTTACAGCACTTCATAATACTTTATAGTATACTCTGAAGATTTCTCAAATAAATTCGACCTGCGGATCCCTTTTATACCCATCCATTATGTACAGATGCAGCAAAGTTTAACTTAACACTTAAAAAAAAAGTTCTATGCCACAGTTTGTCTTTACAGAAACTTTTCCATTTTTTTTCTTATATTAGGTTAACAGTAGTTTTTCAGTGGCTTAAAAAAAGTTAACTTGTTCACACAATCCAATGATTTTTTTGAACAATAATCTCTCCATGTAAATAGTCCCTAAGCCTCCTGCAAGCAAGCATGAAGTATTTGTGCCCGCAAGAGCGTGACGTAATTGCGCTCTGAATAGGGCGCTATCACATCCTCTCGGGAGCGGATGCATGCTCCTTACTGCACTTTTTCTCCACTGTCGAGCTTGTTCATAGTGGCACGGGACACAATGATGCCATGTTTGAATAGGCAGGGCAACTTACTCAGTAGGCGGGCCAAACTAATTAGTCCCCGGTTTTACTGATTAACACCACAAAATTGCCTTCACTAGAGAAAATGGGCTCTTCTCCCCACCTGCTTTTGCTGTCTTTCTAACTGCATGCTTAGTAGCAGTCAGTCAGTTGTGGGGTGCAGGTGAGGTGGGGAGAGCACTCCATTCCTGCTTACAGAAGACTTATTTCTGAGTCCACGGTATTTTATCTTAGGTGCTATGAACTAATCAGCACAATATTTTTTGGTCTATTTGGTCTAATATCCCAGTGGACCTGACATCATGATATGCCGTCCTTACGGTGACAGATCCACATTAATAATTACTAGTTCCTGCTTTGCATATCATTGAATATTTTAATACATATTGTAAGATTATAAAAGTTTAAACAAAGAAAGATACTTGACACTTGGAAAGAAACTTTCCAAGCCTGAGATATTAACCTATTATTATTACCTATGCTCTTATTTGCATATTAATTCTTCATCAGTCCAAAATCCAATGAACTGAGTGTAGACTAAAATGGCAACTGTAATTTTTTAAGAGGATCTCAGCGTGCTTTCAGTGTCTGCGGTTAGCGAGGACGCCTGATACCCACTCCTTTCTTTGAAGCACTTTAAGCCTGTTTGTAGCCTGAGGGAGGCTTGTGTTCTGACATATGCAGAAAACCACAAGAAAGGACGATTCCCACATGAGTCCTCTCATAACATATGCTAAAATGAATTACAAGTTCATAGCGTTTAATAACAAAATGATTAGAGTTAGGAAAGAAATATTACCAAGTGAGGTTTATCACTATCATTTATTCATATTCTGCCAATCCCTTACATATTTATAGGTTTCTGCCGACGTTCATGACTGTTAGTTTTTTGCTTTTTAGATTTTTATTTTGTAAATCTTTCAAATAAATATCTGCTTGTTTATATTTTGTGGTCCATGGAGAGATAGGAAGAGTCTGTAGGTGAGAATCTGTCCCTAACCATTCTCAGACCGTCTACCATCAAAGAATGGAATGAATGGAGGAGGCCCAATTCCAACATTTACAAAAGTTCTATATTGTTACATTAATTGTACAGAAGTAACTTTTTATTTCAGAAGCAGACTGTTAGAACAAGATAACAATTTTAGTTATCCGCTTTTTACTACCGCGTTTCCCTGAAAATAACACCCTGTCTCATACAAATTTTTCCCCAAAAGAGGCACTAGGGGGATGTCTTATTATACTTGCCTGGCTCAGTCCACATCCCTCCTGCTGCTCCCCGAAGCTTCTTGCATTTCTCTGCTTGGCTGCCCACAGAGGATCATTTCCTGGTTACAGGATTCATAAATCCTGCCTCCAGGAAGCGATGGATCTGATTGCTTCTCAAGCATTGCTCAGTTAATCAATGCAGCGCCTAATGAACCACTGTGATGGCTCTGATTGGTTTATCCAGCACTGCAATAATTTGCTGAGCAGCACTCGAGAGCCAATCACAGCCATCAGATTGGAGGCAGGATTTATGAATTGGCTGAGCCGAGGCATTGATTGCCCAATTCATAAATCCCGCCTCCACAACATGATGGCTGTGATTGATTCTCAAGCGCTGCTCAGCTAATCAATACAGTGCTGGATGAACCAATCACAGCCATCGCATTGGTTTATTGAGGGCTGCATTGATTGGCTAAGCAGTGCTCAAAAACCAATCAGAGCTATCACTTCCTGGAGGCGGGATTTATGAATACCGTAACCAGAAAGTGATCTTCTGTGGGCAATTGAGGGCTGCAGGAAGCCTGCCAGAGCTCCAGAGAGCAGCGAGAGTGATGTGGTCCACGCCTGCTAGGTAATGTATTGCTTTTTTATGTAATTCAGCTGGACTTATCTTCAGGGCAGGACTTATATTTCAGGCCTCCCTTAAAATCCCCAAATATCATGGTAGGGCTTATTTTCAGGGAAACAGGGTATTTAATATAGACAAGCATTATAGAAAACTAATGAATAGCAACAGACATGTGATTTTAGTAAGTGATAATGTATGTCCCTGTAATGTTAAAGTTCTTTCTAGACATCAGTACTATGGTCAAAAACCTTTATGTGTAGCCTATCATATAGCAAATAGTGTTCCAAAACAGAATTCCAGGCTACCATTCACTGGATGTAATACCACCCATGTGAGCACATCATCATGAGACTCTTAGATACTTTAAACAGGGGCCTGTCTGGCTAACTGATTCTGTTAACTATGTATATTCCAGATGTTTGACGCAGATACCTATGATTCTTCTAAACCACACATGTAGAATCATAAGCCGATGTAGTCTAGTTCCAGGTGTTACATCCAGAATATGAATAATCCCTTCATAACATCTGCTATATATTTATGGAGGATGTGCACAGGGAGTCTATGGAGTGAGCCTGTTCCATAGCCAAAGACAGGATTAGACATAGCTCTGATCCTGGCCATATAACCCCTTAAATGCCAAGGTCAATTGCGAACCCGGCTCTCTCTATCACTCAATCACCTCTACACCCCCCCCCCCCCCACACACACACACACACACACACGTTGCAATTGGTTGTCAGGGGCCTAATGTAGCCTCCACAGTCTTTCATCTTAGTAGGATAATGCTGACAGGCACAATACACTGCAGTGTAGAAGTGTAAAAGGTAAAGTCCCATTGTAAATTTTAAAAAACATATTAGAAGCTCAAAAGAAAATCCTACTCCAATATATTATGTTAAAAACTTTAATTATTAAAAAAATAAACATAATTGGTATCGGCACATCCATTGAAGTTTTTAAATAAAGTATCTCATTATTCATCCCACATTGGGAACACTATAAAATATCAAAGAAATAAAAAAAAATAAAAGAATTACATTAAATGGAGCTATTAAAAAGGAGGAGGGGGGATTTTAGTGGGTTTGGCCAAAATAAGCCACTCAAGGTTCAGGTTTGCACCAAACTTTTAGGAATGTTTAACCCAAAAGAGGCTTCAACTGTTTTGCCTTGCTTAACACTACTCATCAGGCTAGAAAAAGTAACAAAAATATCTCTAAAGAGTTTGGGCCCCAGCAGTCCACAGTCAGACTGTGTACAAATGGAATAAATTCAAAACTATTATTACCTTCCCCAGGAGTGGTCAACGTACAAAGATGTTGCCAAAAGCAAGTAATAATCCATAGGAATCCAAGGTAACCTCTAAGCAACTAAAGGCATTTCTCCCATAAGCTAATGTTAATGTTCATGAGTTAACCATGAAGAGGACACTGATCAACAATGGTGTGCATGGCAGAATTGCAAGGAGAAAGCCAGTGCTATCCAATTAGATCATTGCCGCCCGTCTGCGATTTGCTAAAGATCACATGGACAAGCCAGAAGGATATTAGAAGAATGTTTTGTATATGGATGAAACCAAAGTAGAACTTTTTAGCCTAAATTAGAAACACTGTTTGGAGAAAGAAAAATCTCATACTATCTGTGAAACATGGTGGTGGTAGTATCATGGTTTGGGCCTGTTTTACTGCATCTGGGCCAGTTGATGAAACAATGAATTATGAATTATACCATCAAATTCTAAAGGACTTTATCAGGGCATCTGTCCGTAAACTGAATCTCAAGAGA
Source organism: Eleutherodactylus coqui (assembly GCF_035609145.1). Classification (NCBI taxonomy): domain Eukaryota; kingdom Metazoa; phylum Chordata; class Amphibia; order Anura; family Eleutherodactylidae; genus Eleutherodactylus; species Eleutherodactylus coqui. Next base: position 242,938,225 of record NC_089839.1, on the reverse strand, counting down.
ATGTGCGTCATGTAGCAAGACCATGAACCAAAGCACACAAGTCGTTCTACAAAAGAATGGTTAAATAAGAATAAAGTTTAAGTTTTAGAATGACCAAGTCAAAGTTCTGACCTTAATCCTATAGAAATGTTGTGCAATCATCTGAAGGGAGCAGTTCATGGTAAGAAACCCACCAACATAACAGAGTTGAAGCTGTGCTGTATTAAAGAACAGGCTAAAATTCCTCCAAGCTGATATGCAGGACTAATTAGATGCAGCTATTGCTGTACAAGAGGGTGAAACCAGATACTGAAAGCAAAGGTTCACAAAGTTTTGCCATTCACAGACGTGTGGTATTGGATTATTTTCCTCAATAAAGAAATGACCAAATTTAATATTTTTAACTTGTATATTTGATTTGGTTCTCTTTATCTACTTTTAGATCCGGCGTGAAAAACTCATGTAGTTTTAGTTCAAATATAAGCAGAAAAATGAAAAGTTCTGAAGGGTTCACAAACTTTCAAGCACTACTGTATGTCCAGAATCCTGCTGCCCCTTTTGTGTATAGATGGACAGCTGTCATTCTGCATGCTATGAGTGGAGAGAAGCCAGCATGGCCCACCTCCATGACTCAGAACTCAGCACCGAATGGACCCGGTGAAAGAATCCCTTCGCTGCTGTTATTTCTACAACTAGGAAACGGGAGGGGGATGAGCAAGAGAGTTGATTAATTTTGCATCTGGGAAGGAAAAAGATAATGAAAATTCAGGATAAAAATGTTTATTGGCATTGATTTGAACTCAGGTGTTTATAGGCATTGAGTTTGCAGCAGAGGCATAACTTATATCTCCTTACATCTCTAAAAGGACTCCTCACTTATCATTTGTGAATTCTAATAGTAGCATTGGAGCCTATAAATCCCCTAAGACACCATAGCCCAGTTGTGACTGTTTCTTCTGCACTCCTTAGGCTATGGTCACATGGTGGAATCCAATGGGGATTTTGCCTCTACTAACTACAGCAAAAAATCATGTATACCTGCAGATACATTTCAATGGCTAAACCTGTGTGCAACATGCTCGACATGGGTTCTATGCAGATACAAAGCAGACTCCCCAACAAGAAGTGACATGTTACCTTTTTTGTTTGAAATCAACTTGCAGAAATATGCTGTGCTATGTAGACTGTGGCGCAGATTCCAATTGAAGGTAATGGGACAGATTCTAGAATAAGGAATACTGAATAGAATACATGTTCTCACAGCTATAAGCCACATCACACTGCCAGGACCAAAAATATTTAAAGAGGGGGGAGGCTAACCAATCAGCCATTCATCCCTCTGATAAGTGTGATCAGATGATCCCCTACAACGGGTCAACTGACCTAACAACAACTTAGAATGCAAGAAATAACGATGCAGGAGAAGTTTTACTACTGATTACAGATGAGTAAGCGTACTCGCTAAGGCAAACTACTCAAGTGAGTTGTGCCTTATGCGAGTACCTGCCCGCTCGTCTCTAAAGATTCGGTGCCGGCGGGGGAAGAGCGGTGAGTTGCGGGAGTGAGCAGGGAGGAGTGGGGGGGAGAGGGTGAGAGATCCCCCCGTTCCTCCCCACTTTCCCCCGCCGCTCCCCGCCCCCTGCCGGCACCCAAATCTTTAGAGACGAGCGGGCAGGTACTCGCTTAAGGCACTACTCGCTCGAGTAGTTTGCCTTAGCGAGTACGCTCGCTCATCTCTACTACTGATCTTAACAAAAAGTAATATACGATCATGCAAAATACCTGTCAGTATAATATCACTGGGCAATGATCTTTTTACAAAAATAATGTAAAAAACTAGTATCAAAAATAATTAAAACTGGGTGGGTGTGCTCCAATGGTGGCCAAGAAGTAAAGTGAGCTTCTTCCTTTATAGCATCAAAAATAGGTAACTGCACGTTCTCTTCGAACATGTGGCCATCATCTGATTGATCAGCTTTTCGGTCCACAGTGGTCCTCATGTTTGCGCTAGAAGCAGTTCTGCAGTATACAACAGCCATCATTTTATCAGACAGAACGGGATCTGAAAGATATTGAGCTGTCTCTTGAGTAAGTGTAGGATCATCATTACAATCTGTTATTAATAATAGCTTGAGCTCAAAGGTTCTGTGATCCTCAATCATATCATTTTGCTGCACAGCACTACATTGTCGCTCTATGAGTGTCAATGAATGTAATACCCAGCTGTGCTGAGCCTGGACTCGAAAGTGGAATTGTGAGTTAAGTATCCACAATGTTTCAGTTATGAGACAGTAGAGATTGTAGGCTGTAATAATAACGCTTCTAATACACAGTATACACAGCCACTTTATTAGAGACAACCATCCAGCAGTGCATTGGACCTCCTTTAACCTGCAGACCCGCAGCGGTATATTATCGCATAGATTACACTAGGTGTTGAAATCATTCTATAGGAATATTGGCCCATGTGGACAGGATAGTTTCTTGCAGTTGCCACAATTTAGATGGAGGTGCTGACATAATCTAAACAGCTGACAGGAAGGGCTCCTCGATTCATGCTGCTTAGACCGAATTCTGACTTCCCATCTACATCATGCAACAGAAATCAGTAAAGTTGCATTATGGGAAACCTTGATGCAACTTCACCGATTTCAATGGGAAACCTTGCATCGCACTCGCACCTTGCATTGCACATTGTATGACATGCAAGGCAGTAAAGCTCCCATTAAAATGAAGGGGCGATATGTCCTAAGGAACGCTAATACGCCATTGCTCATGTATATGGCCCAATTAAAAAAAATAGGGGCCATATTTGTGCGAGATTTGTGCATCTTGCAATAGCCAAATCTCGCGTGATTTTCTAGGCCATGTGAAAGAGGCCTTAGAAAGCAATGGCACTAGAATTGGTCATCTACTGTTATATTCCATCTGTGGTGTTTAATTTCAATCTGTGCTCCGGAATCATGTGTCTAATTTCCATATGCGGAAACTACAATGATGAAAGAGCAGGTGTCGAATATAGTGACCATTTAGTATTCAGTGTTTGCGTGTCTTTCTAAGACACAGATGATAAATAGTTAAAGAGTAGCTCTAGGCAGGTATTCCTATTTATACATGAATGCAATTCACTATTAGATACATTTTTATATTTAGATTCATCTAGCGCCAAATTTATAAAGTCTCAAAGCCATGTAGGACTTCCTCTTAGTTAGGCCCAATGTCCACGGTGAAAATGTCCACGCGTGATCCGTGCCTATAGGGAATCATTGGGCACCTGCAGGTAATTAAATACCTGCGGATGTCATTTTTCCGCGGCTGCGACGGAGGAGAGCCCGGCAGCGTCTGGACAGGTGAGTATACTGTATTTTTTTGCCTCATGTCTGCATGCCGGGTGGAATCCGTTGCAGGATTCTGCATGGGGAAACCGTGCTGGCCTGTGGATATGAGGCCTCCACTTTCTCATTCACCTTTAAGGGTGACTACCCACTACAGGTTTTTTTCCCTGCGAAATTCGCAGCATTTTTTTTCTGCAGGGGTCTATGGGACTTGTAATGTTAAAATAGCGATTGCGCAAAATCGCAATTGACTGCAAAATAGCAATTTTGCGCGATCGCGATTTTAACATTACAAGTCCCATTGACCCCTGCAGAAAAAAAAATGCTGTGAATTTCGCAGGGAAAAAAAAACTGTAGTGTGTAGTCACCCTAAGTGAGGAAAATAAAGCAGCAATCAATCTAGATGCTGCAAGATGTCATCCATGATAGCAGCCACCGTTTATCACTATGATATGCTCCCACTTACTGATTGGTGCGGGTCCAGCTGTCAGGACTCTGCACAGTAATGCTGCCAAGCACCAGGTAGTGAGCTGCCATACTTCACTTGAATAAGGCAATTTTGGTACTGTGGGCGTTTCAGAGGTCAGCCCCCCATACTATTCATTATGCCATAGCATATTCTTGCAATACGCTATAACATTACCATATGGAAATACTACTTTAATCTGCAGTAGTGCGAGTCTTTTAGCTATTGTGCTATCCTCATTTATTCATGGTGCATATATGTGCAGAAACTTGGCACGGCGTCTTTAGCTGCACCTACTGTATATATAAAGAAAACATGTCTTGAGTTAGATTGTGTAGTATAGTCGGAGAGTCAATATCATTTTTTTTATCTTCATATATCTATAGGGCATGTTCCAAGATTATTGATTCTCTGGAGAAATCTTTGAAATATACTCTCTGTTCACATGAGTATAGTGGATTATTACTTTTGTTCCATGTTTTATTGCATCAGGAAATAGAGGAAAATACAATAAAAGATGAGTATTACCGCAAGCTAGCAGCAGAGTAAAGAAGATGGTGTTTGGCTACGGTTCTCCTTGCTGTAGTGTTGGATTGATCATTACCAGCTCTTAATAAAATAAAACAGTGCCATGTGTTCTGAATTAAAAAGTTGATTTCGCAGATATGATATATGGCTGTCTGGGAGTTGTAGTTTTGCAACATCTAGAGTTCTACAGGTTAAGGCATTATTCACACGGGCGCTGTGACCTCTGGCCACCTGCATTGCCACCAAAGATCGCATGAATGCATCTCCCATTTTCTCGCCCATTCAGACAGCCGTGGGTGCCGCGTATATATGCCACAGCTTGGAATACCATCGGCCGGGGAAATTGAGTTTAGCTCTGCTAAACTCAGTCCCCCTCTCTGCCCCTTGCCAGCTGCCAGCAAAGGAAAGGGCGGGACGGGGCAGGAGCTTAGCAGAGCCAGTCATGCAAAACTTTCCCCCCTCTGCCTGCTGGCGGCTCCCATTGGTTAATGGAAGCCAAAATATAGGACAAGTCCTATCTTTTCCGGATGCGTGTAACAGCGGCCGCCAGAATCGGCAATGTATGTGCTATTTTTTCCAGACGGTCATTTTTACATGCCGCAAAATCGCCAATCTGAACAAATGCATTGGAATCCAATTCTTTAGATGGGTGCGATTTTCGGCCGGCGTTTTATTATGGCAAAGTCATGTAAATAAAGCCTAAACATCAACAATCATTAAATCTAAGTCATATGCATACTATGATTAGCAGTTGTGGCCATCGTCTTGCCTCACCTCCTCTCCCAGCTGCCATAGCGCACGCTGTCACCAAGTACCTGGCTGACGTCTGATTCTAGCATATGCACATGTCTACAGTTTTAATTGGCAGCACACGTCCTGCTATTTTGTTCCCTGGTGATCATGGAGCACCTCTGGTTATGGACTTCTATGGCAGAGCGTGTGCATGGTAGTCTGAAAAGAATCAGATATTAAGACGCGTGTGGTCTTTACTGGTGGACACCGTGGGAACAAGGGAATAGGTGAGTATGAAAAATACACATCTTGGTTCTCTATCACCTCCCAGAACGGCATCATAACTTAGTTTATGGTGCTGTTTCAATGTGACAGGTTCCTTTTAAAATGATGCGGCATTAATTCAATCAGTGCTTGAATACTGTCTTGGGGTAATGTTTACCATAGTCCACATTTCACCTTCAGCATGAGGCTGTAGGAAAGCATTCACGGGACATCCAATCATGTCCTACAGATTCTAGAATGGAGAGCAATCTGGGGATTGGCTGGTCAAGGAATTGCCTGAACACCTTGCAAACTATGCCTGCAGATGTTTGCTGTGTGGGGCCACGCAATATCCTGCTAGAAAATGGCATGCAGCACTGCATCAACGTAATGGCATGGCATCAATATGCCCTGATGTATACTAAAGGTGATCAATGGATGATGCTAATGACACCACAAACAATGATGACACAAAGGAGACAAATATGACGTAATCAAATAATGTGTTCTTCATTTATGCTAAGTAACTCCAAAGTTGAGTTAAAACCTGAAATTACAATATTGTCAACCTAGTTTTACAATATAGAAAAGAACCCTACTTTCATGTCCGCCTGGCACACTAAAGCGCCCCTCCTCCGTACGGACGCAAGATTGTGTCCATTTAAAACCGCAATCACACACATAGTATTGCAAGGACCAATTGCACCTCTCCAGGCAAGATGGAAGGACCCATGTTCCTTACTTATCAGGAAAAGTGGTGAACCCCTGCCCAAAGGTGGGGTGCTCGTCCTGATAAGGACGACCCCACTGTCTTCTTCTGGGACCTAGCTATCCCTGATCAGGAACCCGGAGAAGATGCACTAAACACACATAGGACATGACACTGTACACACACTGAACACAGAACAGGACTGCACATAGAACACATGCCTGGCCACTTGCACACACATGTCACTGTTCACACCAACATACCAAGTTGTGCATACAACAGGAACCCTACCCAAAGCTCACATGCATACAGATGGAATACCATAGCTAGTCTAAGTGTCCTCACACCAGGGGAATAGAGAGTCAACCACCGTGCTGACATAGGGAACAGTGTCAGGCACCAGACATCTGACACACACATAGGACATCAGATATCTGGGGGCCACACCTGCCCAGGGATAGGGAGAAACTTGCGGGCCGCCTGCACTTGCACAAACATCAGTTCTGAGTGAGCTCAACACAGAGTACAACAGTAAAGCACTAAAATGACCAGCAATCTCTCACAAGAGTTTGCTGGTATTTATCTGCAGCAGACAAGGGGGATTGGCCCGTGGAGAATACCACACCCAGCCAGCTCAATTAACCCCTGCCTGTGAAGGTGTGCACAAGGAACCCTGTAGAAGGACAGGACCCAGATGCACAACCTTAACACCTATTTTAATCGGATATTGCCATAATCATATTGACGGGCAAAATAAAATTAACTTGCTATTTTTACCAAAGTTTAAGGTATAAAAATGAAAACAAATGCTAAAAAAGACAACAATGCTAGAATTATGATGTTTTGGGAGTTTTTTACATTTACTCCTTTCAAAAAGAAAGAGAAGCTAAAATAAGTTATATGTGCCCCATGGGGTGCAATTGAAAAATACTACTAAAAAACCAAGCCCTCATGTAGCCTCGTCAATACAAAAATAAAAAAGTTATGACTCTTTATATGCAACAATGAAAAGTGAAAAAAAATAGCTATGTTAACATTCATAGTGTCCCAGAAACTGCATGTCTATTAATTCATGTGCTTTCCAATAGCAGTATAGGAAACTGAGCAAGATACATAGAGATTATATGTGTGACCTAAATGCAAGTAAATCAACTGAGGAATGGTTGGAAAGCGATCTGTATTGTACTGGCTAAGCAAGAATCTCGACCTTAATCCTAATTAGATTCTATGACTTGAAGGGGGCTGTGAACGCAAGTCATCCCAGAAATATTGATACCTTGAAACACATTTGCGGGAAAGAATGATTCAAAATTCCTCCTCAACATTGTTGAATTCTTTTTGGTCTAGGTGACTGATGCTAAAGGAGTTCCATGGGTTTTAAATTCAAGAGTTAACTACTTTTTCAGCACTGGTGTATCCTGTCTGCACCACAAGTATGGGTGGAGACCTACTGATGGGCTGTATCCGCCCAGTGTATGCCCAGATGCTGATTGGCTGCCTGGAGCAAGGTCCTAACAGCATGGGGATTTACTTATGACTGGGATGGAGGGTTAGGGTTTGTTTCAGTGTTAGGCTTACATTATTATGTGTAAATCCTACCATGTGAGAGCGGAGTTGCATCAACAGGGAAGCATTTACACCAAATAATGTGCGGCTAACACTGAAACTAACCCTAACCCTCCATCCCAGCCATAACTAAATCCCCACGCTGCTAGGACATTGCCACCTGTGTAACATCATCTCCCCTCCAGACTCACCCCCCGGTCCACCCCACTCACTCTCCCCGCTAGGCAAGGCATGTGCGACCACAGTTGCACTCCCCGGAGCAGCGCTCCCAGCGTCTCCTTCTACCCGGTGTCCGGCTGCATCCTCGGCACAGACCCCCCCCCCCCTCTAATTCCTGTCACAGAACGTGTCCTGGCACTGTAGCAATTAACCACTCCCGGCTCCTCTCACTCACCCTGGGCCAGCGCTCTTTTTTGTGCCGTTGCGGCTCCAGCTGTGTCACTGAGGGGGAGACCAGAGTGGTAAGTGGCAGCCCAAGGATGAGAGTGAGCAAGCCATGCAGCCAAGGAAGACCGGAGTGGTAAGTTGCAGGACCTGAGGGAGCGAGCCGTGCAGCCAATCAGGGACTGGGGGCATCACCTGGCTGTCAAACCGCCTTACCCTTGTCGACACCCACCACTTCGGGTGTCCACAAGGTAAAACAGTACCTAATTTTTCTTCCTGCACTGTAGATGCTTACTCAATGTGCTCAAACACATGAAAAGTCAAGCTCTTTGTGTGTTCTTATTAGACTGTGCTTTGTCTATAATTGTTACTTAGTTAATAATCAGCCTACATTTTATTAACAATCAATGCAGAAATCCAAGTAATCCCAAAGGGTTCACTTACTTTTTCATGCAATCGTACAAGTGTTTTGCTCACAAATAAAACCCTCACAAAAATATTTATGAAATCACACAATGAACCTCTATGTATTTTGTGCAGTTTCCTGCACTGCTATTGAAAAGGGCATAAATCAACAAGGTAATGTGTCAGCAACTGCAGTGTACAAATTTTATTCCCCAAGACAGAAGTACTATAGCTGGAAGGATCAGAGCATTCTAGTTGACTGAAGACTCATGGGGTTATTTTTCTATATAATGCATGGCAGTAAGTCTTTCACACTGGCAAAAACAAGAGTTTACTGTACTTTGTGTCAGAATTTCGCAAGTCCTTTTGAAGGAACCCTATCACTACTTTTCACATGTCTACATCACCACCGCTGGCTTATACTGTAGTATTTTATCATTCTAAACATGTCCCTCTCTGTATTATCAGTGACTGCATTACATGAAATAAGTTTTATCACTGCACACAAATGACCTTGTATGAGTTACGGAGGTGGAGACGTTAGATTGAAGAGCTACAATAACCATAACCTATCCAGGCTCAATCTGTCTCAGTGTACTTGGAGCAAACGTCCTGCAGACGGGTTTGGAAAATCAACAATAAATTCATTCAAGCGTGCCTTGGATAAGCATATATCCAGGGGTGCCCCTACCATAAGGCTGAAAGACCTCAAAGGGGCAATGGTGGGCTGCCACCCAGCTGGTATTTATTTTTTACTGGCCATATTAATTTCTGGTAAGAAAAACCTGCCAGCTGCAAGCCGACTGGGCAGCAACCCAACAATCATTTCACTCACTGGGTCTGTAGCTTCACTCCAGCCGCTGCTGCTGTCATCGGTTTCTGACCTCTTCTCCTGGCTTCTGCTTTCCTATATATAGTACAGAAGCCAGGGGTATGGGTCAGGAGTCACAGACTGATGACAGCAGTGGTAGCTGCCCACCCGAAGCTACAGATATAGTGAAATGCTTGTCTTGTTGCTGCCAGACTAGAGGTCCACCACTAGTGGAGACTGGAGGTCCACCACTAGTGGAGACTGGAGGTCCACCACTGGCACTATTACATAGCAACATAGTATGTTAGGCTAAAGAGAGACAATGTCCATTTAGTTCAGCCTGTGCCCCCGCCCCCCACACCCTCCTTGGTTATCCAGAGGAAGGCAAAAAAAGCAATGAGGCAGAAAGCCAATTAGCCCATTTGTGGGAAAAAAATCCCTCCCAACTCCATAATGGCAGTCAGAATAAACCCTGGATCAACCTTCCTATCTGACTCCAAGACATGTATAATACTAATAATAGACAAATAATACTATGAAAGACAATAATACAGACAAAGGACAAATAATTCTATTTCTGTCCATTATATGACTTGCATATAGCAATTAACTAGTTTTTTCCTGTGCACAGTATTTTTTTAATTCTCAGTTCTCTCTGAGCCGGTGGGTGGAAACTAGCTGTTATGTTGTCTTCTGTACACTGCACAAGTAGAAAACAGCATATTGTGCTCTCTGTAGTACATACATAATTAACTGCATCACGGAAAAAACATTATACAGCAGTGCTAAGCAGTGTATATGTGATTTCAGTAGCTATGGGTCATTAAATCACTCACTTTTAGAACCAGCAGCTCCAATGTATGTAGGCAGCTCTGAGTGATCAGGCGCATGAGTGGTGATGTCAATGCAGCCGAGGAGCAGTCACTACGCATGCGCCTGATTGCTCAGTGTGTCATACACTTTGTGGTGGAAAGCATGAAGTATTCCGCAGGCAGAGCTGGAGATGTCGCTAAGTACAGAAAGGGACTGATTTTCGGGCAATGGGAAGGGAGCGAACCTGGTCCGGACAGTGTGGGATTAATTTGCATATGACACTATTGGGGAGGGATATCTCAGGAACGGTAACCCACTGGAAAATGATAAAGGTGTGTATAGATTCATCATAACAGTGCAAATCTAACTGTGTAATCTGCTTGTACTGCTAAAATTACGTGACAGACTTCCTTTAACTCATCAATATCATAAAACGTGCGAACTATTAAAAGAAGTTGATCAGAATGAAATGTTGAACCCAAAATTGACATTTGACTTTAACGTGAATATGCATCAACCAACAACATGAACAGTGCAACTGTTTCTGTATTATGGCCCATTTACACGGGATGAGTGTTGGGCAAACAAATGTCCCCGCACATACTTGCTGATGTGCTGCTACATAGGAGCGTATATCATTGGCTCACAGCGGGGCGGCTGTAGGAGATTTCACCCCTCGCTCTTCCCGCCCCTCTCCATTCACTTAACACAGCAGATGTTCAGTACTGAACGGCTGCTGTTTACACTGAACGGTCATCGTTCAGATCTTCTTTCATCGTTTATGCAGCCTAAACAGTGTAGAATGAGCTGAACGATTACCATTCAGTGTAAACAGCAGCCGTTCAGTACTGAACGGCTGCTGTGATAAGTGAATGGAGAGGGGCAGTGGAAGAGCGAGGAGAGAAATCTCCTGCAGCCACCCAGCCCCCTGCTGGCTGCTCTGTCAGAGAGCCAGCAATACTCGCTCCTGTGTAACAGCACAGGAGCGAGTATGTGCACAGACGAGTGTCGGGCATCGTTTGCCTGACATTCGTTCTGTGTAAAGTACTTTAGTTAGATTGTATTTATCTATAATTATCACTTAGATTACAATCAGACTACATTCTACTAGTAATCAGGTCAGAAACTCAGGTAATTCAAAAGTTTTCACTTACTTTTTCTCACAACTTTAAATACAATTGGTGGGAAGTTAGATGCTTCTGCATACTTATTGTCTTTTTTCATATATTAGATTTACAGTTTTCATGTACTGCCATGTTTTCCAATGCCCTTTCATAGTCATTTATTTACACAATAAGACCAAATATTCAAAGGCTTTTTCAGAAAACTAAGGTTTATTGAAGAGCACCAGGGGCGTAGCTAAAGGCTCATGGGCCCGGGTGCAAAAGTTTATCTTGGGGCCCCCCAACTTCTCTTAACCCCTTAACGCAGAGACATAACTTGAAGCTTCTGGGCTCCAATGCAAAACCTGTAACAGGGCCCCCAACTATAATGCTTTATTCATAGTACTGGGCTCCCTATATGGAGATGAGAGGCTTTATGGGCCCCCTAAGGCTCATGGGCCCGGGTGCAACCACATCCCCTGCATCACCTATAGTTACGCCAGTGAAGAGCACGTAGCATATGTAAGAAACATACCTGCCACTAACAGATCAAAATTTGAATAAAGCGACCCTCCAGTTTTTCTGACAAAATGTTGTCCTGGGACCAGAGACGGTGGTTATATTACCTGGTTTTGATCTTCTGTGCTGATGCCCCTCTGATCTACAGATCCCATTTTTAGCTGTCCTAGATTGCAAACACAATCTTTAGACTACCTAATTCCCACAGTGCATTGGTAATGTTCAGCTACCAATGCACTATACCTGCTATCAGATTGGCAGCACTGCTCATTCGATCAGAAAATTGCAGTGGTCATCTTGGACACCTAAAAAAAAATTCGAAAAAGTGGATTGGAAGAACATCAGAACAGAAAATGACAGCAGGTAATATACCCTCACCCTTCAAACCGGGAACAAAATTTTGTCCCAAAACCAGAGGGTCTCTTTTAGTTGTAGATCTCAACTTTATGTTGGGATTCCGGTATCAGAAAGGCTTGTTGCATCCATGCACATATACTGTATATAGTGGAAGTGAAACCCACAGAACACAAGGAATGTATACATAGATCAGCTCTTCACCTTTGACTCCCCCTTCCCCAAAAAATCAGAAACAGTTCATGTAGACAAAATGAATCCACAGGTTTTAGCTTTTTTTAATGGAATAAATATTGCACTCTGCAGCGCTGTTTGTTCAATTATAAAATGGAAACCAAATGGAACATAAGCAAGCCGAAAGCTTTCCATTTGCGCTTTTATTTTTTTTGAAACCTCATTGAAATAAATGAGTCAAAAACAAAAAAGGAGTTGTTTATTTTCCTCTTAAGGGCTTAGTCACACGAGCATCTTCCTGCAGGATAAGACGGACGCACTGCGGAGAAAGAACACATGATCTGATCCATTGCCGGTCATGTGTTCTTTCTTCCGGCGCTGCGGAGAGTCGTCCATACCTGCAATGCGGCCGTCTTCTTCATGCAGGAAGACAGGCGCATCGGCTCCCGGATGCGCCCGCGTGACTAAGCCCTAATTAAGTTAATGCACCAAGAATGGAACAGAGAGATGAAAAGCCTGAATGCCTCACCCTCTCCCCTTTCCTTACATCTGCCCTTTCTGTGTCTGGCTTGTCTTCCCAAGTTTCTGGTACCTCACACCCTGTTTTTTAACTATGTAGGTTGCATTAGAGTGAATCTTCACACTCCGCAAATTATTGCCTATTTAATTCAATCTATTCATTTAGTTTTAGTCCCCATCATGATTTTAATGTTCACACAGTTTCATATGTCTTGATTTAAAGAAAACCCCTAAAACATATGGAAACAGTGTGAACGAGCCTAATACAGTGATTCATTCATCTGTTGATAAGCTTAAAGTAAAGTAAAGGGACATTTGGGTTCTGCTGAAGTACCAGATTTACATTTTTGTACTTTTTACTTTGGTACATTAAAACCAAACTGAGCACACAAGTGCAGACAGCCGAATGATTCATTGTTAAGTATGTTTACATCAAAGAAGTCATCCTAACTAATTGGTGTCACCTAAAAAGCCAACAAGAAAATGTAACTCTACAAAAGATAATGGTCCTTTAGAAGTTATTAGGAAGAGGTATGTCAGATGGCTTCTGCAGACTAATTCACTCTAGAAGGATTCTCATCGCGGACCTAGATCATTCGTCTTCCTCTAGGTAGGGAAAAAGCTTTTTATCTTCTATACTATAATGCCTGCTTAGAAGAGCAACTATTCTGTTGCTTTCACAATATACTTAGTCTTCTTCAAGCTCCGACGTCTGATCCAGATGCAGCTCACTCAGTGGCCTCGTATTCCTCGCCCATAATATGGCGAAGATTACACTTGACTTCTTGTACCACTGTTTCCACCTCGGACTTTTAATAAGTACAGTAAGCTCTCAGCTCATTATTGATCTTGTGTTGGCTCCTAATGACACAATTCATAACCAGATGCTTTAATCAGCTGCTGATTTTCATTAACCTCTTGTAGAACAATCTCTTTTGTTCTCAATGTCAAGCTCATTAAACTTGTTTATGACTTATTTCTTGTATCACTCCATTAGATGGGTCAGGTATTAAAACAGTGTCACATTGTTCATCTTTACGGGTCTGTTTTTGAAGTTATGGTTATACAATATAAAATTCCTTTTAGAGACCCCGATAACCTTGTACATATCGGCTGTAATGAAATTAGACTGAAGTAACTTTAAAAATTAGAGCATTGCATAACTAGCAATCACTTCAGGTAATATGGTCACAGTGGCTCCATTTAAAACCAGTTGAGGGTGTTGCCCAGCCCTAACACCGTATCTTTAACAAAGACTAATTGAGTCGAAATGTTGTTGTTTTGTCGTCTGGGAGAAATAAAGAAGTGGCTATTCTGCGCCATTGATGCTGTCATGCTTTTTCCATTTGCGTACTAACTTGGACTTTGGATTCAGTCCTTTCAGTGACTGTGCATCTACGTTCTGCCCTGCTGAATACAGCATTCAAGAATGTGCTGCTGGCACCCTATTTATTTTCTGTCCATATGATAGGTCATCAGTAGTTGATAGGTGGGGGTCCACTGATTGGGATCCTGACAGATCAGCTGTTGTCTCCGCGGCTGATAAAGTGTACAGAGCAGGAAACAGATAGCATTGTAGTGGCCAATGCTGGTACTACAGGTACAGCTTCCATTGAATTCAGTTCATCAACCTCTTTAAGCCATTAAAGACCAAGCAGCATAAAAATAGGGTGCTAGGTCCCGGATTTTAGGCTTTATTCACACGAGCGTATATCAGCCATGTTTTCACGGCCGGCCGATATTTACATGACCATCTAAGGCGTTGATTTCCAATGCATTAGCTAACAAGAGGCAAATTTACAGTGTGTAAAAATGTTGCACCGTAAAAAATGGAACATACGCGACCGAAATTGGCTCTGGCGATTGTACGGTGGTCAAAAAGATAGTTCTGGTTCTATCTTTTGACCGATATATGCCAGGGGTTCCCAAACACTTCTGTGGGAGCTGGGAAAAAAGGAGGGGGAGGCAGTTAAGCAGCGTCCAACACTGCAAAGGCTTACAGGTGCCTCTATTTTGGCTTTTGAAGTCATTCTTAGGCCTCCCTCACACAGGCGTTTTTGTACAGCGCTTAGCGTTGCTTTTTCAGCACAGCGCTAAATGCTGTACAAGGCTCCCATTCATTTTAATGGGGCTCCTCACGCAAGGCTGAAAACAAAGTGCCTTCAACGCTGTGCTTTGACAGCGTTGCATGTTCTATTTTTGGACGTTTTCAGCCCTGTGTTGCCCATTGAAATGAATGGGCAGCGGTTTGAGTGATGCAGAAAACGCGGCACAACTTGATATCATGCTTTTGGCAGCACTAAACGCCCTAGCTAAACTGCCTGAGCCAAAAAGAAAAAATCAATACTCACCTTGCAAGTGATGTCGCTGTCCCCTGTGACACTCACAGGACTTGTCAGCCAGCAGGGGAATATTTTTATGGTGCCAGGGACTCGTAATCCCCGCCTCCAACAAGAGAATGCTCTAATTGGCTGAGTGCCGCTGATTGACAGCCCACTCAGCCAATCACAGCCAGCACTGGATGCGTCCAATCACAGCCATTCATTCATTGAATGGCTGTGATTGGACGCATCCAGTGCTGGCTCTGATTGGCTCAGCGGGCTGTCACTCAACGGCGCTTAGCCAATCAGAGCAATCGGTCTGCTTCACAAGGTGCCAACAGCAGCGCTCGGGACAGCGGCTTCACCAGCTAGATGAGTATTAATTTTTTTCTTGTATCAGCAGCCTTGGCTGCACTTTCAGCTGTGCTGAAAATGCAGCCAAAACACTGGCAGAACTCATACCAGCGATGCTGAAACCAGGTTGAAAAACGCTGCATTTCTGCCAACGCCTGTGTGAGGGAGGCCTAAAGATTTAAGCCAAGTGATGGTTTTCCAGGCGGCAACATATTTTTTACCTAAAAGATCGAGCACAGTCATTTAAATGGATGAGAAAATGCTAATTATCCGTGGCCGTGATCACGGAAAAATGAGTTGTTAGAATTGCCTTTAGTATTGGGTAGTTTTTTAAATTTCTTAAATTGACCCAATGTTGGATTTTTGGTGCTTTTGGGCTTATGATCGGTGAATGGACCTTTACTCTGTACTTGCAACCCCTCTGCTTCCAATGCTTTTAGATCCCTCAAGCCTGTAAGGTCACTTGATACAGGCCCTAATTTTAAGGCCAGTTTTTTGTTTTGATCTTTCCTAAGAAGAGGGCCATGTCTTTTGTCCAGCCGAACCTAGTAACCTCTACCATCAAGACTGGAGGCTATAGGCTTTGACTGCTGCTTTATTATTGTGGTGGATCTCACCACTATCTTCTTCTATCTTTAGCTACTTAGTCCATGATTCTTATTGGTAGTAGCAGAGGT
This sequence comes from Eleutherodactylus coqui, assembly GCF_035609145.1. NCBI lineage: Eukaryota > Metazoa > Chordata > Amphibia > Anura > Eleutherodactylidae > Eleutherodactylus > Eleutherodactylus coqui. The sequence continues at coordinate 242,922,212 of NC_089839.1, read as the reverse complement.
GTCTAGGTAGCGTTAGCTGCATTAGGGTATTAATTCGGCTGCATTGGGGCATTAATTCGGTTCACTGGCTTATATATATCGATTACAGATGGTGTAGAGACTATTAATCTTTTTTTGTGATGATCTCAAGTTATCAATTTGTCTGATCATCTGGCCAACAAGTGGAGACTTTATCTGAATACAGACTCACATATCTGAAGCGAGATGATTTCCCAATCCACTTGATAGCCGCTGCCCCTAAAATAAAGAAACTCTCATTTTCATTTTTATCTATATGTGGAAGTTTAAGTTGAGTTCTCTAGCCCCACAAGAACTAAAGCGCAATTGGTTAGCTTGCACTTCAAATTTGATAGAAAGGTTCTATTGTGGAAGCCGCTTACACGGCAGAAACGCGTTGAATGAACTAGAACCAGTTTCTTAAAGAACCAAGCACTGCCCCTAGAAGCTCTATATTGTAAGCGTAGTGTATTATCATCTAAATACAAATTCTAAATCGGGGAGAACCAGTTTCTTAAAGACTAAGCACTACCCCTGGAATTTCAATACTGCATCCACAACTCATAACAGGAGACTTGTACTTATCTACCCCTGAATGTATCTAGAATATGATGTAAGGTGATCTATCCTCAATCGAGGCTCCACCTCCCTCGTTTCATCGTTAGTCCCTAGCTAATCCACTATCTATTTTTCCATCAAGCTACAAATTTCTTCCGTTTAGTTTGTCGCTAATTCACACGTAGATTTAGCCCTATGAATGTGATGTGTCAATTCTTAACGCCGACCTGCATTGTAAAATCTGCATGTAGATTTTGGCCATTTGCAGGGCTAACTCCACATGGGAATCCCAGGCGAAATATGCAACAGAATTTTGTTGCTTAGCCACGGATTTCTACCAATGGTTTTCAGAGGTGGAATCCAAAATCTATGTTGGATTCCACCCTTACTTTCTGCTCGTTGCTCTCAATAACATTATGTATTATTTTGCTTTTGTGTTTTGGAATCTTTATGTTAATTTATAACTTTCTTCTTCTGCAGACACAAATAAGCCCCCGGGAAGGATGGCAGGTTTACAGCTCAGCTCAGGACCCTGACGGCCGTTGCATCTGTACAGTGGTGGCTCCAGAGCAGAACCTTTGTTCCAGAGATGCCAAAAGCAAACAGCTACGACAACTTTTAGAAAAGGTCTGTGAGCGCCATCATCTCTTGTTTATCCTTGGAGCACTGTACTTTCAGCTAGAACAATAAGTCAAATGAATATTATTAAGTGCAACACATTATTCAGTAGTGAGAAATACTAATTGGTAAGGCCAAATCGCTGTTTTGTTACATGTTTTTAACTACATGGACGAGATATTCGCTACGCGAACATAAAAAGTTTGGAAAAATGGTTGTAAACATTTTTGCCGTTCACAAGATTTTTCCTCTGCAAGGGGAAAATCATAGTCGCTGTTTGTTCGTGTGAGCGGACATGCGGATGCTAAATGGGTTTGAGTTGGTGCGGAATGCCGCGGATCGTCCGCACGGGAAACGATCGCGAATTACGCAATTCAAACATGGTTGTGTGCAGCTGGCCTGTCTCTCTATCTCTCTCATTTCTATCTCTCTCTGTCTCACTGCCTGTTTCGCTGGCTGTCTGTCTCGCTGACAGTCTGTCTCCATGTCTGGCAGGCTGTCTCTTTGTCTGGCAGGCTGTCTCTCGGTCTGTCCTGCTGTCTGGCTGTCTGGCAGGTGTCTTGCTGTCTCAATGTCTGGCTGGCTGTCTCGCTGTCTGGTGGCTGGCTTGCTGTTTCACTGTCTGGCTGTCTTGCTGTCTGTCTGTCTCACTGTCTGTCTATCTGACTTGCTGTCTGTCTGTCTGTCTTTCTTTGTGTCTCTCTGCTGACTGTCTCTGTCTTTCTTTGTGTCTCTCTGCTGACTGTCTCTGTTTTTCTTTGTGTCTCTCTGCTGACTGGCTCTGTCTCTCTGTCTTCTTTGTGTCTCTCTGCTGACTGTCTCTGTCTCTCTTTGTGTCCCTCTGCTGACTGTCTCTGTCTCTCTGTCTTTCTTTGTGTCTCTCTGCTGACTGGCTCTGTCTCCCCTCACTGCTTGCCGTGTGTGTTGCCGTGTCTCTTCTCCCCTCACATTCAGCTGCACTCTTTGCCTTCTCTCCCCCTTGTAGCTTTACTGACTGTCTCTCCCTCCCTCATGCACTGATTGCCATCTCACTGTTTGCCAGCCACGGCTTCCTGCAACGCTACACACTCTCTTGCGCTGGCACAGCAGCGCTGCCATAGACATTACATTGTAACTTTACACTCACCAGACTGCTCACTGAAGCTATTAAACTCAAGTTTAATCATTTTACGACACTGGTGAGCCTGTGCCTCATCTAATGACACCAAAATCAGCCCCCAAAGTTAAAGCAAAGTGGCCAAAGTGTGGTGCAGGAAAAAGCATGTAGGCTTATTCATATTAGATACATGTAGGGCATTATAAACTCAGAAAGTGTTTTTCATTTTGAAGAAAGAACTCCAGAAAAATGAATTTACGCCCGGTAATATGTACGCTACTTCCTGCACACTATATCTCATTTTGATATCCCAACAGAATATATACACTTTGCTGACAAGTTTATTCCAGGACTCAGTAGGAGTCAATCACATAATGCTCACAGGAGAAAATAACGTTCTACTGTATTATCAACAACTGAGGACTCTCAACAATAAAACTTTCACACTTCTTATCTATAAACTGCTGCAATTATTTACTGCGGCTCCCGTCTCATACTGATAGTTCCACTTTACATCTCTGTCTTATTTACCGCACTATTATTTCCTTTTGCGCATACATTTGTGGATTGAGGTACTGTGGTAAACCGACCTGATGAGCAGACCTAATTTCATGCAGCTATTAGCCGCGAGAAAACGTCACCGGGAAATCGCGACCGTATAAAGCATTGGATTCCAATGCAATCATTTACATGGGTGATTGTTAGCAATGAGAAAAAAAATCGTGACTAAAGATCGACGGTGATTTTCAGCCACGATTTTTCTTCAGTGTCAAAAGATAGCCCATGTTCTATCTTTTGATGAAAATCGCAGGGAGCTCCTATAGATTCCTATGGGGGCTAAAAAAGGAGGGATGGGGAGGGAGTTTACCTGCGTCCAGAACTCATTGCAGGAGATAGCTGGCTCTATTTTGCTATTTAAGCTAAATAGAGCCATTCTGCAGACCGCTGCTTCAGCGTCCTTTTCACGCAATGCGACCATGGGAATGGACGTGAAAATGCTAATTGCTTTTGTAATTAGATCACGGTAATGCAGGTAATGCCACGATTTTTTGACGCAATGCAACTTGCGTGAAAAAAACACATCACTCGTGTAAAGAGGCCTAAGTAGTTTTGGAAGCTTGCTATTTGTCATAATCTTTCAGTAAGGGCTCTTGCAAACGAGCGCATATCAGCTGCCGTTTAAACGGCCGGATGATTTACGCTATGATCTGATACATTGGATTCCAATGCATCAGATCCCTTAGCCGTATTCCCGTGGCATAAAAACGCCTGGCCGGGCCAATAAAGCGCCAGCCGCTTTTACGCTGAGCCAGAGTAATAGTCCTGTAACTATCTTGTCGGACAGAATACATCAGTTGCTGCATGGGCTCCTATGGGAGCCAATGACAGCGTCCGGAGAAGGGAGATGGGAAGTGGGACTGCTAAACTCCCTCCCCCTTCTCTCCTCCTATCTCTTTCCCTCCAGCTGTTTGCAATGGGAGGGGGTGGGATGGGGTGGAGCTAAGCTCTGTCCTACCCCGCCCCATCCCATTGCTGGCTGCAAACAAGGGGTGGGAGCTTAGCTCTGCCCCCGCTCTGCCCCCTCCCATTGCAAACAGTTGGAGGGGAGGAGAGAGGAGGTGAGCTGGTGAGGGGGAGTGAACGGGGAGACAGCTAAGTTGTCTCCTCATGCCCAACGGCATTTCGGCCTCGGTGTATATGCACCGGGGCTGTGCTGTCTGAATGGGCGCACAAATGTTCGATTTGTGCGCCCGTTCCCGTCTACAGCCGTGTGAGAGCCCTAAGAGTGGCTTCATCCAAATAATCCATTGACTACAGCCACTGGTTGATTAATTATCATCTGATATAAACAGGCAATTGTTTGTCTTTCAACGACTAGCCAATAGAGATGAGCAAAAGTGTTCGTTTTGGACAATTACTCGATCGAGCATCACTTTTTTCGAGTAACTGCCTACTCGGCGAAAAGAACCGGAGGCGGGGGGCAGCGAGGTGGAGCGGCGGGGAAGCACGGGGGAACAGGGGGGAGCTCTCTCTTTCTTTCCCCCCCACTCCCCACCGCAATCCCCCGCTCACCCCGAATCTTTTCGCCCGATTAGGCAGTTACTCGAAAAAAGCGATGCTCGATCGAGTAATTGCTTTAAACGAGCACGTTCGCTCCTCTCTACTAGCCAATAAAGTTTGCAATGAAGTGCGTGCTTCAGCAATTGCAAGCATTAAATAACAATCACTCTATGCAAAAGCATATCAACGGCAGTGGTACATGTGCTAACAACTTGTGTGTATGCTAACTATTTACAGCAACTATTCAAATGATTTTGCTCTGCATATCCACTCTTAAGGCCCATTTACATGAAAAGATAATCTTTCCAATGGCTGAAAGATTTTGCAATCTACTTGCATAGAGTGTTAATGGTCATTAGGCTATGAATCAAAGACTTTGTGATATTGTTTTGCCATACGTACCAAGCCCTTGTATACCACTAGAGCACAATATTTGCAGCTGCCACCACCTACATTTGGGAGCAAGTCACTGGATGGGGTACACTGTTGCAGGGATAGCATATGTAACATATTCCTCATATTGTAAATTGCACGGCTCATGTTCAGAGCAATTTTATTCCATATTGCAGGTTTCATATCTGAAGTACCAGGAATAAATTTTCACTGAACACAAAACCAATGTTGACACTAGAGTTGAGTGAACGTTACTCGAACAAGCACCACGCCATGCTCAACCCCGCCCCAGTTTTTGTCTCCTCCCCGCTATGACGTGCCTGTTTTGGCCCCTCCCCGCCGCAACGCAGCGTGCATCATTGGCAAATTTTTTGGCTGGCTGGCAGAGAGAGAGTTTTTTTTTTGCACATGCAATAGCATGGAGTTGAAACTGAAAAAAATTATTTTGGACTTCTTCATCTGCAAATACACTCCATAGCAGCGAGTGGATGTGCAAATGCGTTCATCTGTCAAAGCCCTAAGATTGTATTCACATGTTGCGATCATATTGCGTTTTTTTTTTGCCGCAATCTGCTCATACATAATGCCCAATATAGAAAGCCAATGAAATAGAGCGTATGACCTGCTGACATATGTGGTTGAAGATGTTTTATACCAAAGCAAAGTAAAAAGCGAGAACAGAGAGAGTGATAACACTTGATAACAGAAGGGTTTTGTATGGATTACACTGGTGAATGAACCTCTACTGACAAAGCACACTGAAGAGTGAAGGTTGATGATGAGCTGCCACTGTGGAATAAAGACAGATATAGATTTTTTATTACATAGCTTATGTAAGGCATCCAATTTCTACAAGACATGAATATAAGACTACCATAAAGCACTAGTGTGAGCGCTGGGGACAAAAATTCATCAATCTTTTAAACAATCAGTATGGCAGTCCTCTCATATTCCATCCCTTCAGACATTCCTCGCTAAACAAAACTGCCCACCGTCTGTGGTTACTGCAGACAGTCTCTTATCGCTGACGAGAATGGGTGTAATAGAGCAGTGAAGGAACACATGGCATTTCATTTACTAGAATGGTGACAATCCGGCTGTAGAGCAGAATGCTAACCATGAGGATTGCAGTCATTTTGGCTTTCGGGACATTGTGTTAAACATGAAAATCATGCGGCAAGGCAGACAGCAACGGACAATAAAGAACAGAGGGTCTTCAGTTGGAGATACAAATTCCAGAAAATGATCGCAGCAACAGCATCCTTCTCAATAATCCATCTATATCTAGCCCATAACAGTATACTGAGAAATGAGAGTAGTGTTTGACCCTTAAAATGGCTGGATCTTTGTCAAGTACATGCTTGAGAAAGATCCAGCTTTTCTGAAGGGCCAAAACATTGCTGCCATTTCTTTGTATACTGTTATGGCTGGATATAGATGGATTACTGAAAAGGATGCTGTCGCTGCGATCATTTTCTAGGTTGTGTTAAACAAGGTCTTAGAAATATAGCAGTGGTCAAACAAAATGCATTTATTGACCTATTCATGCACACACTGTAATATATAGGATAGACATGGATTTCTATATACTGTATGCAACATGTCCATATATCGGTGGATATGTATAAGAAGGCACTGCCCAACGCTGTACCTGCATTGCACATAAGGCCCATTCAGACAGACAATTTTTCCATTTGAATGCTGTCCATATATCTCATGGACAGCACTCAGACCCAAAGGTGTAACTTGAAGTTCCTGGGCCTTAATGCAAAACCTGTAACAGGGCCCCCAACTATAATGCTTTATTCATAGTACTGGGCTACCTATAAAAGGAAGGAGAGGCCTTATAGGTCCCTTAAGGCTACTAGGCCCGGGTGCAAACGCATCCCCTATAGTTATGCAAGTGCTCAGACCCATTATAGCCAATTATGCTATTCACATGAGCGGTTTTTTACAGGGACTAATGGTCCATGTGAAAAAAATTGCAGCATGTCCTATTCTGGTCCGTATCACAAAGCAGAATCAGACATGCACTGTCCACTGCCCATTGTGTATCAAACATATGGATGTGTGTCCATGTGCTGTCAGATGCAAGTTGTGCTCGAGAATCTTGGGAGTAACTTACACTTGGCCATTTCAATATGGCCTTACATCCACACTCGGTGATAGTATTATGGATTATATTGTAGTCTTAACTTCTGAAGGCAATCAAAATCAGTAACTTCACTAAGTTCCAAATCAGGAAATGCATCTATTTAATGCTTCCTACTATGCAGAATTTCAATTGCAAGAAAAAGTAATTTGACCATTTGGAGTGCTGTGGATTTATGCAGTGATTACTGATAAAATGTAGTATGATTGTCTATAATTGTGACTTAGATAACAAACACAGTCCAACTAAACAAAGTTATTCCATGTATGTATTTTATTGAACAAAAAATGGCACAATGGCATTGCGGACTCGGCATATATGCGCCAGGCTCTGGCCATCTGAATGGGCGCACAAATGTTAGATTTGTATGCCCGTTTACACGTTTTCACATCGACAGCGGGTGAACGTAAGAACACAGACGCCATGTGAAAGAGCCCTCAGGGTCACCTTGTTTTCAATAAGGGAACTATAATTTGAATGGGGTATCAATACAGTTTACAGGGGAATGTAAGCATGAGCGTCCAGGACATCAATAAGAAAAGATGTTGAGTAGAGATGAGCGAGCACCAAAATGCTCGGGTGCTCGTTACTCGGGACGAAACTTTCGCGATGCTCGAGGGTTCGTTTTGAGTAACGAATCCCATTGAAGTCAATGGGCGACCCGAGCATTTTTGTATATCGCCGATGCTCGCTAAGGTTTTCATTTGTGAAAATCTGGGCAATTCAAGAAAGTGATGGGAACGACAATGCAATGCATACCTTAGCTAAGCACCACACTACCTCCAACAAAGCACAATCACTGCCTGCATGACACTCCGCTGCCACTTCTCCTGGGTTACATGCTGCCCAACCCCCCCCCCCCCCTGCACGACCCAGTGTCCACAGCGCACACCAAATTGTCCCTGCGTAGCCTTCAGATGCCCTCATGCCACGCCACACTCATGTCTATTTATAAGTGCGTCTGCCATGAGGAGGAACGTCAGGCACACACTGCAGAGGGTTGGCACGGCTAGGCAGCGACCCTCTTTAAAAGGGGCGGGGCGATAGCCAACAATGCTGTACAGAAGCAATGAGAAATATAATCCTGTGTCACCGCCATCAGGAGCTGCACACGTGGGCATAGCAATGGGGAACCAATGTGTCACACACTATTCATTCTGTCAAGGTGTCTGCATGCCCCAGTCAGACCGCAGTTTTTTATAAATAGTCACAGGCAGGTACAACTGGGAATCCCCAACTCCGCAATAGGAATTCCGTGTGCACCCACAGCATGGGTGGCTCCCTGGAACCCACCCGCTGTACATAAATGTATCCCATTGCAGTGCCCTGGACAGCAGAGCTAACGTCAGATTAAAAGCAGGTGGGCTTCGGCCCAAACTGCATGCGCCAGTCAGACTGGGGTTCTTTAGAAGTGGACACATGTAGTTACAACTCCGTGTGGACCGACAGCATGGGTGGCTCCCTGGAACCCACCGGCGGTACATAAATATATCCCATTGCGGTGCCCAGCACAGCTGATGTAACGTCAGCTGTAATGCAGGTGGGCCAAAAATTAATTGGATTACACTGTAGGCGAGGGCCCCAAAAAATTGGTGTACCAACAGTACTAATGTACCTCAGAAAAATTGCCCATGCCCAACCAAGAGGGCAGGTGAAACCCATTAATCGCTTTGGTTAATGTGGCTTAATTTGTAACTAGGCCTGGAGGCAGCCCAGTTAAAATAAAAAATGGTTCAGGTGAAAGTTTCAACGCTTTAATGAGCATTGAAACGTATAAAAATTGTTTACAAAAATTATATGACTGAGCCTTGTGGGCCTAAGAAAAATTGCCTGTTCGGCGTGATTACGTCAGGTTTCAGGAGGAGGAGCAGGAGGAGGAGGATGAATATTATACACAGATTGATGAAGCTAAAACGTCCACGTTTTTGATGGTGATAGAGAACAATGCTTCCATCCGCGGGTGCAGCCTACGTATTGTTTAGGTATCGCTGCTGTCCGCTGGTGGAGAAGAGAAGTCTGGGGAAATCCAGGCTTTGTTCATCTTGATGAGTGTAAGCCTGTCGGCACTGTCGGTTGACAGGGGGTACGCTTATCTGTGATGATTCCCCCAGCCACACTAAACACCCTCTCTGACAAGACGCTAGCCGCAGGACAAGCAAGCACCTCCAGGGAATACAGCGCGGGTTCAGGCCACATGTCCAGCTTCGACACCCAGTAGTTGTAGGGGGCAGAGGCGTCATGGAGGACGGTCGTGCGATCGGCTACGTACTCCCTCACCATCCTTTTACAGTGCTCCCGCCAACTCAGCCTTGACTGGGGAGCGGTGACACAGTCTTGCTGGGGAGCCAGAAAGCTGTCAAAGGCCTTAGAGAGTGTTCCCCTGCCTGTGCTGTACATGCTGCCTGATCTCCGCGCCTCCCCTGCTACCTGGCCCTCGGAACTGCGTCTTCTGCCACTAGCGCTGTCGGATGGGAATTTTACCATCAGTTTGTCCGCCAGGGTCCTGTGGTATAGCATCACTCTCGAACCCCTTTCCTCTTCGGGTATGAGAGTGGAAAGGTTCTCCTTATACCGTGGGTCGAGCAGTGTGTACACCCAGTAATCCGTAGTGGCCAGAATGCGTGTAACGCGAGGGTCACGAGAAAGGCATCCTAACATGAAGTCAGCCATGTGTGCCAGGGTACCTGTACGCAATACATGGCTGTCCTCACTAGGAAGATCACTTTCAGGATCCTCCTCCTCCTCCTCAGGCCATACACGCTGAAAGGATGACAGGCAAGCAGCATGTGTACCCTCAGCAGTGGGCCAAGCTGTCTCTTCCCCCTCCTCCTCATCCTCCTCATGCTCCTCCTCCTCCTCCTCAACGCGCTGAGATATAGACAGGAGGGTGCTCTGACTTTCCAGTGACATACTGTCTTCCCCCGGCTCTGTTTCCGAGTGCAAAGCGTCTGCCTTTATGCTTTGCAGGGAACTTCTCAAGAGGCATAGCAGAGGAATGGTGATGCTAATGATTGCAGCATCGCCGCTCACCATCTGGGTAGACTCCTCAAAGTTTCCAAGGACCTGGCAGATGTCTGCCAACCAGGCCCGCTCTTCTGTAAAGAATTGAGGAGGCTGACTCCCACTGCGCCGCCCATGTTGGAGTTGGTATTCCACTATAGCTCTACGCTGCTCATAGAGCCTGGCCAACATGTGGAGCGCAGAGTTCCACCGTGTGGGCACGTCGCACAGCAGTCGGTGCACTGGCAGATGAAACCGATGTTGCAGGGTGCGCAGGGTGGCAGCGTCCGTGTGGGACTTGCGGAAATGTGCGCAGAGCAGGTCTGACAAGCGTTGGTAGCTTTTCAGAAAGCGCTGAACCACCAAATTAAAGACGTGGGCCAGGCATGGCACGTGCGTGAGGCTGCCGAGCTGCAGAGCCGCCACCAGGTTACGGCCGTTGTCACACACGACCATGCCCGGTTGGAGGCTCAGCGGCGCAAGCCAGCGGTCGGTCTGCTCTGTCAGACCCTGCAGCAGTTCATGGGCCGTGTGCCTCTTATCTCCTAAGCTGAGTAGTTTCAGCACGGCCTGCTGATGCTTGCCCACCGCTGTGCTGCCGTGCCGCGCGACACCGACTGCTGGCGACGTGCTGCTGCTGACACATCTTGATTGCGAGACAGAGGTTGCATAGGAGGAGGAGGAGGAGGGTGGTTTAGTGGAGGAAGCATACACCGCCGCAGATACCACCACCGAGCTGGGGCCCGCAATTCTGGGGGTGGGTAGGACGTGAGCGGTCCCAGGCTCTGACTCTGTCCCAGCCTCCACTAAATTCACCCAATGTGCCGTCAGGGAGATATAGTAGCCCTGCCCGCCTGTGCTTGTCCACGTGTCCGTTGTTAAGTGGACCTTGGCAGTAACCGCGTTGGTGAGGGCGCGTACAATGTTGCGGGAGACGTGGTCGTGCAGGGCTGGGACGGCACATCCGGAAAAGTAGTGGCGACTGGGAACTGAGTAGCGCGGGGCCGCCGCCGCCATCATACTTTTGAAAGCCTCCGTTTCCACAAACCTATACGGCAGCATCTCCAGGCTGATAAACTTGGCTATGTGCACGTTTAACGCTTGAGCGTGCGGGTGCGTGACGGCGTACTTGCGCTAGCGACGGCTGGACGTGCGCTGACAGACATTGGTGGATGGGGCCGAGGACAGCAGAGGTGAGGGTGTGGGTGCAGGCCAGGAGACGGTAGTGCCTGTGGCCTGAGAGGGGGGTTGGATCTCAGTGGCAGGTTGGGGCACAGGGGGAGAGGCAGCGGTGCAAACCGGAGGCGGTGAACGGCCTTCGTCCCACCTTGTGGGGTGCTTGGCCATCATATGTCTGCGCATGCTGGTGGTGGTGAGGCTGGTGGTGGTGGCTCCCCAGCTGATCTAGGCGCGACACAGGTTGCACACCACTGTTCGTCGGTCGTCTGCACTCTCAGTGAAAAACTGCCAGACCTTTGAGCACCTCGGCCTCTGCAGGGTGGCATGGCGCGAGGGGGCGCTTTGGGAAACAGTTGGTGGATTATTCGGTCTGGCCCTGCCTCTACCCCTGGAGACCGCACTGCCTCTTGCAACCTGCCCTGCTGCTGCCCTTGCCTCCCCCTCTGAAGACCTGTCCTCAGTAGGCGTAGCAAACCAGGTGGGGTCAGTCACCTCATCGTCCTGCTGCTCTTCCTCCGAATCCTCTGTGCGCTCCTCCCTCGGACTTACTGCCCTTACTACTACCTCACTGATAGACAACTGTGTCTCATCCTCATCGTCCTCCTCACCCACTGAAAGGTCTTGAGACAGTTGCCGGAAGTCCCCAGCCTCATCCCCCAGACCCCGGGAACTTTCAAAAGGTTGGGCATCGGTCACGACAAACTCCTCCAGTGGGAGAGGATTCGGAACCCTTGCTGCCCATTCTGGGCAGGGGCACGGGAACAGTTCCCGGGAGTCTGCCTGCTCCTCAGAATGTGTCATTTTCATGGAGTGAGGAGGCTGGGAGGAAGGAGGAGCAGCAGCCAGAGGATTCAGAGTTGCAGCAGTGGACGGCGCAGAACTCTGGGTGTTCGATAGATTGCTGGATGCACTTTCTGCCATCCACGACAGTACCTGCTCACACTGCTCATTTTCTAATAAAGGTCTACCGCGTGGACCCATTAATTGTGAGATGAATGTGGGGATGCCAGAAACGTGCCTCTCTCCTAATCCCGCAGCAGTCGGCTGCGATACACCTGGATCAGGAGCTCGGCCTGTGCCCACACCCTGACTTGGGCCTCCGCGTCCTCGCCCGCGTCCACGTCCTCTAGGCCTACCCCTACCCCTCAGCATGGTGTATTACCAGTAGTGCAGAAACAGAACGCTGTAATTAAATGTGCCGCTTATTGGCCTGTGGTTGGAGGCTGACTTCGCTTACGGAACGCACAGCAGAGCCCCAGGAAATAATTTTGCGCAACCCTGCTGTAACACTTAGCTGGCTGCGTATGAATTAGGAGGACAACTACCCCCAGCACAGACCCAGTACACTGAGGACAGTCACAGGCAGCCCAAATAGATTTTTTTTCCCAAATGTTTTTGGAAAGGCCTACTGCCTATATTCAATAAATATGTCTTCTGTCCCTGCCTCACCACTACTGGCCCTGGAGTATGTAAAATAACTGCAGACTGTTGCACTGTGGACTGGAATACAGCGGTGATGTAACAGCCAACACAGAGCCAGGAAATAATTTTGTGCAAGCCTGCTGTAACACTTAGCTGGCTGCGTATGAATTAGGAGGACAACTACCTCCAGCACAGACCCAGTACACTGAGGACAGTCATAGGCAGCCCAAATAGATTTTTTTTCCCAAATGTTTTTGGAAAGGCCCACTGCCTATATTCAATAAATATGTCTTCTGTCCCTGCCTCACCACCACTACTGGCCCTGGACTATGTATAATTACTGCAGGGCGCAATGCTCTGCACGGCCGATATACCAAAAAAAAAAATGTGCAACACTGCAAAAAGCAGCCTCCACACTACTGCACACGGTTAGATGTGGCCCTAAGAAGGACTGTTGGGGTTCTTGAAGCCTAAAATACTCCTAACACTCTCCCTATAGCAGCTCCGGCACCAAAAGCACTTTCCCTCCTCTATGTCAGAACGCATCTGTGGCGAGCCGCGGGAGGGGCCGATTTATATACTCGGGTGACACCTGATCTCGCCAGCCACTCACTGCAGGGGGGTGGTATAGGGCTTGAACGTCGCAGGAGGAAGTTGTAATGCCTTACCTGTCTTTCTATTGGCCAGAAAAGCATGCTAACGTCTCAGAGATGAAAGTGAAAGTAACTCGAACATCGCGTGGTACTCGTCACGAGTAACGAGCATCTCGAACACGCTAATACTCGAACGAGTATCAAGCTCGGACGAGTACGTTCGCTCATCTCTAATGTTGAGTAATGCTAGACAATGATTCAAACAACACAACTAAGTCAAATAAACAATGGTTAAAAAAGAATATTTTTTTTTTTGAAAGTCAGGTTTTCCCCTTTGCCCTATCAAGATGCTGTGACATGAACATGAAGAGGGCTCTGCATGCAAGACATCCCAGAAATACTGATGAGCTGAAGCACATTTGCAGAGAGAAATAGTCTAAAATTCCTCCCCAATATTTTGCAAACTTCATTTACATCTACAAGAAATGATTGGTGGAGGTGATTGATCAATTCAAGGGTTCACTTACTTTTTCTCCCTGCACTGTGGGTGTTTACACAATATGTTCAATAAAAGGCATAACTGGTACAACAGTTTGCATGTTATTAGTTTAGTTAGATTGTGTTAGTCTATAATTGTGTCTTAGATAACAATTTTATTAGTTCTCAATGTAGAAATCCAGGCAATTACAATGGGTTTAATTACTTTTTCTTTCAACTGTATGTACATTTGATTAAAGTAAAAAAATAATGAACTCAATCATTTGAAGTTTAATAAAGAGCAAAGCAAATATACGATAGATTTCCACAGATTTATAGAAATTGTACATTTTCTTCCCCCAAACATCCTGCTCACTGTAACATTGAATTTTCGAATGATACAAAATACATTCTCATTATTTGATAGATCAAAGGGGAATGACAAATAAAGCCTCTCTGTTAAATTATTTCCAAATATGTAGCGAAGGGTTTCATTGCCCCTAAGAAAGTGTAGATGGAAAAAATGCTAATCTGTACATCCAGACGGACGGCACGTACACAAAGTAGTCGCCTCATCCTGTTCTTAGGAGAAACATTTGTGTTCTCTTCTGCAATGCAGCGCAGACCATGTTTTTGTTTTACAAATGTGACATTGCTCTAATAAAAAAATATCCATTTTCATTTAAAACTTGATTTACCTTTATGCTAAGGGAAGAAACACATGCGTGCATGCGCTAATACGCTCGCCGCTTCGGAATATATAAGTGCATGAACCAGAGGGTTTTTTTTTTGGACTATTTAAACTCTGTGCTACTGTGTGCGAGATTGAAAAAAAAAGGCGTAAAGATAGGTCCTGCCCTATCTTTCTCGCACATAGGAAAACTACATGCAAGAAGGATAGGGCATTGAAATCAATAGTTTTGCTTCATCCTGTGATTTTCACGGACACATAATGGATCTAAAACACACCCATGTGTTGCTAAGTCCTAAGGGTGTAGCTAGGAAAGAGGGAATATCTCCCAGCTTGTAACAATCTAGTTCTGGGTTGGAGTCTCTTGTAACCGATGCAGATTGGTTTTATGGTCAGGGAAAGCCAGAGGTCGGTACATGGGTAGGAATTAGTTTGGAGTACAGAGGAGCAGCCAGGTAGCGTAGTCAGGACAGCCAGAGGTTGGTACACAGGTAGGTATGTAAGGTTAGCAGTATGGAGGAGCAACAGGTGGAAGAGCTTGACTACTGGCTGGGAGCACAGTAATCTCAAAAGGATGGGAGGTGCCAGGCCAGGTTATATAGGGTGGGCAATTACAAGACAGGGTGGAGCCAAGCAGCAAGTGGGTTAGCAGAAGCAAAGAATGGGAACAGGTTCAGCAGGAGAGCTGTTTAACAGGCTGATAGCTTACTCGGGAGAGCCGTTGCCTGGAATGCTGTTCAGTTGTGGAGTACCCCAGTAACCTTTTCCAGCTTGGTCAGAGTGTTTATAGTTAAAGGGGTTGTCCAGGATTAGAAAACTATGGCTCATTCTTCCTAAAATTGCAAACAAGCGAGTGCGAAAATGCCTCACATTGCTTCTGTGGATTTCTGATCCTCTCGTGCAAGTTTTACAGGCGACAGCAGACCAGAAGTAACAATGGAAAACCTCACATTGCATGGCATGCAAGATCCATGCAATGTATTTAAGGTCCCTTTGAAATCAATGGGTGCTGCGCTGCAAGGAATGTGAAAAAATGTTTTTTTTCCTCACAGCATCTTAGTTAGGGAAAACCTCATTTAAGTGTATGCCACAATTCGAAAGAACAGAGTTCATATTAGCGCTTCAGATTAGTGTTTGTGTGAAACCAGTCTTAGGGCTCATGTCCACGGGCAAAATAAGAATTAAAATCCGCAGCAGATTTTAACTCTTCTCCTGCCCGCGGATCCGCACCCCATAGGGATGCATTGACCACCCGCGGGGTAGATAAATACCCGCGGATGGTCAATAAAAGTGAATTAAAAAAAAATGGAGCATGAAAAAATCTGGACCATGCTCCATTTTCGTGCGGGTCTCCAGCGGGGACGGCTCCCGCGGGCTTCTATTGAAGCCTATGGAAGCCGTCCGGATCCGCGGGAGACAAAAATCAGATTTTACTCACCCGCTCCGTTTCTTCTCTTCGCCGCGGCGCCATCTTTTCTCAGTCGCGGCCGGATCATTTTGCTTCGGGCCGGCGCATGCACGGGGCACGTCACCGACGTCATCCTGCGCATCCGCCGAGCCGAAGAAAGAAGATCCGGCCGCGACACAGAGAAGATGACGCGGCAGCGAAGGAAGAATCCGGAGCGTGCGGGAGGTGAGTTAATTCTGATTTATTCTTATTTTCAGCGCTCATGTCCGCGGGGCAGGAGTGACACGCTGCAGATTCTCCATGGAGAATCTGCAGCGGATCTTATTTTCCCCGTGGACATGAGGCCTTAGGCCTCATGTCCACTGGCAAATTCTAACTTAAAATCTGCAGCGTTTCTCCCGCACGCGGATCCGCACCCGATAGGGATGCATTGGACACCCGCAGGTAGTTAAATACCTGCAGATGTCATTTTTCCCTTCAGGCGCGGGTCCCGTGTGCAGGAAAAAATCCGGACATGCTCTATTCAGGCGCGGGTCTCCCGCGGGGACGGCACCCGCACGCTTCTATTGAAGCCTATGGAAGCCGCCCGGATCCGCAGGAGACCCGCGCCTGAATTAAACTCACCTGCTCCGGGCGATGCATGTCTTCCCTTCTTTGCGGCCGGATCTTCTTCCTTTGGCCCGGCGTGCCGGCGTGCCGAGCACATCCGCCGGGCCCAAGAAAGAAGATCCGGCCGCAAAGAAGGGAAGACATGCATCTCCCGGAGCAGGTGAGTTTATTCTTATTTTCAGCCCTCATGTCCGCGGGGCAGGAGGTACCCGCTATGGATTCTCCATGGAGAATCCGTAGCGGGCCTGATTTTCCCTGTGGACATGAGGCCTTAGTGTCCATAAGACTGAAGTCTGTGATGAGATTCCACATCCAAAGACAAGTAGGAAACATTGAGGAGAGTATTCCCACATGTATGTGTTTCAGAATTTTTTTTATCCCCATAGAAATACATCATGTAAATGTGTAGCCGATTTTTCCAGTGCTCCAATTATGCCACGTGTGAATGCATCCTAATGTCCTCCACCATATTTTCTTGCCTTTGTTAAAAAAAATGAGGTAGGGTACAAATCTGGTGAGAAAATACAGCCTGCTAGAATTCTGTGCACTTTTGTGATGTCTCACAGGCTTTTGCCACCAGAGGGCAATCCTAAGGCAGTGAAGGAGAGAATTGTATTAGACCTTTGCAATTCTGATCTAGCAGAGGAAATTCTATTATATTATAGAATTTTCATATCAATAGTTTGTAAGATAAAATAGAATAATAATAACTTTTCTCTGCACAGCTGAGTCTACTAATGCTATGTTTGCATCTGTGCTTGGGGCTACATTTGGAGCAAAACATGCCAGACAACGTAGTGCAGCATGCTGAGCTATGTTGTCTGGTTATATACAGGTTTTGATCATGGCATTTTAGGGCGATTTTACTTTAGTTTTTGGACAACAGCAGGTTTCTAGCTCACCCCATCATTGTGATGGGTGATGAGGTGTGCTAAACATGGCAAGAAGGGAAGACAGCACTCGAATATCAAGTACATGTCTGTGAGGCCCCATTAAAGTCTATGGGAGCGTTTTACGGCAATTCAAAACACCACAGTAAAAAGCGCATGTGTGGGAGAGCCCTATGGGCTCCTGCAGATGACCGCGACGCTTTAACACTCGCAAGAGCGGGACATAATTGCCCTCTGAATGGAAAGCTGTCATGTCCTATCACAAACATAACCACGCTTCCTTACTGTGCATTTATGCGCTGCTGTGCCTGTTCACATCGGCAGCGGGACATCCGCAACATGTTTCAACAGGTGGGGCAGCTTAATTTGTAGGTGGGCCAGCCTAGCTAGTCCTCAGTGTTATCGAATAACACTGCAAAATTGCGCCGTTCAGTGAGCAACTACGCTCAGGACAAGGACATAGACTCCTATGGGGCCTGGGGTGCCCAAATATGCACAAAAATAAAGCACATGGCGTATTTTTTCGCCTGACAGAAATGCGAGTGATAAAATGCTCCATATGAGGGAACCCATTGAAATCAGTGAGTTTTAATGGAAGTGGGTTCTGCGACCAAATTTCTGCATGCAAAATTGCCTATGTGCAGGAGCCTTTAAGTTAAGCCACCAGCATACAGCAGAGCCAGATTCCACATGCGGGGGCCCGCAGAGGAATACGGCTATGACCCGAGCCGACGATCCCATGTGCCTGTCGTCTTTCTTCATAATCTGCACTGCAGATGGTCCACATGGCTCGCTGTCGGACATGCAAAGTACAGATTTTTTTAAAAACTCCTGCTTTTCCCTCGCTGCGATAATGCGGGCACCCGCGACCTTTCCCCAATGTCAATGTGGAACGGCCGTGGGTCGGACAACTTCCATTGACTTCAATGTAAGCTGTTCACATGGAATCAGCAAAAAAATAGAGCATGCTGAGATTTTTTTCCGCAAACAGATGCTCTATTGGTTTGAATTTCTGCGGATCGTCCTCGCAGTAGACAATCGTGGATTTTGCAATTCAAACTCGCTTGTGTGCAGGCGGCCTTAGAATAACATTTAGACTTATATCTGAAAGAAGCATTTTATGATTTACGGCGATGGAGTCCTGTACATTACAAATGAAAAGGGCATTACAAAACCGCATTCACAATCAGCAGTGACATTAAAAGCTGATTTTAGTACCTGCTGCCAACTGAAATTCTCCCAGGAATATCCTCAAAATTATACCAAAAACTGTATCTCAAGCCAGATGTTCTTGCTGCTTTTTGTCTTTGGAGAATAAAGTCGTACTATCTTCTTCTACATTTGTTTGTTTTATACCTACATAATAACTAGATAATAACTGTTCATATTCACAAACATTGGCACCCCCCATGCCATCCTCAGCCAATCAACAAAAAAAGATTTTGCTACGGTCTAATAACATTTAAATTGGGTAAACACAACAGTTATAAAACGGTTAAAAAGTTTCTTGCAGTTGAGATGATTCTGTTTTGTGGCGCAGCTGCGGTGCAGACAGTTGGGGATAGTAATTTAGAATTTGTCTGACCTTAGAAATTAGGGAACAGGTGAGAAAATATCACATTATTTACAGCAGATGAATAAAAACTAAGCGGAGTTGATTATAGCGCCGACTAATAATAATCACATTATACAGACCATTCTCTCTGTATGGACATGTGGGAATGACCTCTAATTCAGCAGGCTACCATTCACAGATTAGGTAGAAGGAACATTCATTGCATACAAACTAATGTTGCTGTATCCTGTCACTCACAGACCTATTATTAGTCATGGTGAGGCATGCATGGATATTTCTGGACAATTAGAGAATATGCAAACATATATATCAAGGGTTCACTCACGTGAGAGTATTTTGGCTGCATGTTAGGCTGGACCCACACAGGTGTATGTGCAAAAACACATGCGCCAGCAGATACCTCTACAGGGGAAGTCCCAATGGCATAGCTATAGGGTGGCAGTTGACACCTGGACCCTCAGCCAGGGGGGGCCCTGAGGCCCCCCTCACCACACTGTAAACTTGCAGTCCTTTCCTATAGCTATGCCATTGGGACTCCCCCTGGAGAGGCAAAAAAATCTGATCAGAGTTGAAAAGGTGAGCCCAACCACATGCTTCAAAACCCTATTAGTAGCAATTGATGGGATGCAGGGGAATAGGTTTAGCAGTTGCAAGGGTCACAGTTGTGACGTGGCACCTCAGCTTGGGAGGGCTCACAAGTCCCCCTTGCTACACTGGAAACCTCCGATGTTCTCCTTTAGTATACATGTCCTTCACTTCTCCGACCGCTCGCATGCTCTACGTGACTGCAGCACCTTAATCAGAGGCTGTCAGTGCATTTTCCTTCCCAACCATTTTTCTATCAATCTGATGCCTTAGAACAATAGAGAGATCCGCCTCTGATTAAGGTGCTGCAGTCATGTAGAACATGTGAGCGGTTGGAGGACTGAGTGGACCTATACATGCTGCAACACACAGTACAAAACAAATAGCATAATACACTTACCCCTCTGGCTTATCACACAATCTGCTCCAGTGTGGTCCCTCCTCTCTCTGGCTAGAATGGTTGTGATAAAACTTACATGACCTCTATGGCATCAGAGGACAGGGATGGGAAGGAAGGACCGGAGCTGAACAGATTGATGGGAAAGTGAGTATTGTAGTAGAAGTTTAAAAGTTTTACAGCAGAAAGAGGCAGTATAGCAAATGTGGGCTTAAGGGGCACATAATTACAGAAGAAGGCATAAGGGGGTGCATTATTACAAATGGGGGTATAATGGGCACATTATTACAACAGGCACAATAGGCGATTTATCACAAATGGTGGCATAATGCAGTGTATTATTAAAAATGTGTAATTCAGGGCCGCATTATGACAGAAGAAAGCATAAGAGGTACATTATTACAGAAGGAGGCAAAAGGGTCTTATTATTATAGAAGGAGGCATAAGGGGCACATTATTACAGATGGCACATAAGGGGTGCATTATTACAGATGGAGGCATCATTATAATAGAAGGGGCACAAAGGGAGAATTAGTACAGATGTGGCATAAGGGAGATAAATTATTACAGATAGGGGCATGAGGGAGAGCATTATTACTGTATGGGGGACATAAAAGAGGCGCTATTACTGTGTGGAGGGGACTAAAAGTGTCACTTACTGTGCAATTATTGTCTGAGGCACAATGAATGGGGAGATTGTGTAGAACTGTCAACAACATAGGGAGGATGTTAGAAAAGCAAGGAGCCAAAGATGTCCGTATGTCAATTTCTGCAGAGACAAGTTATGACCAGGAGAAGTTGTCATGGCAGCCTGGATTGAAAATAGAACAAACAAAAAACTTAACATCTTCATTCAGAGGGCAGAGGGAATATCATCTGTGATCACTGGCTACAGCGGTACTGTGGTCACTTATACAGTCTACAAAGTGCCCGTGTAGAGCTGGTATCTAATGCTTTATGGTCACTGTATGACTGTATGGGGTAATATTGGTCCTTGCATAAAGGTGTCTTTTTACCTAGACAGCTTTTTACTCTTCATTCTTTTAAAACTTTTATTGTATGTCCCAGTAGAGACTTGAGCTATTGGTCTCTGGTTGCCTGGCATTAAGAGAATATGCTGGAAAGGGAAGAGGGAGGCCCAAGCTGAAGTTTTGCACCTGGCTCAATAAATCTTTAGCTTCGCAACTCACCTAGACCTACATCAATCAAAACTATGTCAAAAGCTTTTTAAAATGGCAACAACCCTTTAAGTTACTACAGTACATGTCATAATAAACATATGAGATGACTGAGTTTATCTACAGTCCCGTGGAAAGCCTAATGTAACGATATATGCCCAATGACCAAACTCTTTTTTTTCTGATAGACCTAGCTTTATCATTGGTTTTATGCCTACGTCAAATCACATTTTCTGCATGTCATGTAAATGTTGTCCATTTATACAAAAAGTTCAGCTTTCCTTAGCATGTATTGGTCTTTTAGAAAGAAATTGTATCTTTCATTAAAATGAAATTATTTAATATGCTGTTCAGGTGCAGAACATGTCACAATCAATAGAAGTGTTGAACTTGCGCACACAGAGGGATTTCCAGTATGTGCAGAAGATGGAGAATCAGATGAAGGGCCTTAGGTCCAAATTTAGGCAGATTGAAGAAGATCGTAAAACGGTTCTGACACGTCACTTTCAGGTAAGAGTGCCATTGGGACGAAGGGTTAACACTAGAGATGAGCGAACACGTTCGGCTCCGCCCCTTTTTCGCCCGAACACCGAACTTTGCGAACACTTCAGTGTTCGGGCGAAAACGTTCGGGGGCCGCCGTGGCAGCGCGGGGGGGTGCGGCGGGGAGTGGGGGGGAGAGGGAGAGAGAGAGGGCTCCCCCCTGTTCCCCGCTACTGCCGCCCGCGCCGCCGCGCATCTCCCCGCCCCCCGGCGGCACCCGGACACTTACGCGCGAACACTGCAGTGTTCGGCAAAGCCGGTGTCCGGGTGCGGATGTGTCCGTAACGGACACGTTCGCTCATCCCTAGTTAACACTCTTACTGCTGTCTACATGTAACTCATTTGTATCCATATGGAAGCTGTAATGTAATTAATGTTTGCAAAGTAACTAATATCATTGGTGACAGCTCTGTCATGATTGACATCACTTAGCCTGTTCTTCATCTTGACAAAACATTATTAATAATATCCAAAAATAAAGACGATATAAGAGACACAAGTTTCTAGTTTGTCTTCCATGTGGAGCATTTTAATATCCTGTTTAGTCCTCTTTTTGTGTGCTCATAGGGTTTCTCACCTATTTTTGCGTGGATCCCTTTTATGATGCAATTCTACATAGTTAAAGAGGTTGTCTGAGCTGATAAAATGTGGATAAAGCCAAGAACTGTGATAAAATAACTAAACAAGGTATACTCACGCATGTAACCCTTTCCAATCCAATTTGTATCCTGGTTTTCCTAGGGGCTTACTCCTTTTTTGCCGTTATACAACAGTGCTATCTGCTGGCTATAGCCAGTACTGCATGAGGTGACACGTTGGATAGGCTCCGACAGCAGAGAGACTTGCAATATACAGTAAGAGAACCCCGACAGACGTCTTCCAACATCAGAACTGTACAGCCTTAAATTATAATGTCTTCAGACGTCAGACAGTGGATTGGAAAGGGTTAATATTGCACCCCTCCAGCACAAATGACTGCATACAAACAGCGTGGCGACCCGCTACAGTCAGAGGGGCTATAAAGACATGAATCTTTTACACAGACTGTAGGAAAATTGCAGTATGTCCTATTCTGGTCCAACTTCTTGGAGGACAGTCACCTATTTAAGTCAATGGGTGCACAAAAAAGCACATCACACGCGGAGGAGATCTATTTACTGATTATTGCTAAGCGATTCTAGAAAGATAGATTATGCCTCCTTCAGTTTTTTTTGCATGTGCAAAAAATCAATGAGACACGGAACACACACAGATGTAAAAAATGGTTACATGCAATACATGCAAAAGTCACATGGTCATACACATACATTAAAATTGGTCTATTTTTCATGCTCTGAAATTGATCAAAATCTTGTGAATAATACTTAAGCAAGGGCCAGCGAGTAAGACTAGAGCAGGGGCACTAGAGTGGTGGTGGGGGGGGGGGGGGGGGAGTTAAATAAGTGAATTTGTTCATTTTGTTATTTTATCACAATTTCTGGCATTAGCCACATTTTTATTAACTTATTTATTAACTCAGACAACCCTATTACAATTCCTCTGCTTCCAATTTCCTACTGTGCTGCATAATGAGATACAGTGCATGTGCAGTTTTTTTGCACTCTCCACAATAGTAATAAGGACAACAAATCCCTGACATATCACCAATTTTAACCCTTTCCAATCCAATGTCAGCCTTCGTCCAACATTAAGATTTTCCTGCATAGATCCGATCCAGGACAGCGCTCCGATGTCACACGAGGGCTGACACATGAATACTACAGTATACAGAATAGCGCTCTGATGTCAGAGGCTATTCTGCATATGTATGCTACCGCATACAGAAAGCATTCCAATGTCGGAAGCTGTTTTGCATATGTTTGCTACTGTATACAGAATAGTGCACTGATGTCGGAGGCTGTTCGGCATATGTATGCTGTAGTATACAGGACAGTGCTCCAATGTCAGAGGCTGTTCTGCATATGAAGCACTGTCTTGTATACTGCAGCATACATATGCAGAAC
Source organism: Eleutherodactylus coqui (assembly GCF_035609145.1). Taxonomy (NCBI): domain Eukaryota; kingdom Metazoa; phylum Chordata; class Amphibia; order Anura; family Eleutherodactylidae; genus Eleutherodactylus; species Eleutherodactylus coqui. The sequence goes on along the minus strand of NC_089839.1, from coordinate 242,898,787 downwards.
AGCCTCTGACATTGAAGCTCTGTCCTGTATATTATTGTAGAAAAATCTGCATAGCTCTCATCCAACATCGGAGCTATGCAGGGAAATCTTAGTGGTGGACAAGGTCTGACACCAGATTGGACAGGGTTAATTTTCAGAAATTTGCTAATAAAATCATCATGACAGCTCATTTTATGCATTTCTGTTGAGTAATTCCAAGGAATTCACAATGTGCTTCCCCACCGAAAATAAACAAGAGCTGGGGAGTGTGCGGGTGGCAGGGAAATTGGATTAAAAAGGGTTAATGCCTTCCTGGATGATGATCTGACCATACCGAGGCACCTATCTATATATTTTAAATATAGAAAAAAGAAATTAAACATACGTTGTACCAATATCAGTAGCTTTCAGTAATATTAGTGAGTGGCTTCTAACCAATACCAACATTTCACTAACAGAGATAGAAAGCTTATTGTCAGGTTGTGCTGCTGGGATCTGCTGTTCTATAAGGGTTTCCAGTAGTACAGCTTAACAGGTGTGGATTAATTGAGCTGGCAGGGTGTGGATTTCTCCCGCCAGCCAATCCCCATGGTCTGCTGCTCGTATATATCAGCCTCTCTGGCTAGAGGATGCTGGCTTTCCTTCACTCTAGGGTTTTGCTTTCTTGCATGCCTGTTCTGTGTTCTGTGGGTCTGTGCAGGTGGCCAGACATGAGGTATGAACAGTCCTGTTCTGTGGTGCATGCAATCCCAGGTGTGTGTGAACTGCGTCCTGTCCTGCTTTGGATCATTTTCCCTCCTGGGTGAGTTAGGTTCATAGGTACCAGCGTGGGGCCATCCCTATTGGGCCAATCGCTCTGCATGCAGGCAGGTTTCATGTGGAAGTTGTCTCGTTAGAGTAGGGACCCACAAGACAATGAGGACCCTTGTCGGAGGGCTGATATAAGTGACTTGGCCAATTCACGAACTAATACCTCATTCATTTATAGCTATTCCATCTGGTAATGTGTACAGGTATGCTTGGTCATGGTTTGGTCATCAGTCCATATATTATGTCTGTCCACGAGTATCGCTTGCAGTTCCATAGTTCATGGATGAAGGAGAAGGTGACAATCATAGCCACCAAGAAGGGGATAACTTCTGAAAAGCTGGAAGACTCTTCCAGTGCTGCAGAATATCACTGACTGCGGCCACACAAAAACAGATCAGTCCATGGAGACACACCATGGTGATGTGAGCAACTGCTTACTGAATGCTCACGTGTGACTGTCTGGCTGGGTATACAGAAGCATAAGCAAGGAGAAGATAAGGTTAGAGAGTACTTATGCTGCCATACTATGGGCATGGCCACTATGTGAGGGTTCTACGAATGCAAAAAGGACATTTTACGAAATTAATGAATGTTCCGTCATCCTGTCTAATTCTATGAAACCTGAGATCCCATTACAACATTTCAACTAATCTCTTACTTACAGGATCTGAAGGAAAAAATGGATGAACTCCAGCCACTAATTCCAGTCTTAGAGCAGTATAAGACAGACGCTCGGCTGATCACACAGTTCAAGGAAGAGATCCGGAATCTTACCGGCATTCTCACCTCCATCCAGCAAGAGATTGGAGCATTTGACTACGAGGAGCTGCACCAACGGGTCCTGGGCCTGGAAACTCGTCTTAGAGAATGCATGAAAAAACTGAGTAAGACTGGGATTTTCTTATTCGTTGGATACATTTGTTTTCTGTAGCTACTGCTGATACTTTGTCCTCAGAATGTTTCAATATGTGTTGTCTGTAGTAAAATGTAAATTGTTAAATCATTGTGGTTTTTATAGAGCAACTTTCATCAAGGCAGTTTAAATGTGTCCCATGTATCCAAACTGCATCATAGCAAAAGATGTCTTGTTGCCAACCAATCCGACTTCAATGTCCATTATATAATAATAATCTATAACAGTTTTGGAAAATTGAAACAGGAATTCAGCTTGGTTGATATAGTCATCATGACCCTTTTTATACGACAGCTTTGATACATGAGGTACTATGTTGAAAATGTATTAATTGTTGGTAAAAATGGGGTAAATTGTGCTAAATGTATTGAAATTGCACATGACATGATATATGGTGTAGCTATAATAGCTAGACATGTTAGACATATCTCTCTTCCTTGTACCGCCTCATAACTAAAATACATATAAGTACAGTATTTTGCACAAAAAGGGCAAATGACTAAAGAAATATGGCACAACTAGCCTTAGCTATGCCCCTTTTCTTTTGCACCCATAAAGAGCAATCAGCTCTCTTGCCCATAAAATGCTTCAAAATAGCACATGCTGCATTTTTTTGCGCTCGCATATTACGCAATTCCTCCATTCACATGTGAGCAGAACTGCGTAAATCAATGTATTTGATTTCCTGCAAATTATCACATATCACACATGCGTACAGATCATGTGTAATACACGGTAATCATACTCTCATGTGAGCCCAGACTTATACTACTGAGGTAAAATGAAAACTGCGCTGTGACTGGTTGCTATAGGCAACAAAGACAGATTTACTTTAAGACAACTTTCATGAGTGTGGTGCTGAGCTGTTTTTCCATGGCCAAACTGTTAGTTTGTTACTTTGTCTACTCCATTGTTTGGTTCAATTCCTGCAAATCAATGTCAGACCTCTTAATAAGCCTTGCAACAATGACTGGGAACTTTGAGCTAAAGTCAGAATTTAATTCCTAGTCATTGTTATGAGACTTGTTAATAGGCCTGACATTGACTTGCAGTAATGCTGCCTTCCAATAGGTGGCGCTGCAGAGGTATTGTTCCATCTTCCTATTTACATATTTCCCAGAGGAGCATATATGACCTTATAAGTCTCTTTATGCTTTCTAGGTGCTCTCCCTAAAGAGAAACTATACCCTTCCCAACCTACATCATAGTCTTTTCACTAGCCAAGCCAGAAACCCTACTGTTAACTGGTGAGGGAAAAAACCCTGAAACAGTCTGTCTGTTCATGGTTATCTTTTCCTTCTGGAGAAGATTCTAGCTTTGGCTCAGAATTCTCAGTCATTGTTACAAGGGTTATTAAAAAGTCTGACATTGACTTGCAGCAATTCTCCCTTCTAATAGGTGGCACTGTAGAGTAATTGTTCCATCTCCTCTTTGGCATATTATTCCCAGAGGAGCATGGATAGCCTACTAAAGGCCCTTTTTCACACGACGATTATCGCTGAAACGTCCGCACGACTGAACAAACTGATAACATTTTGATAACATTATCTGGCCAGCAGAATTCCATTGTCTTCTCCTGACATGAGTAAACAATGTACTCATTATGTATGGAAGACAAGCACAATGAGTACATTGCTTACTCCCCTCAAGTCGGTGAGCTGCTCAAAAGACTGAACGATTTGTATTTAAATGGAACAAATGATGGTTTTTATGCAGGCTAAAAACCAGCAGCCAATGATAAGTGAACAAATAGTGCACGGCTGCCCGCATTTACACATAACGATTTTTGCACACTTTTGGCTGTTTAAATGAATTTTGAACGATAATCATTGTGTGTAAAAGGGCCTTAAGTCTACTAACACCTTCTAGGTGCTCTCCCTAAGGGGAAACCATAGCCTTTGCGACCTATGGTGAAATTTACAGCACAACATTATATTCTTCTAGGTAAATTTTTGTCAGTAATACCTACTGTATGGTCCAAACTCATATAGTACTCTACAGGTTATTACAAAGAAAACAAGAAGTAGCATGACAGAATTCACATCTCAAACACAGGAGAAAACCGATGCAAGAAAACGGTTATCTAATTATACAGACCAGAGGCGTAACTTGAAGCTTCTGGGCCCCAATGCAAAACCTGTAACAGGGCCCCCAACTATAATGCTTTATTCATAGTACTGGGCTCCCTATATGGAGAGGAGAGGCCTTATGGGCCCCTTGAGGCTCATGGGCCCGGGTGCAACTGCATCCCCTGCATCCCCTATAGTTACGCCCCTGGTACAGACTGTCAGAGCAGGAAGGAGCCAATGAAATACCACTGACAACAGAATACTGAATATGGGGTTTGGCCTTGACAACCCTAACAGAATCATGCTGCAAAAGGTTTTACTTTTTCTCTCCTGCGAGTAAAAGGACATTTAACATCCTAAAACTCCTAGAAAATGTGCACTTAATAGCACTAGTCTCAGTAAACCTTTTTCAAAGCACGTTACCAAAAGAATACTTTTCTGTTTCCAGGCATCAAGTTATTGAATTCATTTTGCATTTAGCATTGGTAAACCTAAGGAGCAGCATGGCTGAACAGTTCATCTATTGTCTCTGTTGAACAGTTATGATTGCTCTCCTATGAAATTGCATTAAAACTTTGGCACGTCTACTAAAGGCACCGAAGAAACAAGAATCCTGCTGTAATAAAATAGACATGCCTACTTAATTTCTGTACACAGCAGGAGAGTAAGTGTTTAATGGTTATAGGAGACTGTTTGAAAGACCTATATTTTCTAAATATCTGTTGTCATTACACAAGGTAGAAAAGCGCTTTATACAAGGGAGGGGGTGGCAACCGCAATTTAATCATTAAAGTCTTGTGCTGCTGTGCTCAACCTGCTTGCGTGTTCCCAGAGCTTTGTGGAGAGTCTTCCATAAATGAAAGCAGCCACCAAGATAATCAGTATTATTTTACACAAATTATTCTCTATTACTGGCGGCCTGTGGGGAAAAGGACAAACAATAAGCAATGCCTTGTTTGACTTGCTGCCTGTGGTGATGATTTTAAAGCAGTCACGTATGTAGAAGAGGCCAGGGCAGATTCGCTGATGAGGTATTTTATCACTAGGAGCAATTTAGTAAATGCAAATGTCTGTATTCTCATTCACAAAGGGCACTGATGACTGCAGTAGTTTATTTGTTGCTGTTTTTATACTGTAATTTCACAATGCTATGTGTTTGAATTCAATGGGGAACATAAAAGTTCCAAAGAGCAAAAAAAATAAAAATACAATAGGAAAAATAGTATATAATTACCCCATATGGTTTTCAGTAGAAGACATCTAACTATACATATGACGAGATGCTCATTGAACATTTTGTATGGCAAAGATAGTGTGATACTTTGTAAGACAGAAAAATCTATGTGATGTTCAATAGTCTTTTAGAAAAAAAGTAAAAGTGTAGTCAAGGTGATACTTTTATTGGTATTAACCAGAAAAAAATAGTGTTTCCCAGCTTTCAGAATACAGAGACCCATTCATCGGGCCTGAAACAAATGAAGCTCTGAAACAAAAAGCATTTAAAAGTTAAATCAAGATATTGTACAATGGGTGAAACATCAGATAAACCAGAGCAATAAAAGATAGGATTGTGGAAAGTCAAAAGGTGCTGAGTAGGATCTAGAGTCACTGATGGGGGTGTGAAGTGTCCATATAATGGGTCATAAATAGAGATGAGCGAGCATACTCGTTAAGGCAAAATACAGAGCGAGTATTGCCATTTTCGAGTACATGCCCGCTCGGGGGCCGGCGGGGGAGAGCGGGAGGAACGTGGGGGGGGGGGGAGATCTCATGCTCACTCCCCCAACTCACCGCTCATCCCTGCCAGCCCCCGAATCTTTTCTCACGAGTGGGCATGTACTCGAAAATGGCAATACTCGCTCGAGTATTTTGCCTTAACGAGTACGCTCGCTCATCTCTAGTCATAAAGCCAGGAATTTAAATTTAGTCTTTGGGTCAATGATTGGAAAGTCCTTATCAGTTTGAATTCCCAGAGTTTAACCTCTCTGTCCTTCTTAAACTGGCCATTGAGTAGTAAGACTTTTAAACCTTTCACACTGTGGCCCGATCCACAGAAATAGCCCCCAAGCTTCTTTGTTATTGCATGTGGAGATTCATCTTGGACTGTAGTCTTTGCTTAGTCCATCAGGACACCTTGTACACCATATCATGTGAAACAGGTTGTTGTTGTGTGATGGCATGGTGGTGAGAAATGGTGACAGAGGCAGCTCGATATATCAAAATAGACTTTACTGAACAAAAATATTCTTTTAGGACTCTTTCACACAAGCAGAATAGTTCTGCAAGACATACCTAAAGACACAGCCTTATCTGCTGCCATGGATTTCTACTCCATATCCCTGTGTATTTCTTCTCTATACCCCCAGATATGCATGCAGATTTTGGTGCAGAATTTTCTGCGTCCTGAAGGCTCAGTGACACGGGTGCATCGGCACCCGTACACCGGCGCCGATGCGCCCATGTGACTGACAGTTAGAAGACGGCCGTACCTGAAGACGGCCGTCTCTCTCCAGCGCTTATCATAGAACACATGACTGGCAATGGAGCCGGTCACATGTTCTTCCTCCCGACTCTGCAGAGAGACGGCCGTCTTCAGGTACGTCCGTCTGCTGGTGTCAGTCACATGGGCGCATCGGCGCCGGTGTACGGGTGCCGATGCGCCCGTGTGACTGAGGCCTTAGGTGTATTTTGCAGAAATATTCAGCTCTTGTGAAAGTTCCTTTACATTCTGTCCCTTCATAGGAGTATTGATGTACTTAACCTTTAAATCAATACTCTGCGTCTTGGTCTCAATCTCTTAGCATAGTAGCTAAGGCTGAAAAAATACATATGTCTATCTAGTTCAGCCTATTACCCTCCAGCTCCTCCAAATGTTGATCCAGAGGAAGAACCAATGAAGTACAAGCCAATTTTCTTCATTTAAACTCTTAAAGGGATTTTGTCAGCAAAACCCCTTTTTTTGCCTGTGCCCTGCATCCCTGTACATTCTAACCTGTGCAAAGAAAACAGTTAAAAAACAAAGTACACTTACCTAATTCAATTGCATTTCTTCCCTACCTTGTTTACATGGTGTGTGAGGGGTCATCTCCCATCTGCACCTGCGCGCTGTGAAAGGGGGACACATGGGCACTCTCCGTTGACTCTTCGGGACGTCACAGGTTAAATGCGGCCAAGCCAGTCACTTATATGACGTCATATAAGACCTCTGAGGGACATTCACATGTTTTTTATGTTTTTTTATTTGACACTTTTCCACTGTAGCCGGGGCATCCATAGCAGCCAGAGTTACAGGAAAAAACATCCTGTGTAGTGACAGTAGGCACTGGCAAAGCTGATCAGGGTCTGTAGGACCCTGCAGCTCTGCTGTAGCAGGGAATCCCCGTGGTCACGTGACTGCCGGCTCATGTAGTGGAAGTTATACTTCCATTTTCACTTTTTAGTACATAGTGCTCATTGAGCTCTGTGTACTAAAGAAAGGAGGAAGCAGAAAAGGGTTAAAACCCACTTCTCCCCTCTCTTCCGGGTTATCAGCTGTGACTAACAGCTGACAACCGGACATGCTCCTGCTTGATTGCAGGAACAGGGGCTTTAAACCTGCTGCACACTTTTAAAGTCGGTTGGGTTTAAAGCCCAGGACCAAGCGCTGTAAATTTGCCGTGCTTGGTCCTAAATGGGTTAAGGAAAAAATCCTTCCTGACTTCAAATCTGACAATTGGAATAATCCTTGGATCAACAACCCATCTGAAGTAATTAGTGACTATAATATATTTACACTACCTGGCATAACCCTTCAACAGCCATACCGCACTGGCCGGTACATTACCTCTCCAGGTCTCCAAGTGGTAGCAGTAAACCACATGTTACCTCGGGCCTTCTTAATATATGCTCAATCTATATAAAATTTGTAGACACACTTCGAAGTGGTACCAGTAAATCTGCATATAGGACTCTAACCATAATTTCCCTTTTCCTGGCCAGGTTTCTTTTGCAATCATTCTGTGAAAGCTCATTAGCTGCGCATATTTAGCATATAATAGGTACAGTGCGCAGAGGTGTTATGTATCCCTCACCAATATTTTGCCATCTAATATATGCACAGAAGCCTTTCCCTAAAATTTACACTTTTCATGACTTATTATGATCAGACACTAACCCATATTTCTTGGAATTAACTATCAGAACACTATAGTACATACGCAGAAACCTCATCTGGTTATTGCTATCCGTGGCTTGATCACAATAACATGTATAACTCCAAAGGCTTAACACTTAGTAGCATCTTATAGGTCATATATTCATCACTAGAATTCTTGACTTTTAAAGTTCGGAATCTGGACATCATCTGACAACATGGGAGGGGTGAGTAGCCGTATATGCTGAGCTGCAACATATGCTGTATGTTTACAGACCTACCAGAGTAAAAGCCAAACTTCACCTGCCAGAAATGTAAGCTTGTGTCTCTATTGGAGGAAAAGGTGCAAAGTCTTCAGGAAAGAATAACTACATTGAAACTCATTAAGGAAGATAAGGATTTCTTTGATAGAGCAGAAGTAAGTCTTCAAAATGTTGAAGAAAAATACATTTTCAGTGTACCGGCAGAAGGAGCGGAAAGGAAGCATGTGACCCAAAGGAGCAGGGGGATCAGGAATCAGCCAGCACCCATACTGCTCGGGAACTGGTACCAGGTTCTCACGCAGAAGAATAACGAAGAGGTACAACAAGAAATGACTTTGCCCTCAAAGAACAGTCTAGTAAGCACTCAGAATCCTCTTGAATGGAGAAATAGAAGTGTTGTGAAGAAGAAAAGGAGATGGTTGTGGGGGATTCCTTATTGAGAGGAACAGAGGCCGCTATCTGCAGACCTGACATAACCTCACGAGAGGTGTGCTGTCTTCCAAGTGCACAAATCAAAGATAGGCTATCAAGACTCTTTAGTCCCACAGACTCACCCATTCCTACTTATACAAGTAGGGACAAATGACACTGCAAAAAAGTACCTTGCAACTATCTGCAGAGACTTTGAAGACATCAGCAGAAAAGTGAAGGAACTAGGAGCACAGGTAGTTTTCTCATCCATCCTCCCAGTGGATGGCCATGGAATAAGGAGATTGAACAGGATTCTAGAGGTGAACAACTGGTTATATTGATGGGGCTGCCATCAAAGATTTAGATTTCTAGACCATGGAATGAATAACCTATATGATGGACACATTGTTAAAAACGGGTTGCACCTTACAAAAACAGCTAAGCATATATTTGGTGGGCGCCTTTCTTCACTAATTAGGAGAGCTTTAAACTAGAACAATATGGGGAGGTAAGTGAAAGGCCAGGTAAAAATATACAGCTAATTATTACAATTGAGAACCTTGCTATTAGAAGTAGAAAAAAATTCAGACGGAAAGTAGAGAAACAAGAGACACCGATCACAAACGAAAATGTTTCTACACAAATGCACAGAACATGGGAAACTAACAATGGGAATTGAAACTCTTAACACAGGAAGAGAAATATGATGTCATAGGCCTCACAGAAGCTTGGTAGAATGATGCACATAATAATAATTATCTGTATTCGTATAGCGCCAACTTATTCTGCAGCGCATTGAATGCATGGGGGCTCAATCAGAATGGGGTGGGGTGGAGGTACGGGGTCAGGGAATGTACATGATGAGCATAGTTAGAGGGCAGGGGACTAAAATCAGGGGAGCTGGTATGCTTGTTTGAAGGGGTGAGTCTTTAGGGCATGTCTGAAGTTCCGTGCGTCAGAGATAATCCGGATGTTCTGCGGTAAAGCGTTCTATAGGGTCGGTGCTGCTCTGGTGAAGTCCTGTTGGCGAGCATGTGAAGTTTGTATAAGGGGGAATCTAGTCGAAATGTGTTGGCAGAGCGCAGCGTGCGGGCTGGGTGGTGTATGGACAGGAGGGGGGTGATGTATGGTGGTGCAGCACCATGGAGAGCTCTATGAGTGAATGTTATAAGTTTAAATTGAGTTCTGTAATACATGGGCAGCCAGTGCAGCGACTGGTATAGTGCAGAGGCATCTGAGAAACAGCTGGACAGGAAGATGAGTCCAGCTACCGCATTTAATATGCTCATGATTGGAATACGAGGCTTGAAGGATACAATCTTTTTATAAGAAACAGACCTAATAAAAGGGGGAGGTGGTATTGCGTTGTATGTTAGGCAAGCATACATCTCCACAGAGATTCAAGCTTCAGAGCATGGTAGTTCTGTAGAAACTGTTTGGGTAAGAATACAAGGAGAGAACAACAGAAAGGACACTATTGTAGGCATTTACTATAGGCTGCCTGGACAAGCAGAAGATATGTACAAGGAAAGACTAGAAGCAAGGGGATGAAACTAAAATAGAGAGAGGAGACACAGACCAGATATTCAACAAACTTTTTTGACAGTTTGGGTGATCAATGAGTGGAACAGGTTGCTATGAGAGGTGGTGAGTTCTCCTTCAATAGAAATGAGGAAAAGAAAAAAGGGGTGGTGGAGCAAAATCCATATGGTTGTGTGGGTGAAGAATAATTAAATATGAAGAATAGGATGAGGTAGCAGTGGTAGATGTGCCGCCTACCAGATGATGCTCCATCTAGCTGGATGTGAATGGACAGGAAAATAGAACAGAAAGACTGGTAGTGATGGTGAGCTTAAATAAGTAGTAGCATTCTGGTGAGAAAACTTTGCCTTTTATTAAATAGAGTGTGTGGCCAGCATGTGAAAACATGTTTTTGGGGATAACCCCTTGATCAGTTAAGCTGGTAAGAGTATACAAACTTAGTAATGCATATTGGAAAACAGAGTTGAAAGCAAAAAGAAAAAAAGGAGGTTAAAAAGTTAGTAAGGAAAAAAAATATATATGAAAGTTTAGATGCAATTATAAGTATATAAATGTGTAACGCATTAGTATATATAAAATATAGTTGATGTATATGCATTAGAAAATGTCTATATATAAAATTTTATGAAATAGATGATATTAATTATTTTCATAAAAATGAACGTAATCATAGAAAAATAAACATAGTCATAGTAGTTATTGTAAAAACTGTACACAGAGACATGACAAAGAAGTGGTTAAAGCAGTGTAAAAATGAAATATAACACAATGGTGACTTCCTCTCCTTCAATGGCAGTCTTCAAACAGAGGCTGGATAGACATCTATCTGGGATGATTTAGTGAATCCTGCACCGAGCAGGGGGTTGGACCCGATGACCCTGGAGGTTCCCTCCAACTCTACCATTTTATGATTCCATGAAAATATGCCATGTCCCTTTCAGGTAGTCCACTAGGGGCTCGCTGCTGGTCTCTTCCTTCTTTTTGTACTCCTAGAGGCTGCTCCATGGAATCTTTGTGGCCTTGTGGATCTGCTCACGTATAACCAGTAGATTGTATTCCTGTTGGAGGAATGTATTCCTCAGAGATGACAGATGTTGTTTTCTGTCTTCATTGTCTGAACAGATCTGGATGTGTATCAGAGCTTGACTGTAGATGATGGACTTCTTTATGTGACACGGATGAAAGCTGTTCCATCCTAGATATGCTGGATGACCTGAAGGGCACATAAAGGAATATACAATATCTAAAGAAGAGTTTTTAACATCACCTAAACTCAAACTTTTAATATAGTTATATATTACTAAATGAGAAGTTTTAGCTGTAGCTGTATACAGCAAACTGACAGCCCCTATACAGCACACATTGTATAACATATTACTGATAAATACAGTAAAATGGGTTACTTGGTAAACAATAAATTAACGTTTGGGAAATATATCTAATTATAATGCATGATACATTATCTAGATTTTCTTCATCTCAAATTCTGTAAGTTGTCCATAAACTCGTGCCCATTCACAGTTATGTTGTGTAATAAGGATTACAGATGTAGCAAAGTTTAACTTAAGACTTAACACATCGAAATAACTTTCTGTGGCACATTTATTTGCCTTTTTAATAACTTTTCAATTGCTTTGTTGTGTTAAGAAAAAAAACGGCTTAAGATAACCTGTCATAGAAAGTTATCAAACTCAAGTTAAACTTTGCTGTTAGAGTAGCTCAGGGACTGTGTGCAATCAAGAAACCAATGCTGATCTTCATACAGAAATGTTGCATGGAAGTAATGAAATGTCATGTTTTCATAGCTCTCATATTTTCTCTTCTAGCCTGTGGAAAGCTCATGAAGATTACTGGACCTGTTACAGTGAAGGCATCTGGGCCACGGTTTGGAGCCTGGATGACAGATCCCGTAGCATCTGAGAAAAACAACCGTGTATGTACTTGGATTGTTAATAAACAAGGAGCACAATGCATTAAAGAGTACAAATACTATATATCTTATACATATAAGTGCTGTAATCATAATTTCTCTGCTCTAACACGTGTCTTACAGAACATATGAAATCTGGAAGCTCAAGTAATAGGATCACTGAAGGAAATAATAGAAAGCGCTTTTCGATTTTTAATGAAATGATGTTTTATGTGCTCATCCATATGTAGATAGAATATGAAAAGCAGGAATAGATGCAAATGCATATTGAGGTATGAGGTAATAAGAAATGTATCTGTTTGCTTGATAGGTCTGGTATATGGAAGGATTCACAACCAGCAAAATAGTCCGGGAGTACAAGTCACTGGCAGATTTTGTCACAGGAGCTGAATCCAGGACTTACACCTTACCAGTTAAATGGGCTGGCACTAGTCACCTGGTTTACAATGGTTCACTCTTCTTCAACAAGTATCAAAGCAACATCATCATTAAGTATAGCTTCAATACAGGAAAAATCCTGGCACAACGTAGCTTGGACAATGCCGGTTTCAACAATGTCTATCCTTACACCTGGGGTGGCTATTCTGACATCGACTTGATGGCTGATGAGTTTGGGCTTTGGGCTGTTTATGCTACCAACCAGAATGCCGGGAATATTGTTATAAGCCAGCTCCGACAAGACACATTGGAAGTTGTTAAGAGCTGGAGTACAGGATACCCCAAAAGGAGTGCTGGAGAATCCTTCATGATTTGTGGCACATTGTACGTCACCAATAACCATCTCACAGGTGCCAAGGTCTACTACTCATATTCCACCAAGTCCTCTTCATATGAGTACATGGACATCCCATTCCACAATCAGTACTTTCATATATCAATGCTGGATTACAATGCTCGGGACCGTGCCCTCTATGCCTGGAACAATGGGCACCAGGTGCTCTTCAACGTCACGCTTTTTCACATCATTAAAACAGATGGTGATGTGTGAATTGCAACTCAATTTGCCTTCCACACAAGGTCCCTTGCTCATCTTTCAACAATCTTTTGCTCATTTACTGGATTTGCTTAATTTCGTAATGTTTCCTACTGGTCTACGGTGTCTACGTTTCCTTTTATACCCTTTTCTTTTTTTGTCAGTTATTTCTTTCTTGTGTGCTTTGTGGTTAAATGTTTTTGGCAGCATACATACTGTTGTGCCTGGGAGACCTACCATATCCAAGACAGTCTGATGTTCAGAGGAAGCAAATTTACAAGTCAATCACACTGGTGTGGGTTGGATTATAAAATAGAAGAGAAGAAATTGGCATTCACTGTAGTGTAAGAAAACATCAGTCAAGTAATCCACATAGAAAAGTACAGATAAAAAATACATAGAAGCAGATTACCTACATCATACAGTTACATTCAAAGTACTTAAAAAGGGGTTGTACCAACACTTAAAATTATCCCCCATCCCCTGAATGAGGGATAACTTTTTGATAGGTGGGGCACCGATCGCTGGGACCCCTGCTAATCCTAAAAATGTGGGTCTAAAAAGTTCTCATGACAATAGAATAATAGAAGGGCAGTCGAGTACGCTCACCTCCACTCCATTAATTTCAATGGGACTTGCCAAAAGCAGCAGAGTTCAAGCCCTATGCTTACTTCCAGCAGACCTAAATGGAGGGGTGGTAAATTTGCTGGACCGCTGGTACATTCATGTGGGAATCTTTGGGACTCATATTCTCTGGATTGGTGGGGCCCCAATGGTCAGATCCCTACCAATCCGAAAGTTATTCCATTTCCTGTGGTTATGGGATAACTTTAAATGTTCACCCCTTTAAAGTAGAAAACTTAGTTAACAATATGTAAAGTCTAACAAGAACACCATCTGTTTCCCAGAAGACTTTTAAATACATCACATATCAATTCAAGCCATTGTTGCAACTTTGCCACTGCAACAACAGCATCCATAGCCAGTAGAATGGCACGTATTCCGAATGGTGATGTGTAAGACAGAAAGTTGAACATCTATTTTGTCTCCACTAGCATCAATATTATAAGGCCAGAATAGTTTAAAAATGAGAAATGGATACTGAAAAAATAAAATATATAAAGCATCTCTTCTTAATTTGAACTAGAATTCTTTCTCACAGGTTGTATATTTTATGAAATAATTATATTTGATAGATTTTAATAGATTGCACATCAACTTAAAAAGTCTATATTATATATAGTTTTAAATATTTTAAATTTGGGATGTTGTACGTTAGTGAAAGCCTACAACATACGAGTCATAACAAAAATACAAGTCAACACAACTAATCAGAACCTGACATTATCTGCCAATAATTCATGAATAATATGATCATTCTAATAAATACATACTGTACATATGTAATATATACTGTACATACAAAAATAAACCAGATGGATGATATTGTGGCACGTCCAGGGTTTACACACCACAGCAGATTATATTTTGCAAGGTGGGAGTAAGGGTGTGTCACTGACTGAAATGATGGTTCAATTGCAATCTTGTAAGATACTAATTACCACTATGAGATATCAAAGGGTTAATAAGCTGAGTCGTCCCCTTACTCCTTTATCATATCGCTGAATAGCTAGCTGGCAGGTCTAATTATCTGTAATTATTAAACCCTGGAGCAGCCTCTACTAATAAGTCATAACGATGGACAATTATTTGGTCTATTAATCACGCAGACTCTATTAATGCATTGAGCCTATGAGCGAGCAACCAGTTTGTGATATTAATTTGCTGACTACAAAAGAAATATAATTTGCAAAAAAAAACCCATCCGGTTTTAACGATCGAGAAAATCAACGCAGTCTATGAAAAAATTCCCTTTCTTTTTTTTTATTAAGACGGTTGAGTTAGGCTACTTGGAAATGTTGCTATTTCCTACAACTTTTTTCTGTATCTTCCCTCGTTAATGTGTTTCGGTGTATGCATATACACTTGCACTTGTGTTTGCCTCTGTTTTTAATCATGTATTTTGTATTCTTTTTGTTTCTCTAGATGATCGTTCTCTGCCTTACTCCATTTATGTGCTCATTCATCAGCACTGTATGTTTTATATGTACTTTGTGTAATTTATGCCATAGTTAAAAGTCTATCTTTAGGGAACTCCTTACAAGCAAAAGTTTCAGGATATCCCTATGCAATAGACTGTACTAGACAGTTTTCCCAAATACTGTGATTTGCACGATTTGAGATGTATTTATATTAATACATTTTTTTGAAGAATCTCAGCATGTAACATTGGTAGACCATTACCTGATGACTCAATAATGTACAGTGCTGTGTAAATGTTTTAGGCAGGTGTGGAAAAATTGCTAAGATTTTTTTCTTCAAAAATAGAAAGCATCTGATTGACTCCAAATGTATTCGGCAGCAGGACAACAACCCTCAAATATTCAGCCAATGTCATTAACAACTATCTTCAGCATAAACAAGAGCAATGGATCCTGGAAGTAATTATATGGTCCTCAAAAAGCCCTGATCTAAACATTGAGTCCGCATGGGATTGCATGAAGAAACGGAAGGACTGGAGCAAGGCTAGATCCATAGATCTGTGGTTAGTTCTCCAAGATGTTTGAAACAACCTCCCTGCCGAGTTCCTTCAAAAACATTGTACAAGTGTACCTGGTAAAATTGATATTGTTCTAAAGGCAAAGGGTGGTCACACCAAATATAGATTTGTTTTAAACATCTTTTTTGTTCATTCGTTTAGCATTTTGTTACCACGACCAAAAAATTATTAACACTTCTATTTTTGAAAGCATTCTTACTTTGCAGCAATTTTTTCCACACCTGCCTAAAACTTTTGCACAGTACTGTACATGTTAAAGTAATTACCCAGAAAATAAAATTTAAAAAGGGTCAGGATGGCCTTAGCTCAACAATCCCTTGCCACTCGTGCTTTAGTACTTTTTAGATCCCCTGCCGGTGTCTACCTCCTGTTCCCTTCCGATACAGGAAATGTGATCATTTAACCACTCACTGTAAGAGATGTGATATGTGTCAGCCAGTGATGGGTTGAGTCACAGTTCCATGTCAAGAGGGATCAGGATGTAGAGGCCAGTGGGGAACCATAGAAGTGTCATATTGGGAGCAGCAGGGAATAAGTGAGGTATGACTTTTTTTAAAGTCATTTTGACCATTTTTTAAATTACCTGCCAGTCAACTCTAATAAATTGTAAACCTGAATTATAGTCACTAGACTATCTAGAACAGAAGCTTCCTCCAAAATTCAGTAACATTAATGTGATGTCCACATCAGACCATTGAAAGAAAAGTAGTGTGGCTTATGAACATGGCAGAGCTGGGTGTAAGGAAGCTGAACAAAATCCCAATTGCTCTATAATATAGCCTTTGACACTCCACATGCTGCAGTATGGTATTCTGCATCATATTATGGAGTCATTATACCCTAAAATGTGATATTCCTCAGTAAGAAAAACCAGGTAATCTTGTAGATATGATACCTTTTAATGGCTAACAAAACCACATGATGTTATAGAAAGCTTTCGGGTCTTTTATCAATTCTTCATCCGGTTAAAAGGATCAATAGAAGAACCAAAAGCTTACTGTAACATCATGTTTTTTTGTTAGCCATTAAAAGGTATCATATCTACAAGATTACTTGGTTTCTCTCACTGACAACAATCACACTTTGCTCTACTGGCTAACATGGTACCAGGCCCCCTTTTTTTGTTACACCCTAAAATAAATACTTCTATGGGAAAATAGCTCCATAATATGACATTCAATGGAACAAGTTGCCTTTTTTTGTTGGGCTTTAGGAGTTCTATGGTTTAGTTAGATATGATCAGGCTCATAGGTTTTAAAAATAGTATATTCTTTTATGTTACAAATATAAGACATTTTAGAGATAGAATCAAACCAAAATATTAACTTGCTGAAAGCATAAAATGCCATTGGCCTCCAGCCAAGCAAATACAAGATTCATGCTGCGTATGGATATCTTAGAACTATTGATCTGTAAAGAGTTCCTTGCTATCTGAATTAAGATTTATTGATTCGATGTAAAGCTGAACTTGGGACCATTGTGGAACATTAGTGGTTGACCTGAACTGTTTGCCTTACTCTGTTTTACTGAAAAAGATTTTACTACTAATGCAGTAAAAAACTTAATAGGACTCTTAAGATACGGATAAATGAACTATGAATATGTAATTTCTATATAATATTGCAAATTTGAAATGCTGAGACTAGCGAGTTGCTTAAGACAGAAAGAGTTTAACATTACCAGTATTGTTGATTATTGTACAAGTGCATAACATATTTATTATATGATATTAGAATTTGCTACCAACAACTTTTGTCTAAACTGTTACAGTAGTATTAGATTCTGGCCGGAATAGGACTAATATTGTCAATTTTTCAATTAAACAAGTGCTATATAGAAAAGGAGGCACTAAATTCCAAGTAGAAAAATCCAGCACTTGGTCCAGTTTAAAATATAAAACCAAAGCTTTATTAAATAAGCTTAAACAATAGTAAAATGAGGACATCCTGGTTAGCCTGCTAGTTTCAAAGAGTTCTTACTCAAGAATGTTCTGTGCTGGACTTTTCTACTTGGAATTTAGTGCTATTACCCACTTCTGATACGGGATTATATAGCACCACCAGTTATTTTAGAGACCTTTAGAGATCTGACTGTTTGGAGTGGAGTCATAATAACATGCATGGTAAAATAGTATGTTAGGCTGAATGAGGACAATGTCCATCTAGTTCAGCCTATTTCCAACCTCTAGTTGATCCAGAGGAAGGCAAAAACCCTAAGAGGCAGAAGCCAAGTAGCCTATTCGGGGGAAAATTCCTTCCCGACTCCATAATAGCAATCAGAATAATCCCTGGATCAACCTTGGATAGTTCCTACCTGACTGTAAGACCTGGAACTACAAACCCGCCGGTCACCTAATGTCTATATCCTGTAATATCCTCCAGCTCGAGAAAGACGTCTAGTCCCCTCTTAAACACCTCAATGGTTTATGCCATCGCCCCATCCTCAGGTGATGGTAAACAGTCTCACTGCTCTTACAGTAAAGAACCCCCTTCTCTGTTGGTGATGAAACCTGCTTTCTTCTAGACGTAGCTAATGCCCTCTTTTTACCGACGCAGTCTTTGGTATAAGTAGATCATGGGAGAGATCCTTGTATTGTCCCCTAATGTATTTATACATAGTTATTTGGTTGGCCCTTAACCATCTTTTTTCCAGGGTGAATAATCCTAATTCTGATAGCCTCTCTGGGTATTCCAGTCCATTTATTAATTTAGTTGCCCTTCTTTGAAACCCCCTCAAGCAGTCAAGTCTGGTGAGAAGTACTGCCGTGTCTGAATTGCAAAAGGAAGCACCAAAGTAGATGAAAACCATCAGTTGTATTCCTTCTTATACAACGTTAAACAAATTTAAATGACTACACCATAATGGTGAAAGATTGTTTCTCAAGATCACTATGATCATAACAAATCAGTACTTGTGGATTATCTGTCAGCACTTTTTTAATTAGTTCCACTAATGTTTCACCAACACATTTGCATTAAAAAACACTATATTTCTGAAACTCTTTATTTCTCCAAAAACATAAATATTTATACTATTATTCAGGTGGTATAAACACGGCAATAGCCTATGGCATTAAATGGTATATATTATTAAGTGCTGATAGGTAACCCACAAGTACCAACAAATCTACATGTTGATGAAGAGCAATAGCACAGTAAAGGCTATTTTAGACATAGCGACCTGTTGGATGCAGATGCCCGACTGGTCGTCCCAATTATTCCTGTGCTTTTAGACAGCAACGAGCATCATTCAGTGAATGGAGGTGGAGCAGTCTGGGGATCGTTCCTGTCTACGCACCTACATTCACAGTAAACAGGCAGTCATTCATAAATGAGTGACTACCTGTTTACATGGGCTGATACGTTCTGTATGCAGAAACTGGAGGATGAACGAAAAGCGAATGAATACTCATTCGTTGTTCAGTCGGGGCATGCATTTACACTGGAGGATAATCATTCAGATTCCCACTGGGTACAAGAATCTGAACGATTGATCGGCCTGGGTAAAAGGGTCTTACGAAAATAGGAGATGACTGCTAAACAGTATCAGCATTAAATTGTAGAAATGTAGGTCATGTGAGGTTTATGTTCTGACATGCATGTAGGGCAGAGGTCCCCAACGTTTTGTAGGTCACAAGTCATTATCCAATATCAGAGGTGTCAGTCTATTAAACATTGAATATTGAAAAGAACAAAAGCTTATGAAAGATATTACCAATTCATATGGCTTTTATCCTTGTGTTATGAACCTGGGAAATGGTTTTAACTCTAGCACCAATTTCTAGTGATGCCGTAACCCATCCTGGTGGTACTTATCCACAGCAGTATGTGCCACATACAGGGGGCCTGGGATGTAGACGTGGCTTTCAAATGAGTTGTTGGAACACTGACATAGAGAACCACAATGGGTATGTTTAACTCTAATTTAGGAGTGTTTTTAATTGACCTGATTTTTGACCATGAACACACCCATGTAAAAAAGGTATAATATACATTGTTTGTATACACTACACAAGAGATAAATGTCGTGGATTAAACATGCAGCACCACAATTATGTTATTTCTGGAATGTAAAGAATATGAAAAGGTCCCAATTTCAAGATGAAATGTCATAGTCACAGATTTAGAGTTCTCTGTTATACACAACTGTATCCATAGAGTTTATTTATGCATTGGTATAGCAACTAAGAATTTAAAGGCTATTAAAACAAGCTACAGAGATAAAAATAATAGAAGACGCTGCAGTAAATGCCAACTACTTATTATGTAAATGTCTTAAAAATAATAAGAATATTGATGTACGAATAAGTCATGTCTCCATCATCAACTAACTATCACTTTCTAAGCTGTACCATAGGTACAGAATAATGGAGGACTGTATATGGAGACTATTATACAAGGAACATGCCAAGATACTACATAAAGCAGCTGAAGTTACCCCTTATTTTAGCACACATATAAGTTCCAATCAACCTATGAACGAGTGTTTGCTTGCTCCTCATCTGACTGCCAGTATATTCAGACAGGCACATGATCAGGCAAACAAATGTTTGCACCCGACCATTGGCCAATATAAAAAGGCCTTAAAGGGGTATTTTGGTTTGTGGCTGTAATTTCAACTTTTCAACCATTCACTGGATGGGTGAAAACTTATAGATTGGTGGTGGTTGGACTGTTGGAACCCACACCAATCCTCACCTACTGGTTTGTTTTCACATGGCAATGAATAGAGGGTAGGTTTCAAAATCGCACTGTTACTCTATTAATTGTCAATGGGAATACCAGAGATAGGCTAGAATAGCATTTGGCTATCTCTGGCAGTCCAGCGTTCGGAACCCAACCAATCTGTCAATTTTTACCCATCCAAGTCTTATGTGTGGACATGTTACATTCTTAAATACTTATGTGTGGACATAAGATCAAGCAGGCCCACCAGTCAACTGACATAGAAAATAGCCACAGAAATCTAAGGGCTCCCACGATATATCAGAAGACAACCTCATTTGGAGCCTATCAACTGCCCCAAGGGTCTATGATTTATGACTTGGTTTGCAAATAATCTATTAGACCATATTGCTCATGCTCTCTGTGTGCAAGGATAACACAGATTAGAATTAAATTAAATGTATAATGTGCACAGGTTCTGTAAAGATGAAGCATGGGTCCCAGAATTAATCCCTCTGGTGAGTCCAAGGATCCCCAGTCCAACGTTCAATGCACATACAATGCTATACATACTACATATAATATTTTGAAAGTGGAGAGGAAATGTATTAGTTTTTGTACCTTTATAGTAGTGGTTTTGCTAAAAAATAAGGCACTGCATAATAAACAGGAAGGAAAACTTAACGATAACTATATTTCTTTTAGGAAGACGAAAGCATAATAGACATCCTACAATGAAAGTATAAATTAACAAAAGAAAAGGGGTTTGTAGTGCACCATTAGGCAACATTTTAAATTCTTGTTTCCTAAATGTAGTGATTTTCTATGTAAGCTAATTCACAATATATGCCACAAGTACATGTTTATATACATCTATGTGTGATAGAGTGATTTATTCCATTTTGGGCTTTCCAATTTAATTGTTGCATTATCCCATAAAGAGGTTTCCTCTTCAGATGTCTCTTGACAACAAGTAAATACTTACTCACTATGGCCCTGCTCTTACTTATTTGCTATTAGATAAAAGAATCTGCTCTTTTCCTGAAACAACACCAATCCTTGTTCTGGGGCTTGCTCCGATATTGGAAGTCAACCCAATTCTAAAGGTATGGGACTAAGCTTCAATACCAGATATAGTCCATGCACAAGAGTGACAGTGTTTCAGGAAAGGAGCAACCAATGTTGTTGAACCTTCTTTCGTAATTAATGAGTAAATAGGTAGATACATTATTACATCCTGGTGTTACAATTAACTTGGAACTTTTTAATTTTATCAGAGTAAAATAAACTTTCTGTGTAGGGAATATTCTTGTGAACTACTAGTGAATGAATTAAATTCTACTTACACACAGTATAGTAATGGCCTGGTATCTCAGACACTACATTATCTTATACAATCAAAACTCTAGAAGACTGTTCTTGCACTCGTGGCTCTGTTTCTGCATCCCACACATTAGTGTGCCGCTATTTTACTGGTTACATTGTTGTTGGTCTTCATCTTGCTTCATTCTTTTCTATGCTCCATGAAAAAGCTGGAAGTATTTTGTAAAAAAATTGAAATATGTGTACATTTGCCTTAACCCTAATCCTGGGCCTGGTGCTTCTGTATTGTTGCACATTTTTAAATTGCAAGCATATTTGGGGCCTGTGTCGTTATTGTAATCAACATTGTGCGATTGTATCTGTTCACTTCTGTGGAAATCCGCAGTGCTCTTTTTTATAAAGTCAGTATATTAACAGCTCTCTGTGTTTGCATGTACAATTTTACAAACTCAACGGAGTACGGATATTTCTAAATCATATTTTACTCTAGATGGAAATCATTGGATCTACCCATTTAATCCACTCTATTTCTGATGGTGCAGCAAGTGAGAATAAGTAATCTTGAGTTGCTGGTAATGAAGGGTTAACAGTGCAATTTGGGGGACCTTCACTTTTGAATATTACCTAACAAATACTACACATTAAGTAAAAATTAAGCCAAAATATTTTGCAGAGCTTAGCAAAATCAAACTTCTTTTTAAATGATGTTTTTAACCAATTTGTCAAATTGTCTTCTAAAATCTTTTTCACAAACTCGGCAAAATTTAACCAAGAAAAACTGAATAAATTGACTTTTTATATTACTTATTTGTACACTTAAGGATTTATTAGTAGTGGTGTTTTTTTTTGTTTTTTTTTTCAGGAAGCTGGTGGTCAGGTTATACGAGTTATCATATATTGCTAGTTTCAAGAGAGAGTTAAGGGAAGATTTGGGGGGAGTGTTTGTTTTTGTAATTTAATTCCTGAGTGTCATATGTATACTAAGTGGTGAGCAAAACTTTGAAAAGTTCAGTTGGGCCAGTGTGCCGAACTTTTGCAAAAAGTTTGAAATCACAAAGGGTTGAAAGGTTCTAGCAGAGACTACCATCGCAAAAAGGAGAACCTAAAACATAATCTTTATTAGCATTGGATTAAAAAGAAAGAACACATAGCCGCATTAAACTTTCAATACACCAAACCCAAAAACAGATTGTTTTCGATGTTACTCACAAGACCAATGGAACACAACTGTTAGTCATTTGGTCAAAGGAGACATATGGCTCCAGTAATACACAGAAACATCGCTCTCTATTATACACAGAGAGATGAATATGGCTTATCAGTCCTTGATGCTAACAGTTATAATTGAGATGCCAGTTGCTGTGAAAGATAAGAGTGCTCTGATAACGTTTGGATTATCATTACCCCTAAGTGAGTAAGGCCATTACTTCTGCAACCTCCCTGGATATGAGCTTCTTATAGTTTGATGACACTATTCAGAGTAACTTATTCCTATTGTCAATGGTGCCTACTCTCAGTTAGCTGTTCAAATGGACATTAGTTTCCTTGCTGATAAGGCCAGATAACAGTCTACCCACTGAATAGGTAATCAATATCAGCAGCTTAAAAACTCAAAGATAGAAATACTATAATGCCTATTTAATGTAATTGACAACTTCACTCACATTGATTTCAATAGAAGAGAAGCCACTTTTTAGACTTCCCTCTTCAGGTGACGAAGTCCAGCCCCTCTGCACTGACAACAGGCGATCAACTATTTGTGACCTATCCTGAGGTTAGGTCATCAATTGTATTTGCTCGGAAAACCCCTTTAACTATATTTTAGAAAAGATTGCAATATTGACAGGATATGGTATTAAAGAGGACACATCTCTCCTGACTTATTTAATCTAGTAAACACTTGTATTCCTTATAATACAACAATTTTGAGCCTCTTTTCTCATAACTCATAACTCTGCCTTGTGCCATTCCCTTCTTATTCATATTAAAAATTAATGAGTAAATTGTCTGGGTTTCATCACTTGACGTGGGGGGGGGGGGGTCCAGCACGCTCTTACATGGTCCAATCAGTGCTGCCAGTATCAGACTGTGTAAGGACACACCACTTTGATAAGGGGTGTAGTATCGCCTAGTTGTCAATTTATTCATATATTTCTAGGAGGAATAACAGAAATTGTGTAGAGTTATAAGAAAAGATGTTCCAGAATTGCTGTTCTGTGGAGAATACAAAGATTTACTAAAACAGGCATATCAAGGAAACTGACAGATCCTATTTAAGGTAGGGTCTCAGGTGGTAGATTCCACGTGTTCACCGTGCCTTCAAGATACCACCTCAGAGTCAGTACGGGTTACAAGTGAATTGAGTGGTAACTGTCTGTTGATTTCTAATGGCAACATGGTTTTAAGCAAGCCGCACAGCCATTAACAATCACCAGTCATTTACTACTTGTTTGGATGCCACGATGACTTAGAGCATTTGGCTATATCATGGATACATGGTGGTAGCGCATGAGCAAGGCGTGGAACCTAACCTAAGTGTCTGATAGGTCAGTGCAAGACCAATTAGTAACTATCTCCAAAACTGTGGTCTCCCAATACTCATGTTGCCTGGTGAGGCTGCATCCAGGTGAGAAATGAACAGAGAGGTAGAACATGTGCATGGCCCTTTCCATTCATTTCTTTGGAAGGTACAGAAACAGAAACTCCCAAATGTGAGAATAAATGAGAATCTTCCAAAAATATAGATCAGTTTCAGCTGACATCCGTTCACCAATTTTTTCACAAAAATCTAACTATAAACAATCCATAAATCCATTATTTCACTTCTTAAATGCAGAAAATCTAAATCCCTGATCTGAACTACAAGAACCACTGATTTGTTGAAAGCCCATCCTTCACAGGAAAATGGGGAGCATATATTGAGGACCTGGTGGTGGCCACACGAGGTTGTCCACGTTCTTATAGACACCAAGGTTTTTGCTTCAAGAACTATAGAAATATGGGTGATGGGGGTAGTAATGACACATCATCAGGATTCTGCACCTGCACTGTGCATGTGACAAGACAACAGAGGCTAAAATGGCAATGGTGACTATATTAGAAAGTTTGATGTCTTCTAAAAAAGTGGTGGTTAAGGAATTTTAATATTATTAGAAAACCCCTATATAAGATTATTAAAAAGGGATTTTTTAATGAAATAGCACCAGTCTTGTCCATGGCATATGTCTTATATTGCAGTTCACTTGAATGGGCTGAGCCGCAACACCAGAAACCGACTTTATTTTCTAAATACCAATTTCTTTAAGTGCTGAAAAACCATGTGCCTGTTTAGAAACAGCTGCAAGTGAAAATAATGAATTCTAATGAATAAGTAAGACAATGAAGAACATATACAATGACTCCGACATTATCAAATTATCTCCCTTCCAGTGAAATATATACAGCACAAAACAAGGTTAGCATTACCGAATTAACTTCATTGCTATAAACATAAATAATATGTCTACAAAACAAAGAAAAAGTAAAGAACCAATTAGCTGCAAATCTCTGTTGGACAGGGAAGGATTAATTAAAAATATAAATGTTTTCAAAAAATGCAAATTAAAGTCTCCTTTCTCCTGAAAAGATGTGATAGTAATTCCAGAGACAATATGCTATGCAATGTAAAAGAACCATACAAATATTTGAGTAAGTTATGAGAGAGGTTTCTTTTCTGTCTCCAACTATAACAATATAAATAGGTCCAGCCAACTATGTATCCAGTACCATAATTCTCACCTGAGATAACTATCTTACCTGTGGAACCAAAAACCATAAAACACATGCATGGGTACGTTGCAGACCACCCGGGGTGAGCATCAACGAGCAGAGTAAGGAATTCTGTAGGGCACAGGAGTACAGATATTCAACAACATTCGAGGTCACAGACTTGGGAGCACAAATTTAAGGGTTATTGCCATCAAGGCCAATCATGGTTGTGATGCAATACCCCTCTTGTCGGCTGATGTCCCAAGATTATGGAAACAGCTAAGCAGGCTGTCTTATATAGCTTCAGTAACTCTAAGGCTGGGTCTACACAGAAGCTGATTTGTAGTGGAATATCAGCAGCTTGCCTCTGAACCCGCATCATTTCGATTTTGAAGCGGGTTTTATCACGCTTTCCGATTGAATACTGCATTGAATTCCGCACCTCAATTTCCTCAGGATAGGTCATCAATAGTTGATCGACTGGAGTCCATCACTCGGGACTCCAACAGATCAGCTGTCAGCACCGCAAATACACAGAAGTCGGAGTGGAAGCAGCGGAAGTCTCTGCGCTGACTTCTATCTAGTAGCCGTCGCTTGTAACTGCAGGCACGGCTCTCATTGAAATCAACACGAGCTGTGCCTGCAGTTACAACCGCCGGCCACTACATGGAGGTCGGTGTGGAGACTACCGCTGCATCCGCTCCAACCTCTGTGTATTTGTGGCGCTGACAGCATGCGCACGCTCCGCTGATCAGTTAGGGTCCCGAGCAACAGACCTCAGTGATACACTATTGATGACTTATCCTAAAGACAGGTCATCAGTAATATTCTCCCTGGAAAGCCCCTTTAACTTGTAAAATCACCTCTTATACACAGGTATACTTGGGTACCATGTAATGTGTTGATGTGTTGATTTCTATATAATCCAAGTCAAGCCCCATATTCCATATGGGTTAAAGCAAAAGTTAAGTAATCTATCATTAGACATGCCGACAATTCAAATAGATAGAGTCACGATACTATCCATAACTTTATTGTACACCGTTATATGTACTATAAATGCTTCTCATTTTATAAGTGTTTTAACACTGAAAATTTTTAAATAAAATATTTGGTAAAGAAGGAAGAGGATAAAGAAAATTAGACAACTCAATGGAGATCAATACTAAGCATACTCCATCGGATCTTGTCTCATGTACAGTATGCAATCTACCTATAGAACCTGCTTTCACGTGACATGTATTACATGCTACTATCTGTGTCTTCACTATGGCAGAAGATATAAAAATAGACAAATAGAAAATATGAACAAAAACAAGGAAGGATATAGAGGGATTAACCCCATAGGACACTCTATAGATTGACAACTATGGTATGTATCATGGTCCATTCATACTGCTATAGTCCTTGAAGAGTTACTTTGTTACTACTTTGTGTTAATAAATTAGAAGGTGTATTCCTGTTTATTTCCATGAAAACAACATAAAGTAGTAAAAGGCATACCTTAAACGCAAAATCTGTAGCAGGTATCACCCACAGACCTTTTTCCATATATAATAATTGTGGAGTGCCCAGGATGATGTTTGGGACCACAGGCAGGCTCGGGGGTAAGAGGTGTGATGAGGGAGATGGGAAGTCCATAGCAGCATGGGCTGTGGATACAGGAAGCGGATGAGGGAAATTGCCATCTGTACCTGCTCTAAAAGGGTGCTTCTCAAAATGAGTGCGAGTTCAACCACCTTTACCTGTTTGATGCACAAAGGTGGACATTAGTCCAGCTGCTGCTGAAACAGTAAAGGTCTTTATTGAATGAAGAGCTTGAGCTAGATTCCAGTTGGTGCTGTACAACTCGTTCATGTTCGAATTCTCCAAGATGCAACTCAATAGCTTTGAAGCTTCAGGCAAGGCTTCTTGGTGGAGATAAAGCAATGTTGAGCATTAGGTACTACCTAGGTACGTGTTCTGACTTCTTGCTGTGTTTGGAGGCCAAGTCATACCATCTACTCTGTCTCTCATGACTGCTGCACATACTGCTTCCAGGGTTTCCCGGTACATATCTGGCAGCAGAATATTGATCACAATTTAAACGTAACCATCTTCAAATCTGCACATTATATCAGCTGAGCCAATACAACATATACTGCATAACAATACAAGAACGAGCATCCTAGACCAAAGTAAAAGGACCCCCCTTACATAATCTTACATAATAATAGTGTCTTCTTTTGTGACAGAGCGGACTTTGAGGCCACCTTCTTGGTGCAGCAGTACATGGTGACCACTGCCACCACAATACGGTGCCTATGAGAGGAGTGATTCACTCTTGGGTCACACTAGCCCATAGACATCACACCATAGTAACAGCAGCCACTATGCACCATGTGAGTAAGTCCATGTGGTCTCAGAAAGCAGACTGAGGGCTTAAAACTTGTCAAAGTGAAGCTGTTGATTTCATTGGTTTTGTTTTCATGGCCATGTGTCGTGCTCAATATTCCTACACACAAGAAAAAGATAGGTCTTGCTCTATCTTTCTTGCACGTACTTTTTATACATGTGAGAAAAGATAGGTCCAGCCCTATCTTTCTGCTTTTTTTCCACAGGCAATAGCGCAACGTTTTAACGATTAAAAGAAAAAGACTTTTGACTGGTTCATGTGTCAATACCTTCCATAGCGGCAAGCGTATTTGTGCATGCACTTGTCTGAAGAAGCCACAAGAACCAAGTTGGTAATTACCCTTATATAATACCCTGCTAATTAAAAACACCAAGGCCCAATAGTGGGAGTGCTGGTGGTGTGGAACCTCATGTTCATGTTTACTGATGAAAAGTAATAGGTCAATGTATAACATGTGAATTTGCGGTCTATTAGGAACATTTACAAAGGGCCTTATGCCAGAATTCTGGCATTAAAAAAGTTGCAAATTTTGGTGCAAGTACCACTTGTGCAAAAAGTTTCAACTTTTCGGCTTTCTGTGCCACCCTTGTCACTTTTGCAAAAAAAGTGGCCGGGGCTTGTAGGGAGGGAACATGGCCAGAAACTGGTGTAAATTACACCAGAAACATACTCCTTGCTTGAGTAGATTTTTATGTTGGCACACAGAAAAGCCAAGTTGCAACTAACATCTGATGAGGCAAGCACTTCTTCATATATTAGTCGCATCATGCACTGTTGGAAATTATACTAAGAGTGGTGTTTGAAATGCCGTTCTTGGAGAATTTCCCCAATGTCTTTTGCTCAAATTTTAGAATATTTTCGTAGTGTATCCCCTCATTTTTGTTGTTTTACCATTGGGCCAGATGTTAGAAGGATAAAAGGATATATTTCATACAGGACTTTCCATACAGGCGGAATTTTTCTGCATCAAAATTCTTCACCAAAATCTGTACAACTCTACTCTGTGCAGATTTCGATGCGGAATGAAAATGGTTTATTTCTGCAGATAATTCTGCATCAAAATTCCAATGAGACTTGCAGATTTTGCTGCAGAATTTACAGAGGTGGATTAAGGTGTGAACTTGCGGTGAGGAATACGGAAAAATTCTACCCGTGTGAAAGGACCCTACTAGAGATGAGGGAGCATGCTCATCCGAGCTTGTGGCTCGTTCGAGCATTAGCATACTCGAAGGAACTCATTACACGAGCGAGCACCGTGCGGTGCTCGCGAACGTTTCACCCACTCCTGTTTAGCGCCTTTTTTTAGCCAGTGAACGTACAGGGAAGGCTTTGGCACCTCCTACTATGATGTGCCAACCCTGTGCACATCTGTAGCAGTGATTGGATGGCCGGATCAGGTGACCTACGAGCATAAAAACTCAGATCACCTGATGCTCGCCTCACACGCAGGCTGGATTAGCTGAGGGACAGAGCTGCTGCTAATTAGGGACAGTGATAGTATAGGTTAGAGGTTGCGTTTAGGCAGGTATCCATTTTATAAGAACCTAACAGTTCTTTTTAGGACTACAAGACCACTTTTGTGCATCAGCAGTTTGGCTGGGGGCAGTAGTGCGTACAAACCATTCACAAGCATCCCGGCTGTATACTGCATACTGTTACCGGTTTTATGCAGTATACTGCTAGTGGTGTACACAGAGTAGATAGGATGTATCAAAACTCCTCTCATTTTTCATTTTTGTACTTTTTAAAGCATACGCCATATACCCCTGTGTGTGTCCTGTCAATCCACACTATCTAACAAGACTATACGCTGTTTAGAGTATAGATTTTGGGCTTAAAGCGTACGCAATATACCCCTGTGCGCGTCCTGCTGCTGCATACTATCTAACTTGACTGTACGCAGTTTACAGTTTCTTTTTTTGGGCTTAAAGTGTATGCTATATAACCCCGTGGGCGTTCTGTCAGTGTATACTATCTAACAAGACTGTACGCAGTTTCCAGTGTCTAATTTAGGCTTAAAGCGTACGCTATATACCCCTGTGTGCGTCCTGTCAATATATACTATCTAACAACACTATATGCGGTTTACAGTGTCTATTTGGGGCTTAAAGCGTACGCAAAATACCTTGCAGTTTTCGTAGCATTTTGACCAAGTGCATTATACAACATGATGAAGGCTAGGGGTAAGGGCCGAGGTCCTGGGCGGGGTGAAACAGTGCCTGCTGCTGAGGGAGAAGTAGAATGCCTCGTATCTACACTCCCTAGCTCCACTGCCTCCACCAATGTCTCCCAGTGCAGTGTTCAGCTGTCCATAACACAAACATTAGAGCACAAGCGCAAATATGCAGCCACCCACCCGCATGCACAATCGCTAAATGTGCATATCTCCAAACTGCTGAGCCTGGAGATGCTGCCATATAGGCTGGTAGAAACTGAGGCTTTCTGCAAGCTCATGGCGGCGGCCATCCCTTGCTACTCGGTCCCCAGTTGCCACTATTTTTCGCACTGCGCCGTCCCCGCCCTACACCAGCACGTGTCACGGTATATCAACCGTGCGCTCACCAACGTGGTTACTGGGAAGGTCCACTTAACCACCGACATGTGGACAGGTGCTGGCAGGCAGGGACACTACATCTCCCTGACGGTACAATGGGTTAACCTGCTGGAGGCTGGGAACGAGTTTGACCCTGGGTCCGCTCATGCGCTACCCACACCGAGGATTGCGGGTCCTACCTCGGTCGTGGTTTCTCCAGCTTATTATGTCACCTCCTCCAAACACCCCCCCCCCCCTTAGCGTCCTCCTCCACCTCTCAATTACCATCTGTTAGCACATCACCTTCAGTCGGTAGCTCGAGGCGCTGCAGCACTGCCATGGGGAAGCGTGAACAGGCCGTGCTGAAACTCCTGAGCTTAGGTGACAAGAGGCACACTGCCCAAGAGCTGTTACAAGGTTTGATGGAGCAGACAGATCTGTGGCTTTCGCCGCTGAACCTCCAACCAGGCATGGTCGTGTGTGACAATAGGCGTAACCTGGTGCCGGCTCCGCAGTTCGGCAGACTAACACACGTGCCATGCCTGGCCCATGTGTTCAATCCGGTGGTTCAGCGCTTTCTTAAAAACTACCCCATTTTGTCTGAGCTGCTCAGCAAGGTGCGTCGCGTGTGTGCACATTTCAGAAAGTCCACCACAGATGCTGCCACCCTCAGGACACTGCAACATTGCTTCCAGCTGCCAGTAGACCAACTGTTGTGCGACATGCCCACGTGCTGGAATTCAACTTTGCACCTGTTGGCCAGGGTTTACGAGCAGCGTAGAGCCATTGTTGAATACCAGCTGCAACATGGCCATCAGAGTGGTAGTTAGCCTTCGCAATTCTTCACAGAGGAGTGGGCATGCATGTCTGACATCTGTCAGGTGTTAGGAAACTTTGAGGAGTCAACACAAATGGTGAGCGGCGATGCAGCCATTATCAGCGTAACCATCCTGCTGCTTTGCCTACTGAGAAGTTCGCTGCTAAGCATTAAGGCCGACGCTTTGCGGATAGAATAGGAGAAGGGGGATGACAATATGTTGCTTGATAGCCAGACCACCCTCACGTCTGTTTCTCAGCGCGGATTGGAGGAGGAGGAGGGGAAAGAGACTGCTGCCCAGACTGAAGAGGGTACCCATGCTACTTCCTTCACATCTGTTCAGCGTGTATGGGCTGAAGAGGAGGAGGAGGATCCTAAAAGTCATCCTCCTAGTAAGGACAGCGATGTGTTGCATACTGGGACTCTGGCACACATGGCAGACTTCATGTTAAGCTGCCTTTCCTGTGACCCTCACCTTAGACGCATTCTGGCCAACACGGATTACTGGGTGCTTACCCTTCTTGACCCACAGTATAAGGAGAACCTTTCCACTCTCATTCCCGAAGAGGAAAGGAGTACATGACTGATGCAATACGACAAGGCCCTGGTGGAAAAGCTGATACTAAAGTTCCCCTCTTACAACGCTAGCGGTAGAGGACGTAGTTCAGTGAGCCAACTAGCAGGGAAGATGAGGGGAACAAGCACCATGTCCAGCGCAGGCAGGGGAACACTCTCCAAGGCCTTGGCCAGTTTTATGGCATCCCAGCCAGACTGTGTCACCACTCCCCAGTCAAGGCTGAGTAGGAGGGAACAGTGTAAAAAGGTGGTGAGGGAGTACATAGCTGAACGTACCACTGTCCTCCATGATCCCTCTGCTCCATACAACTATTGGGTGTCAAAGCTGGACACATGGCACGAACCTGCGCTGTACACCTTGGAGGTGCTTGCCTGCCCTGCCGCTAGTGTGTTATCAGAGAGGGTGTTTAGTGCTGCTCGGGGGATTATCACGGATAAGCGTACCCACCTGTCAACTGACAGTGCCGACAGGCTTACACTTATTAAGATGAACAAAGCCTGGATTTTCCCTGACTTCTCCTCTCCACTGGTGGAAAGCAGCGTAACAAAGTATCTTTAAGCTGGAACAGGAGAACTATGCACCCTCTATCACCCCAAAAAAGGGGAGAAGTCACTTGGTCTATCCTTCTCTGACCTTCCTCTTCCTCCTCCTAAACCAGCATGTCAGCACACTGAACAGCCAATTCTTCAGAGGGCCAAAAAAGGCTCTGTAAAAACAAATTTTTTTTGGAGGTCTGCCTCCAGGCTCTGTCAAAACAATGTTTGCTGAGGGCCGCCTCCAAGGTCTTGCCCCCAATTTTGAAGAGGTTCACCACTAGAGTTCAGCAAACATCCTGCTTCCAGCTTCATGCGCCCACAGAGTCCACAAATGTATCCCAGCGCAGTGTCCAGCTATCTGACACCGAGACAGAATGAATTGCCTTGGTTTGACTAGTCTAATTTCTTCATAGTACATGCTGTCTTTCCCTGGGGCAATGGTTAAAAAGCCCCTCGGGGAGAGTCAGTGGCTGGGACAGGTGGTAGCTTGCCTGTTGGTGGACTGCCACCTGGATCCCATTAAGCAAGTACGAGCTCTATGTTAAAAAAAATATTTCAGAGGTTCACCTGCACGCTTGGTAAACAAATCTTTCAGGGGTACACCTATACTCTTGGTAAACAAATGTTTCAGGGGTTCACCTACAGTCTTGGTAAACACATTTTTCAAGGGTTCGCCTATACTCTTGGTCAACAAATGTTTCAGGGGTTCGCCTATACTCTTGGTACACAAAATTTTCAAGGGTTCGCCTATATTCTTGGTACACAAATGTTTCAGGGGTTCACCTATACTCTTGGTAAACAAATTTTTCTGGGGTTCACCTGCACTCTGGGTAAAAAAATCATTTGTTTTAGAATGGGTTGTTCAATTGTGGAGATATGTAGAAGTACTAGCATCTGAGTCCCCTTTATGCCCACGTTTGTGGCTCATAAAATTTTGTGACAGAGGTGACATGGGATTGGAATTATTGAAACCCAACAGTCCTTTTTAGGACTACAACTCCACTTTTGTGTATCATCAGTTAGGCTGTCTGGGACTAGTAGTGCGCACAAAGCATTCACAAGCATTCCAGCTGTATACTGCCTACTGTTTTATGCAGTATACTGCTACTGGTGTACACTAACTATATAATAGGAACTAACAAAACTCTGCTCATTTTTCATTCTTTTATTTGTTTTGGCTGAAAACATTTGCATAATAGGCCCAAGTGTTATATAGTGCAGATCGAAAAGGGACACACAAGACTGTACACATTTTACACTGTCTATATTTGGCTGAAAGCATTTGCATAATAGGCCCAAGTGTGTGTCCTGTTGATCCACACTATATAACAAGACTGTACACATTTTACACTGTCTATTTTTGGCTTAAAGGAGTTGTCCCGCGCCGAAACGGGTTTTTTTTTTTTTTTCAATAGCCCCCCCGTTCGGCGCGAGACAAACCCGATGCAGGGGTTAAAAAAGAAAACCGGATAGTGCTTACCTGAATCCCCGCGCTCCGGTGACTTCTTACTTACCTGGTGAAGATGGCCGCCGGGATCTTCACCCTCGGTGGACCGCAGGTCTTCTGTGCGGTCCATTGCCGATTCCAGCCTCCTGATTGGCTGGAATCGGCACGTGACGGGGCGGAGCTACGAGGAGCCGCTCTCCGGCACGAGCGGCCCCATTCAGAAAAGAAGAAGACCGGACTGCGCAAGCGCGTCTAATCCGGCGATTAGACGCTGCAAATTAGACGGCACCATGGAGACGAGGACGCTAGCAACGGAACAGGTAAGTGAATAACTTCTGAATGGCTCATAATTAATGCACAATGTACATTACAAAGCGCATTAATATGGCCATACAGAAGTGTATACCCCCATTTGCTTTCGCGGGACAACCCCTTTAAAGTGTAAGTAAAATACCCTTAGTGTGTGTCCCCTCGATCCGCACTATATAACAGGACTGTACACATTTTACACTGTCTTTTTTAGGCTTAAAGCGTATGCAAAATACCTTTGAGTTTTCAGTGCATTTTGATGCAGTGCATTGTACAACATGATTAAGACTAGGAGTAAGGAAGAGATCAAGGACTTGGGCGTCCGAAAGAGGGTGTGGGCAGAGGCCGAAGTCCTCGGCGGGGTGAAACAGTGCCTGGTTTGGACACTCTAATTTCTACATAGTACATGCTGTCTTTCCCTGGGGCACTGGTTAAAAATCCCCTTGGGGAGAGGCAGGGGCTGGGACAGGCGGTAGCTTGCCTGTCGGTAAACCGCCACCTGGATCCCATTAAGCAAAAATGAGCTCTATGTTAAAAAAAGGATTTCAGGGGTTCACCTATACTCTTGGTAAACAAATCCTTTTAGAAGTTCACCTATACCCTTGGTAAACAAATCTTCTAGGGTTTCACCTGCACTCTTGCTAAACAAATCTTTTAGGGGTTCAACTACACTCTTAATAAACAAATCTTTCAAGGGTTCACCTGTACTCTTGGCAAACAAATCTTTCAGGGGTTCACCTGCACTCTGGGTAAAAAAATCTTTTATTTTTGAATTGGTTGTTGAATTGTGGAGATGTGTAGAAGTACTGGCACCTGAGTCCCCTTTATGACAACGTTTGTGGCTGATGAAATTTTGTGACGGAGGTGGCATGGGATTGGAATTATGATCATATATTAATTAATCAGCAATTCCCATCAGCATTGTGGGCTATCGCCCACAATTTCAGAGAGGGTCGCTGCCAGGTAGTGCCAACCCTCTGCAGTGTGTGTCTCTTGTTCCTCCTCATCCAAGACACACTTATAAATAGACATGAGGGTGGTGTGGCTATCAAGCGACCGTGTGGCATGCGGATAGCTGAACGCTGCGCTGGGCAAAATTTCAGTACGCTGTCATCTACTGAGTAGGCGAAGGGGTGCGCCTTACCCTGTCTGGGATGGGCACAGCTGGACGCTACGCTGGAAAAAATTTCAGTACGCTGTGAACTACTGAGTAGGCGAAGGGGTGCGCCTTACCCTGTCTGGGATGGGCACAGCTGGACGCTGCGGTGAGAAAAATTTTCAGTATGCTGTGGACACAGGCTCGTGCGGGGGATTGGACAGTAATGCCAGCATTTAACACAGGAGAAGAGGCAGTGGTGTCACCCGCAGGCGGTAATTGGCCTTTTTTCCACCTAGTGTGGTGCTTAGCTACGATTTGCCAGTGCATGTGCCTTGCTGATTATGGTCTGGCCCAACTAAATTGTTAGGGGGGTGACCACCAGGCTCTTGTCCACAATTTGGCCTAACCCTTTGCAATCCAATTTTGGATTCAGGGTTTCCTAAGGGGCTTTCTCTTTCTGCCATTATACAATGGTGCCATCTGCTGGCTATAGCCAGTACTGCGGTATGTGACATGTTGGAGCGGCCCCCAACAACAGAGCAGCCAGTAATCTACCGTAAGAATACCGGATGTCTTCCGACGTCGGAGCTGTACAGCCTTCAATCAGAATGTCTTTACACGTGAGACAGTGGATTGGAAAGAGTTAATAGTGAGACCTGGGAGCCTCAGATTCATCCATGCATGCTGCCCCTGCTATTCCCTATCCATTTTTGTGGTGTTTCCATCACTTTCTGATGTTTTC
Organism: Eleutherodactylus coqui; assembly: GCF_035609145.1. Taxonomy (NCBI): domain Eukaryota; kingdom Metazoa; phylum Chordata; class Amphibia; order Anura; family Eleutherodactylidae; genus Eleutherodactylus; species Eleutherodactylus coqui. The sequence continues at coordinate 242,862,956 of NC_089839.1, read as the reverse complement.
AGATGAATCACACACTCTCCCTTATGCAGAGCATGGGTCACCTTGAAAAATGCTTGAGTCTCCCATTGACTTCAATGGGGTTCGTTACTAAAAACGAGATCTCGAGCATTATGAAAAGATCGACTCGAGTAACAAGCACCCGAGCATTTTGGTGCTCGCTCATCTCTAGTCACTATGGATGATTATCTAACTCACTTTGCTTTCTGAGGCCACATGGACAGGTGAGCTTTTATGACCTGTTCACATGGTGGGGTGCAGCATGGCGGTTGCTGCTGCTGTGGTGCGGTGTCTGTGGAGAGGTTTGGCTCAGAGCCAGGGGTCTCATTCTAGCAGTTGTGGTGTTTTGGGGCTACAGGGTCACGACTCTTATGGGTGCTGTATTGTGGCAGCAGTGGTCACTGTGCATTGCCACATCTTATACTGTAGGGATCTCCTAAAAAGAGTTTGTCGTGAAGTGGCTAGTGTTGCTTATACAATTTGATCAAAATGTAACTAAGAAAGTCATGTCCGTGTTTATAATGCTGCTGAGAGGCAATAGCTCAAAGTAGATTATGTGGATGTGTGGTCTATGTCACTTTCTGAAATGCTGGACTACCATGAAGACAACCTAGGAACCATCTATAGGACAATAAGAGGGAAGCAATTGCTCAGGCAGGCCGTATTCACTTTTCCTATACACTACAGAAGTCTGCACAGGACTTCAGCATCCACGATCACAACAATGTTAGCAAACAAGTTATGGGGCAACTTGGACTATATGAAATAAGTATTGATCAATTCACCATATCAATATGAACATATTGATCTGCATCTAAGGTGGTGGCATTGAAATTCTTCTATGAGGATACAATGGTGTAGCAGAGCTTTACATATTATTTAAGCTGATATTCAGCACACCTCCAGGGCATTGAATAAAAGCAATACTTTTTTATGGAATCATTAAAGGGGTTTTCCAGGCACAAAATGGAAATTCTGACTATGCTGAAATCTAGGAGGTGCAGCTAAGTAGTGTCAACCTGTTGCTTTTATCTACTGCTATAGACCCTCGTCTTCATTCCCTGCCGCTGTTGATCCGCATCTGTGTTTATATGCATTACTTCACAATAAATACAGCAGCAGACTGTTACCTACAACTTCCAGCATGCATAGAGCTTGTTTACCAGTGGAGCAGTAGCTCCACCCACAACTCACAGGTCCTACAATTTACTGGCACCAACCTGCCTCACTTAGAGTGCAGAGAAAGGTGCTGAAGCAACAGACAGGAGCTTCCAGCACTCGGAACTGTGCATGAGTAATACAGCGCAGTGCTTCCACTGCTGTCCTGCCATTGTACACGGCTCACAGGAAGTCAAAGGTTTGGACAGGAGAGGAAGTAGCAAATGTGAACAAGATGTCAAAGGAAATGCAGATATTTTTCAGGCACTGGGTCATGTGAAATAGAAAATGAAGAAAGTAGCTAAACCAGATACAGTGAACCTATTGCAAAATGACTTATTGTTATGCTGTACATTAGATTTTAAAGTGTTAGTCTGTGCCTGGAATAGCCTTTTAACCCATTAAGGACCAGGACGGTGCTTGGTCCTGAACTTTAATCCCAGCTGACAGTACAAATACAGCGAGGGATTAAAGCCTTTGCTTCTGCAATCAATCAAAAGCAGGACAGGTTGTCAGCTGTTAGTCACAGCTGAGAACCAGAAGCAGAAGGCAGGAGTGGTTTTTAACTCCTTCTGCCTTCTCCTTTTCCAAGTACACAGCGCTCAATGAGCGATATGTTCTAAAGAGTGAAAGTGGAAGTTTTTCTTCCACTATGCGAGACGGCCATCAATCCCCTGGCACAGCAGAGCTGCAGGGTTATAGAAAATCCTGATCTGCCCTGTCACAGACCATTGTCACTATAGGGGATGTTTTCCCTGTAACTGGTGGATGCCTATGGATGCCTCAGCTACAGTGAAAAAGGGTCAAATAAAAAAAAACCAAAAAAAAAACATGTGAATGTCCCCCAGAGGTCTTATATAATGTCATGGGGGACATAGATAGTAAAAAAAAGCAATTACATAAATAAGAAAAACAACACTACAGAATAAAATAGAAATACATGCATAAAAAAGAAAATAACCCAAAGCCGACACCAACCAAAACCATCGCTATATGCACCCTGTAATACAAAACCATATATATTATATATCAAAACATCCAACACAAAATGAGGAACCCATTCCCATACTTTATTTTAGCATTTAGCTTTTTCCCCAATAAAACTAAAAAAATGTGAAAAATTCTGTGAAAAAGATATTTAAAAATAGCCCTATATCTCATGGGAGAAAAACCGCAGCAAAAATAATTTTTGTAGCTGAAGGAAAAAAATAGGGCAGTTAAACAACCACATGGATAAAATCCCTAAAGAGTGTCTGGTCCTTAAGGTACAAAACAGTCTGGTCCTTATAGATCAGTCAGACGAGCATTTCTTGCTGCACATTTACTTGCGTGAAATGCACACAAAGCGCATGCAGCAAAAATTTGCGTGACCGATGCGGGCGTCACATTTAAAAAAAAAAATCGCACTTGGGTCCGTTCAAAATTCATACATAAAGTGTTATGCCAATGCTATCCCCTGCTGTGGCTGTGACAGCTGCAGCAGGGGATACCTTGGATGTGAAACCCCTGGATGCTGTCACATCCAGGGGTTTCACCTTGTAGTCAATGGGGCCGGCAGCAGCAGTGGCAGCCCATTGACAACATACAGAGAAGGTCGCGATCCTCTGGCACATCTGTGACTGAGTGCTCAGTGACAAGGGAACTCCCGCGGGGATAAAGAATTCTCCTGCCATAGCTGTCACAGCTGTGGCACAGGAGCACGATGTTCTCCCAGCAACCCCTGCAGTGATTTTTGAGGAAGGGCTTGAATCATAAGCCCTTCCCTGAAAATCATCCCTAGAATGTGTAAAAAATAAATAAATAAATAAATAAAAAAATATATATATATATATATACTCACCTCTGCGCTGCTGCTGGGGCTCAGGCGGGTCTAGCCATTTGGTCCTCCTGAACTGCCCTGAAGTTCTTTCAGCAGGTAGGGATTTAAAATCCCTGCCTGCTGAAAGGGCTGTGTCTAATTGGCTGAGCACTCAGCCAATCAGATGCAGCACTCAGCCATTCATTGAATTCAATGAATGGCTGAATTAAGATATTTGAGGGATCAAGAACCCACTGCCAATCCCCTCTTCTATCTGGTATGCTCACCTTCTCAATTGAAGCTACCTATAGATTACTAATGTCACCTTGGTGTTCATAAAAATGCTTTGAGTTTGGATTAGATATATTCAACATATGATCAGTTATGCACTTTGTAAATCTTTGTGTAGTACACCGTCATATAGTACTGTAAATCCCATCAACTGCAATCAATGAAACTCATTGTTGCATATGAAAAGGTTAGATTCTCTCAAATAGTTTATAAGTAGAGATGAGCGAGCACCAAAATGCTCGGGTGCTCGTTACTCGGGATGAAATTATCGCGATGCTCGAGGGTTCGTTTCGAGTAACGAACCCCATTGAAGTCAATGGGCGACCCGAGCATTTTTGTATATCGCCGATGCTCGCTAAGGTTTTCATTTGTGAAAATCTGGGCAATTCAAGAAAGTGATGGGAACGACACAGCAACGGATAGGGCAGGCGAGGGGCTACATGTTGGGCTGCATCTCAAGTTCCCAGGTCCCACTATTAAGCCACAATAGCGGCAAGAGTGCCCCCCCCCCTCCCAACAACTTTTACTTCTAAAAAGCCCTCATTAGCAATGCATACCTTAGCTAAGCACCACACTACCTCCAACAAAGCACAATCACTGCCTGCATGACACTCCGCTGCCACTTCTCCTGGGTTACATGCTGCCCCCCCCCCCCCCCCCCCCGCACGACCCAGTGTCCACAGCGCACACCAAAGTGTCCCTGCGCAGCCTTCAGCTGCACTCATGCCACACCACCCTCATGTCTATTTATAAGCGCGTCTGCCATGAGGAGGAACCGCAGGCACACACTGCAGAGGGTTGGCACGGCTAGGCAGCGACCCTCTTTAAAAGGGGCGGGGCGATAGCCCACAATGCTGTACAGAAGTAATGAGAAATATAATCCTGTGCCACCGCCATCAGGAGCTGCACACGTGGGTATAGCAATGGGGAACCTATGTGCCACACACTATTCATTCTGTCAAGGTGTCTGCATGCCCCAGTCAGACCGTGGTTTTTTTATAAATAGTCACAGGCAGGTACAACTCCGCAATGGGAATTCCGTGTGCACCCACAGCATGGGTGGCTCCCTGGAACCCACCGGCTGTACATAAATGTATCCCATTGAAGTGCCCATCACAGCTGAGGTAACGTCCGATTAAATGCAGGTGGGCTTTGGCCCACACTGCATGCCACAGTCCCACTGGGGTTCTTTAGAAGTGGACACATGCAGTTACAACTCCCTGTGGACCCACAGCATGGGTGGGTGCCAGGAAGCCACCGGCGGTACATAAATATATCCCATTGCATTGCCCATCACAGCTGATGTAACGTCAGCTTTAATGCAGGTGGGCAAAAAAATTAACTGGATTACACTGTAGGCGAGGGCCCCAAAAAATTGGTGTACCAACAGTACTAATGTACCTCAGAAAAATTGCCCATGCCCAACCAAGAGGGCAGGTGAAACCCATTAATCGCTTTGGTTAATGTGACTTAATTGGTAACTAGGCCTGGAGGCAGCCCAGTTAAAATAACAATTGGTTCAGGTGAAAGTTTCAACGCTTTAATGAGCATAGAAACGTATAAAAATTGTTTACAAAAATTATATGACTGAGCCTTGTGGGCCTAAGAAAAATTGCCCGTTCGGTGTGATTACGTGAGGTTTCAGGAGAAGGAGCAGGAGGAGGAGGATGAATAGAATACACAGATTAATGAAGCAAAAAGGTCCCCGTATTTGATGGTGATAGAGAACGATGCTTCCATCCGCGGGTGCAGCCTACGTATTGCTTAGGTATCGCTGCTGTCCGCTGGTGGAGAAGAGAAGTCTGGGGAAATCCAGGCTTTGTTCATCTTGATGAGTGTAAGCCTGTCGGCACTGTCGGTTGACAGGCGGGTACGCTTATCCGTGATGATTCCCCCAACCGCACTAAACACCCTCTCTGACAAGACGCTAGCCGCAGGACAAGCAAGCACCTCCAGGGCATACAGCGCGAGTTCAGGCCACGTGTCCAGCTTCGACACCCAGTAGTTATAGGGGGCAGAGGCGTCACCGAGGACGGTCGTGCGACTGGCTACGTACTCCCTCACCATCCTTTTACAGTGTTCCCGCCAACTCAGCCTTGACTGGGGAGCGGTGACACAGTCTTGCTGGGGAGCCATAAAGCTGGCAAAGGCCTTGGAGAATGTTCCCCTGCCTGCGCTGTACATGCTGCCTGATCTCTGCACCTCCCCTGCTACCTGGCCCTCGGAACTGCACCTTCTGCCACTAGCGCTGTCGGATGGGAATGTTACCATCAGTTTGTCCGCCAGGGTCCTGTGGTATAGCATCACTCTCGAACCCCTTTCCTCTTCAGGTATGAGAGTGGAAAGGTTCTCCTTATACCGTGGGTCGAGCAGTGTGTACACCCAGTAATCCGTAGTAGCACGAATGTGTGTAACGCGAGGGTCTCGAGAAAAGCATCCTAACATGAAGTCAGCCATGTGTGCCAGGGTACCTGTATGCAACACATGGCTGTCCTCACTAGGAAGATCACTTTCAGGATCCTCCTTCTCCTCCGGCCATACACGCTGAAAGGATGACAGGCAAGCAGCATGGGTACCCTCAGCAGTGGGCCAAGCTGTCTCTTCCCCCTCCTCCTCATGCTCCTCCCCCTCCTCCTCAACGCGCTGAGATATAGACAGGAGGGTGCTCTGACTATCCAGCGACATACTGTCTTCCCCCGCCTCCATTTCCGAGCGCAAAGCGTCTGCCTTTATGCTTTGCAGGGAACTTCTCAAGAGGCATAGCAGAGGAATGGTGACGCTAATGATTGCAGCATCCCCGCTCACCATCTGGGTAGACTCCTCAAAGTTTCCAAGGACCTGGCAGATGGCTGCCAACCAGCCCCACTCTTCTGTAAAGAATTGAGGAGGCTGACTCCCACTACGCCGCCCATGTTGGAGTTGGTATTTCACTATAGCTCTACGCTGCTCATAGAGTCTGGCCAACATGTGGAGCGTAGAGTTCCACCATGTGGGCACGTCGCACAGCAGTCGGTGCACTGGCAGATTAAACGGATGTTGCAGGGTCCGCAGGGTGGCAGCGTCCGTCTTGGACTTGCGGAAATGTGCGCTGACCCGGCGCACCTTTCCGAGCAGGTATGACAAGTGTGGGTAGCTTTTCAGAAAGCGCTGAACCACCAAATTAAAGACATGGGCCAGGCATGGCACGTGCGTGAGGCTGCCGAGCTGCAGAGCCGCCACCAGGTTACGGCCGTTGTCACACACGACCATGCCCGGTTGGAGGCTCAGCGGCGAAAGCCAGCGGTCGGTCTGCTCTGTCAGACCCTGCAGCAGTTCGTGGACCATGTGCCTCTTCTCTCCTAAGCTGAGTAGTTTCAGCACGGCCTGCTGATGCTTGCCGACCGCTGTGCTGCCACGCCGCGACACCGACTGCTGGCGACGTGCTGCTGCTGACACATCTTGATTGCGAGACAGAGGTTGCGTAGGAGGAGGAGGGTGGTTTAGTGGAGGAAGCATACACCGCCGCAGATACCAGCACCGAGCTGGGGCCCGCAATTCTGGGGCTGGGTAGGACGTGAGTGGTCCCAGGCTCTGACTCTGTCCCAGCCTCCACTAAATTCACCCAATGTGCCGTCACCCTGCCCGCCTGTGCCTGTCCACGTGTCCGTTGTTAAAGGGGTTGTCCCGCGCCGAAACAGGTTGTTTTTTTTTTCAATAACCCCCCCGTTCGGCGCGAGACAAACCCGATGCAGGGCTTTAAAAAAAAAAACGGATAGTACTTACCCGAATCCCCGCGCTCCGGTGACTTCTTACTTACCTTGCGAAGATGGCCGCCGGGATCTTCACCCACGGTGGACCGCAGGTCTTCTCCCATGGTGCACCGTGGGCTCTGTGCGTTCCATTGCCGATTCCAGCCTCCTGATTGGCTGGAATCGGCACACGTGACGGGGCGGAGCTACGAGGAGCAGCTCTCCGGCACGAGCGGCCCCATTCAGAAGGGAGAAGACCAGAATGCGCAAGCGCGTCTAATCGGGAGATTAGACGCTGAAATTAGACGGCACCATGGAGACGAGGACGCTAGCAACGGAGCAGGTAAGTGAATAACTTCTGTTTGGCTCATATTTAATGCACGATGTATATTACAAAGTGCATTAATATGGCCATACAGAAGTGTATACCCCCACTTGCTTTTGCGGGACAACCTCTTTAAGTGGACCTTGGCAGTAACCGCGTTGGTGAGGGCGCGTACAATGTTGCAGGAGACGTGGTCGTGCAGGGCTGGGACGGCACATCGGGAAAAGTAGTGGCGACTGGGAACCGAGTAGCGCGGGGCCGCCGCCGCCATCATGCTTTTGAAAGCCTCCGTTTCCACAAGCCTATACGGCAGCATCTCCAGGCTGATCAATTTGGCTATGTGCACGTTTAACGCTTAAGCGTGCGGGTGCGTGGCGGCGTACTTGCGCTTGCGCTCAAACACTTGCGCTAGCGACGTCTGGACGCTGCGCTGAGAGACATTGCTGGATGGGGCCGAGGACAGCGGAGGTGAGGGTGTGGGTGCAGGCCAGGAGACGGTAGTGCCTGTGTCCTCAGAGGGGGGTTGGATCTCAGTGGCAGGTTGGGGCACAGGGGGAGAGGCAGTGGTGCAAACCGGAGGCGGTGAACGGCCTTCGTCCCACCTTGTGGGGTGCTTGGCCATCATATGCCTGCGCATGCTGGTGGTGGTGCCTCCCCAGCTGATCTTGGCGCGACAAAGGTTGCACACCACTGTTCGTCGGTCGGCAGGCGTCTCTGTGAAAAACTGCCACACCTTAGAGCACCTTGGCCTCTGCAGGGTAGCATGGCGCGAGGGGGCGCTTTGGGAAACAGTTGGTGGATTATTCGGTCTGGCCCTGCCTCTACCCCTGGCCACCGCACTGGCTCGGCCTGTGCCCACACCCTGACTTGGGCCTCCACGTCCTCGCCCGCGTCCACGTCCTCTAGGCCTACCCCTACCCCTCAGCATGCTGTATTACCAGTAGTGCAGAAACAGAACGCTGTAATTAAATGTGCCGCTTATTGGCCTGTGGTTGGAGGCTGACTTCGCTTACGGAACGCACAGCAGAGGCAGGAAAGAATTTTGCACAAGCCTGCTGTAACACTTAGCTGGCTGCGTATCAATTAGGACAACTACCCCCAGCAGAGACCCAGTACACTTGTGGACAGGAATACAGCAGTGATGTAAGAGGCAACACAGAGGCAGGAAAGAATTTTGTGCAAGCCTGCTGTAACACTTAGCTGGCTGCGTATGAATTAGGACAACTACCCCCCGCAGAGACCCAGTACACTTGTGGACAGGAATACAGCGGTGATGTAAGAGGCAACACAGAGGCAGGAAAGAATTTTGTGCAAGCCTGCTGTAACACTTAGCTGGCTGCATATGAATTAGGACAACTACCCCCAGCAGAGACCCAGTACACTTGTGGACAGGAATACAGCGGTGATGTAAGAGGCAACACAGAGGCAGGAAAGAATTTTGCGCAAGCCTGCTGTAACACTTAGCTGGCTGCGTATGAATTAGGACAACTACCCCCAGCAGAGACCCAGTACACTTGTGGACAGGAATACAGCGGTGATGTAAGAGGCAACACAGAGGCAGGAAAGAATTTTGCGCAAGCCTGCTGTAACACTTAGCTGGCTGTGTATGAATTAGGACAACTACCCCCAGCAGAGACCCAGTACACTTGTGGACAGGAATACAGCGGTGATGTAAGAGGCAACACAGAGGCAGGAAAGAATTTTGCGCAAGCCTGCTGTAAAACTTAGCTGGCTGCGTATGAATTAGGACAACTACCCCCAGCAGAGACCCAGTACACTTGTGGACAGGAATACAGCGGTGATGTAAGAGGCAACACAGAGGCAGAAAAGAATTTTGCGCAAGCCTGCTGTAACACTTAGCTGGCTGCGTATGAATTAGGACAACTACCCCCAGCAGAAACCCAGTACACTGAGGACGGTCACAGGCAGCCCAAATAGATTTTTTTTCCCAAATGTTTTTGGAAAGGCCCACTGCCTATATACACTAAATATGTCTTCTGTCCCTGCTTCGCCACTACTGGCCCTGGACAATGTAAAATTACTGCAGGACGCAATGCTCTGCACGGCCGATATACAAAAAAAAAAAAATGTGCAACACTGCAAAAAGCAGCCTCCACACTACTGCACACAGTTAGATGTGGCCCTAAGAAGGACCGTTGGGGTTCTTGAAGCCTAAAATAACTCCTAACGCTCTCCCTATAGCAGCTCCGGCACCAGCAGCACTTTCCCTTAACTATGTCAGAATGCATCTGTGGCAAGCCGCAGGAGGGGCCGATTTATATACTCGGGTGACACCTGATCTCGCCAGCCACTCACTGCAGGGGGGTGGTATAGGGCTTGAACGTTGCAGGGGGAAGTTGTAATGCCTTCCCTGTCTTTCTATTGGCCAGAAAAGCGCGCTAACGTCTCAGAGATGAAAGTGAAAGTAACTCGAACATCGCGCGGTACTCGTCTCGAGTAACGAGCATCTCGAACACGCTAATACTCGAACGAGTATCAAGCTCGGACGAGTACGTTCGCTCATCTCTATATATAAGTCATAAAAACATTCATAAATCTCATAAAAATGAAGAGAGAGGACCAGCCTGAGCCTACCAGAGATGAAAACTGCATGTCACTCTTGAAACTATTTTCAACTTGATTCTAGGTGAATTTGCCTCTTATAAGATAAAGCTGGACAGAGCTCACCAAGCTCTCAAACCTAAATGCTCCTCCCCGCAGCCTATGAACGTTGTATGCTGCATTCTCGATTTACACTCAAGGAGGCTATAATGACCAAGGTTTTGAGCCCCTTTTCTGTTCCTGGATTTATTTTGGATTGCGCATCAGTAGAGACATCTTGACCCTCTGTTTACCACTCTCCGGGATCACCAGTTAGCCTATCATTGGGTCTTCCCCTTTGCCCTTACAGCTCAGAAAGACAGGTCTGCCACCCTCAGAACTCACTTTGACCTTCACCAGTTCTGTGATACTCTGGACATTCTGGCCCCTGATCTCACCAACTGGGGGGTGGTTTCTCCACCCTCCCCTCCTCCTCAAATTCCTCATTACAGGCTAGTATTTTTAACTTTATCTCAGATAACAAGCACCATAGGATTCTGAAGTCTATCATGTTAGCTGACAGTTTGCATGTAGAGTTGCTGTACCTAATATACTACACTACTATTGGACGGTGCACTTCAAAAGCATCCCATCCCGAGTTGTACATCATCTGCATATGCTAAGTGGACAGAAATTGAGAAGCTTTGAATTGCCTCAGAACATCCTAATTCCCTTCTGTAGTCTTGCAGTGCTCACCCTCCTCCTGCCAGTCTTCTTTGGCCTATGCATGTGGGGTGTTTGGGCTTCCTGCAATCGGTACCTTTCTTTGGGACCTGAATATTCCTCCATAATCTATTTCCTCCACAACCCGCTTTTTTCTGAGAACTCAACTGCAGGCTTCAACACACCTGGTCAGCAGCAGGGCTATTCCATTTAGAAGACTATGTTAACTCTGTGTTTCGAGGATTTGGTTCCTTGTTCGTTTTCCCAGGGTCTCTTTCCCATCCTTATTTGAAAGAATCTGTAGAAGTGGTGTCTACAAAGGGCCTTATATCAGCAATTTACCAGGTTTGTTAACTCCAGTGTCAGCCCCGGTTTGACATAAATATATGGCTAAATGGGAGGCAATCTTGGGGTGACCCATTTCCCAGGAGCTCTGGCATCCTATTTGGGATAGAGCTGCCAAGTCTTCTATCTGCACAACGTACAAGTAGACCCAGTACAAAAGGTAAATGCATTGATAATATACTCTAGCCTTCCACACATTTTCAACAGCTCTATACCCCCTATATGCTGGTGCTGCTACTTGAATACTGGCACTTCATTTCATATTTTTTGGGGGTGCCCTCTCATCTCGCCCTTTTGAAAGATAGCATAGGCTTTGATGGGGGACCTTTTCTGCTGAACGTCCCTCTAAAGTCTTTCACTTTTCTACTTGGTGCTTCTCCTAGCTGTCTCGCTAAGATCTACACTTGGCTGTTTGTCCTTGTTTGCTTGGCTACTAAGTCACTTATAACATGATCTTGGAAACAAACTGCTCCACCTTTTCATATGGACATTTATATGCCAGACTGTGGGAGCTCTGTATCCTGGAATACCTGACAGCCTCCCTAAACCTTTTACAACCCAAGTTTTTTATACAAAAAGTGTCCAATTCTTTTAACAAAATTGAAAAGTAATGATCCTATTTGGAAAAATGAACAAGTTAACCCTTTCCAATCCACTGTCTGACCTCTGAAGACATTATGATTTAAGGCTGTACAGCTCCAATGTTGGAAGACATCCGTCAGGGTTCTCGTACTGTATATTGCCAGCCTCTCTGCTGTCAGGACCTATCCAATGTGTCACCTCATGCAGTACTGGTTTTAGCCAGCATATAGCGCCATTGCATAACGGCAGAAAAAGAGTAAGTCCCCCCAGGAAAACCAGGATACAAATTGGATTGGAAATTGTTAAAGGTTTTAATAACACTCTGAAGGAGTTTCAGGCTGTCTGGAACCCCTGAGGAACCCTAAATATTCTCACCCCAGATAGAGTCTCCATACCCACACTACCTTAGAGCTATGAACAATACTGGCATGTCCTCCCTATCCCCCTTCTTATTACCTCCTTTTTTTACCCCTGATACTTGTTTTTTCTTTCTTCTTATTCTTTTTCTTCTTTTCTTTTTTTTTCTTTCTTGTTGACCTTATTTAGCTGGCACAGAGTGCCTTCCAATTGGATATATTTCAATGTTTTATGTTACACTCTATCTTGTTAAGAATGGTTTATGTATTGGTCTTGACCAGCATAGCTTGATACTGTGAAACATTTTATCATATTTCTATCCAGACATAGAGTCTTTTTTGTGATGTCTTTTCTCTCTCCTTTGCCGGCCTGTTCTCGCTTCCATAGTTCTTTCTTCCTGCATTGTGATTCTAAGTTCCTCTGCGACTGGATAATTTTGTTCCTCGATTTTTTTCTGTATATATTTTTGAAAAATTAATAAAAATTACAATTATAAAAAAAGACAGGACATTGCAATTTTGGAAAATATCATCACATGAAAAAAGATTGCAAATTAATCAGGACTCGTGAAATTATAATACGGAGCTGTTTATACACGGAAGAGGAATAATGAGGGAAGTTTGACTTCACAATTTGTCTCAAACAAAAATAAGAATGAAAAAACACAGATTATCATGTTAATTTTACCCTACATGGGTATGAAACATTGGTTGCCATCCTTAAAGGGATTTTGCCATTAAAAAAAAAATATCTAAACGTACCTATCCCTTCTCTGTCTGTCTCCTTATCACATTTTCTCCTGGTTGAGCTTCTCAAGTGCTCCAGGTCAGCTCACTGCAGGCTGGGCCCAGTTTGTTATGAAGGCTGTTTTATCACAAACTCCTTCCTGCTGGGTCAGTGAAGGTCACATTCCTGTGCTGTAGCTTCACTGCCTAGGAAGGAATTGTAATCTATTTCAGAGACAGCTGGCATGAGCAATCTCTGAAGAAGATAGGCAGTCCTCCTGCTGGCCTGTGAGCTGTGACTTAATGTACATTGGCAGACTGCCAACCTAATGTAAGTAACCTCACAGGAGGGAGCAGAATCAGGCAAATGGAGGTGAAGTGACACCCTGGCCTGCAGGAGACAGGAGAACATGGGGGAGGTGAAGATCTGGTAAGTAGACTGATGGGGGAGGAATAGATAAGTAGAGCATTTTTCTTTTTTTGTGACAGAACCCCTTTAATGTCTCATGTAGAGATGAGCGAGCACCAAAATGCTCGGGTGCTCGTTACTCGAGACGAACTTTTCGCGATGCTCGAGGGTTCGTTTCGAGTAACGAACCCCATTGAAGTCAATGGGCGACCCGAGCATTTTTGTATATCGCCGATGCTCGCTAAGGTTTTCGTTTGTGAAAATCGGGGCAATACAAGAAAGTGATGGGAACGACACAGCAACGGATAGGGCAGGCGAGGGGCTACATGTTGGGCTGCATCTCAAGTTCCCAGGTCCCACTATTAAGCCACAATAGCGGCAAGAGTGGGCCCCCCCCCCCAACAATTTTTACTTCTGAAAAACCCTCTTTAGCAAGGCATACCTTAGCTAAGCACCACACTACCTCCAACAAAGCACAATCACTGCCTGCATTACACTCCGCTGCCACTTCTCCTGGGTTACATGCTGACCAACCCCCCCCCACGACCCAGTGTCCACAGCGCACACCAAACTGTCCCTGCCCAGCCTTCAGCTGCCCTCATGCCACGCCACCCTCATGTCTATTTATAAGTGCGTCTGCCAGCGGAAAAGCAGGCACACACTGCAGAGGGTTGGCACGGCTAGGCAGCGACCCTCTTTAATAGGGGCGGGGCGATAGTCCACAATGCTGTACAGAAGCAATGAGAAATGCAATCCTGTGCCACCTCCATCTGGAGCTGCACACGTGGGCATAGCAATGGGGAACCTATGTGCCACACACTATTCATTCTGTCAAGGTGTCTGCATGCCCCAGTCAGACCGCGTTTTTTTATAAATAGTCACAGGCAGGTACAACTCCACAATGGGAATTCCGTGTGCACCCACAGCATGGGTGGCTCCCTGGAACCCACCGGCGGTACATAAATATATCCCATTGCATTGCCCATCACAGCTGAGGTAATAAATTCATGTTTAATGCAGGTGGGCTTCGGCCCACACTGCATGCCCCAGTCAGACTGGGGTTCTTTAGAAGTGGACACATGTAGTTACAGCTCCCTGTGGACCCACAGCATGGGTGGCTCCCTGGAACCCACCGGCGGTACATAAATATATCCCATTGCAGTGCCCATCACAGCTGAGGTAATAAATTCATGTTTAATGCAGGTGGGCTTCGGCCCACACTGCATGCCCCAGTCAGACTGGAGTTCTTTAGAAGTGGACACATGTAGTTACAACTCCCTGTGGACCCACAGCATGGGTGGCTCCCTAGAACCCACCGGCGGTACATAAATATATCCCATTGCAGTGCCCATCACAGCTGAGGTAATAAATTCATGTTTAATGCAGGTGGGCTTCGGCCCACACTGCATGCCCCAGTCAGACTGGGGTTCTTTAGAAGTGGACACATGCAGTTACAACTCCCTGTGGACCCACAGCATGAGTGGCTCCCTGGAACCCACCGGCGGTACATAAATATATCCCATTGCAGTGCGCAACACAGCTGATGTTACGTGAGCTGTAATGCAGGTGGGCAAAAAATTAATTTGATTACACTGTAGGCGAGGGCCCCCAAAAATTGGTGTACCAACAGTACTAATGTACCTGAGAAAAATTGCCCATGCCCAACCAAGAGGGCAGGTGAAACCCATTAATCGCTTTGGTTAATGTGGCTTAATTGGTAACTAGGCCTGGAGGCAGCCCAGTAAAAATAAAAATTGGTTGAGGTGAAAGTTTCAACGCTTTAATGAGCATTGAAACGTATAAAAATTGTTTATAAAAATTATATGACTGAGCCTTGTGGGCCTAAGAAAAATTGCCCGTTCGGCGTGATTATGTGAGGTTTCAGGAGGAGGAGCAGGCGGAGGAGGAGGAATATTATACACAGATAGATGAAGCAAAAAAGTCCCCGTTTTGGATGGTGATAGAGAACGATGCTTCCATCCCCGGGTGCAGCCTACGTATTGCTTAGGTATCGCTGCTGTCCGCTGGTGGAGAAGAGAAGTCTGGGGAAATCCAGGCTTTGTTCATCTTGATGAGTGTAAGCCTGTCGGCACTGTCGGTTGACAGGTGTGTACGCTTATCCGTGATGATTCCCCCAGCCACACTAAACACACTCTCTGACAAGACGCTAGCCGCAGGACAAGCAAGCACCTCCAGGGCATACAGCGCGAGTTCAGGCCACGTGTCCAGCTTCGACACCCAGTAGTTGTAGGGGGCAGAGGCGTCACCGAGGATGGTCGTGCGATCGGCTACGTACTCCCTCACCATCCTTTTACAGTGCTCCCGCCAACTCAGCCTTGACTGGGGACCGGTGACACAGTCTTGCTGGGGAGCCATAAAGCTGTCAAAGGCCTAAGAGAGTGTTCCCCTGCCTGCGCTGTACATGCTGCCTGATCTCTACGCCTCCCCTGCTACCTGGGCCGCGGAAATGCGCCTTCGGCCACTAGCGCTGTCGGATGGGAAGTTTACCATCAGTTTGTCCACCAGCGCCCTGTGGTATAGCATCACTCTCGAACCCCTTTCCTCTTCGGGAATGAGAGTGGAAAGGCTCTCCTTATACCGTGGGTCGAGCAGTGTGTACACCCAGTAATCCGTAGTGGCCAGAATGCGTGTAACGCGAGGGTCACGAGAAAGGCATCCTAACATGAAGTCAGCCATGTGTGCCAGGGTACCTGTACGCAACACATGGCTGTCCTCACTCGGAAGATCACTTTCAGGATCCTCCTCCTCCTCCTCCTCCTCTGGCCATACACGCTGAAAGGATGACAGGCAAGCTGCATCTGTACCCTCAGCAGTGGGCCAAGCTGTCTCTTCCCCCTCCTCCTCATGCTCCTCCCCCTCCTCCTCCTCCTCCTCTGGCCATACACGCTGAAAGGATGACAGGCAAGCAGCATCTGTCCCCTCAGCAGTGGGCCAAGTTGTCTCTTCCCCCTCCTCCTCATGCTCCTCCCCCTCCTCCTCAACGCGCTGAGATATAGACATGAGGATGCTCTGACTATCCAGCGACATACTGTCTTCCCCTGCCTCCGTTTCCAAGCGCAAAGCGTCTGCCTTTATGCTTTGCAGGGAACTTCTCAAGAGGCATAGCAGAGGAATGGTGACGCTAATGATTGCAGCATCCCCGCTCACCATCTTGGTAGACTCCTCAAAGTTTCCAAGGACCTGGCAGATGTCTGCCAACCAGGCCCACTCTTCTGTAAATAATTGAGGAGGCTGACTCCCACTACGCTGCCCATGTTGGAGTTGGTATTCCACTATAGCTCTACGCTGCTCATAGAGCCTGGCCAACATGTGGAGCGTAGAGTTCCACTGTGTGGGCACGTCGCACAGCAATCGGTGCAGTGGCAGATGAAACCGATGTTGCAGTGTCCGCAGGGTGGCAGCGTGCGTGTGGGACTTGCGGAAATGTGCGCAGAGCTGGCGCAGCTTTCCGAGCAGGTATGACAAGTGTGGGTAGCTTTTCAGAAAGCGCTGAACCACCAAATTAAAGACATGGGCCAGGCATGGCACGTGCGTGAGTCTGCCGAGCTGCAGAGCCGCCACCAGGTTACGGCCGTTGTCACACACGACCATGCCCGGTTGGAGGCTCAGCGGCGCAAGCCAGTGGTCGGTCTGCTCTGTCAGACCCTGCAGCAGTTCGTGGGCCGTCTGACTCTTCTCTCCTAAGCTGAGTAGTTTCAGCACAGCCTGCTGATGCTTGCCCACCGCTGTGCTGCCACGCCGCGTGACACCGACTGCTGGCGACGTGCTGCTGCTGACACATCTTGACTGCGAGACAGAGGTTGCGTAGGAGGAGGAGGAGGAGGGTGGTTTAGTGGAGGAAGCATACACCGCCGCAGATACCACCACCGAGCTGGGGCACGCAATTCAGGGGGTGGGTAGGACGTGAGCGGTCCCAGGCTCTGACTCTGTCCCAGCCTCCACTAAATTCACCCAATGTGCCGTCAGGGAGATATAGTGGCCCTGCCCGCCTGTGCTTGTCCACGTGTCGGTTGTTAAGTGGACCTTGGCAGTAACCGCGTTGGTGAGGGCACGTACAATGTTGCGGTAGACGTGGTCGTGCAGGCGTGGGACGGCACATCGGGAAAAGTAGTGGCGACTGGGAACCGAGTAGCGCGGGGCCGCCGCCGCCATCATGCTTTTGAAAGCCTCCGTTTCCACAAGCCTATACGGCAGCATCTCCAGGCTGATCAATTTGGCAATGTGCACGTTTAACGCTTGAGCGTGCGGGTGCGTGGCAGCGTACCTGCGCTCGCGCTCAAACAGTGGCGCTAGCGACGGCTGGACGCTGCGCTGAGAGACATTGCTGGATGGGGCCGAGGACAGCGGAGGTGAGGGTGTGGGTGCAGGCCAGGAGACGGTAGTGCCTGTGTCCTCAGAGGGGGGTTGGATCTCAGTGGCAGGTTGGGGCACAGGGGGAGAGGCAGTGGTGCAAACCGGAGGCGGTGAACGGCCTTCGTCCCACCTTGTGGGGTGCTTGGCCATCATATGCCTGCGCATGCTGGTGGTGGTGCCTCCCCAGCTGATCTTGGCGCGACAAAGGTTGCACACCACTGTTCGTCGGTCGTCAGGCGTCTCTGTGAAAAACTGCCACACTGTAGAGCACCTTGGCCTTTGCAGGGTGGCATGGCGCGAGGGGGCGCTTTGTGAAACAGTTGGTGGATTATTCGGTCTGGCCCTGCCTCTACCCCTGGCCACCGCACTGGCTCGGCCTGTGCCCACACCCTGACTTGGGCCTCCGCGTCCTCGCCCGCGTCCACGTCCTCTAGGCCTACCCCTACCCCTCAGCATGCTGTATTACCAGTAGTGCAGAAACAGAACGCTGTAATTAAATGTGCCGCTTATTGGCCTGTGGTTGGAGGCTGACTTCGCTTACGGAACGCCAGGAAATAATTTGGCGCAAGCCTGCTGTAACACTTAGCTGGCTGCGTATGATTTTGTTGTAGAACTACTACACCCAGCAGAGACCCAGAACACTGAGCACAGTGACAGGCAGGCCAAATAGATTTTTTGCCCAATATTTTTTAGAAAAGGCCCACTGCCTATATTCAATCAATAATATGTCTTCTGTCCCTCCCTCCACACTTCTGTCCCTAGGGTATGTCACAGAACTGCAGAGTGTTGCACTGTTAACTGCTACACAGCGGTGATTTCAGAGCCCAGACAGAGCCAGGAAATTATTTGGCGCAAGCCTGCTGTAACACTTAGCTGGCTGCGTATGATTTTGTTGTAGAACTACTACACCCAGCAGAGACCCAGAACACTGAGCACAGTGACAGGCAGGCCAAATAGATTTTTTGCCCAATATTTTTTAGAAAAGGCCCACTGTCTATATTCAATCAATAATGTGTCTTCTGTCCCTGCCTCCACACTTCTGTCCCTGGACTATGTCACAGAACTGCAGAGTGTTGCACTGTTAACTGCAACACAGCGGTGATTTCAGAGCCCAGACAGAGCCAGGAAATTATTTGGCGCAAGCCTGCTGTAACACTTAGCTGGCTGCGTATGATTTTGTTGTAGAACTACTACACCCAGCAGAGACCCAGAACACTGAGCACAGTGACAGGCAGGCCAAATAGATTTTTTGCCCAATATTTTTTAGAAAAGGCCCACTGCCTATATTCAATCAATAATATGTCTTCTGTCCCTGCCTCCACATTTCTGTCCCTGGACTATGTCACAGAACTGCAGAGTGTTGCACTGTTAACTGCAACACAGCGGTGATTTCAGAGCCCAGACAGAGCCAGGAAATTATTTGGCGCAAGCCTGCTGTAACACTTAGCTGGCTGCGTATGATTTTGTTGTAGAACTACTACACCCAGCAGAGACCCAGAACACTGAGCACAGTGACAGGCAGGCCAAATAGATTTTTTGCCCAATATTTTTTAGAAAAGGCCCACTGCCTATATTCAATCAATAATATGTCTTCTGTCCCTGCCTCCACACTTCTGTCCCTAGGGTATGTCACAGAACTGCAGAGTGTTGCACTGTTAACTGCTACACAGCGGTGATTTCAGAGCCCAGACAGAGCCAGGAAATTATTTGGCGCAAGCCTGCTGTAACACTTAGGTGGCTGTGTATGATTTTGTTGTAGAACTACTACACCCAGCAGAGACCCAGAACACTGAGCACAGTGACAGGCAGGCCAAATAGATTTTTTGCCCAATATTTTTTAGAAAAGGCCCACTGCCTATATTCAATCAATAATATGTCTTCTGTCCCTGCCTCCACACTTCTGTCCCTGGAGTATTACTGCAGGGCGCAATGCTCTGCACGGCCGATATACCAAAAAAAAAAAAGTGCATCACTGCAAAAAGCAGCTTCCACACTACTGCACACGGTTAGATGTGGCCCTAAGAAGGACCGTTGGGGTTCTTGAAGCCTACAATAACTCCTAACGCTCTCCCTGCCTAAGCACTTCTGTCCCTGGAGTATTACTGCAGGGCGCAATGCTCTGCACGGCCGATATACCAAAAAAAAAAAAAATGTGCAACACTGCAAAAAGCAGCCTCCACACTACTGCACATGGTTAGATGTGGCCCTAAGAAGGACCGTTGGGGTTCTTGAAGCCTACAATAACTCCTAACACTCTCCCTATAGCAGCTCCAACACGATAGCACTTTCCCTCAGCTATGTCAGAATGCATCTGTGGCGAGCCGCGGGAGGGGCCGATTTTTATACTCGGGTGACACCTGATCTCGCCAGCCACTCACTGCAGGGGGGTGGTATAGGGCTTGAACTTCGCAGGGGGAAGTTGTAATGCCTTCCCTGTCTTTCAATTGGCCAGAAAAGCGTGCTAACGTCTCAGAGAGGAAAGTGAAAGTAACCCGAACATCACGTGGTGCTCGTTACGAGTAACGAGCATCTCGAACACGCTAATACTCGAACGAGTATCAAGCTCGGACGAGTACGTTCGCTCATCTCTAGTCTCATGCTGATAGCTATATTGGGCAAAGTTTAAAAAAACACCACATCAATCTCTATTAGTTACCAAAAAGGTAACAATAAACAAGGAGTCTATTTGAACACCAAACCGCTGCCAAAAACACACACAGAGCTTGAAGAAGGAATAAAAGAAAGAAATCAGACATTTCACTCGGATGAATAATCAACACAAGCATATAAATCTCAGTTTAGTATGGTGTTAAATGTGTCAGCATGTATATGATCTGAAGATCAAATTAATATTCGGGAAAAAAAGGATTTGTTCCTACTATACAGTTTGATTTATACTGTACTAGACTTGCTGTCAGCAAAGGTGTATGATTACTTATTGTGTAGAAATATTTGGGGGTTTTGATGATTTGGAATCATCTGACCATACACTTTGTCCTCCCTATTTTCACAAGTAGTTTTTGAACCTGCCAAAACTATTAGACAAATCAACAGGAAGGGATAACCTTTTATTAGACAATATGTGCTATGACCATATCTTTCTACCTTGTACAGTACTGTTCATCACATTTCCATATAAGTATATCAGCATACCAGGGGCATATATGTGTATGCTGAGGTGCTTACAGGATAGGAGTGAGGAGGGTAAGTGTGAGAAACTTGAGTTCCCAATGGAAGTCCAGCTTCATAATGCTTGTTGAGTGGGAAATTTTAATAACAGATGTTAGATTTACACATATCAGACCACTATAGTCAGAACTTATTTTCCATTGCTGTAACACCATACAAAATAAAGATTAAATTAGACAAGCAAACTAATGGGTAAAAGTTCATTAAATGTTTATAATATGTATGTTTATATAACATCATTTGCATAAAATTCTCTTATTAGAATAGTAGAAAGCACACTTTAATATATTTACAGAAAAAGGATCAGCCCTTTGAGCTGGAATAATTCATGATAATTACCCTACATAACGTCAGAAATGAGTTTCGGACAGAACTTTACTTCAAAGCTAATTTCCCCTTTCTTGAAACAACTTCAACTAACCATATACTGTACATTCTTTGTAAAAAAGAAAATCAAGCACCTAGAAGCAGTTGTGGCTTTGCTGCAAAACTCAGCATGCAGTTACATCTCAGGTAGATATGCAAATGATTAGAGTTGTGGTGTGATTAGATGAATGGTCTTGTCTCCTGAGACCCTAAAAGTGGTTCCACCCTTGGCCTATAAAAAGGCTCTCAGAGGCTACGTGTGTGTTTTGGATCTCTTTTTCCGCTTGTGTAGAGCTTGTTCACCACTAGACATGCCTCTACAATGCAATCAAAAAACTTTATCCATAGCTTAAGAGAAGGAGCATTATTTGAATGCAAGAAGCTGATGGTCATATTGATGAACTGCTTGCCACCTGGGCCATTCTGACCAGACTATTAGTAAGTGTTGCGACCAGTAGATGCATGAGGGCATGTACAAGGCAACCAGACTATTTGACATTTTTGTAAGTTATACGCAGCTCATGCTCAATGAAGACCTGAAGATACAGAAAGTTTCTTATGGTTCAGTGCCACAAATGTTGACCAATGATCACAAGACTACATGCATGGCAAAGTATCATTTGCTATTTTTTTCCAGTCGTGCTGCTCTGGCATCATTGATTTCTCCAGTTGGCAAAACTGAGAAGCATTTACAGCAGCCATAGAATCATGATGTTGGGGTGGAGAAAAATGTGTACATCAAAAAAGAGAGATTATGTTGAGAAGTGATAATACTTTCAGCTTTCTGGGATAAGTAGTTTTGTAGAAAAAACTTATGAGATCTTAGAACTTGAATGCACCTTGTACATACTAATTGCGAAAAACACCAAGCCTGCAAAAGGATTCATAAATATATTGTGTCCATTACAGATTTCTTCTTGACTTACAGCAATTTCTCTGTTAATAATCACCATTTTTTCGGAGCAAATATCTAATGAGCATAAAATTCTCACCTTCCTTGACAGCATTTATGTTTTAGTGGGAAGAAATAAATATTTATAATGATCGAAACACAAATATTGGAGAAAATTACTGGTATAGATGCTACATAGACAATCTACTCTTCATCTTGAGGGACTTGTAACATCCATACCAGGTTTTGTGACTTACATTAACGGTAATTAGGTTTATCTAGTCTTTACAGTTGATGTTCAACAAATGTCCATTTCTTCTTTGGACTTATATCTTATGTGAAATATGGTTTATTCATGCAGCTAGTTACAGGGAATTCAATTTTGAATGTCACCAGCTGCCACCCTGAGCACATCCTTAGGAATCTGTCAGTAGGCAATTATAGAAGTGTCTGCAGTGACATTGAAGAATATAAGGAAGCATGCCAATGTATTGACAATAGGATGTTATCCAAGTGATAGACAACAAACATACTGAATAGAGACAGAAAATTAGCCAATAAGAGAACCAGGCAGGACTATCTGTCTGCATCTAAAAGTTCAAGAGGAACAATTTTAAGAAAAAGAGCCAATCTCCACTTCTCAATATAGCCAGAAGAAGAAAAAGGATACAATGAGTGGAGGCAGAAACTAAAAATTCTTTGTCGTAAAAAAGCCCCAACATTCCTAGATCCGTATACCAAGTCTTCCTATATTTTGCTTCCTATTTGCAGTTTTTATTTCTACTACTTTATGTTAATAACGAGGATTTATGATTTAATAATTCTGGAAAATAATTGCAGGAAAAAATTGCTGCATTATTTGGGATGTTAAAAAAAAGTTTAAGTTTTTCACGCAAACAAATTTTTGCAATATGTAGAATAAGAACAAATTACCTTGTTTATTGATCATCAAAACAACGCCCTGTACCATTACAATTTCATAGCTTTGTAGAGTGTCTTGGATATCAACTATTGTGGTAATTAATAATAACCAGCTAAAACATGCACAGTGGTTCTCAGTCATTTGCATATAATTAGAACAACAATTGGCACTGTATTCTGGGCACAGAAGTTCCTGGAGAATAGGCAAGCTTCAAGACGCCTACCTCTGCACCGATGATACGTTCATTATCAAAAAAATCAAGCTCTTAGAAGGAGTTGCCGAAATTGAATTAAAATTTCTATGTGTGATTGTAAGGCTGTAACCAAGCCTATAGATTGCACAGACTCAGAGAGTGTCGAAGTTGGTATCGCAGATGGTCCAATACATGTTTTATTGACGATAAATCTGACAGGCCATGGAAATGTGGCAATTTTGTGGAGACATTCTTGTGAAACTCTTGCTGTGTGCAGTCGAGCATCATCCTGCTGGAAAATGCCTCTTGGAAGCCGCCATGAGAGGAACACATGTGGCTGCAGGACGTCCTGAACATATGGCTGAGCTGTCATTGTCCCTTTTAAAACTATTAGGGGTAACCGACTGTCATATGTGATGGCCCCAGACCATCACACCAGCAAACGCAGGATTGAGGCAATCCTTCTTTGTTTCTAGACATGAACAAGGCCGTTCTCAGTGCCCAAGCTTAACCTTGATTCATCACTGAAGACCAAAGCCTTGAGACTAAATGTTCTTCATCTAAACACCTGGAAATGGTTTTGACAGACACTGGAGCCTGTAAGGATGGTGCCACCTCTATCTGGATGGCAGACAATGAAACAGTTGGAGCTGCTCATGCTTGTCAGATGATCACATGATTGTGTCTACTGCTGGGCTGTTGATTGCGTCCTGAGCCCAGTTGCCTTGTGCATACTCTCACGAATCTACTGGTCCCAACATCTACTAATAGTCTGGTCAGAATGGCCAAGGTGGTGGGCAATTCATCAATATGACCATCCACCTGCTCACATTCAAATAACTTGCCCCTCCTAAACTCTGTTAACTGGAGGAAATCTCCTTGATTGCATTTTAGAGACGTATCTAGGGGTGAACAAGCACTACACAAGCGGAAAAAGAGGTCCAGAACACACACGTACCCTCTGAGACCCCTTTTATAGGCCATGGGTGGAACCACTTTTAGTGACTCTGGAGGCAAGACCGTTCATCTAATCACACCACAACACTAATCATTTGCATATCTGTACGAGATGTTACTGCATGATGGGTTTTGCAGCAAAACCACAACTGCTTCTCGGTGCTTGATATTTTTTTTACAAAGAGTGTCTATGGATAGTTTAAGTTTAGAGATGAGCGAGCACCAAAATGCTCGGGTGCTCATTACTCGAGACGAAATTTTCGCGATGCTCGAGGGTTCGTTTCGAGTAACGAACCCCATTGAAGTCAATGGGCGACTCGAGCATTTTTGTATATCGCCGATGCTCGCTAAGGTTTCCATTTGTGAAAATCTGGGCAATTCAAGAAAGTGATGGGAACGACACAGCAACGGATAGGGCAGGCGAGGGGCTACATGTTGGGCTGCATCTCAAGTTCCCAGGTCCCACTATTAAGCCACAATAGCGTCAAGAGTGGCCCCCCCCAACAATTTTTACTTCTGAAAAACCCTCATTAGCAAGGCATACCTTAGCTGAGCACCACACTACCTCCAACAAAGCACAATCACTGCCTGCATGACACTCCACATGCTGCCCAACCCCCCCCCCTGCACGACCCAGTGTCCACAGCGCACACCAAAGTGTCCCTGCGCAGCCTTCAGCTGCACTCATGCCACACCACCCTCATGCTATTTATAAGCGCGTCTGCCATGAGGAGGAACCGCAGGCACACACTGCAGAGGGTTGGCACGGCCAGGCAGTGACCCTCTTTAAAAGGGGGCGGGGCAATAGCCCATAATGCTGTACAGAAGCAATGAGAAATCCAATCCTGTGCCACCTCCATCAGGAGCTGCACACGTGGGCATAGCAATGGGGAACCCATGTGCAACACACTATTCATTCTGTCAAGGTGTCTGCATGCCCCAGTCAGACCGGGTTTTTTATAAATAGGCACAGGCAGGTACAACTCTGCAATGAGAATTCCGTGTGCACCCACAGCATGGGTGGCTCCCTGGAACCCACCGGCTGTACATAAATGTATCCCATTGCAGTGCCCATCACAGCTGAGGTAACGTCCTATTAAATGCAGGTGGGCTTCGGCCCACACTGCATGCCCCAGTCAGACTGGGGTTCTTTGGAAGTGGACACATGCAGTTACAACTCCGCGTGGACCGACAGCATGGGTGGGTCCCAGGAAGCCACCGGCGGTACATAAATATATCCCATTGCATTGCCCATCACAGCTGAGGTAACGTCAGCTTTAATGCAGGTGAGCTAAAAATTACTAGGATTACAATGTAGGCGAGGGCCCAAAAAAATTGGTGTACCAACAGTACAAATGTTCTTCAAAAAAAATTGCCCATGCCCAACCAAGAGGGCAGGTGAAACCCATTAATCGCTTTGGTTAATGTGGCTTAATTTGTAACTAGGCCTGGAGGCAGCCCAGTTAAAATAAAAATTGGTTCAGGTGCAAGTTTCAACGCTTTATTGAATTGAGAATTGAAACGTATAAACATTGTTTACAAAAGTTATATGACTGAGCCTTGTCGGCCTAAGAAAAATTGCCCGTTCGGCGTGATTACGTGAGGTTTCAGGAGGAGGAGCAGGAGGAGGAGGATGAATATAATACACAGATTGATGTAGCTAAAAGGTTACCGTTTTTTATGGTGATAGAGAATGATGCTTCCATCCGCGGGTGCAGCCTACGTATTGTTTAGGTACCGCTGCTGTCCGCTGGTGGAGAAGAGAAGTCTGGGGAAATCCAGGCTTTGTTCATCTTTTTGATTGTAAGCCTGTCGGCACTGTCGGTTGACAGGCGGGTACGCTTATCCGTGATGATTCCCCCAGCCGCACTAAACACCCTCTCTGACAAGACGCTAGCCGCAGGACAAGCAAGTACCTCTAGGGAATACAGCACTAGTTCAGGCCACGTGTCCAGCTTCGACACCCAGTAGTTGTAGGGGGCAGAGGCGTCAGGGAGGACGGTCGTACGATCGGCTACGTACTCCCTCACCATCCTTTTACAGTGCTCCTGCCAACTCAGCCTTGACTGGGGAGCGGTGACACAGTCTTGCTGGGGAGCCATAAAGCTGTCAAAGGCCTTGGACAGTGTTCCCCTGCCTGTGCTGTACATGCTGCCTGATCTCCACGCCTCCCCTGCTACCTGGCCCTCGGAACTGCGTCTTCTGCCACTAGCGCTGTCGGATGGGAATTTTACCATCAGTTTGTCTGCCAGGGTCCTGTGGTATAGCATCACTCTCGAACCCCTTTCCTCTTCGGGTATGAGAGTGGAAAGGTTCTCCTTATACCGTGGGTCGAGCAGTGTGTACACCCAGTAATCCGTATTGGCCAGAATGCGTGTAACGCGAGGGTCACGAGAAAGGCATCCTAACATGAAGTCAGCCATGTGTGCCAGGGTACCTGTACGCAACACATGGCTGTCCTCACTAGGAAGATCACTTTCAGGATCCTCCTCCTCCTCCTCAGGCCATACACGCTGAAAGGATGACAGGCAAGCAGCATGGGTACCCTCAGCAGTGGGCCAAGCTGTCTCTTCCCCCTCCTCCTCATGCTCCTCCACCTCCTCCTCCTCAACGCGCTGAGATATAGACAGGAGGGTGCTCTGACTATCCAGCGACATACTGTCTTCCCCCGCCTCCATTTCCGAGCGCAAAGCGTCTGCCTTTATGCTTTGCAGGGAACTTCTCAAGAGGCATAGCAGATCAATGGTGACGCTAATGATTGCAGCATCACCGCTCACCATCTGGGTAGACTCCTCAAAGTTTCCAAGGACCTGGCAGATGTCTGCCAACCAGGCCCACTCTTCTGAAAAGAATTGAGGAGGCTGACTCCCACTACGCCGCCCATGTTGGAGTTGGTATTCCACTATAGCTCTACGCTGCTCATAGAGCCTGGCCAACATGTGGAGCGTAGAGTTTCACCGTGTGGGCACGTCGCACAGCAGTCGGTGCACTGGCAGATTAAACCGATGTTGCAGGGTGGCAGCGTCCGTGTTGGACTTGCGGAAATGTGCGCTGAGCCGGCGCACCTTTCCGAGCAGGTCTGACAAGCGTGGGTAGCTTTTCAGAAAGCACTGAACCACCAAATTAAAGACGTGGGCCAGGCATGGCACGTGCGTGAGGCTGCCGAGCTGCAGAGCCGCCACCAGGTTACGGCCGTTGTCACACACGACCATGCCTGGTTGGAGGCTCAGCGGCGAAAGCCAGCGGTCGGTCTGCTCTTTCATACCCTGCAGCAGTTCGTGGGCCGTGTGCCTCTTCTCTCCTAAGCTGAGTAGTTTCAGCACGGCCTGCTGACGCTTGCCAACCGCTGTGCTGCCACGCCGCGCGACACCGACTGCTGGCGACGTGCTGCTGCTGACACATCTTGTTTGCGACACAGAGGTTGCCTAGCAGGAGGAGGAGGAGGAGGGTGGTTTAGTGGAGGAAGCATACACCGCCGCAGATACCAGCACCGAGCTGGGGCCCTCAATTCTGGGGGTGGGTAGGACGTGAGCGGTCCCAGGCTCTGACTCTGTCCCAGCCTCCACTAAATTCACCCAATGTGCCGTTAGGGAGATATAGTGGCCCTGCCCGCCTGTGCTTGTCCACGTGTTCATTGTTAAGTGGACCTTGGCAGTAACCGCATTGGTGAGGGTGCGTACAATGTTGCGGGAGACGTGGTCGTGCAGGGCTGGGACGGCACATCTGGAAAAGTAGTGGCGACTGGGAACCGAATAGCGCGGGGCCGCCGCCGCCAACATGTTTTTGAAAGCCTCCATTTCCACAAGCCTGCGCTCAAACACTTGCACTAGCGACGGCTGGACGGTGCGTTGAGAGACATTGGTGGATGGGGCCGAGGACAGCGGAGGTGAGGGTGTGGGTGCAGGCCGGGAGACGGTCGTGTCTGTGTCCTGAGAGGGGGGTTGGATCTCAGTGGCAGGTTGGGGCACAGGGGGAGAGGCAGTGGTGCAAACCGGAGGTGGTGAACGGCCTTTGTCCCACCTTGTGGGGTGCTTGGCCATCATATGCGTGCGTATGCTGGTGGTGGTGAGGCTGGTGGTGGTGGCTCCCCGGCTGATCTTGGCGCGACAAAGGTTGCACACCACTGTTCGTCGGTCGTCTGCACTTTCAGTGAAAAACTGCCAGACCTTTGAGCACCTCGGCCTCTGCAGGGTGGCATGGCGCGAGGGGGCGCTTTGGGAAACAGTTGGTGGATTATTCGGTCTGGCCCTGCCTCTACCCCTGGCCACCGCACTGCCTCTTCCAACCTGCCCTGCTGCTGCACTTGCCTCCCCCTCTGAAGACCTGTCCTCAGTAGGCTTAGCAAACCAGGTGGGGTCAGTCACCTCATCGTCCTGCTGCTCTTCCTCCGAATCCTCTGTGCGCTCCTCCCTCGGACTTACTGCAATTACTACTACCTGAGTGATAGACAACTGTGTCTCATCGTCGTCGTCCTCCTAACCCACTGAAAGGTCTTGAGACAGTTGCCGGAAGTCCCGAGCCTCATCCCCCGGACCCCGGGAACTTTCCAAAGGTTGGGCATCGGTCACGACAAACTCCTCCAGTGTGATAGGAACCATTGCTGCCCATTCTGGGCAGGGGCCCGAGAACAGTTCCTGGGAGTCTGCCTGCTCCTCAGAATGTGTGATTGTAATGGAGTGAGGAGGCTGGGAGGAAGGAGCAGCAGCAGCCAGAGGATTCAGAGTTGCAGCAGTGGACGGCGCAGAACTCTGGGTGGTCGATAGATTGCTGGATGCACTTTCTGCCATCCACGACAGGACCTGCTCACACTGCTCA
Organism: Eleutherodactylus coqui; assembly: GCF_035609145.1. Taxonomy (NCBI): domain Eukaryota; kingdom Metazoa; phylum Chordata; class Amphibia; order Anura; family Eleutherodactylidae; genus Eleutherodactylus; species Eleutherodactylus coqui. The sequence continues at coordinate 242,834,269 of NC_089839.1, read as the reverse complement.
TTTTCTAATAAAGGTCTACCGCGTGGACCCATTAATTGTGAGATTAATCTTGGGACACCAGAAACGTGCCTCTCTCCTAATCCTGCAGCAGTCGGCTGCGATACACCTGGATCAGGAGCTTGGCCTGTGCCCACACCCTGACTTGGGCCTCCGCGTCATCGCCCGCGTCCACGTCCTCTAGGCCTACCCCTACACCTCAGCATGGTGTATTACCAGTAGTGCAGAAACAGAACTCTGTAATTAAATGTGCCGCTTATTGGCCTGTGGTTGGAGGCTGACTTCGCTTACGGAACGCACAGCAGAGCCAGGAAACAATTTTGCGCAAGCCTGTAGTGAGACGTAGGTGCGTATGACTGAGCTAGTGGAATTCACAGCACAAAAGCAGTCAAGTGTCCAAAGGCCACTAGTAGGCTTTAAGTGTTTTGCTTCTATTTTTTCAAAGGCTGAGCTGAGACAGCAGACAGATACTGTAGGCAGCGTATATATGTATACTGTTTTCCTCTGGATGGGATGACGGCGGTGATGTAACGGGCAACGCAGAGCCAGGAAAGAATTTTGCGCAAGCCTGCTGTAACACTTAGCTGCGTATTAATTAGGACTACTACCCCTAGCAGAGACGCAGTACACTCAAGACGGTCACAGGCAGCCCAAAGATAGTATTTTTCCCAAATTTTTTTGAAAAAGCCCACTGCCTATATAGACAGTATATCTCTTTCACCTTTCCCACTGTCCCTGCCTCACCACTACTGGCCCTATACTATGTAAAATTACTGCAGACTGTTTCCCTCTGGACGGGATGACGGCGGTGATGTAACGGGCAAAGCAGAGCCAGGAAAGAATTTTGTGCAAGCCTGCTGTAACACTTAGCTGCGTATTAATTAGGACTACTACCCCCAGCAGAGACGCAGTACACTCAAGACGGTCACAGGCAGCCCAAGGATAGTATTTTTCCCAAATTTTTTTGAAAAAGCCCACTGCCTATATAGACAGTATATCTCTTTCACCTTTCCCACTGTCCCTACCTCACCACTACTGGCCCTATACTATGTAAAATTACTGCAGACTGTTTCCCTCTGGACGGGATGACGGCGGTGATGTAACGGGCAAAGCAGAGCCAGGAAAGAATTTTGTGCAAGCCTGCTGTAACACTTAGCTGCGTATTAATTAGGACTACTACCCCCAGCAGAGACGCAGTACACTCAAGACGGTCACAGGCAGCCCAAGGATAGTATTTTTCCCAAATTTTTTTGAAAAAGCCCACTGCCTATATAGACAGTATATCTCTTTCACCTTTCCCACTGTCCCTACCTCACCACTACTGGCCCTATACTATGTAAAATTACTGCAGACTGTTTCCCTCTGGACGGGATGACGGCGGTGATGTAATGGTCAACGCAGAGCCAGAAAACACTTTTGCGCAAGCCTGCTGTAACACTTAGCTGCATATTAATTAAGACTACTACCCCCAGCAGACACGCAGTACACTGAGGACGGTCACAGGCAGCCCAAAAAAAAATTTTTTTCCCCAAAATTTGTTTGAAAAAGCCCACTGCCTATATAGACAGTATATCTCTTTCACCTTTCCCACTGTCCCTGCCTCACCAGTACTGGCCCTATGCTATGTACAATGACTGCAGACTGAGGACGCAATGCTCTGCACGGCTGATATACAAAAAAAATGTGCAACACTGCTAAAAGCAGCCTCAGCAGTACTGCACATGGTTAGATGTGGCCCTAAGAAGGACCGTTGGGGTTCTTGAAGCCTAAAATACTCCTAACGCTCTCCCTATAGCAGCTCCGGCACCAGCAGCACTGTCCCTGATCTCTGTCAGAACGCATCTGTGGCGAGCCGCGGGAGGGGCCGATTTAAATACTCGGGTAACACCTGATCTCGCCAGCCACTCACTGCAGGGGGGTGGTATAGGGCTTGAACGTCGCAGGGGGAAGTTGTAATGCCTTCCCTGTCTTTCTATTGGCCAGAAAAGCGCGCTAACATCTCAGAGATGAAAGTGAAAGTAACTCGAACATCGCGTGGTGCTCGCCTCGAGTAACGAGCATCTCAAACACGCTAATACTCGAACGAGTATCAAGCTCGGACGAGTACGTTCGCTCATCTCTATTTAAGTTGTTTCAAGAAAAGGGAAATTAGCTTTGAAGTAAAGTTCTGTCCGAAACTCATTTCACAGGTTATGTGGGGTAATTATCATGAATTATTCCAGCTTAAAGTGCTGGTCCCTTTTTGTAACTATGTTAAAGTGTGCTTTCTACTATTCTAATTATTACAAATGTATATGAGACTTTTATGCAAATGATGTTATATAATCATACATATTATGAAAATGTAATGAACTTTTACCCATAAGTTTGCTTGCCTAATTTAATCTTTATTTTGTATGGTTTTACAACAATGGAAAATAAGTTCTGACTATAGAAAAGGAATGCTGTGTCATTGTGGTCCTGTATGTGTAAGCCTCTTTCACTCAGGCAACAGCGATATCGCCACAACAAATAGAACTGCTATCCAGAGGTCCAGTCACAGAAGAGATCGTGACCACTGTACAAGTCTGTCTGTGTGTGAGACTATCTGCAATCTCACACCAGAGGTATGAGGAGGGGAAACTCCCAAAAATACAGGGATCCAGCCTTCAAGAAATATGTAGCTTTGGTATATTAGTGCATAAGGGTAATTAGCGTGTATTGTACTGTGGTGTGTATGTGTCCAATATATGAATGGATGATGGATGTGCGTATATATATATATATATATTGTGAGACAGTGACTGACAAAGTGCTGGAGGGTGGATACGTGCCACCGAGCGGCCTGGGCTCGGTGGAGGAAGCCAGCATTTCTGTGTCAGTAACGCTATGTTACTGACACGTTGTAGTTTTGTAAGTGGCTCCAAGCCGCATAGTTCGGGCCGGCATTTCCTGGAGTGGTCAAAGCGAAGGGTGCGATGGCCACTCCCACGTACCAGATGAGGCTGAACGCAGAGTATGTCTGGAGGCACAAGCTGCGCAGTATGAACAGGACTGTAAGAAACTGCAAATGAAAACCCAAGAATTGAAAATGCAGCTAGCAAAGAAAAATGGTGACTGGGAGTGCCAAGTAAGTCAGCTCAAGGAAGAGCTGGAAATACAGAAAGCTGCGTGCAGTAAGACCAAAAAGCAAGCAGAGTTCTTGGAAGACTTACTGGGTCACAAGGAAAACCAGGAAGTGCTGCTTGAGAGACTGGTGTCCCAGCTACAGATGAGCTTGGATGAGGAAGCTAAAGTACATGGAACCCAAATCCAGGAGCTGGAACGGAGTCATGCTGTAGCTGTGGGGAAACTGTCCAAGCTGTTGAAGCAACTTGAAAAGGAGAAAGCAACATTGGAAAATGAGTGTCTTGAGCTGTCCCAAAAGGTGAAGGGGTTGTTGGAAGACAAGTATGCATATGAATGCAAGAAAGACACCGTAGAGATGCAGCTTCAAGAGCTACAAATAAAAATAGCCGAAGGTGACCATGTGCAGACGGCATTGTCTGAGCAGGTGAGCAGGCTGCAGGAGAAGCTGGAAGCTCAGACTGAAGAGTCTCAGAAGTTACTGCAAGAACAGAAGCAGCAGAAGCTTGGTCTCAGTGCACACCTGAAGGCTATGCAAGATGAGAAAAATGTGCTCCTCAAGCAAGTAGGGGAGGATGCAAAAGCTAAGAGAAACCTATCAGAGCAGATTGCAACACTTCAGGCTGAGGTGGTGGATCTGGAAGATAGACTGGAGAAAAGTGCTTTGTGTCTGGATTCTGTGGAAGAGCAGAAAAGAGAACTACAAGGAGAATTAGAAACTACAAAGCAGCAGTGTGAAGAGAAGACAGCTGCCTGTGATAAGCTTGAGAAGGTTAAAGTACATCTTCAGCAAGAGATAGAAGGTGCTTCCGTGAAGCTTGGTCTCCAAAAGGAGCTTGTGTCCAAACTAAGAAAGACGCAGCAACTATGTGAACAGCAGCTTACAGAGGAGAAAATCAGGTCGGCAAGATATGTCACTGAATGTGAGCGTGCTGAAGAAAGGGTCTGTATGAAAGAGACCGAAGTGTTAACTTTAACGCACACCCTGAAAATGATGTCAGAGAGGGAAGAGAAACTGTATGAGAACCCTGCATGCTGGGTCACGGTTGAAGAGCAAGACGGTGAAATCCTAGAAGTGGAAGCGCTAAATCAGCTGATTTGCCTTCAAACTGATGTCTATGATGAACTTGAGAAGTTTACAGTGAGTCTTCAGCAGGAAGTAGAAGACATTAGAGTGGAGCTTGGTTACCAATGTCAGATGGCATCAAACTGGGAGAAGAAACAAAAGATGTGTGAACAGTGGCTTACTGAGTATAAGTCAGTGTTTCCTAAAGTTGCAAAAAAAAGGCGTAACAAGCTTGTGCACACTAAAATGCAAGACTGGATTAGCGCTAAGCCAGATGCTGAGAAGAGAACCCGGATACGGGAAAAGCCCAAAGGTGTGTTCCAATGACCGGTAGCAGAAATGGAGATCCTGCTGGAGAATATTAAGAAAGAGACTGAAGCGCTAACCCTGAAGCGCCCCCTGAAGGTAGTGTCAGGCAAAGCAGAGCTTCAGCAGTTCTCAGAGAAGTTGTGCATGAAGATAAAATGCTGTAAATCAGACAGCCAAGCGGCTGAAAGAAGTGTTCTGAGACCAGACATGTCTAAAACCCAGTTCAGACAGAAAAGAAAAAAGGGGATTTTGTTAAAGAATCTGAAAAAGTTACAAGTAGTAAAGAGTGCCAATTTATGTTTACAAAAGGAGACTACTGAGGCTCAGAAGGTCTCACAAGTGGACGCAGAAGTCTTGAAAGAACTGCAGCAAAAGAATAGTGACGTACAAAAGCAAACCCCAAAATTGAAGAAACTGTTTGTCCAAGTGGTAGAAGCCTATCACAGGGATGCTGGCTCCAAGGACCAACTCATCAGTGAACTGCAAAATGAAGTGGAGACTGTAATCCATAGCAAGGCCATGCTGGAGCATGAGCTACAAGAGAAAGTGGAAGAATACAGAGACAAGGTTCTTGCACTAGAAAGAGACCCCCGAGCCTGGAGCTTTGACCCTGGAGGGCCAAGAAGAAGAGACTTTGAGCATGGGACCGAAGCCCAACACCCAGGCCTCGTCAAGGACGCATTTCAGGACAGCTAAGTGTCCGAACCCACGGGCTCGAACAGAGGGGGAGGGTATGTGAGACAGTGACTGACAAAGTGCTGGAGGGTGGATACGTGCCACCGAGCGGCCTGGGCTCGGTGGAGGAAGCCAGCATTTCTGTGTCAGTAACGCTATGTTACTGACACGTTGTAGTTTTGTAAGTGGCTCCAAGCCGCATAGTTCAGGCCGGCTTTTCCTGGAGTGGTCAAAGCGAAGGGTGGGATGGCCACTCCCACGTACCAGGTGAGGCTGGTACCACGCCTTATAAAGCCTGGGCCTGCAGGTTAGAGAGAGAGCATCTGGCTGAGAGCCAGAGAGAGAGAGAGAGCCAGAGGGAGCGTCTGGCTGAGAGCCAGAGAGAGGGCTCTGTGGAGCAAGGAGCCCGGCTAGCCCAGCGTGTGGGCTGTGAGAGAGCCAAAAGGTGAGGTTGACAGGGTGACGCCCCTAACCTCAACACCCAGGAGGGTGTGGTGAGACCTCCACAGGTCTGAGGACCGGACTGGCTGTGTGCAGCAAGCAAGAAGTATTCTGACAGTGAGTAGTCAGGAACAAGCATATGTATAGTGAGCGCTCAGACGAGCAGGTGTTTATTTACGTTTTGGTTTTGTTTCTGCTGCAATAAACCCAGGCAAAGCCTGGACTAAAGAACGTTGTTGCCCGGTGTCACTGTCTCTGGCCGCGGATGCCCACGCTGCTACTGCCCCTAAACGCTAATCCCTCACAATATATATATATAATTGCAGTACAGAAAGTGGACACCAGGGGACTTACTTGAGAGCAGGCTTTCTGAGGAAGTATTTGGCAGGGTCTGGGTTGGTTTTCCCTGTTGATCAGCAGACACAGGTGTAGGTGCGTCTGGAGGATAGAAACCCTTCATGACAGTCCATACTGGTCCATTGGAGGCCAAGCGTTGATCTAGTGTAGAACTCCTACTGCTCCCTGGGAGAAACAGGAGTCTGACAAGGATGGACGGCTCTTAGACTGGCACCCTGGATGGGCACAAGGTGATGGACTGTATGTTATGTGTTGGAGTCCCAACGGCTAGGGACTTGAATATGTTCTCGTACACTGTGACAACTAACAACAGTGTGAAGATTGTGTTATGATCTCTATTGATTGACCATAAAAATGTACGGATTGCTTACGTTTGTACCAAACGTCTGGCCTGGATGTAGTTTAGTGGCGTGTGACCATCCATCTGGTGGAGTTACGATGGTAATTCAATGAGCTAACAACTTCCAAGTTGTCACTACACACACACACACAGCAAAAACAGAATATGCAGCAGCACCCCTTAAAAGCCTGTAGTCTGGGATATCTAATAAAGGTACGCTTTTTTCTACCTCTCTACTACGCGGTGGATCTCCTCCTTACATCAAGCACCTTGTGTACATGCTGCTGGCCCCTCTGTTGTTTACACACACACACATATACTACTAATTATTAGGACATTATAGTAGCAATGTTTCTGGTGGCACATCACACTCACAGTAGCTTGATTACCACAAAAGACAAACACAGCTTGGCTCCTCCCACAGCAGTGACATCAGCACAGGTCCTTTAGCCCACTGGATCTCTGTGGTGGTGGTAGGTTGTGGTCTTCTGTCAGGACTGCTGAGTTGTTTCTTCTGAGATAATAACGGCTTAGTTGTATTCTCATTTTGTTATTTTTATCCTCCCATTCCAAGAGCCCTAAACTGTGTTGTTCTTCTGTCGGTCAGACTCTGTTTCATATATCTTGTAGGACCTTCAATGGCATCACCAGGGGGCGGAGCGATGACGTTACCTGGGGCGAAGCATCAGAAGCACTCACTCACATACAACAGACAAGTAGTTGGCAGTTTGAGATATATATATATATATATATATATATATATATATATATATATATATATATATATGTAGATATATGTAGATATAATTTGTTTCTGTGCGTAAGTCTGCATTTACATAAACATTTGTGTATGCGTTCAGTTATGTGTATTGTGTGTGACATTTACTAATGCCATACTAGCCAACTCCCCTGAAATGAGGATCAGAAAATTAAGAAGAAAGGTAATGGATCGACTTACTATAGTATAGTGTGAAGATTTATGCCTATTTTGAAATTAGACTTTGGTATCAGAAACCCCCTTTAAGGGCTCCCACCCACTTTTTTTTTTCTCTCCACTGCGATGCGATTCTAAAGTTAAAGTCTCGCATCGCAGTGCGAGAAAAACGCCAGCAGATATCCCAAAATCGCTAGGATATCGCTGCGACATTGCCAGTCTTTTCAGTGGAGCCAGCGGCAGCAGCGCTAGCCCCATTGAAAAGATATGGAGAATGCCGCTGACTTCTGCCACAGTTGTGACAGCTGTCACAGCTGTGGAAGGAGTTTCCTTTATCCCCGCGGGGACTGCGGGGATGAAGGAATCCTCTGTGACAGCTGTCACAGCTGTCACAGCTGTGGCAGAAGTCAGCGGCATGCTATCCCATTGCTTTCAATGGGATCGGCACTGCTGCCGATCCCATTGAAAGCAGTGGTTTCTGACAAGCCCTGCAGAATAATTATCGGAGAAGGGCTTGAAATATAAGCCCTTCCCCAATAATCATAAAAAAGTGGTTAAAAAAGTTACTCACCTCTCCTGCTATCAGCCGCGTCCTCCGGCTGGCTCCCCAGCACTGCTACTGAACTCTTTCAGCAGATGGGGATTTAAAAATCCCCGCCTCCCATTGAAAGCTATGGGATAGCATGCCGCTGACTTCTGCCACAGCTGTGACAGCTGTCACAGCTGTGACAGAGGGTTCCTTCATCCCCGCGGTCCCCGCGGGGATGAAGGAAACTCCTGCCACAGCTGTGGCAGAAGTCCACGGCATTCTCCATATCTTTTCAATGGGGCTAGCGCTGCTGCCGCTGGCCCCATTGATAAGACTGTCGCTGCGATATCGCTGCGATTTCTCGCACTGCTCTGCGAGAGTTTTCACTTACTCTAGCAGCGCAGTGGAGAAAAAAACGCTAGTGGATGGGAGCCCTAAGGGTTCCTTCTCACAGCATTACTAACTATGCTTTCACGTTCCATGCTATGGTTCCATGTGAATCACTGAAAATAGTATTCAGATGGAACCTGCAAAAAAACTGTAGACTGAGTCAAGTGGAGACCACAGGATTTAATAAGTTATTTTTGCAGGACATTATACTGTATTCAACTATACTATTTAGTCTTACAGAATTAAATGGCAAAGAATGGAAACCATGTCAAATGGAGACATTTTTGGGCTTATTTTGACAATGAAAGTATATGGTTCCATCCAGGCTTATGTCTCAATGTTCTTTTTTAGCAATTCAGACAGAATCCCTGGAGAGAAAGTTGGGTGCACAGTAAAAGACAGCTTTATACAACGTATATTCAGATACTGTGCCTAGTGTAGCACCACTTGTAAATGCAGCCCTGGGTATTAGCTATTGTTAAAGGTAAGTATGATCAGGTTGAATTAAGTTAGGCTTTTCAGGGTCATTTAATCTAAAAGACTACAATTATCACGGCAATATATAATTCCCATTGTGAGCCCAGAATTCCCAGTCTCAGTAAAAGGTCTGTGTTGTTTGATTGCATGTGCCTGATCTGACTTAATGTAGCCAATCTCTTAGCACAGAAAATAGCACACAATTTATAACTCTGAGCTATAGTTCAGAAGGGAAGCGATGTAATTGGGAAACTAAACACTAGAACAAGGGGACACAATCTGAGATTAGTTGGGGTCAAATCAGAAGTAGTGTCAGAAACATTTGCTGAACCAGTAGTAGATGCTTGGAACAAACTTTCAGCAGACATGGTTGGAAAATCAACAATAAATGAATTTAAGCTGCCAGGGATAAGCATGGATCTATGGACTTTGGACTGATATATATATATATATATATATATATATATATATATATATATCCTAAGAGAGGAATAAAAAGTAGAGATGAGCGAGCATACTCGTCCGAGCTTGATGCTCGTTCAAGTATTAGGGTGCTCGAGATGCTCGTTACTCGAGACGAGCACCACGCGGTGCTCGTCTCGATTAAACGAGCACTGACCATTGAATTCAATGGAGCCGGCAATACAGCCGACTCCATTGAAAGCAATGGGCTGCTGGCTAGCGCAGGATGAATTTTCGGGAAGGGCTTAAATATATAAGCCCTTCCCTGCAATTCATCCAGAAATGTGTAAAAATAAAAAAAATATATATACTCACCTGGTCCCGGCAGACGGAGTTCAGCGGCGGCCAGCTGGCAGTTCTCCTGAACTGCTCTCTGTAGTATTCAGAAGTCGGGGATTTTAAATCCCCGCCTGCTGAATGAGCTGCCTCTAATTGGCCATAGCCTGACCAATCAGAGGCAGCTCTCACTCACACCCATTCATGAATTCATGAATGGGTGAGTGAGTGCTGCCACTGATTGGCTCAGCTCAGCTGTCATTCAGCTGAGAGCTGCCCCTGCGCTGAGCCAATCAGAGGCAGCACTCACTTACCCATTCATGAATTCATGAATGGGTGTGAGTGAGAGCTGCCTCTGGTTGGTCAGGCTGTGACCAATCAGAGGCAGCTCATTCAGCAGGCGGGGATTTTAAATTCCCGGCTGCTGAATACTACAGAGAGCAGTTCAGGAGAACTGCCAGCTGGCCGCCGCTGAACTCCGTCTGCCGGGACCAGGCGAGTATATATTTTTTTTTTATTTTTACACATTTCTGGATGAATTGCAGGGAAGGGCTTATATATTTAAGCCCTTCCCAAAAATTCATTGTGCGATCGCCGGCAGCCCATTGCTTTCAATGGAGCCGGCTGTATTGCCGGCTCCATTGAATTCAATGGGCTAACATCGTTCTGCCGGGACAAGGTGAGTATAATTTTTCTTTACTTTTTACACATTTTAGGATGATTTTCAGGTAAGGGCTTATATTTTTAAGCCCTTCCCTAAAATTCATCCCACGCTCGCCGGCAGCCCATTGCTTTGAATGGAGTCGGCTGTATTGCCGACTCCATTGAATTCAATGGGCTAACATTGTTCTGCTCTGCCACAGCTGTTACAGCTGTGGCAGAGGAGAACGATCGTTATGCTGACAGTGAGGGGGGGGGTCTCACTCTTGCCACTATTGTGGCTTAAGAGTGAGACCTCGGAGCCCGAAATGCAGCCCTGCATGTTGCTCCTCGCCTGCCCTATCCATTTCTGTGTTTTTTACATGACTTTGGTGATTTGCTAAGATTTTCACAAATGAAAACCTTAGCGGAGCACCAGTCATATACAAAAATGCTCGAGTCACCCATTGACTTCAATGGGGTTCGTTACTCGAAACGAACTCTCGAGCATCACTGAAAGTTCGACTCGAGTAATGAGCACTCGAGCATTTTGGTGCTCGCTCATCTCAAGGTAATATAAGGGTAGACTAGATGGGCAGCTCTTTTCTGCTGTCAATTTTCCAAAGGCCCTTTTAGACCCAACAGTTTTCGCTCAAAAATAGCTCAAAGCTGTCTTTTGAAGATAATCGTTGTGTCTAACTGCACTGACATCGTGCAGTTTTCATTAAGCCGTCGCTGATCAGTTATCAGGAATTCACAGCGGGATACAGCTGATACTATTGTTTCAGCTGTATCCCACTCCCTGTTGACAGGCTGGGTATGAAGAATAGAACGGTCCAGCTCTGTTCTCCATACCCTATTCGGAGCGCTCAGCTGTATAACAGCCGGGCGCTGCGAGCGGGGAACAGCTGGATGCAGAAGACAAGCTAGGACACCCTGCTTGTCTTCTGCATCCTCCGCTTGGAGCGCGAGGTGATCGCTCAATGTTTGAGTGATCACCTTGCGCTGTTAAAGAACACAACGATTATCGCTGAAAAATCGCTCAAAAGATTTTTTGAGCAATAAATGTGTGTCTAAACCAGCCTTAAGTATTTTCCCAAATTGTATTTAAAAATCTCCACTATTGCTTCCTTCCTTGCCTATTCTCTTTTTTTCCTTTGATCTTATTTTGTCTCGCATTGCAAGCTAAACCGAGAAAGTTAAAGATAAGTTTCCTGTGTCCCAGAAGATTATCCATGTCCTCTATCCTCCTCTTCTGAATCCTATGTGCCCATAAATCAATTGGCAGCAGCAGGAGCAGAAGCTCCCCCCCCCCCCTCCCCTCCCCTCTCTGTTCTGTCTGCCGTAGGAAACAGAGGAATTCACAAAACGGTTTACACCAGATTTCTGACATAAAAAAGTCTTGTATTTGCTTAAAAATGTACAATTTTTTGTTGCTTTATGCTTCTCACTCCCCTTTGTCAAGCAAGTTTTAGTGGAGTGTACTTCTTAAACTGATTCAAGAATTGTGACTTTTTAAAAAGTCATAAAATGTGTTGCAATCTCACTCCAATAGGTAGGTGATATAGAAAATGGCTAAGCATCCTCAGACATGTATGAGGCCTTATTCAGATGAGCGAGTGTGAGTTGCACCTGAGGAACTTGGGCACAACTTGCAACAGACAAACCTGTCTGTGTGCTGTCCGATCTGCGTGGACAATGCACACTATATGCCGTACTCACATCTATGATACAGACCAGAATAAGAAAGGTTGCGATTTTCTCACCATCGGTCCATGGGGAAAAAAATCACATTTGTGAATAGCCGATTGACTTTAAAGGGTCTGTGTGCAGCCCTTGTGAAGTCAGTTACAAACATACACAGCACATGGTCTGAAAATATGCCTGTGTGAATAAGCCCTAAGACTGCAACTAATTTATCATCAGCATGAGACACTGTGATAAATGTATCACAAATAACAGCAATGTGACCTCCAGCAAAACTGACTTTAAAAAAAAACCCCTCATAATGAACTCCCCCCAAAGATCTTTAGAACACGCCCCTTGAATAAACTACTTTCCTCAGCTATTTATCAGCGAAAAACGGGAGAGGTCAACAAGATATTGAGCCATATGTTACTGCAAGACTTCTACAAGACTGTAAAACTGCTTTTCCCAGGAACATGTGGAAAATTCTGTATTGTAGGAAAACATATCTTCAATTTGTGTTTATAGGTAATTTCTAGGTTTAGTGTTACTTGAAATCTATCTGATATGAAAATATACTGGTGTCCAGCTTGTTTATAAATATGGTGTAAGTGTATCATTTTCTGCCTCAATTGTGCTCCAAAAATCTGTAAAACATACAATGCATACACGGTGTAATCTAATGGCGTAGCGAAGAGCTACACCAATCCTGTAACATGAAAAATGCATGTAAACATAGCAAATACTCACCCCATTAGGCCGCCTGCAGATAGCCGGGTCGGATCCCGCTGCGAGAATTCTCGCAGCGGGACCCGACCCGAGCCACTGCAGGGACCTGTGCGGTGCTCACCTCTCCCACGGCTCCGGCTCTTTGATGTGCTGGCTACAGGCCAGCTGGCGCATGCGCAGAGCAGAGGCGGCGGCCAGAGAGTGACGTTTCTGTGCGGGCCTCTGAGAGACCCGCACAGAAATAGAACATGCCGCGATTGGTTTTCCGCCTGTGATTTCACGCGGACAAATCGCAGCCATCTGCCTAGGATTGTGTTTTCCAACGCAATCCTATGGCAGCTTCCATGGGCGGAAATTCTGCGGGAAATCCCACTGTGGAATTTCCGCCCGTGTGCAGGGGGCATTAAGGTGGTTACATGTACTGAGCATTTTGGAAAAACGTTTAAAGCAGTTTTTTGAACCACATGTGGATTTTGCGGGAAGCAAAGATATAAAGGGAAGATTTTTACTTCGCCTTTCTGCTGGTTGTACTTCTGATTTTGACTCAAAAAACTTTAGCAAAAATTCCAGTGGCATTTTTCCAAAAACTGCTGTGATTTATAGAAACAAGAAATATTGGACAAGCCTTATGAAGCCAACAGGAAGACCTGTGGCAAAAGCATGAAAAAACAAATCATAACCACCTTAAGAAATCACAGCGTGTCCTGAGAATATTCATTTGGACTTTGTGAGCGGATTTTCAACAAAATACTAACAATGACCTGGCCGTCCGTGTGTGAGTGAGTAGTGAGTCGAATTTGTGAGTGACTTACATGCTCCGCCCCTGATCACATGACAGTGACATAATCAAAGGCCCTTCATCCCTAGTTAAGGGGGTTACATGCTCCACCCCTGATCTCACGACGGTGATATCATCACAGGTCCTGTACGCACACGGCTGCTGTCTGGATAGGTGTTTGTTAGTATTCCATAGCAACTGAGGCCGCAGGGGGTTTGTAGTCTGCCCATAATCTGCACAAGGATGCAGGACTTGTGATGATGTCACCATTATGTGATAACGGGCAGAGCATATAACTTCTCACTGGCGATGAAGCACCTTTGATGACATCACCGTCATGTGATCAGGGGCAGAGCATGTAAGTCATTAACTCGGGATAAGTGTCACTGTCATGTGAACTGGGGGCAGAGAATGATGGTGACATCCTCACAGGTCCTTCATCTCCACTGCTGTGCTGCTTTTGAACCCTGCTGTATGAGATGAAGAATGTATGTGTTAGGTTGTGCTGGTACTATAGTTTCTAGAAGCACATATCCACAGGTGGCTGGGTGTGGTGATCTCCTGCTAGCTAATCACCTGGGTCTTTGCTCACATATACACCCAGCTCCTGTCAGTGTCTCTTTGGTGTCCAGGGTGAGCAGTCATGTTTCCTTCTGTGTTGCAGCTTGCTGCATGACTTGTGTTCTGCTGTCTGTGCTGTTGCTGCTTGCTGTGTGAACTATGTCTGGGGCTGCTGGATCATGTGTCTTGTTAGAGTAGGGACCATGAGACACAAGGACCCTTGATTGCTGGGCTCACGGCTTAAGTGACTTGGCCAATATACGAACTAATCCCTCGTATTAATACAGCTATTCCATCTGCTTTAGCATGCGGTGATGTTTGGTGAGTATGTTGTTATGCATTAGGTTGGTATGCATTATTATGTTGTATGCTTGCACTATGTTGTGTACATCACGGCCTATGTCTGATCCACCAATCCCCTAGTTTGTTGCCCGCCCGATTCCTGTTCCTGTATCTCTACCTGTCTGTTGGTGGGCGGATGCCTGATCTGTATCCTGTCCCCTTTGTCTGTTGGTAGACGGACCTTAGGGCGCTGCCTGTCTGTCTTTTCTGCCCGATCCATATCCTGTCCCCTTGTCCATTGCTAGGCGGATGTTAGGGCTTTGTTTGGTTTGTTTTGCCTGTCTTGTTTTTGTTTTGCTGTCAGTTTCCACCTGGTTTCATGCACCTCCATTTCAGGGATGTTCAGGACTTAGGTTCCAGTGAGGGGCCACCTTTATCGAGGCAATCGCTCCACCTATAGGTAGGGCCTTGCCACTCTCCCTGCAGCCTAGGGTCAGTCTCCAATTCTGTGTTCTGAGTTCCAGCTCTGTCCGTTACCCCCCTTGCGTTTTGCAGTCTGAATTCTGTCCCGGTGTCCATGCTGTGGCGAGGTGCACCCAGCGGATGTAATAAATGACCAGCCTAACTGTTTGCTGCAGACCCCTGTTGTATGTAACTGGGTTTTTGTTCCTCTCCTGCTGTACATCTGGCAATAGGCCTGTATGGATAAGTCATATAGGTCGTTTTGTCAGTAGGAGGGTTGCCATGTTTTCCCCTCTGGACTACTGCACTTTTCCTTGCAGGCTACTGTAACTGCGGCTGGTTGTGTAATGCGCAGTGGTCCTCATTTTAGGTGCACTATTTGTTACTGTCTCCCATTTTGGCATCTTTGCCTTGGTGTCAGGGCCTTTATAGATAAATCCTGTACATATGCACGGTTTGAAGGAGTTGCATAATTTTTTTTATGCTCAAAGGGGCCAGAGGCCTCTTTTTTAAAGGGGAGGTACTGTTAGGTTGTGCTGCTGGGACCTGTAGTACTACAGTTTCTAGGAGCACATTTCCACAGGTGTGGCATGATTGTGCTGGTTTGGGGGTGGTTATCTGCTGCTAGCCAATCCACCAGGTCTTTGCTCACATATATACCCAGCTCCTGTCTGTGTCTGTTTGGTGTCCAGGGTGAACATTCATGCTACCTTCTGTGTTGCAGCTTGCTGCATGACTTGTGTCCTGTTGTCTGTGCTGTTGCTGCTTTCTATGTGAACTGTGTCCAGTACTGTCGAATTATGTGTCTCGTTAGAGTAGGGTCAACAAAACACGGGGACTCTTGATCGCTGGGCTCGCGGCTTAAGTGATTTGGCCAATTCACAAACTAATCCCTTGTATTTATTACAGCTATTCCATCTGCTTTAGCATGCCGGGACATTTTGCGAGTGTGTTTCGTTGTTTTTCAGTTCTATGTTATGGCTGTTTCTGATTCCAGTCCGCAGTATGCAGTTCCCTGTCCAGTTGGTGCTACTGTCAGCACGTCCAGTCTGAAATCCGCTTTAGGTCTCTGTGTTTGTTATATCCCTGGGGGGATGTTCATGTGGGCCTTGTGCCTATTTGCCCACGCGAACGTAACAGTATGTAGCAGTGCTCTGTGTGTGACGTGCATATAACACAGCTGTGTGGCGCATTGCGCCACCAGAGACACTGGTGCCATAACTTCCTAATAATTACTAGTAAAATCCTATTCACTGCAATGTAACATCTGACTGCTGCAGAAACTTACTGTAAGTTACTGAGGACCAGAAATGCTGTAAAACCACAGTATGTACTGTAAATTGTAAAATTAAAAATGTAGAGGCATTCCTATTGTATCCCATCTCTGCTCATTAAGGTGGTAATGAGCCAATAAGACTTACAACCAATTCACAATAGGATACTATCATACACTAAAAATCCTAAACAGACATAAATAAAACTTTAATTAGCAGCAGCTTGTTGGTGGTTTCCAGGAGGAAACAATTTCCAGGTAGAAAAACACATGAAAAATAGATAAAAATGTAATAAAAATTGATTACAAAGACACTAGATTTAACATTTACTGGCTATATAGCATTTATAATCCAAGATGAAGGAGTCTAATGAAATAAATATTCAATGTATTCCTATCAGTTACCCATAACTTAAATTTATCGAATCACTAGTCCTTTACCATAAAAGCAGCCTAAGTCTTTGGTCCAAAGTTCAGTCCGACACCTTTTTGATGAGTTTTCCTCACTTTCTCGAATTCAAAACGATAAATGTTTTATTGGCATTAACAATTTACATGGGTTAGCATGTGGATGAAAAGCAATCGCTTATTCATTTCTTTCTGTTCCTCTCTCTCAGTTATTTATTTGTTTCGTCGCACGTTCCCTTCTCCGCAGTGAAAATGTCAAATATTTTTCAAAGTCAATTACACTCTTTTTATATTCCTCGCTGTGGCAGTTTAAAGAAGGAAAATAAAATCGCAGAGCAAATAAGTTCTGATAATGGAATTCAGAATGTAATTATGTGGACTCTGAATCTGACAAGTCCTGTCAGTAATGTCAGGGTGTACTATGAACGAAATGGGTTATTCCGTAACAGTGGTTCACTAAATGCAAATTTACTATAAGAGGGCAATTCTTTAGGATCGGAGAATGACACTCTGGGAATATCGATCAGAGCCTCCAAGCAAACAAGGCCACTTCCTAAACAGTGCTAATATTCTCCATTCATCTAACAAGTACTCTACACTCCCCATCGAACGAGGTTCTGGTTTGCATCCATGTTATTCGCTACATTGCATAACTGTAAGAGTAGCAATTCCATGGTAATATCACGGTACGACACTCTCAAATTACAATGTACCGATATATGAATGGACCGTACAGAGATCTTTCTAACTATTTTTTTTACACCTAGGCCTATAACCATGACAAGGTTGTATTGTCTTTGTCTAGAAGAAAGAAGGTTCTACTGTAGAGATGAGCGAACGTGTTCGGCCCCGCCCCTTTTCGCCCGAACACCGAACTTTGCGAGGACTTCCGTGCTCGGGCGAAAAAAGTTCGGGGGTCGCCGTGGCAGCGCGGGGGGGTGCGGCGGGGAGTGGGGGGCAGAGGGAGAGAGAGAGGGCTCCCCCCTGTTCCCCGCTGCTGCCGCCCGCGCCGCCGCGCCTCTCCCCGCCCCCCGGCGCCCCCCAAATCTTTACGCGCGAACACTGAAGTCCTCGGAAAAGCCGGTGTCCGGGTGCGTAAGTCCTCGTTAAGAACACGTTCGCTCATCTCTATTCTACTGTCATTATAGATGGAGCATCTTTGCTATAAGAACACCATATTGTGATGGCTAAGGCCAGATTCACAAGAGCGTGTGCAAATTTTTTTTGCACATTGAGCATTGCGTATTTGCGCACTCTATTGTAATTTTTCACTGTACTTTTTGAACGTGCAAATAGTGGGCACTTGCGCACACAGAAAAAGAAAAACACAGCCTCGGTCCCGTACATTGAAATGGCTAATTAGCCTAATTAGTTTCGAAATAGAACAAGCTGCTTTTTTGTGTGTGTGTGTGACAGAATTGCGCACAAAAAATACACACTTGTGAACAAACCCATTGAAATCGACGAGTTCTATTCACGTTGTATTGCACATGCAAATTGTGCGCACACAAATACGATTATGTGAACCTGGCCTAATTCACCATACAAGTTTAAGGGTATGTTTATCTGTCCGCAGCGGAAATTCCATGGCCAACTCCGCAGCATTTCCGCATACAAAACAGAGTCAAAATCCGCGCCATTGGTGTGGATTTTGACTCGAAATCAGCCGCATACCCAAAGCTGATTTCAGTAGATACAGATTTCAGAAGTCTTCGGCTTTCAGTTCTTCCTTCTCTCAGTACATGGTAGCCTGTACTTCCACATCACCTGACCAGTGGCACTGCGATTACTGGAGTCCGGCGGTTACAAGGTGAAGGAATGAGATGATAGCCAAAGACTTCTGAGGTGAGCGTTGTATCTTCTGAAATCATCTGTGGTTATGCAGCGTATTTTGGCTGTTTTGGATGTGGAATTTGCTGTGAACTTTTCGCTTCGGACATTCTGTAGCATTTCCGCCCCTCGAAAACACATGGATGCCTTTCTTGAAAGTTAAAAATATAGCAACTGATAGGTACTAGAAATAAAAAGATGGGACGTTGATCTGGGATTTATTCTGATTTTTGGAATCAAGAAGGAATTTTTTCACCTTATATGGGGCAAATCGCTTTCGCCTCAATCGGGATTCCAGTTCTCAATCCAGCATTCTTGCAAAGCCTTACTCGCGTTAAAATGTCCATTTATTCCCATGCTTGGCCATCCAGCTTACTGGTAGGGGGAGAGCATGAGGACGGAGACTCAAGCAGACTACCAGCGGTGAGCAGAGTGTGAGCATTGTATGCTGCTCTTCACTGAGCCAGCCTATAAGGTATAGCTGGTGGCCCCATAAGGGTCAGCTTCACAGGAACACACACACTTATCTTTGCACCGAGTGCCTACCGGAACTACAAATCACATCCGCCTGCCAACAGTCAGTCCCACCTCCCCCTATTCCATCACCATTTTAAAGGGACAGTCTCCTCTGACATGCCTAAAAAGCTGAGATGTGAACAGAAGCTAAGAAATATTAGGAAGCATGATAAGAAGAACTATTGGTCTCTCTTAGGTAACAATTGCACCAGGTGAGTCCCTACTTCTTTGCATATCACTTTGTATAAACAAGTCACCTGAGCGCTGTTCTTATATCATGATTAAAGGGTATTAGATCAAATGCCTCTGGGGCAAGGCCTATATAAAGTGGTGTAGTATGTGTTCGTAAATATCGGGGCTGGTTGTGATTTTTTGCTTAGTTGTGCAAAAAAAAAATTCTAAGAGAGTTTGGCAACCCTGATCCAGATTTCTGTTGCATCATGTGGATGCAAGAATCAGAATCTGGTACAAGCAGCATGAACTGATGAACCTTTCCTGTCAGCTGTTCAGAGCATGTGAGTTCCTCCATCTAACTTGTGGAAATTGCAATTGACTATCCAGTCTACGTGGGCCAATATGCCTACAGAATATTGTCAACATCTAGTGGAATCTATCACTTTACTGCCATTCTTTAACCCCTTCCCACTCCAGGACGTAGATTTACTTCCTCGAGTGTCGGGGTATGCATGAAGATAAATCACTGGGGGACCTCTCTTCATACAGCACGGGCGTCAGCTGTTTATTAGAGCTGACACCCGCAGGTAATAGCTGCAATCAGCCATGCAGCCAATAGCGGCTATTAAAGGGGTTGTCCCGCGCCGAAACGGGTTTTTTTTTTTCAATAGGCCCCCCGTTCGGCGCGAGACAAACCCAATGCATGTGTTAAAAAAAAAAACGTTTAGTACTTACCCGAATCCCCGCGCTGCGGCGACTTCTTCCTTACCTTAGCAAGATGGCCGCCGGGATCTTCACCGACGATGCACCGCGAGTCTTCTCCCATGGTGCACCGTGGGCTCTGTGCGGTCCATTGCCGATTCCAGCCTCCTGATTGGCTGGAATCGGCACACGTGACGGGGCGGAGCTACGAGGACCAGCTCTCCGGCACGAGCGGCCTCATTCACCAGGGAGAAGACCGGACTGCACAAGCGAGTCTAATCGGGCGATTAGACGCTGAAATTAGACGGCACCATGGAGACGGGGACGCCAGCAATGGAACAGGAAAGTGAATAACTTCTGTATGGCTCATAATTAATGCACGATGTACATTACAAAGTGCATTAATATGGCCATACAGAAGTGTATAACCCCACTTTCTTTCGCGGGACAACCCCTTTAACCCTTTAAATGCCCCAAACGATGTTCAGGGGTTCAGTATGCCCCCCCCCCCCACGGTGGGATCGGGGGAGCCCTGCAGGTGTCATGGCAGCCGGGGTGGCTTGATAGGCTGCCTGTCAGATTGCAGTATGACGTAATGCTATAGCATTACGTCATACTGCAGGAGAGATCAAAGCATCGCATGTTGTAGTCCCCCAGTGGGACTTAAAAAAAAGATCAATAAAGTTTTATTATTTGTTTAAAAAAAAAGTTCAAATCACCCCCCTTTTGCCATATCTATAATAAAAAAAATCTAAATAATAAAAAAAATATATATATTTGGTACCTCCGCATCTGTAAAAGCCTGATCTGTCAAAGTAGCACATTATTTACCCCGCACGGTGAACGTCATCCAAAAAGAAAATAAAGAATGGCAGAAATGCAATATTTCAGTTACCCTGTCTCCCAGAAAAAATGCAATAAAAAGGGACCCAAAAGTCATATGTATTCTGAATTGGTACTAGCAGAAACTACAGGACATCCTGCAAAAAATGAACCCTCGCTCAACCACGTCGATGGTAAAATAAAAAAAGTTACTGCGCGCAGAAGATGGCGGCAGAAAATAATTTTAAAAAAAATAAATGTCTTTGGAAAAAAAAAAGAGTAGTACAGTAAAAAAAAACTATACAAGTTTGGTATCATAGTAATCGTACTGACCCATAGAATAAAGTTATCATGTCATTTTTGTTGCAGTTTGTGCGCTGTAGAAACAAGATGCACTGAAAGATGTGTTTGTTTGTTTTTTCATTTTACTCCACTTAGAAATTTTAAAACGTTTTTCAGTACATTATATGGTACTTTAAATAGCACCATTAAAAACTACAACTCGTCCTACAAAAAACAAGCCTTCTTACAGCGACGTCGATGGATAAAGAAAGGAGTTATGGTTGTTTTAAAGAGGGGAGGAAAAAACGAAAATGGAAAAAAAAAGGAGTCGTGCCATTACGGGGTTAAAGGATGTCCAAAATGCTACTAGGTGTGGTTCTCTAATAAAGTGTCCATTCATTGTATGTTTCCCCTCTATCTTGATATATGATGGTGAGCTCTTCATATGTCCCCTAGCCCCTAGATGATTCTACCTCCTCCACTTGTCTCAACCGACTGACATTTGGTGTCACTCAGTTCACTAGGAAAATCCCACATCATATTTTTCTCTGGCAGGAGATGAGTTTCTGTTGGCGGACTGATCATCTGACAGATAAACTGCACATAAAAACCTGAATTGTTTCTTATATAAAGTGGATGATCTTATGACACATAATGATAGGGGACTATGATTTCAACTGCCAAATGGAAGATTTAGTCATAGTTTCATTTGAAAATCTCAGACATATGCCCAAATACGCCGCACTATATATTAACAACTTCACATCATGTCACAATTTTTAATGGAAATGAAAAAACATAGATGTGGTTTATTGAAAAATACAGCATGTGACCATCAAAGTCAATCGCACATAGTGGAGGGTCACATTCACAATTTCGTACAAAGTCATCTGGGGTGAAAACGGCCACGTACTGCGTGTTGCATATGATGGAGCATGGCTTATTTAGAAAAAATCTCTATATGCCTCCATATATATAAAGCAGTGACATATGGATGTATAGTACTAAAGACTAGAGATGAGCGAACGTACTCGTCCGAGCTTGATGCTCAGGCGAATATTAGCTTGTTCGGGATGCTCGTTACTCGTAACGAGTACCACGCGATGTTCGGGTTACTTTCAGTTTCCTCTCTGAGACGTTAGCGTGCTTTTCTGGCCAATTGAAAGACAGGGAAGGCATTACAACTTCCCCCTGTGATGTTCCAGCCCTATACCACCCCCCTGCTGTGAGTGGCTGGGGAGATCAGATGTCACCACAGTATAAAAGTCGGCCCCTCCCACGGCTCGCCTCAGATGCCTTGTGAGATAGCTGAGGGACAGTGCTGCTGGTGCCGGAGCTGCTGTAGGGAGAGCGTTAGGAGTTAGTGTAGGCTTCAAGAACCCCAACGGTCCTTCTTAGGGCCACCTCTAACAGTGTGCAGTAGTGTGGAGGCTGCAGTTAGCAGTGTTGCACTTTTTTTTTTTTTTCCAAATCGGCTGTGCAGAGCATTGCGCCCTGCAGTAATACTACAGGGACAGAATTGTGTAGGCAGGGCCAGAAGACATATTTTATTGATTGAATATACGCAGTGGGCCTTTCCTTGAAAAAAAAAAGCCAACTACTATTCTATTTGGCCTGCCTCTGACAGTCCTGAGCGTTCTGGGTACGTGTGTGCTGGGTGGAGAACGTAAACAAAAATCATACGCAGCCAGCTAAGTTTAACAGCAGGCTTGCGTCAATTTATTTCCTGCCTGGGAAATCACCGCTCTGCTGTAGTTAATAACTCTGCAACACTGCAGTTCTGTGACACATTTGCAGGGCCACCACAACACATTTATTATTGATTGAATATACGCAGTGGGCCTTTCCTTGAAAAAAAAGGGAAAACATTCTATTTGGCCTGCAGGTTTGCGCCAATTTATTTCCTGCCTGGGAAATCACCGCTCTGCTGTAGTTAATAACTCTGCAACACTGCAGTTCTGTGACACATTTGCAGGGCCAGAAGACATATTTTATTGATTGAATATACGCAGTGGGCCTTTCCTTTAAAAAAAAAGGGCAACTACTATTCTATTTGGCCTGCCTCTGACAGTCCTGAGCGTTCTAGGTACGTGTGTGCTGGGAGGAGAACGTAAACAAAAATCATACGCAGCCAGCTAAGTTTAACAGCAGGCTTGCGCCAATTTATTTCCTGCCTGGGAAATCACCGCTCTGCTGTAGTTAATAACTCTGCAACACTGCAGTTCTGTGACACAGTGCAGGGCCACCACAACACATTTATTATTGTTTGAATATACGCAGTGGGCCTTTCCTTGAAAAAAAAGGGAAAACATTCTATTTGGCCTGCAGGCTTGCGCCAATTTTTTCCTGCCTGGGAAATCACCGCTCTGCTGTAGTTAATAACTCTGGAACACTGCAGTTCTGTGACACATTTGCAGGGCCAGAAGACATATTTTATTGATTGAATATACGCAGTGGGCCTTTCCTTTAAAAAAAAAGGGCAACTACTATTCTATTTGGCCTGCCTCTTACAGTCCTGAGCGTTCTGGGTACGTGTGTGCTGGGTGGAGAACGTAAACAAAAATCATACGCAGCCAGCTAAGTTTAACAGCAGGCTTGCGCCAATTTATTTCCTGCCTGGGAAATCAAATCACTGGTAATACAGCATGCTGAGGGGTAGGGGTAGGCCTAGAGGACGTGGACGCGGCCGAGGACGCGGAGGGTCAAGTGAGGGTGTGCGCACAGGCCGAACTCCTGATCCAGGTGTATCGCAGCCGACTGCTGCGCGATTAGGAGAGAGGCATGTTTCTGGCGTCCCCACATTCATCGCACAATTAATGGGTCCACGCGGGAAACCTTTATTAGAAAATGAGCAGTGTGAGCAGGTCCTGTCGTGGATGGCAGAAAGTGCTTCGAGCAACCTATCGTCCACCCACAGTTCTGCGCCGTCCACTGCTGCAAATCCGAATCCTCTGTCTGCTGCTCCTCCTTCCTCCCAGCCTCCTCACTCCACTACAATGACACATGCTCAGGAGCGGGAAGACTCCCAGGAACTGTTCTCGGGCCCCTGCTCAGATTGGGCAGCAGTGGTTCCTCTCCCACCAGAGGAGTTTATCGTCACTGATGCCCAACCATTGGAAAGTTCCCGGGGTCCGGGGGATGAGGCTGGGGACTTCCGGCAACTGTCTCAAGACCTTTCAGTGGGTGAGGAGGATGATGACGATGAGACACAGTTGTCTATCGGTGAGGTAGTAGTAAGGGCAGTAAGTCCGAGGGAGGAGCGCACAGAGGATTCGGAGGAAGAGCAGCAGGACGATGAGGTGACTGACCCCACCTGGTTTGCAACGTCTACTCAGGACAGGTCTTCAG
Organism: Eleutherodactylus coqui; assembly: GCF_035609145.1. NCBI lineage: Eukaryota > Metazoa > Chordata > Amphibia > Anura > Eleutherodactylidae > Eleutherodactylus > Eleutherodactylus coqui. Next base: position 242,810,419 of record NC_089839.1, on the reverse strand, counting down.
AGGGGGAGGCAAGGGCAGCAGCAGGGCAGGTTGCAAGAGGCAGTGCGGTGGCCAGGGGTAGAGGCAGGGCCAGACCGAATAATCCACCAACTGTTTCCCAAAGCGCACCCTCGCGCTATGCCACCCTGCAGAGGCCAAGGTGCTCTAAGGTCTGGCAGTTTTTCACAGAGACGCCTAACGACCGACGAACAGTGGTGTGCAACCTTTGTCGCGCCAAGATCAGCCAGGGAGCCACCACCAACAGCCTCACCACCACCAGCATGCGCAGACATATGATGGCCAAGCACACCACAAGGTGGGACGAAGGCCGTTCACCGCCTCCTGTTTGCAGCGCTGCCTCTCCCCCTGTGCCCCAACCTGCCACTGAGATCCAACCCCCCTCTCAGGACACAGGCAGTACCGTCTCCTGGCCTGCACCCACACCCTCACCTCCGCTGTCCTCGGCCCAATCCAGCAATGTCTCGCACCGCACCGTCCAGCCGTCGCTAGCGCAAGTGTTTGAGCGCAAGCGCAAGTACGCCGCCACGCACACGCACGCACAAGCGTTAACCGTCCACATAGCCAAATTTATCAGCCTTGAGATGCTGCCGTATAGGGTTGTGGAAACGGAGTCCTTCAAAAGTATGATGGCGGCGGCGGCCCCGCGCTACTCAGTTCCCAGTCGCCACTACTTTTCCCGATGTGCCGTCCCAGCCCTGCATGACCACGTCTCCCGCAACATTGTACGCGCCCTCACCAATGCGGTTACTGCCAAGGTCCACTTAACAACGGACACGTGGACAAGCACAGGCGGGCAGGGCCACTACATCTCCCTGACGGCACATTGGGTGAATTTAGTGGAGGCTGGGACAGAGTCAGAGCCTGGGACCGCTCACGTCCTACCCACCCCCAGAATTGCGGGCCCCAGCTCGGTGGTGGTATCTGCGGCGGTGTATGCTTCCTCCACTAAAGCACCCTCCTCCTCCTCCTCCTCCAACGCAACCTCTGTCTCGCAATCAAGATGTGTCAGCAGCAGCAGCACGTCGCCAGCAGTCGGTGTCGCGCGGCGTGGCAGCACAGCGGTGGGCAAGCGTCAGCAGGCCGTGCTGAAACTACTCAGCTTAGGAGATAAGAGGCACACGGCCCACGAACTGCTGCAGGGTCTGACAGAGCAGACCGACCGCTGGCTTGCGCCGCTGAGCCTCCAACCGGGCATGGTCATGTGTGACAACGGCCGTAACCTGGTGGCGGCTCTGCAGCTCGGCAGCCTCACACACGTGCCATGCCTGGCCCACGTCTTTAATTTGGTGGTTCAGCGCTTTCTGAAAAGCTACCCACGCTTGTCAGACCTGCTCGTAAAGGTGCGCCGGCTCTGCGCACATTTCCGCAAGTCCCACACGGACGCTGCCACCCTGCGGACCCTGCAACATCAGTTTAATCTGCCAGTGCACCGACTGCTGTGCGACGTGCCCACACGGTGGAACTCTACGCTCCACATGTTGGCCAGGGTCTATGAGCAGCGTAGAGCTATAGTGGAATACCAACTCCAACATGGGCGGCGCAGTGGGAGTCAGCCTCCTCAATTATTTTCAGAAGAGTGGGCCTCGTTGGCAGACATCTGCCAGGTCCTTCGAAACTTTGAGCAGTCTACCCAGGTGGTGAGCGGTGATGCTGCAATCATTAGCGTCACCATTCCTCTGCTATGCATCTTGAGAAGTTCCCTGCAAAGCATAAAGGCAGACGCTTTGCGCTCGGAAACAGAGCCGGGGGAAGACAGTATGTCGCTGGATAGTCAGAGCACCCCCCTGTCTATATCTCAGCGCGTTCAGGAAGAGGAGGAGGAGCATGAGGAGGATGAGGAGGAGGGGGAAGAGACAGCTTGGCCCATTGCTGACGGTACCAATGCTGCTTGCCTGTCATCCTTTCAGCGTGTATGGCCTGAGGAGGAGGAGGAGGAGGAGGATCCTGAAAGTGATCTTCCTAGTGAAGACAGCCATGTGTTGCGTACAGGTACCCTGGCACACATGGCTGACTTCATGTTAGGATGCCTTTCTCGTGACCCTCGCGTTCTGGCCACTACGGATTACTGGGTGTACACACTGCTCGACCCACGGTATAAGGAGAACCTTTCCACTCTCATTCCCGAAGAGGAAAGGGGTTCGAGAGTGTTGCTATACCACAGGACCCTGGCGGACAAGCTGATGGTAAAATTCCCATCCGACAGCGCTAGTGGCAGAAGGCGCAGTTCCGAGGGCCAGGTAGCAGGGGAGGTGCGGAGATCGAGCAGCATGTACAGCACAGGCAGTGCAACAGTCTTTAAGCCCCTGGACAGCTTTATGGCTCCCCAGCAAGACTGTGTCACCGCTCCCCAGTCACGGCTGAGTCGGCGGGAGCACTGTAAAAGGATGGTGAGGGAGTACGTAGCCGATCGCACGACCGTCCTCCGTGACGCCTCTGCCACCTACAACTACTGGGTGTCGAAGCTGGACACGTGGCCTGAACTCGCGCTGTATGCCCTGGAGGTGCTTGCTTGTCCTGCGGCTAGCGTCTTGTCAGAGAGGGTGTTTAGTGCGGCTGGGGGAATCATCACAGATAAGCGTACCCGCCTGTCAACCGACAGTGCCGACAGGCTAACACTCATCAAGATGAACAAAGCCTGGATTTCGCCAGACTTCTCTTCTCCACCAGCGGACAGCAGCGATACCTAAGCAATACGTAGGCTGCACCCGCGGATGGAAGCTACGTTCTCTCTCACCATCCAAAACGGGGACATTTTAGCTTCATCAATCTGTGTATTATATTCATCCTCCTCCTCCTGCTCCTCCTCCTGAAACCTCACGTAATCACGCCGAACGGGCAATTTTTCTAAGGCCCACAAGGCTCAGTCATATAATTTTTGTAAACAATTTTTATACGTTTCAATTCTCAATTCAATAAAGCGTTGAAACTTTCACCTGAACCAATGTTTATTTTAACTGGGCAGCCTACAGGCCTTGTTACAAATTAAACCACATTAACCAAAGCGATTAATGGGTTTCACCTGCCCTCTTGGTTGGGCATGGGCAATTTTTCTGAGGTACATTACTACTGTTGGTACACCAATTTTTTTGGGCCCTCACCTACAGTGTAATCATAGTAATTTCTATGTTCTTCGCCTGCACTCATGGTACAGAAAGGTGTGTGGGGTTGGCCTACACTTTAGCTACATAAATGTAAGTGGGGCCTTGTCTATACTGCAGCTACTGAAATGTGAAAGAGACTTATCTCCCTAAACTGCTGCAATGGGAATGTTACTGGGGCCTGTCTTGAGTGCTACTATTACTGAAATGGAACTAAGACTGCGCTCCCCCTATACTGCTGCTAGTGATATGTTAGTGGGGCCTGTCCCTAATGGTACCGCTGAAATGTTAATAATTCTGGGCTCTGCCTATACCGCTGCTAATGGAATGTCACTGGGGTGTGGAAACAGAGGCTTCACAAAGACATGATGGCGGCGAGGCCATTTCCCACCAACGCTGTTACTGTTAAGGTGCATATAACCACGGACACGTGTAGAGGACACATAGTGCCTCCAAAACATCGCCCTCCTCCTCCAACGATGAAAACATACTTGGCAAATACCTTTGCATTGGTCCATCTGGTGGCAGTCCAAGAATTTCACCTTTAACGACACAACAAGAGAGCACCACCACCATCCCCCCGCCACGGCCCACTTAATCCTGGCCACATTCCGAAAACCAACTACATAAAACCTCGCTACCAGGTCCGCAGTCACCACCACATTACCACCAACGAGGTTACTGTTAAGGTACATATTACCAGTCTGACTGGGGCATGCAGTGTGGGCCGAAGCCCACCTGTATTAAGCACGACATTACCTCAGCTGTGATGGGCAATGCAATGGGATATTTTTATGTACCGCCGGTGGCTTCCTGGCACCCACCCATGCTGTGGGTCCACAGGGAATTATAAATGCATCTGTTTCCACTTCTAAAGAACCCCAGTCAGACTGGGGCATGCAGTGTGGGCCGAAGCCCACCTGCATTAAGCACAACATTACTACCTCAGCTGTGTTGGGCAATGCAATGGGATATTTTTATGTACCGCCGGTGGGTTCCAGGGAGCCACCCATGCTGTAGGTGCACACGGAGTTTAACCTACATCTGTCCACTTGTAAAGAACCCCAGTCTGACTGGGGCATGCAGTGTGGGCCGAAGCCCACCTGTATTAAGCACGACATTACTACCTCAGCTGTGTTGGGCAATGCAATGGGATACATTTATGTACCGCCGGTGGCTTCCTGGCACCCACCCATGCTGTGGGTCCACAGGGAGTTGTTACTACATCTGTCCACTTGTAAAGAACCCCAGTCTGACTGGGGCATGCAGTGTGGGCCGAAGCCCACCTGTATTAAGCACGACATTACTACCTCAGCTGTGTTGGGCAATGCAATGGGATATATTTATGTACCGCCGGTGGCTTCCTGGCACCCACCCATGCTGTGGGTCCACAGGGAATTATAAATGCATCTGTTTCCACTTCTAAAGAACCCCAGTCAGACTGGGGCATGCAGTGTGGGCCGAAGCCCACCTGCATTAAGCACGACATTACTACCTCAGCTGTGTTGGGCAATGCAATGGGATATATTTATGTACCGCCGGTGGCTTCCTGGCACCCACCCATGCTGTGGGTCCACAGGGAGTTGTAAATGCATCTGTTTCCACTTCTAAGGAACCCTAGTCTTACTGGGGCATGCAGTGTGGGCCGAAGCCCACCTGCATTAAACATGACATTACTACCTCTGCTGTGAGGGGCACTGCAATGGGATATTTTTATGTACCGCCGGTGGGTTCCAGGGAGCCACCCATGCTGTCGGTCCACAGGCACTTCACAATAGGGAGTTGTACCTGCCTGTGTCTATGAATTAAAAAGCCCGGTCTGACTGGGGCATGCAGACACCTTGACAGAATGAATAGTGTGTGGCACATAGGTTCCCCATTGCTATGCCCACGTGTACAGCTCCTGATGGCGGTGGCACAGGATTATATTTCTCATTGCTTCTGTACAGCATTGTGGGCTATCGCCCCGCCCCTTTTAAAGAGGGTCGCTGCCTAGCCGTGCCAACCCTCTGCAGTGTGTGCCTGCAGTTCCTCCTCATGGCAGACGCACTTATAAATAGACATGAGGGTGGTGTGGCATGAGGGCAGCTGAAGGCTGCGCAGGGACACTTTGGTGTGCGCTGTGGGGGGGGGGGTTGGGCAGCATGTAACCCAGGAGAAGTGGCAGCGGAGTGTCATGCAGGCAGTGATTGTGCTTTGTTGGAGGTAGTGTGGTGCTTAGCTAAGGTATGCATTGCTAATGAGGGCTTTTCAGAAGTAAAAGTTGTTGGGGGGGGGCACTCTTGCCGCTATTGTGGCTTAATAGTGGGACCTGTGAACTTGAGATGCAGCCCAACATGTAGCCCCTCGCCTGCCCTATCCGTTGCTGTGTCGTTCCCATCACTTTCTTGAATTGCCCAGATTTTCACACATGAAAACCTTAGCGAGCATCGGCGAAATACAAAAATGCTCGGGTCGCCCATTGACTTCAATGGGGTTCGTTACTCGAAACGAACCCTCGAGCATCGCGATAATTTCGTCCCGAGTAACGAGCACCCGAGCATTTTGGTGCTCGCTCATCTCTACTAAAGACCCAATGCACAACTCAGGGTGCCCCATTGCAGCTTGCAATACAAGAGTGGGCTGAAGAGCTCTTGCTCCGATCTCCGCCCTGCGCAGAATTTTATCATTATTGCTATAAAGTGTGTTCTTTTATAGGTTTAGCTGCCAATTTCCAGCACTAAACTGTGAGGCATCATGAAGTTCTTGTTTGTGCATAATAAAACACCAAAGGAGATTCATGAGTGTGTTAGGGGAAACATTAGGTGACCAGTGCCCGTCCTACTCAACTGTGAAGAAATGGAGTGCCAACTTTTAGCGGAATGATTTTGCGACCCAAGATAATGAAAGATCAGTGTCAATACCAGGGCTGTGGAATTGGTAAGCCAAACCACCGACTCCTTCATATGTGATTCCTTTTTTTGTGATAAATTTGCTGTACTAAACTGGTACGCATGGGTTACTCTTTAGCTTGACTCTTAACACGGCTTTATACGCAAATAATTTTACATATGAGTGACGGAATTGCTCAGAACTAACAAGCAGAATACATAGAAAATCAAGAGTGTCTATTATGCTCGCTAGCTCTGGAGAGGGAGGGGGAGAGAGAGACCCCTAAGGGATACTGTATGCATATATCAGTGCAGAAAAATGATTGCATCTGCGATCTTACGCAAACCAAAGTTAGTACCTTTCCACCAACTGCTCCAAAATGTAACTCTGATTTCGACTCCACAGCCCTGGTCCACACCTGAAACTGTTGAATTTCTTCATGACGTGGTTTTGGAAACTAAGCGAACTCACTGAAAACAATACCTGGGACACTTCAGAAATCGATTCATGAACAATTCGATATGCACAAGGTTTCATCCAAGCGGTTACCAAAATGTTTAAATGCTAACCAGAAGCGCAAATGAGTGAGCACTTCCAAAGTAATTTTGAAGCATTATCAGGAATCCACTGATTTCTTTTTTGTAATGACCGGTGACTGTGGATAACACCTGGGCACACCACTATTATCCAGAGACCACATGCGGTGCGTTTTTTTTTCCTGCGCGGATTTCCGCTTGTCTAACTGAGCCCTCAGTAAGGGTATATTCACATGTAGTAGATTTGTTGCAGTAATGTCTGCAACTGTTCCATTTGTCCTAGCGGGCCTTGCAAAAATGCATGTACTTCATGCCAAAACAACCCCATTAAGATAAACACATTGATTTTTAGTTGCAGATTTTTGCAGCAAATATGCCATGTGTGAATACAATGCAAGATGTATTAATAACCACGTGTTACAAACAACCTCACTCGATAAAGTAGAGAAATTGATCAATCACTAATAGTAATGAAGTATAAATTAAATTCGTCTGGCATGACTTGCTTGTTACACACCCACGCTGGCTTTGGTTAATTACTTCATTTTCATCCAAGTACTTGCATACATGCTGTTTAATGATTTGTTCAAAGATCTTTCCTGGTATAGATGTCAGGCTCACAGGCCTGTAGTTTCCTAGATCGACCTTCTTCCCTTTCTTGAAGATAGGGATATTTGCCATTTTCCAATCTTCTGGGATTTCTCCTGTTCTCCAGGAATCTTCAAAGATTATGGCTCAGCAATTACCTCTGCTGCTTCCTTTAGTATCCTAGGATGTAATTCATCTGGACCTTGAGACTTGAATTCATTTAAATTAGCTGCAGTAAGTGTTCCCTCAACATCTTTCTGCTTACAGATAGCCTGCATTCTTTTATTACTCCAACAGAGAGAAAACAGATACAAAATAGGAATTTAAAAGTTCGGTGTTCTCAACATTATTCTTAACCAATTCCCCATTTTCATCTTGTAAGCATCCAATAGCATCTTTGACTTTTCTTTTGCTTTTGACATACCCCCAAAATCCTTTTTTATTGCTTTTGGCCTCTGTTGCAAGCCTCAATTCATTATTAGTTTTAGCTTTTCTGACACTTGCCCTACAGTTTCTGCAGACCCCATTATATTCTTCTTTAGATATTTCCCCTCTTTCTATTTGATAAACAATTTTTTCTTAGTTTTTAACATGTGTGCAAGTTCTGTGTTCATCCATCCTGGTTTCTTTAAATGCATCCCATTCTTCCTTAGGGATTGTTAACAATAGTGCTTTGAGAATGTCATTTTGCAATATTTCCCAACCTTCTTGGACATTTCTGTCCTTAAGAATATCCAGCAATTGGATTCTTCCCACCCTCTTTCTGAGTTCATTGAAATCTGCCTTTCTGAAATCCAACCTTCAGATCTGAATTTTCTCAGGTCTTTCTCCCCTTTTTATGCAGAATTCAAGGATATCATGATCACTGCCTCCTAAGCCCCCAGCCACCCTTACTTCCTCAACCATTTCCTCCCAGTTGGTAAGAATTAGGTCCAAGATAGCAGATCCCCTTGTTTTCTCTTCGACCTTTTGGAAGATAAAGTTGTCAGCAAGAGGGGATAAGAATTTGTTGGATCCATTACTTTTACCTAAGAGAGATTCCCAACAAATGTCTGGATAGTTAAAATCTCCCATAATCACTATTTCATACTTTTTTTGAGAGCTTGGCCATCTGATGTAGAAAGCGTTCATCCATATCTTCTGCTTGTCCAGGCGGCCTATAGTAAATGCCTACAATGGTGTCCTTTCTGTTGTTCTCTCCTTGTATTCTTACCTAAACAGTTTCAACAGAACTACAGTATAGTTAAATCCAGTGACTCACACATGATGTCTTCTCTGATTAGAGTTATTTACTATCCTTTTCTACTCCAACTAGCTCAGACCACAATGACGACTTCTGACAGCTGCAGAATTGCTGCCTGGAGATCCTTGGCTATTTAATTCGGCAACCCATTCCTACCTTCTAAAGCAACACAACCTCACATAATTTCATACTGCCAACCTGCTGCTACCACCATTATCATGCCTGCTGCTGCCCCAGATGCCTGCATTACTGTACTATAAATTCAGTTAAGATACTATACTATCAAAATAACAGCATCTAAAGACACAGCCATAGACAAAAGCAGAGGCATAGCTAGAAAATGTTGGGCTCCTTTGCAAACATTTAGAGCCCATGATTAATTAAGAACCCAAACAAGACTCTGGTGTTAATTAGAGATGAGCGAACACCAAAATGTTCGGGTGTTCGTTATTCGTAACGAACTTCCCGTGATGCTCGAGGGTTCGTTTCGAACAACGAACCCCATTGAAGTCAATGGGCGACCAGAACATTTTTGTATTTCGCCGATGCTCGCTAAGGTTTTCATGTGTGAAAATCTGGGCAATTCAGGAAAGTGATGGGAATGACACAGTGACGGATAGGGCAGGCGAGGGGCTACATGTTGGGCTGCATCTCAAGTTCCCAGGTCCCACTATTAAGCCACAATACCGGCAAGAGTGGGCCCCCCCCCTCCCAACAACTTTTACTTCTGAAAAGCCCTCATTAGCATGGCATACCTTTGCTAAGCACCACACTACCTCCAACAAAGCACAATCACTGCCTGCATGACACTCCACTGACACTTCTCCTGGGTTACATGCTGCCCAACCGCCCCCCCTCCCCCCCACAGCGCACACCAAAGTGTCCCTGCGCAGCCTTCAGCTGCCCTCATGCCACACCACGCTCATGTCTATTTAGAATTGCGTCTGCCATGACGAGGGACCGCAGGCACACACTGCAGAGGTTGGCACGGCTAGGCAGCGACCCTCTTTAAAAGTGGCGGAGCGATAGCCCACAATGCTGTACAGAAGCAATGAGAAATAGAATCCTGTGCCACCGCCATCAGGAGCTGCACACGTGGGCATAGCAATGGGGAACCTATGTGCCACACACTATTCATTCTGTCAAGGTGTCTGCATGCCCCAGTCAGACCGGGCTTTTTAATTCATAGACACAGGCAGGTACAACTCCCTATTGTGAAGTCCCTGTCGACCCACAGCATGGGTGGCTCCCTGGAACCCACTGGCGGTACACAGAAATATCCCATTGCATTGCCCAACACAGCTGAGGTAGTAATGTCGTGCTTAATGCAGGTGGGCTTCGGCCCACACTGCATGCCCCAGTCTGACTGGGGTTCTTTATAAGTGTACAGATGTAGTAAAAACTCCGTGTGCACCTACAGCATGGGTGGGTGCCAGGAAGCCACCGGCGGTACATAGAAATATCCCATTGCATTGCCCAACACAGCTGAGGTAGTAATGTTGTGCTTAACCCTTTCCAATCCAATTTGTATATGGTTTTCCTAGGGGGCTTACTCTTTTTCTGCTGTTATACAACGGCGCTATATGCTGGCTAAAGCCAGTACTGCATGAGCTGACACGTAGGATAGGCTCCGACAGCAGAGAGGCTGGCAATATACAGTAAGAGAACCCCGACGGACGTCTACCAACAACGGAGCTGTACAGCCTTAAACCCTAATGTCTTCACAGGTCACACAGTGGACTGGAAAGGGTTAATGCAGGTGGGCTTCGGCCCACACTGCATGCCCCAGTCAGACTGGGGTTCTTTACAAGTGGACACATGTAGGTTTAACTCCCTGTGGACCCACTGCCTGGGTGGGTGCCAGGAAGCCACCGGCGGTACATAGAAATATCCCATTGCATTGCCCAACACAGCTGAGGTAGTAATGTCGTGCGTAATACAGGTGGGCTTCGGCCCACACTGCATGCCCCAGTCAGACGGGTTCTTTAGAAGTGTACAGAAGTATTAAAAACTCAGTGTGCACCTACAGCATGGGTGGCTCCCTGGAACCCACCGGCGGTACACAAAAATATCCCATTGCATTGCCCAACACAGCTGAGGTAGTAATGTCGTGCGTAATGCAGGTGGGCTTCGGCCCACACTGCATGCCCCAGTCAGACTGGGGTTCTTTACAAGTGGACACATGTAGGTTTAACTCCCTGTGGACCCACTGCCTGGGTGGGTGCCAGGAAGCCACCGGCGGTACATAGAAATATCCCATTGCATTGCCCAACACAGCTGAGGTAGTAATGTCGTGCGTAATACAGGTGGGCTTCGGCCCACACTGCATGCCCCAGTCAGACGGGTTCTTTAGAAGTGTACAGAAGTATTAAAAACTCAGTGTGCACCTACAGCATGGGTGGCTCCCTGGAACCCACCGGCGGTACACAAAAATATCCCATTGCATTGCCCAACACAGCTGAGGTAACGTCAGCTGTAATGCAGGTGGGCTAAAAATTAATTTGATTACACTGTAGGCGAGGGCCCACAAAAATTGCTGTATCAACAGTACTAATGTACATCCCAAAAATTGGCCATGGCCAGCCAAGAGGGCAGGTGAAACCCATTAATCGCTTTGGTTAATGTGGCTTAAGTGGTAACTAGGCCTGGAGGCAGCCCAGTGTAACGAAAAATTGGTTCAAGTTAAAGTTCCAATGCTTTTAAGCGCATTGAAACTTATAAAAATTGTTCAGAAAAATTATTTGAGTGAGCCTTGTGGCCCTAAGAAAAATTGCCCGTTCAGCGTGATTACGTGAGGTTTCAGGAGGAGGAGCAGGAGGAGGAGGAGGAGGAATATTAGACACAGATTGATGAAGCAGAAATGTCCCCGTTTTGGATGGTGAGAGAGAACGTAGCTTCCATCCGCGGGTGCAGCCTACGTATTGCTTACGTATCGCTGCTGTCCGCTGGTGGAGAACAGAAGTCTGGCGAAATCCAGCCTTTGTTCATCTTGATGAGTGTTAGCCTGTCGGCACTGTCGGTTGACAAGCGGCTACGCTTATCTGTGATGATTCCCCCAGCCGCACTAAACACCCTCTCCGACAACACGCTAGCCGCAGGACAAGCAAGCACCTCAAGGGCATACAGGGCTAGTTCAGGCCACGTGTCCAGCTTCGACACCCAGTAGTTGTAGGGGGCAGAGGCGTCACCAAGGATGGTCGTGCGATCCGCTACGTACTCCCTCACCATCCTTTTGCAGTGCTCCCGCCGACTCAGCCGTGACTGGGGAGCGGTGACACAGTCTTGGTGGGGAGCCATAAAGCTGGCCAGGCCCTTAAAGACTGTTGCACTGCCTGGGATGTACATGCTGCTCGATCTACGCACATCCCCTGCAACATGGCCCTCGGAACTGCGCCTTCTGCCACTAGCGCTGTCGGCTGGGAATTTTACCATCAGCTTGTCCGCAAGGGTCCTGTGGTATAGCAACACTCTCGAACCCCTTTCCTCTTCGGGAATGAGAGTGGGCAGGTTCTCCTTATACCGTGGATCGAGCAGTGTGTACACCCAGTAATCCGTAGTGGCCAGAATGCGTGCAACGCGAGGGTCACGAGAAAGGCATCCTAACATGAAGTCAGCCATGTGTGCCAGGGTACCTGTACGCAACACATGGCTGTCTTCACTAGGAAGATCACTTTCAGGATCCTCCTCCTCCTCCTCCTCCTCAGGCCATACACGCTGAAAGGATGACAGGCAATCAGCCGGTGTACCGTCAGCAGCGGGCCAAGCTGTCTCTTCCCCCTCCTCCTCATGCTCCTCCTCCTCCTCCTGTACGCGCTGAGAAATAGACAGGAGGGTGCCCTGACTATCCAGCGGCATACTGTCTTCCCCCGCCCCCGTTTCCGAGCGCAAAGCAGCTGCCTTTATGGTTTGCAGGGAATTTCTCAAGATGCATAGCAGAGGAATGGTGACGCTAATGATTGTAGCATCGCCGCTCACCACCTGGGTAGACTCCTCAAAATTACCAAGGACATGGCAGATGTCTGCCAACCAGGCCCACTCTTCTGAAAGGAATTGAGGAGGCTGACTCCCACTGCGCCGCCCATGTTGGAGTTGGTATTCGACTATAGCTCTCCGTTGTTCATAGAGCCTGGCCAACATGTGGAGCGTAGAGTTCCACCGTGTGGGCACGTCGCACAGCAGTCGGTGCACTGGCAGCTTAAAGTGATGTTGCAGGGTGCGCAGGGTGGCAGCGTCCGTGTGGGACTTGCGGAAATGTGCGCAGAGCCGGCGCGCCTTTACGAGCAGGTCTGACAAGCGTGGGTAGCTTTTCAGAAACCGCTGAACCACCAAATTAAAGACGTGGGCCAGGCATGGCACGTGCGTGAGGCTGCCAAGCTGCAGAGCCGCCACCAGGTTACGGCCGTTGTCACACACGACCATGCCCGGTTGGAGGCTCAGCGGCGCAAGCCAGCGGTCGGTCTGCTGTGTCAGACCCTGCAGCAGTTCGTGGGCCGTGTGCCTCTTATCGCCTAAGCTGAGTAGTTTCAGCACGGCCTGCTGACGCTTGCCCACCGCTGTGCTGCCACACCGCGCGACACCGACTGCTGGCGACATGCTGCTGCTAACACATCTTGATTGTGAGACAGAGGAGGAGGAGGAGGAGGAGGGTGCTTTAGTGGAGGAAGCATACACCTCCGCAGATACCAGCACCGAGCTGGGGCCCGCAATTCTGGGGGTGGGTAGGACGTGAGCGGTCCCAGGCTCTGACTCTGTCCCAGCCTCCACTAAATTCACCCAATGTGCCGTCAGGGAGATGTAGTGGCCCTGCCCGCCTGTGCTTGTCCACGTGTCCGTAGTTAAGTGGACCGTGGCAGTAACCGCGTTGGTGAGGGCGCGCACAATGTTGCGGGAGACGTGGTCGTGCAGGGCTGGGACGGCACATCGGGAAAAGTAGTGGCGACTGGGAACTGAGTAGCGCGGGGCCGCCGCCTCCATGATACTTTTGAAGGACTCCGTTTCCACAACCCTATACGGCAGCATCTCAAGGCTGATGAATTTTGCGATGCGGACGGTTAACGTTTGAGCGTGCGGGTGCGTGGCGGCGTACTTGCGCTTGCGCTCGAACACTTGCGCAAGCGACGGCTGAACGGTGCGCTGAACTACACTGCTGGATGGGGCCGAGGACAGCGGAGATGAGGGTGTGGGTGCAGGCCATGAGGCGGTAGTGCCTGTGTCCTGAGAGGGGGGTTGCATCTCAGTGGCAGGTTGGGGCACAGGGGGAGAGGCAGGGGTGCAAACCGGAGACGGTGAACGGCCTTTGTCCCACCTTGCGGGGTGCTTGGCCATCATATGTCTGCGCATGGTGGTGGTGGTGAGGCTGTTGGTGTTGGCTCCCCGGCTGAGCTTTGCGCGACAAAGGTTGCACACCACTGTTCGTCGGTCGTCAGGCGTCTCTGTGAAAAACTGCCAGACCTTAGAGCACCTCGGCCTACGCAGGGTGGCATGGCGCGAGGGGGCGCTTTGGGAAACACTTGGTGGATTATTCGGTCTGGCCCTGCCTCTACCCCTGGCCACCGCACTGCCTCTTGCAACCTGCCCTGCTGATGCCCTTGACTCCCCCTCTGAAGACCTGTCCTCCTGAGTAAGCGTTGCACACCAGGTGGGGTCAGTCACCTCATCGTCCTGCTGCTCTTCCTCCGAATCCTCTGTGCGCTGCTCCCTGGGACTTACTGCCCTTACTACTACCTCACTGCAAGACAACTGTGTCTGATCGTCATCGTCCTCCTCACCCACAGAAAGTTGTTGAGACAGTTGGCGGAAGTCCCCAGCCTCTTCCCCCGGACCCCGGGAACTTTCGAATGGTTGGGCATCAGTGACGATAAACTCCTCTGGTGGGAGAGGAACCGCTGCTGCCCAATCTAAGCAGGGGCCCGAGAACAGTTCCTGGGAGTGTTCCCGCTCCTGAGCAGGTGTCATTGTAGTGGACTGAGGAGGCTGGGAGGAAGGAGGAGCAGCAGACAGAGGATTCGGATTGGCAGCAGTGGACGGCGCAGAACTGCGGGTAGACGATAGGTTGCTCGAAGCACTTTCTGCCATCCAGGACAGGACCTGCTCACACTGCTCATTTTCTAATAACCGTCTCCCGCGTGGACCCATTAATTGGGCGATGAATGTGGGGACGCCAGAAACGTGCCTCTCTCCTAATCGCGCAGCAGACAGCTGCGACACACCTGGATCAGGAGCTTGGCCTGTGCCCACACCCTCACTTGGCCCTCCGCGTCCTCGGCCACGTCCACGTCCACGTCCTCTAGGCTTACCCCTACCCCTCAGCATGCTGTATTACCAGTGATTAGATTTCCCAGGCAGGAAATAAATTGGCGCAAGACTGCAGGCCAAATATAATTTTTGCCCTTTTTGGAAAACGAAAGGCCCCACTGCCTCTAGTGAATGAATTATCTAAGTTTAATAACTGTGCTGTGTCCCTGCTTATGTGTCACAGAACGTGAGGGTAGCAGAGTTATTATAACTCTTGGAGAGCAGGTATTTTTTTCCCCAATTAAGGAAAGCAAATGGCGAACCCAGCAGTAAAGCGTAGCTGGCTGCGTATGATTTAGCAATGTTTTTCACGCAGCTCACACGTCTACACAGGCGTAAGGACGGACACAGGCTGGACAAATAGATTTCTTTTCAGTTTTTTCCCACCAACAGGCAGCACTGCGTATATTCAATGAACCTGCGAAGTTTAATAACTGCGCTGTGTCCCTGCTTATGTGTCACAGAACGTGAGGGTAGCAGAGTTATTATAACTCTTGGAGAGCAGGTATTTTTTTTCCCAATTAAGGAAAGCAAATGGCGAACCCAGCAGTAAAGCGTAGCTGGCTGCGTATGATTTAGCAATGTTTTTCACGCAGCTCACACGTCTCCACAGGCGTAAGGACGGACACAGGCTGGACAAATAGATTTGTTTTCAGTTTTTTCCCACCAACAGGCAGCACTGCGTATATTCAATGAACCTGCGAAGTTTAATAACTGCGCTGTGTCCCTGCTTATGTGTCACAGAACGTGAGGGTAGCAGAGTTATTATAACTCTTGGAGAGCAGGTATTTTTTTCCCCAATTAAGGAAAGCAAATGGCGAACCCAGCAGTAAAGCGTAGCTGGCTGCGTATGATTTAGCAATGTTTTTCACGCAGCTCACACGTCTACACAGGCGTAAGGACGGACACAGGCTGGACAAATAGATTTCTTTTCAGTTTTTTCCCACCAACAGGCAGCACTGCGTATATTCAATGAACCTGCGAAGTTTAATAACTGCGCTGTGTCCCTGCTTATGTGTCACAGAACGTGAGGGTAGCAGAGTTATTATAACTCTTGGAGAGCAGGTATTTTTTTTCCCAATTAAGGAAAGCAAATGGCGAACCCAGCAGTAAAGCGTAGCTGGCTGCGTATGATTTAGCAATGTTTTTCACGCAGCTCACACGTCTCCACAGGCGTAAGGACGGACACAGGCTGGACAAATAGATTTGTTTTCAGTTTTTTCCCACCAACAGGCAGCACTGCGTATATTCAATGAACCTGCGAAGTTTAATAACTGCGCTGTGTCCCTGCTTATGTGTCACAGAACGTGAGGGTAGCAGAGTTATTATAACTCTTGGAGAGCAGGTATTTTTTTCCCCAATTAAGGAAAGCAAATGGCGAACCCAGCAGTAAAGCGTAGCTGGCTGCGTATGATTTAGCAATGTTTTTCACGCAGCTCACACGTCTACACAGGCGTAAGGACGGACACAGGCTGGACAAATAGATTTCTTTTCAGTTTTTTCCCACCAACAGGCAGCACTGCGTATATTCAATGAACCTGCGAAGTTTAATAACTGCGCTGTGTCCCTGCTTATGTGTCACAGAACGTGAGGGTAGCAGAGTTATTATAACTCTTGGAGAGCAGGTATTTTTTTTCCCAATTAAGGAAAGCAAATGGCGAACCCAGCAGTAAAGCGTAGCTGGCTGCGTATGATTTAGCAATGTTTTTCACGCAGCTCACACGTCTACACAGGCGTAAGGACGGACACAGGCTGGACAAATAGATTTGTTTTCAGTTTTTTCCCACCAACAGGCAGCACTGCGTATATTCAATGAACCTGCGAAGTTTAATAACTGCGCTGTGTCCCTGCTTATGTGTCACAGAACGTGAGGGTAGCAGAGTTATTATAACTCTTGGAGAGCAGGTATTTTTTTCCCCAATTAAGGAAAGCAAATGGCGAACCCAGCAGTAAAGCGTAGCTGGCTGCGTATGATTTAGCAATGTTTTTCACGCAGCTCACACGTCTCCACAGGCGTAAGGACGGACACAGGCTGGACAAATAGATTTCTTTTCAGTTTTTTCCCACCAACAGGCAGCACTGCGTATATTCTATGAATAATAACTGTGTTGTGGCCCTGCCTATACAATTCTTTCCCTGCAGTATCAATGGAGGGTGCAATGCTCTGCAGAGGCGATTTTGAGAAGCCCAAAAAAAATGCAGCACAGCCAACAGCAGCCTGGACAGTACTGCACACGGATAAATATGGCCCTAGAAAGGACCGTTGAGGTTCTTGAAGGCTACACTCACTCCTAACACTCTCCCTGCCTATGCAGCACTTCTGTCCCTAATGCCAGGTGCAACGGTCTGCAGAGGCGATTTTGAGAAAGAAAAAAAAATCCCACTGCTAACAGCAGCCAACACACAGCTATCAGTGGCCCTAATAAGGACCTTTGGGGGGTCTTGAAGCCTACACTAACTACCAATTCTTTCCCTACAGCAGCTCCGGTATAAACAGCACTGTCCCTCATCTAACTCACACCGCATCTGAGGCGAGCCGCGGGAGGGGCCGACTTTTATATTAGGCGAACACCTGATCTCGCCAGCCACTCACAGCAGGGGGGTGGTATAGGGCTTAAACGTTGCAGGGGGAAGTTGTAATGCCTTCCCTGTCTTTCAATTGGCCAGAAAAGCGCGCTAACGTCTCAGGGAAGGAAGTGAAAGTAACCAGAACACCGCATGGTGTTCGTCACGAATAACGAACATCCCGAACACCCTAATATTCGCACGAATATCAAGCTCGGACGAACGCGTTCGCTCATCTCTAGTGTTAATCAACTCATATTTACTGATTTTCTTTCATTATAATTGGAAATACTCTTCAGTCTTAATTTACATAAATCTAGATGATTCCTTTAATACTCTATATTATGTGTGACAGGTCTACCCCCTCTAGTGGCATTATTTTCTAGAGTCATGTTACAATGGTTTTTTTATGATGTTATTGACATACACTCTAAAACCTACAGCATTAGCTGTGGCACTTTGACAGGGCATAGGAGAGCTGGGAGACACACATAAATTCCTTGAGGGGAAGAAATGGAAACAAGGACTTGGATGTCTGCAAACATTATGTGCCAAATCAACTAGACTAGTGGAATACTGGTTCTTTTTAAGCAGTATGTCACTGTGCCTAAGGGTTATACTTAGTACATGAGTTCTACTCAGCAGTTCACAGAAAGATTTTTACAATGAGAGGCCCGGTGCTAAGAAAAAAGTAAAAGGCTATTTAAATGCAGTTATAGAATATAGATTATGTCAGGATTTATCTCCATTTGTGTTCATATTCATTTTTTTTTAAATGGCTTGTTGTTGGAGAGTTTTGTCCTAGTTTTTTCAGTGGCATTTCAGTCTTATTGTTCACTATTGTCTAGCCGTAGATACAGATGTACAGTGAACATGGATGGTGTGGGAATGGGCAACCATAAAAAGCTGATATATTTGATATTAAACCTCCTTAGAGGTGAAACCCTTTGGATTTTGATGAGTATACAACAGGTGTTGCCAATCATCCCCTCTGCCTGGTGTGTTCACTCGTTCCATAGCATGCCTGTCTATAAAATGACATGCAACCCCAGAAGATTGGGATAGATTTTGAAATGTAACACAAGATTACCAGATGCTATGAACTGGAGGCAGGATCTCCTGCATTTCCATTAATTCAATTAGGTTATCAGCTTTTTTTTTTGAAGTTGCCCATTCCCACATGAACGCACACATAACATAATAGTGGGGGTAATTTTTATTTATTTATTTATGTACAAAATCATATATTCTACTATTGGAAGAACGTTATTGGCATTGGTCTAACAAAAGACATTATGTTTGTGCATCACCATTACCCATATAGAGTATAGACAAGCATTTTGTATATATATGTATTCATATCACATTGCGTTGTACGCCATTATTTAGACTTGTAAGAGTTAAATGTTGAAGCAGTCTATTTGTCCAATATATGATTGATTCCTTGTTGTTTTATATAGTTGGCATTACTACCCGGTCATCTATTCCATGACAAAAGACTGAATAGTCCAAAACGTGTGGAATCTCATGGAACTGGGGGCCTGCCAACCATTTTTCTACAATAAATAGTGGATTCTACTTTTCCCTGGACCCTCCTTTTGCTATTCTGAGATTGCGTGTCCACCCAGCACATTATACATGACGAAGTTCAAAGTGGAGGGGAGAATTTGTTTTCATGCTGTAACATGGGCACTAGAGGTATTTAACCCTTTCCAATCCACTGTCTGACGTCTAAAGACATTCTGATTAAAGGCTGTACAGCTCCGATGTCGGAAGACGTCCAGCAGGGTATTCTTACTGTAGATTACTGGCAGTTCTGTTGTCAGGGGCCTCTCCAGCATGTCACATACCGCAGTACTGGCTCTAGCCAGCAGATAGCGCCATTGTATAATGGCAGAAAGAGAAAACCCCCTAGGAAACCCTAAATCCAAAATTGGATTGCAAAGGGTTGAAGTGTTATTGCTGTTCTGAAAAGTCATTTGACAAGTTTAGTATGCTAAATAAAGACAATATTGCCATGCGTATTGCTTTCCCAGAGTCAACTACCCCTCTAAATTTCAATCATATATTAGATAATATTAACACAAATATAAGTAAATTGGAGGAGGATATAATGCATACAAAAATGTAAATATTATAGAGATATAAATGACTACACTAACAATGTGGTCTATAATTGGAAGCTAATACTAAACCATCTAAGTCTATTCTAAAAGAGATCAAAGAAAAATGCTACTAACAAATCTAAAGTCACTTTTTCTTTGAGTCTATGGATACTAACACAGACATGTCAGAACTGCATTGGTCACAGTAGGATATTACATTGGAAACTAGCGGTCAATCACAACCACATGCTACTAGAACACATTCAGAAAACGGATTAAGAAACTATCAATTTCCCACCGCCAGCAGGAGATATCAACAATGTCACAGAAAAAATCCTACATAGAGATCGAAGGAAACGTTATAATTCTATCTCCTACTGTCATGTCAGAATCGCATAAGCAAGTCTTAAACATGGGTTTTAATTTTGCACCAGCTGGATTCAATTTGTTCCAAACCATTCTGGATCTTAATAGATTTATGAGATACTTGACAGTTTAAAGACATTTCCTGTAGAAGAATAGTAACTGTGACACTCGCGATGTAACAATTCAGGATCCTATGTTTCCCCATAGTCCTATTCATACTGATAATTTTCAAGATAGAGTAGCATTAAATGTTTTAAGGGACATACAATCAGAATCTCCCTTACCAATTACCGGCCAGACAGTTCATTCTAGATCCCACGTCATGGATATTTTTCAGCATCACATGGAACATTACCTGGCATCTCTAGATGGGAGTACACACCATGCCACCACCTCACCTCCCAAATGCAATTTATCAAAAGCACAGCATATGGCTATTAACATAGTATGTCAGGCTGAAAAAAGATATATGACCATTTAGTTTAGCCTATTATATAGAAGAAGGCAAAAGAAATCCAATGAGGCAGAAGCCGATTTTCTTCATGTGAGATTTAAAAAATTCATTTTCGATTCCCAGTCTGTCAATCAGAATAATCCCTGGATCAACAACCCTTTTGAAATAATTAGTGATAATAAAATGTAATAATGTAATGCTCAAGAAAGGCATCCAGGCCCCTCTTAAACTCTTCCATCAAATTCGCCATTAACTCGATCCTTAGGGTGCGTTCACACGAGCGTGTTTTTGTGCGTACTTAGGTGCGTACATACATCCGCACCTAGGTACAAGCAAAAATACGTGTGAACACAGCTGCGTGCTTGTTGTCGATGGAGCGGCGGCTGCTGCCCGCGGCTCCATTGAAAACAATGCTCTGCTGGCCCTCTACATTCTTTTTCAGGGAAGGGCTTTATATATAAGCCCATTCATTCAGGGTGAGCTGCCTGTGATTGGCTGAGCACCTCAGCCAATCACATTCAGGTCTTTCAGCAGGTGGGGATTTTAAATCCCCGCCTGCTGATAGATCAGAATCACAGTGCAGCTGACAGCAGGAGAAGACACAGCTGAGCCCCAGCAGCTGAAGGGAGGTGAGTATCTATTTTTTTTTGTTTTTTAAACCACTTTTACTTGATTTTTCAGGGAAGGGCTTATATGTAAAGCCCTTCCCTGAAATCAATTGCCGGCAGCAGAATCCTGACAGCTGCGGTAGAGGATTGAAGAATTCCTCTGCTGCATCTGCCACAGATGTGGCAGATGTAGCAGCTGGGAATTCTTTTAACTAGTGAGGGTGAAGAAAACATCTGCCTCATGCTGCAGATGTGTTCTTCATCCCCGCGGGGGACACAGCAGCGGCGGACAGGTTTTTACACTAAAATTTTTTTTTATAGGGAAGAGCTTATATGTAAAGCCCTTCCCTGAAAAAGAATGCAGGGAGCCGGCAAACCAGTGTTTTCAATGGAGCCGTTAGCAGCAGCCGCGGCTCCATTGCAAACAATGCATGCATTCACTATGGTGCACGCATGTCCTATCTTTGCAGGAACGCACCTGCAAAGTAAAGACATGTGCACACACCATAGGGAATGCATTGTTGCAAATAGAAGCGTGTTTTTGTGCATGCATATGTACGCACATAAACACGTTCGTGTGAACGCACCCTTAGGCAGGTAGTTTCATAGTCTCAGTGCTCTTACAGTAAAGAACCCCCTTCTGTGTTGGTGTAGAAATCTTCTTTCCTCTAGATGTATGTAGCGCCCCCTTTTTACAGTCACAGTCCTAGGTATCAAAAAATTGTGGGAGAGATCTCTGTATTGTCCCCCGATATATTTATACATAGTTATTAGGTCGCTCATCAGCCATTTTTTTTCAAAATGAAATAACCCCAATTTTGATAACCTCTCTGGGTATTGTAGTCCACCTGTTCAATTCATTACTTTAGTTGCCAGCCTTTGTACCTGCTCAAGCTCTTGCACAATATTCCACGTGTGGTCTGAGCAGTGACTGGTAAAGAGGAAGAATAATGTTCTCATCATGTGCCCCTATACTCTTTTATGCACTTCCTGATTTCATTTGTCTTGGCAGAAGCTGCCTGACATGTCAGTTTGGCCCAGGGGTTTCCTATTTAGTGTGTAATAGTGACATGTATTTCCCTGCCCATGTGCAGAACCTTACATTTATCAGTGTTAAACCTCACTTGCCACTTTTCTGCCCAAGTCCCCAATTTAATCAGATACCTTTGCAACCACATTCTGTCTTATCTTGTGTTAATTACTTTACACAGTTTTGTGTCATCTGCAAATATTAATATTTTACTGTGCAATCCTTCTACCAGGTCATTAACTAGTAATCATTAGGAAATTATAGTACCAGTGTTTCTGGTGCGCAATGCGCCACACAGCTCTGCTACTTGCACGTCACACACAGCTCTGCTACATTGCTTTCGCATGTGAGCTGCTTGTGTTTTACGAACTTCAGCTGGTGGCTGAGGTGAAATTGTGGCTTGTTACTGTGTCATGTAAGCTGCATTAGCTTCATGGTGGTGTTGAACCCTCTGTGGTGACATGTTTGCACAACAGCGACGGTTTGTTTCAACACTGGACAACGGTTGACGATTAGATGAAGGCTGGACTGGTGTTGGTGGCATTAACACTTGAGATGACATGATATCATGTTCAGGAGATGTGATGATAGTGGTGAAGGACTATGCTTCAATGTTGTTGGTCAATATGCACTGCCAGCTATGTATGCTGACACTTGTGAGGTGTCATTTTTGGAGTCTCCACACAGGTGTCCAGCTACAAACTGCCAGGCTGAGTACTGCTATATCAATAGCAACTGAGGTCTGGGGTTTTGTGGGGATGTAGTCCACCCATAAATCTCTCATTCAGCTCAGAGACCATGTGACTGATCACATGACAGTGACATCATCACAGGTTTTGTCAGCACACAAGCTATGTATGTGTAAATTTGTGAGTTGTCATTTATTGGAGTCTCCACACGGGTGTCCAGATGTCTCACAAGTAGGTACAAACTTTCAAACTGAGTACTACTGTATCCATAGCAACAAAGGCCGAAGGGGTTTGTGGGGGATGTAGTCTGCCCATAATTCCTCATTCAGTGCAGAAGGAGGATAAAGGACCTGTGATGACGTCACCATAATGTGATCAGGGGCGGAGCTAAAAGTCGGTAACTGACATCACAGGTGCTGACAAGCTTTGCATGTAACTCACACACACGCACGAATTGACGGGCAAGTGGTTGTTAACACTTTGATAACTATACTGTATTAAAAAGAATATGGCCCAATACTGACTTCAGTGGTATCCTAATAGTGATGGTGACCCAATCAGAGTATGTACCATTTATAACCACACTCTGCTTTCTATCATTGAATCATTTACTTACCCACTTACACACATTCTAACCCCAGATAAAGCATTCTCATTTTATAGACCAACCTTTTATGTGGCACAGTATCAAATGCTTTGGAAAAATCCAGATACACAAGATCCAGCGACCCTTCCTGGTCCAGTCTAGAACTTAAATTCTCATAAAAGCTGATCAGATTGTTTTGACAGGAGTGACCCCCTCATAAACACATGCGGCTATGGAGTTATACAGCCATTTTCCCTGAGGTACTCCAGAATAGCATCTCTTAGAAACCTTAAAACATTTTACCCACAATAGAAGTAAGACTTACCGGTCTGTAGTTTTCAGGTTCTTTTTTTGATCCCTTTTTTGAATACTGGCACCACATTAGCAATGTGCCAATCCAGTGGAACAGACCCTGTCAGCATTGAGTCCTTAAATACAAGAAACAATGGTCTATCTATTACATTGCTTAATTCCCTTAGAGCCCGGGGGCGTAGGTCATCGGGACATGTAGATTTTTCTATTTTAATCTTTTAAGACGGCCCTGGTGACATTTAGTGGAGAGTTTACTTTATTACTCCGCATTTCATCTGACATTTAATTTTCCTCTGTGAATACACTAGAGAAAAAAATATTTAAGAGATTTGCTTTCTCCACATCACCCTTTACAAATTTTCCAATATTATTTATTAAAGGGCCAAGACTTTCAGTATTAATCTTTTTATTACCAGATTCACCTGATGTTCGTTAAAGGGGTTGTCCCGCGCCGAAACGGCTTTTTTCTTTTTTCAATAGGCCCCCCGTTCGGCGCGAGACAAACACAAGGGATGGGTTAAAAAAAAAAAGTTTAGTACTTACCCAAATCCCCGCTCTACGGCGACTTCTTACTTACCTTACCAAGATGGCCGCCGGGATCTTCACCCACGATGCACCGCGGGTCTTCTCCCATGGTGCACCGTGGGCTCTGTGCGGTCCATTGCCGATTCCAGCCTCCTGATTGGCTGGAATCGGCACACGTGATGGGGTGGAGCTACGCGATGATGCGTAGAAGGGGGCGGAGCCAGAACACCGCTCGTGCCGAGACCCAAGAGAAGGGAGAAGGCCCTTCTGCACAAGCGCGTCTAATCGGGAGATTAGACGCTGAAATTAGACGGCACCATGGAGACGGGGACGCTAGCAACGGAGCAGGTAAGTGAATAACTTCTGTATGGCTCATATTTAATGCACGATGTATATTACAAAGTGCATTAATATGGCCATATAGAAGTGCTGAACCCCACTTGCTTTCTCGGGACAACCCCTTTAACCCATTCCCGCTGCAGGGCGTAAGTTTACGTCCTGGGAGCGGGGTACTTCCCGCAACAGGGCGTAAACTTACGTCCTGGAGATAGCGCGGGATCACATATGATCCAGCGCTATCCCGCAGCGGGAGCCGGCTGTCAGTCACAGCCGGCGTCTCGCTGCAGCAGCGGGGGGACATCGGAGATGCGCCCGCCACTGTTAACCCCTTCCGTGCCGCGATCTAAGTAGATCGCTGCAGGGAAAGAGTTCACAGCGGGAGCGCGGCTCCCTCTGTGTCTCCGGCCGGAACTCGCGATGTCATCGCGAGAGCCCGGCCTGTCACCATGGCAACAGGACGCCAGACACTGGCGTCCTGTATTGCCTATGCCTGAGATCGCTGTATGAGCGATAAGGCATGGGAGAGCAGTAGCTCTGCCATGCCTTATGACAGCGATCATCAGGGCAGTGATTAAAGTCCCTCAGAGGGACACAAACAGTGTAAAAAAAAGAAAGATTTAAAAAATGAATTTAAAAAAATGTAAAAAAAAAAGAGTAAAAAACCCATTTTTTATGCTTTTTCTCAGATTAGCATAAAAAAAGGTAAAAAAAAAATAAAACCCCACATATTTGGTATTGTCGCATCCGTAACGATGCGTACAATAAGTTGCACATGCTTTTGACTGTGCACCGAAAAAAACGCTAAAAAAAAAGCTAAAAAACTGAGGCAAAATGCTCATTTTTAGCATTTTGCCTCACTAAAAACGCAATAAAAGTGATCAAAAAAGTCGTATGTACGCCAAAATGGTACCAATAAAATCTACAGCTCGTCTCTCAAAAAATAAGCCCTCATAGAGCTCTGTACATCAAAAAATAAAAAAGTTACGTGACTTTGAATGCAGCAATTTAGAATAGAAAAAAGATTTCCAGAAAAAAGGGTTTTTATTGCAGAAAAGTGGGAAAACCTAAAAAAAATGTTAGAATTTTGGTATCGTTGTAACCGTACCGGTCTGCAGAAAAAATTGAAAGTCTCATTTATGCTGCATGATTAACGGTGTAAAAAAAAAATAAAAAAATCTATGGCAGAATTGATGCGTTTTCTCTCTCTGCTATCATTAAAAAAAAAAAAAAATTTTACAATATAGTCTATGTACCCAAAATTGGCATCGATAAAAACTACAGTTCGCCACGCAAAAAACAAGCCCTTATACGGCCGCGTCCACGGAAAAATAAAAAAGTTATGGCTTTTGAAAAATGGAGATGGAAAAATACCAAAAAATCGCTTGGTCCTCAACGCCAAAATAGGCCATGTCATAAAGGGGTTAAGCAAACATAAAATGTTTGGGAAAATCGTTGTAAATGTTTTAAGAAATGTCGAGTGAGGATTCGACTTGAACTGTTTGCTATCCACGGCTTGGTCTCACGTTTTGGGGACATTGCAACAGTCAATAAGTGTATATTACATGTTGGTATATTACACCACTTACTGTAGTATATGTTACTGTGGAACCCCCAGTATATTTGTGTATTGTGCAGTAATATCTTGTATCACTGGTATACTCTATAGATTGCATCAACTACAGAGAGAGAATAAAGTCACAGAGCTGTAGACCACTATATGCCTATGTGTAGCAAAGCTGAATGTATACCTGCGCATAGCACAGTTGAGTGTGTCTACCTGTGTGTAGCAAAGCTGAGTGTGTCCAGCTGTGTAGAGCTCGGTATGTCCAGCTGCGTGTAGCAGAGCTGAGTGTGTCCAGCTGCGCGTAGCAGAGCTGAGTGTGTCCAGCTGTGCATAGCAGAACTGAGTGTGCCCAGCTGCGTGTAGCAGAGCTGAGTGTGCCCAGCTGCGTGTAGCAGAGCTGAGTGTGCCCAGCTGCGTGTAGCAGAGCTGAGTGTGCCCAGCTGTGCAGAGAATAGCTGAGTGTGTCTAGCTGCGCGTAGCAGAGCTGAGTGTGTCTAGCTGCGCGTAGCAGAGCTGAGTGTGTCTAGCTGCGCGTAGCAGAGCTGAGTGTGTCTAGCTGCGCGTAGCAGAGCTGAGTGTGTCTAGCTGCGCGTAGCAGAGCTGAGTGTGTCTAGCTGCGCGTAGCAGAGCTGAGTGTGTCTAGCTGCGCGTAGCAGAGCTGAGTGTGTCTAGCTGCGCGTAGCAGAGCTGAGTGTGTCTAGCTGCGCGTAGCAGAGCTGAGTGTGTCTAGCTGCGCGTAGCAGAGCTGAGTGTGTCCAGCTGTGCGTAGCAGAACTGAGTGTGCCCAGCTGCGTGTAGCAGAGCTGAGTGTGCCCAGCTGCGTGTAGCAGAGCTGAGTGTGCCCAGCTGCGTGTAGCAGAGCTGAGTGTGCCCAGCTGTGCAGAGAATAGCTGAGTGTGTGTAGCTGTGTGTAGCAGAGCTGAGTGTGTCTAGCTGCGCGTAGCAGAGCTGAGTGTGTCTAGCTGCGCGTAGCAGAGCTGAGTGTGTCTAGCTGCGCGTAGCAGAGCTGAGTGTGTCTAGCTGCGCGTAGCAGAGCTGAGTGTGTCTAGCTGCGCGTAGCAGAGCTGAGTGTGTCTAGCTGCGCGTAGCAGAGCTGAGTGTGTCTAGCTGCGCGTAGCAGAGCTGAGTGTGTCCAGCTGCGCGTAGCAGAGCTGAGTGTGTCCAGCTGCGCGTAGCAGAGCTGAGTGTGTCCAGCTGCATGTAGCAGAACTGAGTGTGCCCAGCTGTGTGTAGCAGAGCTGAGTGTGTCCAGCTGTGCAGAGAATAGCTGAGTGTGTGTAGCTGTGTGTAGCAGAGCTGATTGTCTAGCTGTGTGTAGCAGAGCTGAGTGTGTCTAGCTGTGTGTAGCAGAGCTGAGTGTGTCTAGCTGTGTGTAGTACAGCTGAGTGTGTCTAGCTGCGTGTAGTAGAGCTGAGTTTATTTACCAGCAGGAAGCAGAGCTCTCCTCTCTCTCACCTCCCCTCATCCCCCCTTCTTCTTTCTTTCTCCCCCCTCTACTCCCCTCATATACATATACACACACATATATATACGCACACACACACACATATATATATATATATATATATACACACACACACACACACATGTACACACACACATATATACATACACACATATGCACATACCCCGGGGTCTGGACCACTTCTCCATGTGATAGCAGCAGGACAGGCTGACGCAGTGGCTGCCATACAGCAGGAGGCAGGGGCAGCATGATGATGACATCATCACTGTGCTCAGCTCCCTGCTGGCCCATGTGGCTGCCTCCCTCCTCCCCTTCTCTGCTTCCTCTCAGGCTGGCCGCACTGCCAGCTGCGTGATCAGTGCGGTGCTGCAGACAGAGCGACAAGCCGGTAATGTACTGAATGTGCATATGTATATAGCGGGGCCCAGTCGCCATTGCAACCCCTGACAGTATGCCTATGTCGCTCACCTTTCTGCCTCTGCACTACTCGTCCTCTGTACTGCTCACCCTTTGTACCGCTCACCTATCTGCAACACTCGCCCTCTGTATTGCTAACTGCTTGTGCCAGTGCACGCCCATAGACGCAACATAAGAACTTTGGGCTGCTGTCACACGTCACCCGATGTACCAAAGTCAAATTTTATGATTTTACGGCGGCCGTGAGGGTGTCACTGATATAATGACACCTAAATCATCCAGCTAAGGTCAAGCAAAGGGGTCAAATTGTGGTGCAAGAAAAAGCCTGTAAGCTTATTTATATTAGATTTATATAACTGAATAACAGCTTAGTGTTAGTTTTACTTTACTTGGAAATAAGTCTCTGACTCCATCTTTGCTGCTTTTATTTGATTTTTGCATAATTTATTTTTTCCTTATAAGTTTTAGTGCTTCTTCACTGCCTTCTTGTTTTTGTAGTTTAAACGCTTCCTTTTTGTTGTTTATTGCCTCCTTTACATCTTTATTGAGCCATGTGTTTTTCTCCTATCCCTAACCCTTTTATTCCTGTAAGGTATGAACCACTCATAGTAAGTATTTAAGATGTTTTAAAACATTTCCCATTCATGGCCTGTACTCTTATTTTTGAGGACATTGTCTCAGTTAATAAGGTTTAGGCCAATGTCGACGGGCAGATTTGAATTTCGGAATCCGCACAGGGCACCTGCGTGGACGATCCGCAGTTAAAGCCGCCCATAAGCTGAACTGGATGGACATATGTCTTTTTTCGGCCTTGCATACTATATTACTATGCTCGTTTCCTGATTAGAGATGAGCGGGCATACTCGCTAAGGTGCCGGCAGGGGGCGGGGAGGAACGGGGGGGGGGGGGATTTCTCTCCCCCCCGCTCCTCCCTGCTCACTCCCGCAACTCACCGGTCTCCCCTGCCGGCACCCAAATCTTTAGAGACGAGCGGGCAAGTACTTGCATAAGCCACTACTCGCTCGAGTAGTTTGCTTTAGCGAGTATGCTTGCTCATCTCTATTCCTGATCATCCTGCTCTTCAAAACTATCATCCACCCCACATCTACCCCAGCAAGTGCCTGCTCAGTGAGAAGCAAACTCATTTCCAAAGGATTTTATTGTTGCAAGCCTTGCAATTAGATCCAGGATCTGGGCTTCCAATTGTGCAATGCGCTCACATTTCGCACAGCAGTATTCGTCCTTGAGCGGCTGTTCATGGACTCTATACATGGCACAAGGTTTACACTGAACGGCATGGTGAATCATGGAGTACATTCTAAATGGGGATCATACAGTTAGATTAAATAATATATGCAAAAATTAAAAAAGCTAAGCAGTAATTAAAATCAAGTGACTCTTCCAAAGTCACTAATCCCAAGTCACACACTTAAGGCACAGCACACTTTAGAAGATAATACACTTAGAATACAGCACACACACTCACTCAGCTCGCACACTCACTTATGTTTGCTTTATGTAGCCCTTATCTATAATAGTTCTGCTACGCCTCTCTTTCAACAACTTCAGAATAATCCTTATATTATAATTAGACCTGCAGATAAGGGTCTGAGGCGGTGGTCATGGATACAGTTTTATATTGTGAACAGGTTATGTCTGTGTTATCACAATGAGATACATATTGTCCAATGATCCCACAAAGTGTTTCAATATTCTCTTTTCAGGTTGCTAGTGTGCAGCAAGGAGATGGGTGTTATTACCCAACAAGGTAGCAGCTATATATTGTTATCCCATCTGGTGGTATCTATTTTTCATGGGGCCCTCAAGATACATAAAGATGTTTTGCCTCTTCCTCTTTGTCCCATAATATCCAGGATAGGGTTGCTATGTAAATGTCTATCGTGATGAGTAGACCCCCATTTTCAACCACTTGTATGATCAGCTCCAGGCTACCTTTATGACAGCAAACAAGCACTTGATAATATTTCAGGGATTACTTTAGAAGTTGTGTCCCTGTACTTCTGCATCCCACATGATATCGCGATACACACAGTACAGCACCACCTCTTTAAATATAGTTGCAATTCTAGTCATATCTGTGAGTTTATTGTTATAGCCACTTCCTTCCGTGTTAAGCACTTTTTTTTTCATATTTAAAATCAGCTCCTATCTTCAAATTCAAGGTGCCCCTGTGGGGTCTAAATTCTCACCGTCTTGCTTGAATATGGTAATGTTGTTCTAGGAGGAAGCCTATGTTTTTTAATCCTTTCCATTCCGGCATTGTCTGGTATAGGTGTTTCGTCGATGATCTCCTGCTTATTTGAGATTGCGGTGGGGCATCCATGCCAGATTTGCTAGAAAGTGTTAATAATAATCCTTACAATCTTAAATTTACAGGACGTTTCCATTCTAATATAGTACTTTTTTTGGATTTGACTTTGATGGCTGATCCCTCCCAGTGCACCATATCTACCTCTATTTACAGAAAGCCGTTAGCTGTAAACCATTTCCAATCCATTGTCTGACATCTAAAGACATTCTGATTGAAGGCTGTACAGCTCCGATGTCGGTAGACATCCAGCAGGGTATTCTTACTGTAGATTACTTGCCGCTCTGTTATCAGGGGCCTCTCCAGCATGTCCCATACTGCAGTACTGGCTCTAGCCAGCAGATGGTGCCATTGTATAATGGCAGAAAGAGAAAACCCCCTAGGAAACCCGGAATCCAAAATTGGATTTAAAAAGGGTTAATACAATTTTGCATGCAAATTTAAATCATCCTAATCATACTATTAGATTGGTTCTAAAAGAGGAAAACCTTAGAATCAAAATAAGCAAAAGCAAAATAAGCTGCTTTCAAAAACCGTGGGACTTCAGCTGCAGAAATCTTGCAGAATTTCCGTGCAGTCCCACTGTGGTCATTATGCAAGTTTTATGCCCCATATGAACTCAGCCTTATGTGGTTTGTTTATGACATTCTTGAACTCTCTTCCAAAGTTGTTGTCAGGAACAGTGAAGGTGAACAGAGTGCGTGCCGTGGCCTCCTGACATCCCTTTGATACTTCTAATGGGAGTGTGAAAGCCCTAGTATTCCATCTCCATATCCAAATGTAGTGACAGCAGCTCAAGTCCAGGTGCATTAAAAGAATTTTCTTTATTCCAGCAGTAAAATATGCAACGTTTCGGCCATTGCAATGGCCTTTCTCAAGCATTGATATCGCGATACACACAGTACAGCACCGCCTCTTTAAATATAGTTGCAATTCTAGTCATATCTGTGAGTTTATTGTTTTAGCCACTTCCTTCCATGTAAAGCACATTTTTTTCATATTTAAAATCAGCTCCTATTTTCAAATTCAAGGTGCCCCTGTGGGGTCTAAACTCTCACCGTCTTGCTTGAATATGGTAATGTTGTTCTAGGAGGAAGCCTATGTTTTTTAATCCTTTCCATTCAGGCATTGTCTGGTATAGATGTTTCGTCAATGATCTCCTGCTTATTTGAGATTGCGGTGGGGCATCCATGCCAGATTTGCAAGAAAGTGTTAATAATAATCCTTACAATCTCAAATTTACAGGACGTTTCCATTCTAATATAGTAATTTTTTTGGATTTGGCTTTGATGGCTGATCCCACCCAGTACACCATATCTACCTCTATTTCCAGAAAGCCGTTAGCTGTTAACCATTTCCAATGCATTGTCTGACATCTAAAGACATTCTGATTGAAGGCTGTACAGCTCCGATGTCGGAAGACATCCGGAAGGGTATTCTTACTGTAGATTACTCTGTTGTCAGGGGCCTCTCCAGCATGTCCCATACTGCAGTACTGGCTCTAGCCAGCAGATGGTGCCATTGTATAACGGCAGAAAGAGAAAACCCCCTAGGAAACCCGGAATCCAAAATTGGATTTAAAAAGGGTTAATACAATTTTGCATGCAAATTTAAATCATCCTAATCATACTATTAGATTGGTTCTAAAAGAGGAAAACCTTAGAATCAAAATAAGCAAAAGCAAAATAAGCTGCTTTCAAAACCCGCGGGACTTCAGCTACAGAAATCTTGCAGAATTTCCAAGCAGTCCTGCTGTGGTCATTACGCGAGTTTTATCCCCTATATGAACTCAGCCTTATATGGTTTGTTTATGACATTCTTGAACTATCTTCCAAAGTTGTTGTCAGGAACAGTGAAGGCAAACAGAGTGCATGCCGCGGCCACTGGGAGAGGTAACAGTTCCATCTCCTGACATCACTTTGATACTTCTAATGGGAGTGTGAAAGCCCTAGTATTCCATCTACACATAGTTTATCCTTAATAGAAAAGCTCATCTTATACAGTAATTTACGTGGACAAGAATAAATGCAATGTACTGTAACATTTTTTAGATGATAGGTTCCGAATAAGAATCAAGTATATATTTATGGTTTTCTTGATTGCTATATATGTGTGGGTAGTTCTTGATGAGAATCCAATTTTGTGATGGTTTACAGATCACTATAATAGCCCTGAACCTTATCTTTTGTTAAAAGGACACAG
This sequence comes from Eleutherodactylus coqui, assembly GCF_035609145.1. Classification (NCBI taxonomy): domain Eukaryota; kingdom Metazoa; phylum Chordata; class Amphibia; order Anura; family Eleutherodactylidae; genus Eleutherodactylus; species Eleutherodactylus coqui. The sequence goes on along the minus strand of NC_089839.1, from coordinate 242,778,233 downwards.
GTTAGCACAGTTCCACTTGAAATACTATTGTAATTACATGCAGTTGCTCCGTTTGGCAGACATTTGCAAAGTTTGGAAATGCTCAAAATGCATTAGCCTCAGTGTTTTACAACCTCACATCTTGTCCAGTGTAAACTTTGCTGTGCTTTATATTACTGATTTTCTTTCTGCCAGAGAGGACATAAGAGGATGATAGGATTACTCCATTAAGCACTGTGAATGTCTTTGCGTTAATTCCACTCTTTAATGGGTTGGTATATGCCCAAGAACATGCCCTTTACATGTGCCAGTCCCTATTTTCTTTGCTCCATCAAGCAGTGGCACAGTGGTGACGTTAAGTGAGCCAGCAACATTGGAGAAACTGGCCTTGACTGCACATTCTCCAATAGAGAAATTCTTGCTGTCCCAAAACATAATCAATGCAAAGTGCTACTTGTACTTACTACTTCCAGATCATTAATTTTGTGCAAAATAGTTTTGTCATAGAACTTCTCACTGTAGCAGGTATCCAGAAACATTAAATTAAAGATTACATTTGTACTCAACATCACGCATCTCATCCCCTAACCTTTCAAGCAGGGTCCCTAACTGTAAAGTCTGCAGAGTGCGTGTAGTAGTGAACTTTCTTTTAAGTTTCACGCCCAATATGACTATATAATCTCATTCATATGTATAAAAGAAATATATTTAGAGACATAGTATGCAAGGCTGAAAAGAGACAATGTCCATCCAGTTCAGCCGGTTTCCACCACCCTTGTTGATCCAGAGGAAGGCAAAAGAAAAACAATCAAGCAGAAGCCAATTTACCCCATTTGGGGGGGAAAAATCCTTCTCGACTCCATAAGGGCTGTCAGAATAATCCCTATTTAAACCTGTTTTTTAATTAAGTAATATAAAAAGTAACTTTACTATATACACCCATAGTGTAGTTAAAGCATCATGGGCCCTGGTGCAAAAGTTCAGCTTGGGCATCCTTCCACAAACTATTCTTTATGGTGCCAACTACTCAGAACTTTCCAGAGTCTCTTCAGTAACCCCTTTGATGCACCACTAGCATATATGGATGTTGATAGACTCTGTAAAGATTTGGGGCATAAGCCCCAAAACATACAAAAAAAGACAGTACACCTATAAGACAGTTTTTATAACATGGCAGGTGTACATACAGGGGCTTAGCTCCAGTATGTCTCTAAATAATGCAGTCACCAAATACTAGTCAGATTCCGGTTCTACCCATTGATTCACAGTGACTGTGATAACTTTCTGTAACAAGTTATCTTATTTTAGGCCATTGGAATATATTATCTTAACAGAACAAAAGCCATTGCAAAACAATTGAAAAGCGAAACTATGGCAAACAAAGTTATCTTAATGCATTAAGAATAAAGTTAAACTTTGTAACATCTGTAGGAGAAGACATATGGAACAGTCAGTGAGAAACAGGATGTGGCATAGGGAGCAGTCTGTCAGAGAGGGGCGGGGGGAATAGCAGTCTATAAAGGAGAAAGAAATATGAGGAGCAGTCCAAGAGAGAGGATGGAGCAGTCAGTGAGAGAGTTATGTAAAGTAGTCTCAGCCATGTTCCTCCGCATCCTGAAACCGGTGCTTTTAATAAAACTAACCAGACGGCTTCACTTTCTCTGGTAGCTCTGCCTCCGTCCCTAGAGCCCTGGTGCTTTATTCTGAGACTACACACCTGACAATACAGTGTTTGATTGTAGCCTTTGGGACATTTCTTTTAATGATATTTCTTTTAGTAGGTGGTACTTAGCTGAGAAACTGTTATGCTCAGCAGGAATTCTCCTGCCTTCTATTGCCTTCTAGTGGGTTGTTGAGGGAGTTGCCATGCAACTGTCCCAATAGCTGGTCCATTGCTGTGAGTCAACTGACCACACTGCTGCAGCCCAGCCTCATTTAGGGAGAAGTTCCTCATTGGCTAGCCTCTCTTTAAATATTCCTGGCTTCTGCAGGGTATTGCTGGTTATAGCATGAACTATGTGCCTTTGGATCCAACAGTCCTTGTTGCTTACAGTGTTTTGTTTCTAAACTAGCGTTCTCTCTTGCCAGTATAGTTTGCTTCTATGTTTTTTTAGTCCAGTCCTTCCTCTTAGCCTTGTAGCTAGTTCTCTTCCTTCTAGCTCAGTTCCAGTGCCCTCTCATTGCTTATCAGGATAAGTGTTTCAAATAGGGTTTTTATTAGGTTTATTAGGTATTATGTACTTGTTATTTCCATTTTAATCACCATTTGTTCCATTACTTGACTACTAACATCATCATCATCATCCACTTTGTCCCATAATCTGCTTACCATCACCACCCTGTTCCTGTCATCTATTGGTGCGTTTCTATTTTTGCATTACCCACTAGTTCTGATACATTCTACATGCTTCATACATTACTTATTCATTCAACTGTCCAATTGTTATGCAGTTCAGCCCTACTGTAAGTCCCATCTTAAGTGTTGGGAGGAGACATTAGCAGCCAAAAAAGCCAACTTTTATAGGTGAAGGAGAAATGATAGCATATTGGTACACAGGTGCACATACCCTTAAAATATTACCAATATAATTACAAAAATATAAAGAACAGCTAAATGTAGTCCTATTATCTTGCTACCCATTTGTTTAAATTAGCCAGAACAAACAGGGCCAATTGTCTCTGTTACAGAGGGTCATTTGTCATGTTTGCATAGACAGTTGGCATCACTTGCTGGTCTGCGCTAATTAAAAGTAGTCAACTTTTAGCTGAGAAAAATGTGGAAATTTCTGTATAATTTAGAATGGAATTCTAAGGCAACTTCATCAGTATCATTCAAGGTTTTGGCAGGGTCTAAATAGGCTGATGTATAGTAAAGTAATCAAGAAAGCTATTGTTTGTGGGAAAAAATAAGCTATCAAACAAATGTCCATGGTTAACAGTACTTTGGCGTGTATTCCTGGCAGTGGATAAACCATATTAATCATGTCACTAGAGGCAAATGCATTACAGGAAATCAACATTGATAGATTCATTGGAAGAATTTTGCCATGGCTGTTTATTAGACAAAAACGTACATATTGTATCTACATGAATGGAAGATATAGCCAATCATAATAGATTGGTTTTGTGCATGCTAGTCCACTTTCCCCCAAACCTTATCACATCTTACTGGCTTTACCATCAACACATGTCCTCTCCCTAAGGTCTTATCCATATGGTCGTATTACAGTTCCGTACAAGTTCTGAAGTCCCAACGTCTATGGGCCATCACCATATGCAGGTTTTTAGACTAACTTCTGAGTCAGAGAGAATAAAAAAATCATTCCCACTCAGGGAAAATGTAGCATTCAACTCATAAAAGTGGTTTTGAAAAGGAGAATGTCTTCAATGACTTTCATATGCCCTTATGGGCATATGGACATAATGACGAACTGGGGTACCTAGGGCCCATCAGTAGGATTGACTTTAGGGAACCACCATACAGTAACATGCAAATATTTCCTGTTTATTTTTAGACCTAATGCATTTTATGCCGCACTGCATTGTGCAATGAAATTGAAAGGTTGAAAACTGCTGCAGATCTGCACCAAAATTTTTGACAAGTTCCACAGCAAATTAGTTATGTGGAAACACTTCTTAAGGCTGGCTGCACATGATCGGGTTGGATTTCGCATGTCTCTTTTGACATCACTGAATGGCTGTGATTGGCTCATCAAGCCCCTGCTATGATTGGCTGATAGCGCTGTGATTAGCCAATCACAGCGCTCGCTTTGCTGTAGGTGGGGTCTTCAAAACCCCATCGACAGGAAGGAGCTGAGCAGGCAGACGGGGAGGACACTTTCTGCAGCACAGCTAGAGACCATCGAGACGCTGCGGACCAGGTGAGTATAAGGCCCCCCCCCCACCCCCTGAAAATAATACACTGTGCCCTTTTTGGGGCAAAAAATAATATAAGACAGTGTCTCCTATTTTACGGGAAACATGGTACATAGATGTAATAAAATCTAAATTTAAAGTACAGATACAGTAAGGGAGCGTTTACACTGTGTTTTCACTATGCTGCGTGATTGCGTCTGGGGATTCCATCACAGCTGCTGAAAATAGTGCTGTGATGGAAACTCCAAACTGAGACATTCCCTTCTATTAGTAAAACGGATAGCACTTCGATGTCCATTTTGCAATGGTTCTATTTGATTCCATTACTTTATATTTGGAATAGAGAATAATTTAGTCAACTATCCTATTCTATACTCCAATATAAAGTCAACTACACTATTCTGTACTTCAAATATAATGAAAACAAATGGAGCCTTTGTATAAAAGGACAATGAAGTGATGTTTGTTTTACTAGTGCAGCAGCTGCGATGGAACCCCTTTACATAATAGGCTATAATGTGTGAAATAAAGACTGAAAAAATATAAAGCGGGAATGTTTCACCCATTATAGCCTGTGGCTCCATTAAGGGTTCGGTTTCAATGAAGTTTTTGCCATTTGAGATGAAACCCAAAACAGCAGCTGGCAGCGGAGCTGAAAATATAAACTCGCTTATGAATACGTGTTGCTCCTGGGGCCTGTAGTTCTATGCGTTACCAGGAGCACACTTGCTCAGGTGGTGATGATAGAGCTGTCTGGGTGTGTAGATGGCTCCAGCCAGCCAATCACCACCAGTCTGTGCAGATAGGTTCCAGCTCATTTTACTAGAGGGTGCTGGATATTTATCCATTTACATCATTTCCGCTTGGTACTTGGTGTTCGGTGTTATGCATGCTGCTTGTTTGAGCTGTTTCATCCACCTTCCTTGAAGATGGTCTGGACACCTGATCTCCCTGTCTGCATGTTCTGCGGGCCCCTTCTCCCTTCCATTTTATCAGGTGTGGCCCCCAGACATTGGATGTCCTTTATTCTGTCAGATGGGTTATGTCTGACACCATGTTCCCTGCTGTCATCAGATGGGTGAAGTCTGACATATAAAGAGACTAAACCATGTAATGAATACACACACCTACTTCATACTGGTGTTTCTGACAGGCAAATGGGTCCTGTGGAGGGCAGCTTCATTGTGATGAAGGTAATCATCATGGGCCCTCCTGATACTACCCTGGGCCCCTGGCTGCTGCCTACGCAGCATGACATGCCCAAGTAACAGCAGGAAGCAATAAGCAGCAGTTGGAAGAAAGTGAAAGAGGAAACCCAGGACCGCCAACTAGATGTCATCAACGGTGTCATTCCTTGGTGTTCAGAAGACAGGTGCTGAAGACAACTGCACGCCAGCAAGATGCAACTGGCATGTCTGTACCCATCAGTGGGGGAGGTGTAATAGCTCCAAGTGTTACGATCGTGTGGGCAACCTAAGCACAGGGCCCACACGATCATGACCAAAGATACGGATACGCACAGGGCACACAGGATGCAGACAAACTTGCCCTGTGCTACAGGGAGGATGACAGTTGCCCTACCTAAGCGGGGACATCGACCCAATAAGAGGGCGGCCCAGCGGTCTTCGGAAATGGGCCCCAGCTGATTCTAGGAGCCACGCACCAGTACAGGACGCATTCACTGCCACATGACAGGGACTGAACAACAGGACAAAGTGAGCTGATACACAGCATACAGCAGCCAAAATGCAACCACTAGTAACAGATGCTAAACTGAATAAAGATACCAGGTATTAGTTGACATTTTGTACAAAACATGGAAGCTAGCGGGCCACTTCACGGCTCCTGGTTATACTGCTAGTCCCTACACTAACCAGGAGTCCAGCAGAACAGGATACAGTTCACACAGCATGCTGCAACAGGACAGGACACAGATCGCAGGTCATACCGCAAGCTAACACAAAACTGACAGAAAGTAAATGTACAAACGGACGTGAACCAGCAAGACACAGATCACAACTCACACAAATGAAACTCGCAGCCAGTCTATGTGTCCTCATACAGGGGGGATAGACAGTCAGCCACCCAGCTGACATAGGGAACTGTGTCAGGGATCAACCAACTGACACATAGAGAGAGACATAAGATGTTTGGACGCCGCACCTGTGCTGCAGACCAGGACTACAGGTGTCCAAACCATCTTGGGAGGCAGAGAGACACAAAAGACCTACTTGCAAACACAGATGTGAGTGAGAACATAACAGATACATCCAAACAATACCAGCTTCAGACAAGGATTCATGATTGCTCACTCTGGAACTTGGACAGAGACTGAAAGGAGCTGGGTTTATATGTGAGCACAGACCCAGGAGATTGGCTAGCACGAAGTACCACACCCAGCCAGCTCAATCAATTAACCCTGTGAGGGCTGTGCTGCTAGAAGCACAGTAGTACAACAGATCCCAGCAGCACATCATAACACCAAACCTGTATAGATAGAGATTATCCTTATAAGACAGTCCCTTTAAGAAAAGAAAGCTAAGATAGCTTACACTCATTCTGCAATGCTGTCAAGGTGTGTACCACTCATGGGAGTATGGACTTCCACCCGAAGTCTCTAGTAGCAACGTCTAACACCTGCAAATTATGTCTTTGAAACAAGGTCCAAGAATGGCTAAGCAGAAGCATGGTCATACAAATGTAGTGTCAGGTCTAGCATTGTTCATGCATCATGATAAGATAGTTACAAGTCAAGTCAAGCAGCAACCCAAAGACAGTCTGGGTCAGGTCAGATATAAAATAGCAGGCAACAGCTTCACAAATACATATAAACCAACAAACCTTGATGCCAAGTCAAGATGTGGCACTTCTTGATATATAGATTGATATAACTTATATAAGCCAAAGACTGAGCACTGATCAGCTGCCATAAAGTACAAAGATCAGCCGTAACAGATAGATGAAGAAAGATGAAGTGAATAACTTTGATTATCTCATTACGGAGACACCTGCTAAGGGGTTGGATATTTTAGGGTGAAGCCACATGGTTTGGTTCTGAACACAGCCAAAACCCTACCGACATACGGTGGTTAATGGCCACACGATTTTACTGCAAAACAGCTGAACAGCAGATTTCTTGCAATAAATTAAATTATCATTTAAAACAGCCTTTCCTGATTTTATTGGGTTATCTTTGTCTAAAATGAAAAGTAGTTTGATGATCTAAAAACATTCAATGTGACAAATATGCAAAAATAGAGAAAGGTGAGGAGGCAAATATTGTTTTACAGCACTTGTATGTCTACAACCCAGAATACTGATGAACATGAACACATCAGCATTCGCTATAAACTGTAAAATCATAATAAATGCAATTATAGGAATCTTTGCAAGATCCTCCAGCCTAAAAACAAAATGTGGACACATCCATTTGTTTTCATAGACACTGGAAAAAAGTCCCTGATTTTTATGGAATTTTAATGCATTTAGGACTGTTGACAACCCTGACTGTTGTGAGTGGCCCGAATAACTTTTAAAAGACTGCAGAGCATCTAAGCCGGAAGAGGGACCCCTCTACAACATGATCGCGAGGTGTCATTGGGTTGGCAGGGAGCCTGAGGCTTAGTAAAGGCTCCCAGGGCTGCCATACATGGATGCCTATTAAGTCCTGCCTGGGTTGCATATTAGGTTCATGTGGCAGTGCTTAATAGTCATCACTGAAATGTACTACAGTATATACTGCAATACATGTATTTCAATGTATAGTACTATAGTACAGTATTGCAGTATATACAGTAATACAAGTGATCAATTGCTCACTAGTAGAGATGAGCGAACGTACTCGCTAAGGCAAACTACTCGAGCGAGTAGTGCCTTATGCGAGTACCTCCCCACTTGTCTCTAAAGATTCGGGTGCTGGCGGTGGAGAGCGGTGAGTTGCAGGAGTGAGCAGGGAGGAGAGGGGGGGAGAGAGTGAGAAAGAGATCCCCCCCCCCCATTCCTCCCCGCTCTTCCCCGCTGCTCTCCGCCCCCTGCCGGCATCCGAATCTTTAGAGACGAGCGGGCAGGTACTCACATAAGGCACTACTCGCTCGAGTAGTTTGCTTTAGCGAGTACGCTCGCTCATCTCTACTCACTAGTTCAAATTCCCCTAGTGGGACTAGATAAAAATGTTAAAAAAAAGTTTCATAAAACTTAAAAAAATATATTTTAAAGATGTACCCTTTTTTTCCATTTTTTCCATAAAAATAAAAACAATAGAAAGTTCAAGAATGAACATAGGGAGACAAAAGAGAAAGTTAAACTTCTTTAATTGAATTGATAAGCCACCAACAAACATGCAATTTGAGGCAAAGAAGTTTCTTCAGTTTAGCTGGTATATTCAGAATACAGCTTTGAAAGCAAAAGATGTTTGGTTGTGTGTTTTTAAGAGCGGGTATGCTATATGACGGAGATGGACATGTAACCAGCTGCACTGCAGTGTTAGGAATGGACTTGAGGCAAGCCATATTTATTGCATTATCAGTCTGGCACATCTTAGGCCAGCTGTGCGCCAATTTCTGAAACCTGCAGCAGGTATATTTGTGTTATATTTTATGCCATTTTTTTGCTTTCCTCTGGATCAACATGGGGGGTGGAAACAGGTTGAACTGGATGGATATTTGTCTTTTTTCAGCCTAACATACTATGTTACTATGTATGTAATTTCTTCTTGCCAAGATGTAAAAAGCAGAAAAGTTGCAAAGTTTTGTATAAGTCAGACTTGCACAAAAATTTATGACTTTTAATGGCAAAAGTTCGGCATAAATATGTTTATTAATTCTCCACTTTGTCTTTTATTTGACACCTATTTTATGTGTCTGTCGTGTTCCATTCCAACAACATAATCATTTGAAACTCCGCCATCACCATGACTTTTAGGATACACTGTAGTGTGAGAACAATCTTCATTACTAGATACATTCCTTGTGTTAATATGTAAATGAAGGCCACCCTCTGTAAGTGCAGCATTAGTTTACATGGAGACTCAGAAGGTTGTAGACAAACTCATAAAAATTTCATCTTGCAATATTTACAAAAAATTTTTAGAAGGGCTTTGGCAGAAGTTGTAAAAAAAGCAAGCAATCAGGCACACTGTAAAATTAAATGCCTGAAAATAAGTCAAGGCAAAGCATACCTAGATAATGATAATCATGAATACGCAATATGTGGGAGGTAGGACTGGATCATTATTTACTTCAGGAAAAAATAAACTAATGAAGTACTTTATTGCATGTAGATGCATTTTACATGTATATACAAAGCTAATAGCTGCCCTTTATACACATATCTTGTTGTGCCATCTGCTTCATGCATACTGAGCTTGGGCAAAATAATAATCCTAGTTTTTCTGTGATACAATGCCTAGGGACTTGGGGAAATAAAGCATCACATCTGGCAAACTTGAATAATTTAACAACTTTGCTTTTATAGAATAAGAAGGGATGCTGTGCTCTTAAAGAACCAACAAATCTAAAAAATTAAAGGAATAGTAAGCATCATCTCCATTTGCTGTCAATCTGAACACAAATCCATTCTGCTCTGTAAACAGTAATTAGAGCTGAGCACTGAAGGGAAGCAGAGAAAATCAGAGAACCCACAGCTTGCATGGCTATGTCAATGTGAGAGAGGTGAGAGGAGGAAGCATAGGGCACATAAGGCCCATTTAGACACAACGATTTTCGATCAAAAATCGCTCAAAGCCATCTTTTCAGCGATAATTATTGTGTCTGACTGCACTGACATCCTGCAGTTTTTGTTAAGCCGTCACGCATCATTGTCTTTCAGCATGCTAAAAAGATCAGCGATCAGTTATCAGGAATTCACAGCAGGATACAGCTGATACTATTATTTCAGCTGTATCAGCTCCATGATGACAGGTGGGGTATGAAGAATACAGTGGGCCAGCTGTGTTCTCCGTACCCTACTCAGAGCACTCACCTGTATAACAGCTGGGCGCTCCGAGAAGAGAACAGCTGATGCAGAAGACAAGAAGCCCTGCTTGTCTTCTGCATTCCCCACTCGGAGTGCTCAGCTGTATAACAGCCGGGTGCTCAGAGCGGGGAACAGCTGGATGCAGAAGACAAGCGGGACCACCCCGCTTGTCTTCTGCATCCTCTGCTCGGAGCGCTGGGCTGTATAACAGCTGGGCGTTCCGAGCGGAGAACAGATGGATGCAGAAGACAAGCGGCCCTGCTTGTCTTCTGCACCCCCCACTCGGAGCGCAAGGTGATCGCTCAACATTTGAGCGATCACCTTGTGCTGTAAAGTACACAACGATCAAAAATCACTCAAAAGATTTAAACGATAATCATTGTGTCTAAACCAGGCTTATAAGCTGGAGCACTGAGAGGAGGGCAGGTGAGAGAGAGAGCATATTTCACAGGGAATGCCCACTGACCTCAGAGCTTGCAGATTTGTGTGCAAGCATGTCAGAGAAAGGTCGGGCTCACACGACTGGGTCGTATTCCAGCCGTGAGCCCAGCTGGTAACCCTGCGTATGGCAATTAATTGTATTGCGCATGACCGCAGAGGCACGCAGAAGGTTATGAACAGTACAGTTTTCTTTTTTGTTTGTTTGTATTTCCCATGCCATTACTTAGCGATGACGTGGAAACCCGCAGCTCATATGCAACGTTGATTGCGTATGGGCTGCAGGTCGGACACTTCCATTGACACCAACAGAGGATTTTGCAGTAAAATAGAGCATGCTGCGATTTTTCTTCCACTCACGGAATACACCATTCATATCTGCAAGTGTGAAGGGAAATTTAAAAATGCATGCCTTTCAATGCCCGGGTTTTACCGCGAATCGTATACAAGGACACTGATCGCGGAATCAGCAATTGAAATCCAGTTGTATGAAACTGTCAAAAGTTGGATTCGAAAATAAAATCTGCAATATAGATATCAGCCAAAAATACAGTGCACCTTGTAGCTATTCAGGGATACAGACACAAATTTATAAAAATCATTTTCCAAGTCAAATGTTCACACACATTTCAAAGGGAACCTGAATATTCTGCCAAGTAACATCTTTTAAACAGCAGGAGAAGCTGAGCAGATTAATATACAGCTTTCTAGGGAAAATAATCAGTATAACCTGTAAGTTATTCATTAAACCTCCGCTCATTATGGGCTTAGGAGTCCAGTGGGTGGTTCTATAAGTGATTGACAGCTATTACTATATGTAGACTTATACAGGGAAGGCTGAAACTCACAGGACAGAACACTGGACCTCTGGGCTAAGAATGAGCATAGGCTTATATGAAGTTACACTGAATGAATCATAGAATGATAGAGTTGGAAGGGACCTCTAGGGTCATCAGGTCCAACTCTCTGCTCAATGCAGGATTCACTAAATCATCCCAGACAGATATTTGTCCAGCCTCTGTTTGAAGACCTCCATTGAAGGAGAACTCACCACCTTTCATGGTAACCTGTTCCACTCATGGATCACCCTCACTGTTAGAAAGTTTTTTTCTAATATCTAATCTGTGTCTCCTCCCTTTCAGTTTCATCCCATTGCTTCTAGTCTTTCCTCGTACAAATGAGAATAGGGCTGATCCCTCTGCACTGTGACAGCCCTTCAGATATTTGTAGACAGCTATTAAGTCTCCTCTCAGCCTTCTTTTTTGCAAGCTAAACATTCCCAGATCCTTTAACCATTCCTCATAGGACATTATTTGCAGACCGCTCACCATGGTATGTAAGAACAGTGAGACTGTGGAACACTCTGCTTGAGAATCTGGTGATGGCAAAATCGATAGCTAAGTTTAAGAGGGACTAGATGTCTCCTTAGAGCACTATGACATTATAGGATATAGACATTAAATAGTCAGAAGTCCAGCAGTTGATAGGGGGACCTTTCTACTGCCGGACTTGGGTCTGGAAGTAACCTTCTCTGAAGAGTTGTGATCCAGGGGTTATTCTGACTACCTATCGAGAAGGACTTTTTTTCTCCAGGGTGGTGTAAACTGGCTCTGCCTCATTGTTTTTTGGGGGGTTTTTTTGCCTTCTTCTGAATCAACATGGGGGGCGGAAACAGGCTGAACTGGATAGACACTTGTCTTTTTGCAGCCTAACATACTATGTTACTATGTTACCATCCTGGTAACTCTTCTCTGAACTTGCTCCAGTTTGTCTGTCTTTTTTAAATTTTGGTGCCCAGAATTGGTCACAGTATTCCAGATGAGTTCTGACCAAGGAAGAGTAGAGGTGGATAATTACTTCACGTGATCTAGACTCTTCTCTTAATTAATCCAAGAATTGTGTTTGCCTTTTTTGGCTGCTGCATCACATTGTTGACTCATGTTCAGTCTATGATCTATTAGTACACCCGAATCTTTTTCACATGTGCTGCTGTTTAGCTCAATTCCTCCAGTTCTGTATGTGCTTTCTTCATTTTTCTTGCCCAGATATAGGACCTTGCATTTTTCCTTGTTAAACACCATTCTGTTAGTCACCGCCCACTATTCGTTTTGTCTAGTGGTCGGCAACAAACATAATGGTATTTAACAGATTAGTTTCCTGCAAATCTATATATCAATTTGCTTTATAATATGCAACCCGCTGACTGGACTCTATTTTGAACTTGACAGGATCCCATTAGAGTAAAATCTTTTTTTTTTTTTTTTTAAAGTAACACAACATTTTTAAGCTAATATATTCATAATAAACCAAATTCAAGTTTGGTTGTAGAGCAGAAGAGTAGAGCACAAACCTTTATTACAAAAATAATTGATAAAATAATTGTATTTTAAGTTTAGTGGCCCTTTAACTCTTCTATCCAAGAAAAACAATCTGCTGTCCTTTCTCTGCAGTAAAACGATAATACAAAGTATGCCATTTGGTCAGCAGGTTAAGCTTTTGGAGGTGCCACGATGAATTGGCCTATGATAACATCTCAGCCGAAGGCAAGGGACTTGAAATTGTCCTGTCAGAGTGAAATATGCGGACTCTTGCAGGCAGAAAGAAATAGATTTTAAAAGAAAGGTGAAATAAACTTGGGGGCTGTGTCATAATTGTAGCAATAAGAGGTGACAAATTCCTGGAATATTCCAGCATGAGTCTTAATAGGAAATGTTTGCATCTCAGGGAGGAGATGGATGATAATGGCTGGATTCTGTTCCGAGCACTGAGAGGTGGTTTGTGACATGCTGATATGATTCTTCTTGTGCATCATATTGACCTTGAAATGTCAATGTCCTGATAAGAGTTTTGGATAAGGATGAGGCTGAATTTTTTAAATTTGATATCAACTTCCACCTGCACTGCTGGGAAACCACAGCCATTCAAGTGATGTTGATCCCTGGGAGAGGATTTGAAGACATGTTTAAAGTGGATGCAGATTATTGCTCCAGATAAGCCTTTATCAGGGCACAAGTGGCTCTCAGCTTTGTCTCGCCTAGACAGACCGGACAATGAATGCTGCCTGTAAATTTTCAGTAACGGAATATGTTTTATCTGCTGAAGTTTAAAATGTGATAGCAGGAAAGAATCATTTAAAATACTATCGATCTAATATTTAAATCCCTCAAGATAAAGTTTATGGCATAAAATTGTTAGATTACCGAAATAAGATGGCACCTGGCCATAGAAAAAACTAGCATGACAGATCCGGAATATTTGCAACATGTTCTGTATGTGATTTCTCTAAACTTTCTTTCTGAAATATACTATATATTTAGTTTTATGCAGTTCAGAAGTGCTGTGCAGTAATTGTTGAAGACCAGTGGTTTTGATAAAGAACAAGAGTTAAAGGAAGTGTGTCATCAGAAAATGATTAACCTATTATAAATCACATTTTTACATAGCATGTATGGCCGAAAAAAGACATATGTCAATCCAGTTTAGCCTATTACCCCCCAATGTTGATCCAGAGAAAGGCAAAAAAAACTATGTCATAGAAGGCAATTTTTCCCTTTTAAGAGAAAAAAATTCCTTTCTGACTAAAATCTGGCAGTTGGAATTAGCCGTTGCGGCAAAGCATACTGAGGAGGAGCTTGTGGTCAACAGTGTCAAATGCTGCGGAGAGATCGAGGAGGATCAGTAGGGAGTAGTCACCCCTCCATTTAGCCTTCAGGAGGTTGTTTGACACTTTAGTCAGGACGGATTCTGTCGAGTGTAGAGGGTGGAAGCCGGACTGTATGGGGGTCAAGAAGAGAGTTTTCTGAGAGATAGCTTTTAAGTCGGGAGGAAACCAAGCGTTCTAATAGTTTGGAGATGGAGGGAAGATTTGAAATGGGTCGGTAGTTGGCAGCATCAGTCGAGTCAAGAGTCGGTTTCTTTATCAGTAGGGATATGATAGCGTGTTTGAATGAGGAGGGGAAGATGCCAGAGGTCAGAGAAAGATTGAATATAGTGGTGATGTGGGAGATGGTCCCTGGGAAGAGAGACCGGAAAAGGTGCGAGGGGATAGGGTCGCTAGCGAAGGTGGCGGGGCAAGCAGAGGAAAGCAATCTGGAGACTTCTTCTGTCATTTGTCTGAGTACAGAGAGTGAGCAGGAGCTAGATGCAGTACTGATGAGACTAGGATCAGGGCTAGTCTGGGATTGGGAGATTATTTCCTGCCAGATGTTGTCGATTTTCTTTTTGAATTAAGCAGCCAGCTCTTCGGAACTGAGTTCCATCACTGGGGGCTGCAATTTTGGGCTTAGAAGAGAGTGAAAAGTGGCTAAGAGTCCTTTAAAGTTGTAAGATAGTGAGGAGATGAAAGAGGTGAAGTAGACTTGTTGGGCATGGTGGAGGGCTAGGTTGTAGGTTCTGAGCATGAATTTGAAGTGGAGAAAGTCTGTGGACTTTTGTGACTTTCTCCGCAGCCATTCAGCACACCAAAAGCACCTCGGGATAAAGCGCATTTGAGGCGTGAGCCATGGTTGCCATGGTCCGCACCAGATGGCTTGGTTTACGAGGTTGCCGCTTCATCCAGGGCATGTTTGAGAGTGGTGTTGTAATGTGCAGCAACCAGGTTCGGGCAGGAGAGGGGAGAGATAGGGGACAGAGAGGACTGTAAGGACTCAGCAAAGTTTTTGGTGTGAACTGCCTGAAGGTTTCTGTAAGTACGGTAGGTAGGAGGGTCTGGAGAGATACTAAATAATTACAAAACGATATACGGTAGTAGAAATACTTATATAAATTTGTAGAATCCTCAATTAAATAGTGATCGACTCTAATTGAAATATCGGGAGGAACTTTTTGCCTTAGGCTGTCTTCACATGGGCTGTGTCCACTGCGGGCTTTCCATAACGGAAAACCCACAGTAGATAAGCAGGAAAATCTCAGCACCATGACTTTTTGCACTGTGAATGTTGCACTAATTAGTATTTTACTGTACTTTCTGCGCTGTTCAGGACTATTTACATCGGCGGAAGACACTCCCACGCCGTAAATGAAAAGCCTGTGCAGCCTGATTAGTCCCCAGTGTTAATAATTTCCCTGCAAAATTGACTCCTATGTTGCCTTAGGTGCGCAAATACAGCCATCTTAAACTGCCCCAAATGTTGCCGATTTGGCGTATTTTATTTTATTTTTTTTAAAGTGGATCAACCCCCAGATTTTACCTCTTGAATTTCATGATGCCGTGGATTTAGAATCTGCAGTGTTTTTTAAAAACTCTGCAGATTCGTCGTAGAAATTTTCCGCAGCATGTGAAGAAGATTTTTGATATCTCCTCCCCGTGGCTTGTACTGTAAGGCTGGGTTCACACAGGGCGGATTTGCCGCACGGAATTCAGCCGTGGCAAATCTGCCCGCGGCCACTAATTTCGGGATTAGCCACCCATGTGGACGAGATTTCTCAGAAATCTCGTCCACACGGGGCGGCCAATCCGCTGCGGTAAGACTGCGGTTTCAGAATATGTAGCATGTCCATTCTTTTTTTCATTCCGCTGCGGCCGCGCTCTCCTCTATGGGAGCGCCGGCTGCAGTGGAAGAGCGAGCGGCCGGGCCGCTTCAAAGCCGCCGCGGCTTTTTCCGCGGCGGTTCTCCCAGCGGAAATCTTGCGGTTTTTGCTGCGGCCAAACCGCGAGATTTCCGACGGGAATACACCCTGTGTGAACCCAGGCTAAATGCTGCAGAATTTCTGGCCTGTGTGCAGGCGGTCTCAAGGTTTTTTTTGCCTAACAGGTGGTCACAGTGATATTAGTTCCTGTGCTTTTACACATGAACAAGCCTGCCCACCCGCCTACAAACACAGTAAACAGGCAGTCATTAATAAGTGACCGACTGCCTGTTTACACGAAACGATACAAAGCTCAGTTTTCTGCATTCGGAAACTAAATGATAAATGAGAAGTAAACAATGCTGTAAGCATTTACACTAAATGATAATCGTTCTGATTCTTGCTGGATGTCCGGAATTCGAATCAATTGTTCCATGTAAAAGCACCTAAAACTAATTTCACACAGGCGAGCGTGATATAAGGCCAAATTTCATGGCCCGATATCTTGCTCGCCTGATATCAGGCTTGAGAACGTATGATTTCCATGCAGATGCAAAAACACCTCCCATCACTTCAGGGAAGTAGCAAATGAAGATCAACAAGTGTTTCCCATTGTTTTTAATAGGAAACCTCCCATTGCACTCGCTTGCACATGGCAATGTTTTTTCTGACCCCATTGATAACAATGGTTGACGTGTTCCCTTGGACAAAGATAGGACATGCCTACGATTTTTTTCCCCACATCGGCCATGAAAATATCACTCATGTGTATGATCCCATTCAACAGAATGGGTTCATATTCGTACGTCTCACAACGCACAAATCTTGCACAATTTTCTCAGCACTGTGAAAAAGTCATTTCAAAGACTACAGATTTTTTCAAGTTTTCATCCACCCACTGTTTGGGTGAAAACTAATAGATTGGTGGGGGTCTGACTGCTGGAATCCCTAATGATCCTGAGAATCATTGTACCCCATATTTCTCAACATGCAGGTTGCTTCTCTCTATCGCTTTAACGTTGCAGCGAATGGACCGCTGGCTGCGTATTCACGGCTGTGCGCCATTCCCTTCAATGGGTCTGACATAAATAGCTGAGCACTTTGTACTCACCTATCACTGTCAGCCCAATTAAAATGAATGGAGCTGCAGAAGCTCATGCGCAGAAAGCGCTGCATCACTGCAACAATACATTGAAAGGCAGAAGCAACCCTGAAAAATCCTTTAGGACTCCTCACACAGGCGTTTGCAGAAACGCATCGTTTTTTGAATGCTGCATTGTCATGCATTTTTGACAACGTTTTGGCTGTGTTTTCAGAATCAGAGCAATCTTTCGCTGGCAAGCGGGGATTTCAATCCCCGTCACCAGCAATAGATGCTTTGTCAGCTTGACAAGTGCTCAGCAGCCTGCCCGGAGCTCCAGAGTACAGCGACTGAGACCCCAACGGCGCCAGCTAGGTGAGTATTCATTTTTTTTTAGGTAGTGCAGCTAGTGCTTGAATTTAGCGCTGCCAAAAACATGGTACAAAGTTGTGCCACGTTTTCGACAGCACTGAAACTGCTGCCAATTCATTTTAATGGGCGACAAAGGGCTGAAAATGACCAAAGATAGAACATGCATCGTTGTCAAAGGGCAGCATTGAAGATGCTGCGTTTTAACTCTGTGTTTTGATGCTTGTATGAGCAGCGCCATTGAAATGAATGGGAGCGATGTATAGCGTTTAGCGCAGCGCTGAAAAGGCAGCACTAAATACGATACAAAAACATCTATGCGATGGAGGCCTTAGTCTCTTGAATACCCCTATAATCACTTCCTTCCGTCTACCATGTTTCACAGAAAATAAGGCACCCCTTGAAAATAAGGCACCCCCTGAAATTTGCAGAAGTCCCAAATATAAGGCACCCCCCAATAGTAAGGCATAGTAAAGTGTGCAGGCAAGTCAAGAGGCCTGTCCCCTGCTGCCATCCCCGTTGTCTCCTACCTCCAGATGTATAGGTAGATCTGCAGACAGTCTGCTGTTATCCTGTCCCTGCTGTGCTGTACGAGTGTGCTATTATGAGCTCCCCTTGCTGGCTAGAAAAGTCCATACTGTACGTTCTGTTCCTGCTGTACATGTCTGCTGTGATGAGCTCCCCCTGGTGGCCGGAAGCTGCAATACCATCCCTGCTTACAAGTGGTACAGGAACTTCTGTGTGCAGACAGGTACGTTAGTTTACAGCCCTTATTTTTTATGGCTCTGTGTGTGAGTCAGGCAACCTGTGTGTGATTCTTAAGGCTGGGTTCTCACAGAGCGTATTTCCAGCGGAAATCTCGCAGTTTGGCCACAGCGATAAACAGCGAGATTGGTGCTGGGAAAGCGCTGCTTCAAAACCCACGGCACTCAGCCGCTTGTTTTAAAGCGACCTGGCTGCACGCTTTTCCGTTGCTGTGGCCGGTGAATCCGCTTCTCCCAGCTTTGCCGTGACAGATTTGCTGTCCCATGTGGACGAGATTTCTGAGAAATTCCGTCCACAAAGCTGGCCAATTGAGGAATTAGCGGCCCCAGACGGATTTGCTGCAGCGAAATAAGACACCCCCTGAAAATAAGACGTAGCGCATATTTGGGAGCAAAAATTAATATAAGACGCGTCTTATTTTCAGGGAAGCAGGGTAGTAGTTCAGCTTTGCCTGGTTACACTTTTTCTTTGTTATGTTTAAAACTATTTGTACCATATTAGATATATCTATTAGTAAACATTTTGCTCATGTACAACATATTTTGACGTCATATCATTAAGGTCATATCTCATCTTTCCTCCCTAGATTGTGCCTGGGTGCAGAGTGCAACCTCATTTAGAAAGGCAGAAGATATGTTAAAAAGAAAAAGCCAGCAGCTGATGAGGAAAGGAAATTCTGTCTTTGAATGCTGAAGTGTATCAGGCAATACCCAGCTGTTCATAGTCCTCAGAATAGGGAGTGGAGAAGAAGATGAAAGAGAGAACAGATTGCAGGAGATAAACACCAGGTGAGGAAAACGCGGGAGAATAAAATGAGAAAAAAATTACAGGGAATCGGAAGAGAGAAGGAAAAATACCTCCAAACACTGCAGAGGAGAATAGTGGAGCTGATAACAGGTGCAGCCACACGGAACTAAGCTGACAGTTTCTCTTGCTCATCAGCAAAGTTATCTGACTTTATTTTTTCACTGAGAAGTATCCAGAGACTATTTCATTTAACCCCTCGATAGCCAGGACAGATACAACTTGCAACAATGCTCTTCTGAGAAGCTAAACCGCTCTATATTTTAGCCTTCATGAATATTTTTTTTTAGAAGACAGGTCAAGCTATTTGTAATTCCAAGCTGAAGCATATACAGTGGCAATCAAAATTATTCTTGTCCCATTGCAATTTAGGTTCATTTACTAGCTTTTTAGCTGTTTGCAAAAAAAAAGGCAATAAAAAAAGAACAATTTAAATAGCCTAGTACTACTAATTAAAAATAGTTTTTTTTTTCTCCAAATTGAACACAAAATGTCACTTCTATGCCGGTAAGTGTATTCATGCGCATATTTGTGCTGTGTATTTGTGCGATGAGCGTTGTGTTTTTGCGCGCGTGTATATATTTTACTGTATTTTTTGCACAGGTATGTCCTATGTACTTGCACATGCAAAAAAAACACACAAGCATGTTCCCATTGATTTCACTGGGCAGCTAATGTTTAATATGTGCTAATTTGGGGGGGGGGGCAATATGAATGAACCCATTAAAATTGATAGATTGTATTCACTGCGTATTATGTGCACAAATTTTACACACGTAATACACGGCGCAAATGCGTTTGTGTGAATAAGCTCTTAATGACTACTGCAGTCTCAAAATTATTCAACCCCTAAATAGAATCGCTCATAAGAGCACCAAAACACTCCAGCTCCAGTGATGATTCCATAAAATTCTTCATTATTGTAGCATTTCTTCTAAAAGCATAAAGAATAGATATGAGCGAACATAGCATACTCATGGTGCTCATTACTCGAACGAGCATCAAGCCGTGTTCGACCCTGCCCCAGTTTTTGGCTCCTCCCCGCTGTGACATGCCTGTTTTGGCCCTTCCCCACCGGGATGCAGCGCGCCTCATTGGCAAATTTTTTGGCTGGCTGGCTGGAGAGAGAGAGAGAGAGAACCTAGAAGAAAAAAAAAGCTCGGCACCTGGCGTTTCACAAAAATACTCGAGTCTCCCATTGTAGTCAATGGGGCTCATTACTCGAGTAGAGCTCTCGAATTTTACGAAAAGCTCAACTCGAATAGCGCGGACTCGAGCATTTGGGTGCTCGCTTATCTCTAATAAAGAACTATGGAATGGAAAGAAACAGCCCACCAGCCGACACTGGCTGTAAGAAGGGGAAACCCCTCTCTCCCTGCTGTAGGGATATTCCTCCTTCTCACTTGCAGGGAAACCCCTCTCTCCCTGCTGTGAGAATATCCCTCCTTCTCACTTGCAGGGAACCCCCTCTCTCCCTGCTGTGAGGCTATCCCTCCTTCTCACTTGCAGGGAACCCCCTCTCTCCCTGCTGTGGGGCTTTCCTTCATCTCTTTCTCTCCTCCTGGAGCAGCAGCACTTTTTTTCTGTAACACACAGCTCCCAATCGTGTGAATAGGCAATTTCACTGCTAATTAATCTTGGAACTTGATAGCGGAAAATCGTCCATTCCCACAATTTTTGCATGATTTTTTTGTGCGGCTATCTTCTGCGCTATTTTAACGCCCATGTGAAAGAACTCTCAATGTGGAGATTCAAAAACTAAAAAAATCCTGTGGGCTTTTATGCCTAAATAGATTTGGAGCTTAACCCCTTAGTGACCACCCCATAGACTTTTTACATCCTGCTTTGCTGGGCTTTAATCCCCAGGGCCATAAAAGCACACTTTCTCTGGGGATTAAAGCCCTGCAGACTGTGGACGTGAGAGCATTATGCTGTTGGTTACTTGAAGTAGCTGGCAGCCTGGAGATGTCATGGGGGACCCTTCCATTGCCAAAATGGCGGACATAAGCGCAGAAGCTGGGGAAGGCCCAGAAAATTTTAAATCTCCTTGCTTCTGTCTACTAAAGGTAGCCAAGAGCCTGGAGCAGTGACCGAGGGCTGCAGTGAGTGGTCTCCAGCCACGTGATCGCCATTTTCCAATGTATAATGGCGATCATGTAAAAGTTAAAAGACAGTTGAAGTTTGATGCTCCGTTCGTTTGGGCTCTGTATAAGATTAGGGCCACAATGGGTATGTCTTTGGACACGGGACAAACACGGGTTTCCATTGTGGTGTGCAAGTCCTGAGAAAGCAGGTCGCCAGCAGCACAAATTGTATATCCCTCCAAGGGCTGGGCATAGATTATGCAGTAGCCAAAGAAACAGGTGAATGGATCCTTATCACCAAAATCACATGCAGCATTAAAAAAAGACTTTGGCAGCATCCAGGGTGCAAATTGATATCCAAAGTTTTATGTGGTGTGCAAGTCCTTATTTTCATGTGGACTATAGAAAAAAAACTGTCTTTGAAATGATATATTTGCAAAAATATGAAATTTTATTTTTTCTTCTCTAAATTGCATTAACTGCAATTGTAGGGTCAAAATACTCATGACCCCCCTCAGTGAATGCATTCAAATGTGTATTTTTTTTCAATGGGGTCATTTGTGGGGGTATCTATCATTCTGAAACCTATGAGCCTTTGCAATCTTGGCTTGGTGTAGGAAAGCAAAGTGTTCCTCAAAATGTTGAAAAGTAATGTTAAATTTGTATGTCTCCTAAATGGTAAAAAAAAACTAAAGTTTCTCAAATGTGCATCCAGAATAAACTAAGCAGATGGAAATATATATCTCATTAATAATTTGTTCAGTAGGTTTGCACATATTTCATATATTGCAGTTGAAAATGTGAACTAATAAAAAAAATGTCAAAATTTTACCAATTTTGGCACTTTTAATAAATATACACAAATTTGATCGGTCTATTTGTACCACGTAAATGAAGTACAATACGTGGCAAAAAAACAATGTCAGAATCACTTGGATATGCAAAACTTATATGGAGATATTCTATGTTAATAATAATAATAATAATAATAATAATAAACTTTATTTGTATAGCGCCAACATATTCCGCAGCGCTTACATAGACGGGGAATACAGAAAGACAAAATATAAAAATTACAGAACCACGGTTACATATAGTAATCAGTTGATGGAAACAATAGGGGTGAGGGTCCTGCTCCAACGAGCTTACATACTACAAGTAATGGGGTGATACAGAAGGTAAAGGGCTGGAGATGTGCACGGTATGGCGAGGTGGAGAGTGAGCGATGTTATACACATAGACAATGGTCAGACATTTAGCCGTGTGACGGCAGAAACAGTATAACTGCAGGAGCGGTTTATGATGGCTAGCAGGGATTGCAGTCACTAGGGCAGAGAGCATGTTAACAGGCGGAGTACAGAGGGGTTTGTTTAGGGGATGCGGTATGCCTCCCTGAAGAGGTGCGTTTTTAGAGCACGCCTGAAGTTCTGCGAGTCCTGGATTGCCCGGGTAGCCTTTGGTAATGCGTTCCAGAGGACCGGTGCTGCTCTGGAGAAGTCTTAGAGGCGGGAATGAGAAGTTCGAATTAAAAGGGCGCTCAGTCTGGTTTCGTTAGCAGAGCGGAGAGCCCGGGCTGGGTGATGGATTGAGATGAGGGAGGCAATATAGGGGGGCGCTGCGCTGTGGAGGGCTTTGTGGCTGACGGTAGCGAGTTTAAATTGAATTCTGTATTTAACGGGCAGCCAGTGCAGTGACTGGCACAGGGCAGAGGCGTCCGAGTAGTGGCTGGACAGGAAGATGAGCCTGGCTGCTGTATTCAGGATGGATTGGAGAGGGTAGAGTCTCTGGTGCAGGGGAGGCCGATCAGCAACGAGTTGCAATAATCAAGCCAGGAGTGGATGAAGGCAACAGTAAGCGTTTTTAACGTGTCCACAGTGAGAAAAGAGCGGATTCTTGCGATGTTCTTGAAGTACAGCTGAGATGTTCGGGCCAGAGATTGGATGTAGAGGGTAAATGATAGATCAGAGTCGAATATGACGCCAAGGCAGCGGGCATGCTGTCTAGGAGTTATGGTGGCGCCACACACTGAGATGGAGATGTCTGGATGAGGTCAGTTAGTGGAAGGAGGAAACACCAGTAAGTCAGTTTTAGAGAGGTTTAGTTTTAAGTAGAGAGAGGGCAGTGTGTTAGAGACAGCGGACAGACAGTCGGTGATGTTTTGAAGGAAAGGTGCAGAGATGTCACGGGAAGAGGTGTATAGCTGGGTGTCGTCAGCATACAGGTGGTATTGGAGGCCAAATCTCCGGATGGTTTGTCCAATAGGGGCTGTGTAGATAGAGAAAAGAAGGGGGCCGAGGACCGAGCCCTGGGGGACCCCAACAGCAAGGGGAAGAGGAGGGGAGGTAGAGCCAGCAAAGGAGACACTGAAAAAGCGGTCAGATAGGTAGGAGGAGAACCAGGAGAGAGCAGAGTCCTTTAGGCCAATGCAGCAAAGCATACTGAGGAGAGGTTTGTGGTCAACAGTGTCAAATGCTGCGGAAAGGTCAAGGAGGATCAGGAGTAATCGCCCCTCGATTTGGCTGTCAGTAGGTCATTGAATACCCTTGTAAGGGCAGTTTCTGTCGAGTGTTGAGGTCGGTGTTAAAGTGACACATGTCAGATTTCCAAAATTTTGCCTGGTCATTAAGGCGCAAACAGGCTTAGTCACTAAGGGGTTAAAATGGTCCTCATTTAGATACAAAAACAAGTTGTTTCTAGATGAAGTAAACTCTCACAAGCAGCAAAAAACACTAAAAGTAAGCTGTAATAGGATACATGGATAGCTTCTATAAAAGTTTGTAATACTAATTAAACCATGTCTATTCACTTAACAGCAGAAATAAGCTTGAAATAAGATGCTGGAACTAGAATATGATTGGAAATATCCATTTTGTTCTCTGCGCTGTTCTTACTACATTTGAGATAAATCCTCATTAGTTAGAGTTTCTCGTTATATCTTCTTTACATAAAGATCAAGGGATTGCTGTAGAAAATCTTTTGTATAAAGTCTCCAATTTTTGTGAAGAGGTTTTTCAATCCACTTTCAGTATTCATTAACTCCTTTGTCTTCCCATTGCTTCTCTTTCTCCTTTCAGAGGACTCTTAGCCATCCTTTAAAAGTGTGAATATTCACTGTTGGTCTTCTTTTGTGAATAAAATGTCACCACTGATGAGTCAAAGACCCGTACCGTAATGAAGGCCAAAGGTAGTAAGGAAAACTGTGTACTGGTTTATGAGTTCCAAAAGGAGGACGGATAGATGTCAGCTTTGCACATCATGAAAAGGAGAATTCACTCTATAACCAGTCCCTTGATAGGAACCACCATACATAGTTTACTGCAACATTTTGATGATTTCCATTAAGGCTTCCACTTCTCTCTCGTTTTCTCTAAAATTCACAATATTCTCTAAAAATGTATGAAAAAATACAAAAGGCATACACATTTAAGGCTTTATGGTGACAAAGCAAAGACTGCGTTTCGTGATACAAATGTGGGGTTACCATGACTGCACCATGGATTTGTCTGAATGGTCATAATATGACTTGTGACATTTTTGTTAGGGAAAGAAACATTGTATTAACAAATATACTAATTAACCACGACTAAACTTGAGCCATAGCCAAATGCTGGATTTCCATGCTGTGGTAGCCTCAAGCATCTGAAGCCCCTGCTACCAATAGAAGCCAATGGCTGTCCAATATTGCCATCACTATTGGTAAGATAGTGGAGCCATTGGCTGCCAAAGATGGGTGAAGCACGAAGTAGTTTCATCCATTTTCCAGATGTAATATGTCCATTAACTCCCCCTACAGTTTAGGACCAGCTCTGTACGTTCAACAGGAAATGGACATTACAGTTTTGGACAAACAAAGCTTGTTCAACTTCAAATGGCAATCGTTCTGGTTCTATCAGTGCTAACAATATGCTTTTGGTGTCATTTTAAAGTCAGGATGCTTTCCCTTAGCACTGACAGAACCATAGCTACAGCTGTCATTTCAGTGTGCAAACAGAACACTGCGGGGGGGGGGGGGCAGCAGACAAGTAGGCAACAGAGGATCTGTGATTCTCCCGTTTCTCCTCCCTCTATCCCATACAAGGGGTAACATGGAGTTTTGTTTATGTTTCCACACCTACAATCAAAAAATATATTTGCTCTCTGATTGTCACCTATATATAGTGTGTCTTTTTTATCCCAGAAAAGGAATGAGGATGAGCATTTGCTCATCTAATCATACTTCTACACTGTTTAACTCCACAGATGGTGCAGTCCTTGCTGGCCATGGCATCTAAATGTTTTTGCACAAAAAAAAAATAAAGTTTTTCTCCTCTTAAACAATGCTTTAAATATTGAAAACATAAAAAATAACAAAAAAACAACACAAAATTAACCATGAGAATTATTACCACCTCCGTAGCATACCATATTATAAAATAATACATTATTTATTTAGCATGGTAAACTCCATTTAAAAATTGAAGAAATAAAAATAGAAAATGTCAAAATAGCCATTTTCTGGGGATTTCACTTCCCCAATACAGGAATAAAGAGCAATTAAAAAGTCATATAAACCTCAAAATGGCACCAATATAAACTATAAGTTAACATCCAGAAAACAAACCCTCATATAGCTCTGTTAACTGAAAGGTAAGAATGCTCTGGTCCAGGAATGTGGTAAAATAGTAACAAAGTATGTTAGGCCGGAAAAAAAACATATGTCCATCTAGTTCAGCCTATTACCCCTCAATGTTGATCCAGAGGAAGGCAAAAAAAAAAACAATGAGGTAGAAGCCAATTTTCTTCATTTAAAGAAAAAAAATATTTCCTGACTCCAAGTCTGGTAATTAGAATAAGCCCTGGATACACAACCCGTGAATAGTTACACAGTAAGTAAGGCCAAAAAAAAGACATATGTCCATCCAGTTCAGCCTATTACCCCCCAATGTTGATGTAGAGGAAGGCAAAAGGAGGTAAAAATCAATTTCCCCAATTAAGGAAAAAAATTCCTTCCCGACTCTAATTTGGCAATCGGAATAATCCCTGTATCCCCAACCCTTCTGAAGTAATTAGAGACTATTTGTAGCACTTAGAAAAGGCATCCAAGCCTCTCTTGAACTCTTATCGATTTCATCATCACCACTCCCTCTGGCAGAGTTCCATAGTCTCACTGCTCTCACAGTAAAGAACCCTCTTCTATGTCGGTGTAGAAACTTTCTTTCCTCTAGATGTAGAGGATGCCCCCTTGTTACAGTCACAATCCTTGGTATAAATAGATGAGGGGGGAGATCTCTGTATTGTCACCTGATATATTTATATATAGTTATTAGGTCACCTAATAACTATGCCATCTTTTTTCTAAAGTGAATAACCCCAGTTTTGATAACCTTTCTGGGCATAGTAGAGCGCCCATTCCATTTATTAATTTAATTGTCTGCTCAAGCTCTGATATGTCTTTCTTTAATACCAGTGTCAAAAACTGTAGACAATATTCCACGTGGGGTCTGATCATGATTACTAAAGAGGAAGAACAATGTTCTCGGCATGTTCTTTATTAGAGATGAGCGAGCGTACTCGCTAAGGCAAACTACTTGAGCGAGTAGTGCCTTATGCGAGTACCTGCCCGCTCATCTCAAAAGATTCGGGTGCTGGCGTGGGTGAGCGGTGAGTTGCGGGAGTGAGCAGGGGGAAGCGGGTGGGAGAGAGTGAGAGAGAGATCTCCCCCCCGTTCCTCCCCGCTCTCCCCCGCTGCTCCCCGTCCCCCGCCAGCACCCGAATCTTTTGAGACGAGCGGACAGGTACTCGCATAAGGCACTACTCGCTCGAGTAGTTTGCCTTAGCAAGTACGCTCGCTCATTTCTGTTCTTTACACATCTTTTGATGCATCCCATTTAAGTTTCCAGTAAACTAAACCCCCCAAGTCCTTTTTCATGTCAGTTTTGTCCAATGGTTTCCCATTTAGTGTATAATGATGACATGTATTTCCCTGCCCATGTGCGTAATCTTACATTTATCAGTGTTAAACCTCATTTGCCAGTTTTCTGCCCAATCCCTCAACTTATCCAGATCCATTTGCAACTGCATACTGTCCTATCTTGTGTTAATTACTTCAAATAGTATTGTATCACCTGTAAATATTAATATTTTACTGTGCAATCCTTCTACCAGGACATTAATAAATATATAAAGAATAGGGTCCAATACTGACTCCTGTGGTACCCCACTTGTTACAGTGACCCAATCAGAGTCATTAATAACCACCCTCTGCTTTCTATCACTGAGCCTATTACTTACCTACTTACACACATTCTCGCCCACACCAAGCATTCTCATTTTATATAACATACCTTTTATATGGCACAGTATCAAATGCTTTGGAAAAGTCCAGTAATAGTATAGAATTTACCTCCTTGTAGAAGCTGATCCGATTTGGTTTGAAAGGAGCTATACCACTATTTTCCTTGAAGTACTTCAACATAGCATCTCTTAGAAACTTTTCAAACATTTTTCCCACAATAAAAGTAAGAATTACCGGGCTGTAGATTCTGGGCTTTTTTTACCCCTTTTTGAATATTGGCACCACATTGGCTATCCAGTGGAACAGACCTATGGAGTCCTTAAATATAAGAAGCAATATAAGAAAAATATATATAAGAAACAACGGTATGTCTATCACATTGTTTAATTCCCAGCTGTGTATGCCATCAGGACCCAGCAATTAGTCTATTTTAATCTTTGTAAGGTGGTTCTGCAGTTGTTCCTGGGTTAAATTGGTGACATTTAGTGGAGAGTTCACTTTATCACTCTGTATCTCATCTTACATTTCATTTTTCTCTGTAAATACAGTGGCGAAAAAACTGTTGAAGCAGTAAATATGACTCCATTTTGTATCTTGAATCCATTTTGTATTAGATTATATTGTTGTCATTTTCCTTTAACAAGAACTTTGCAGATATTATGTCTAGTCTAATTTTACTTGGTCAGAACATCCCATACTTTCCATGTTTTGAGACAAGAGGACCAGACTATACAACCTTGGTTGATATCAGCGTCTGTTCTCCATGGCAAGGCCGTTTTACAGAGATCTCATAAAGCATAGCGCCAATCGGCCTGAGAGAAGTCTGCCTGACAACTAAAGTCGCCTGCAGGCGAGCGGGTTGGATCCGGCGGCGAGGATTCTCGCCGCGGGACCTGACCCGTGAGCCTGCAGGGACGAGCATGTACTCACCCGCGCCTGGCGGCCCCGGCTCTCTCATGTGCCGGCCGCATGCGCAGACCAGAGCTGGCGGCCGGGTGAGTGACATTTCTGGGAGGGGCTCGCAGAGCCCCGCACAGAAATAGGACATGCCGCAGTTTGTTTGCCGCGCGAGATTTCGCGCGGCCAAACCGCGGCCATCTGCATAGGAGTGCATATCGTAATGCACTCCTATGCAGGCTTTCAGTGGCGGAAATCTCGCCGCAGGATTTTCGCCCGTGTGCAGGCGGCCTTAGACATCATCTTTCTTGTTTAGTTTTAATAACAAATGATAGTAAATAAAATAAATTATAATTATTACAAGTAAGGCATGTTCTAAGCCTCATTGTAAATGTCTTTGTATAGATATATACGCCTGCTGGTTAATAGAATAAACAGAAGAACTTTCTTGATTACACTAGGAAACCAAGTGTAGTAATTTGTTCTGAGAGTACTCCTTTTTATAAGATTTGAAAGATCCAAAATACACCTTTTAGTGTAATTTTCACTATCAAAACTATTTAATAGATCTGCTTTCTCCTCATCATCCTCTACTATTTTTCCTACATTATGTATTAGGTCAGCCTTTTCAGTATTAATCTTTTTATTATTTATATAATTGAAGAACAATTTAGAGATAGTTATACTCTCTTTGGTAATAATTCCCCCTGCCTCTGCCTTTGCTGCTTTTATCTGCTTTTTATATCATTTATTTTTTTCCTTAGAGGGTTTAGTAGTTGTTTTAGTAGTTCAAATGCTATCTTTTTGTTGTTCATTGCCCCCTTTACATCTTTTATGAGCTCCATTGGCTCCATTTACCATTGCTCCTGGGTCCTCACCAGCCGCTCCCATTCCGATCCGCGATGTGTCGAACTCAAGGAAGACAACACACTGTTCGATAATCCCGGTCTTTGTAGCAGATTGCCCTGTATGTCCCCATAATAATTGAGTCTCCCGCTACCAGGACCTGTATAGCCTTCCCTGCACTCCCCTTCACCTTCTTACTGGTGCAGACATCCCCCTGGTGGTCAGAAGCCCTGTCGCGCTGCAGCAGTGCTAATCCTGTAATGTCATTCCCCTAATCTGCCAACTTTGCAAATTTGTTGGGGTGTGCCCTTTCAGGACTAGCCTCCCTGAATCTTTTCCCGCTACCCCTCCTTCTAACTGTCACCCAACTGGTTGCCTGATTATCCTGCATTCCCAAACTGCCATCCACACCTACATCTACCCCATCGAGTGTCTGCTCAGTGAGCAGCAAGTCTAATTCCAGATAGCCAATGGATCTCAGTGTTGTAAGCTGTGCATTTGGATCCAGAATCTAGGCTTTCAAATGCGCAACACCCTCACATATCATACATCAGTATGCACCTTTGCTATTTAAGGATTCATTCATGGGTATTCAAGGACTGCATGCACGGCACAAGATGTACACTGCATGCCATTGTCAGTCATGGAGCACGTTCCAAATGGGGATTATACAAATAAAAAATCACAGAAAGTGGCCATATACTTACTGATATACTGATACAAGAGAGGAAGTAAAAACATCACATCCCTCAACATGCAGAGAGCCAAACTGACAACTGGAGGAGCAATTAGCACAGGTGCAAGGTACTGATGAGCCAATCACACACCTTCCTGATGTTGAGGGGGTGGCTACTTAGCACTATTCTTGCTAAAACGATGTGAGGCCACATAGTACGTGTAGTGCATCATGCAGGCTTGCAGCCTATTAATAACACTAGATTTCAATCCAGCGGATTGCCCTGCACCACATAGGTGAATCACACTGGCACCCTGGGCTCCCACACTATATGATACTAACTATGAGAGAAAATCAGGCGAGCGTTTGAGCACGGTATTTCTATTGCTGTGATTTTCTAATGCTGTCTGCACTATTTTGGTGCGTTTTAGCGATTTTTAATGCACCTCATAACCCATTGCAATGATGGCGCATGTTATAAAATGCTGTCGAACGCGTTTGAAAATGCAGTTCGAACACGCAGCATTTAAAATGTGACATTTTAACAGACCCCTATGTGGTAACAGCCTAAGAATACTGCACACACACTCACTTATAATCGCTTTGTATAGCTCTTACCTGTAATGCTCCTGCCTTTCCTCTGTTTGGAAAGATGACACACAACAAGTCTATTTGTAAAATAAAAGTAGTTCTATTGTGCTAAAGTAGTAAAACATAAAACAAACCATATAAATTTAGTGTTGTCGGAATCATGACCCGTACAATAAATTTAACATAATCTTTATAACACATGGTTAGCACTAGAGATGAGCGAGCGTACTCGGAAAAGCACTACTCGCTCGAGTAATTTTCTTTATCCGAGTATCGCTGTGCTCATCCCTGAAGATTCGGGTGCGGGCAAGGAGCGGGGAGCTGCAGGGGAGAGCGGGGAGGAACGGAGGGGAGATCTTTCTCTCCCTCTCTCCCGCCCGCTCTCCCCTGCTCCCCGCTGCGACTCACCTGTCAGCCGCAGCGGCACCCGAATCTTCAGGGACGAGCACAGCGATACTCAGATAAAGCAAATTACTCGAGCGAGTAGTGCTTTTCCGAGTACGCTCGCTCATCTCTAGTTAGCACCTTAAAAAGAAATCCCCAAAAAGAATTGTGAAATAGCTTTTTTTTTTCATTGCCCCACCACAACAAAAAATAATCAAAGTTATTGAGCAACTTTTATGTACCTAAAATTGGTTACTATAAAGACTAAAACTCGTGCCATAAGATATAAGATTCCATACAGCTACATGGATAAAAAATAGAAAAGTTATGACCGCTGGAACACTACAGGGAAAATTATTTACTGGTTCTTAAAACTAAAATTAGTCTTGTCACTCAGGGCTCAGTCACACGGCGCATCGGCGCCCGTGTTACTGCAGGTAGCAGTCGGCCGTACCTGAAGACGGACGTCTCTCTGCAGCGCCGAAGGAAAGAACATGTGACCGGCTTCATTGCCGGTCATGTGTTCTATCTTCAGCGCTGCAGAGAGACGGCCGTCTTCAGGTACGGCGGTCCTCTAACTGTCAGTCACACGGGTACATCAGCACCGGTGTACAGATGCCGATGCGTCCGTGTGACTGAGCCTCAGGGTTTAAAAATAGAGTTAAGGCGACTGAGTTCTGCACTAAATATATTTACATGAGACATAAATTCAAAGTCTACCATAAAAAGGGACATTTTTTGGGAGGGGTTTTTCCACTTTTAATGGGACTTGTAGGGGCTTATAGTTTAAATAGAGTGATTAAAATACAGATTCATCAGCATGTCATCATCCTTATTGGCATCCATTGGTATTATTTTCTATTGGGCAAAAAAAATGATCCACTTTTGCACAGTAGAAAATAAAACCAATGGAAACAATTCAGATGCAAATACAGATGAATTATTGATGGCATACTGATATAGTTTCACCTGCATTATGTCCATATTACAGATCTGTATTACATATGTTTACATATACGCTTTTCTGAAAAAGGCCTAAAGTTGGCTGCAGTGTGGTCAGGTGTCTTCACCAAAAATAGCCCATATCTTAAGAGCTTATCTGATTGTAATATATTGCTATTATTGCACTCTGTGACCAGATTTTGCATAAAACGAAGCTAAAATAAAAGATAGTTATTTTATAGCTTCTTCTTTAACGTTTGATTAGATTCCTCCTTAGCCTGTCAAGATTTCAATATCTCCCAAAATATACTCTAAAATATAATAATGCTAGACAGTTTCTTGATGTGTTATCTGCTTAGTTAAAATAATTATTTCGCAGCTGCTAAAAGGCATTGCATATCTAAAAAGAAGACAATAGAGCCCCATGCTATCACATTCTCAGAAATGTAACATCCATGACAAATTACTATAATACTAAATAATATCAAGATAATGCATTCCAAAGTTCTACTTGTATAGCTGCTCATCATTCATAGTGGTTAGAATACCAAGGGTAAAATTCATATAATTATCTACATTCCTGATATTACAGATTGCACTTAAAGCCACTTTAAGTCCTGGAAATACCCAATACAGAGAAGTTCAAACAGCAGTATACCTTAGGTTTCGTTGGCTGAAAACTATGGCACTGCATTTATCATTCATGCAATTCCCACCAACATATTTAACAACGATGTACCGATATCATCATCACTCAAATTGGTCCCTGTTCTCAATGGGGCTCAAAATCTAATATTCCAATCTTGAACATACATACAGTACTAGAGGCCATTTCATTGAAAAATACAATCCTCACAATATTAGCATGGGTTTCCTCTAGGCACTCCTCCTTCCTCTGACCCTACAAAAACATACTAATTGCAAGGGCCCAGGCACAGAGTCTATGTGATCTCCACAGGAACTCAGCAGAATAAGTTAGCATTTTATTTATGCTTCACTGTGAATTCCATAAAAAACAAAAACCTTATAACGACATAATTGCTTTCATGACCTAATGTTAACCCTTTCCAATCCACTGTCTGACGTCTTCCTACATTTTGATTCAAGCTTGTACAGCTCCAATGTCAGAAGACATCCGACAGGGTATTCTTACCGTCTATTGCCAGCCACTCCGCTGTCGGAGCCTCTCTGGCGCACATGCACACTGGCTTTAGCCAGCAGATGGCACCATTCTATATCAGCAAAAAGAGAAAGCCTTTTAGGAAACCCTGAATCCAAAATTGGATTGGAAAGGGTTAATAACAAGTGCTAAACACATGTGGGGTCAAAATGCTCACTACACCCTTAGATGAATTCCATGAGGTAGTTTCCAACATGGGGTGTTCCAACATGGGGCCTTTTAAGAGGTGTGTTTTTATGTCTTAGCACCTCAAGGTTTCTGCAAACCTGAAATGGTGCCTGGAAAAAGTCCCAATAAAAGGGAGTCCCAAAAATCTGCAGGTTCTTCTTCATTTCTAAGTTCTGTGTTAAGTCATGTTGCACACTAGGAACATATGTGGGATATTTCTGAAAACTGCAGATTCAGGGTAATAACTCTTGCTGTGTTTCCAAAAGTGGTTAAAAATTGAAAATCTACAAATATTTGAAATGTTTAAATTTCACCTCTACTTTGCTTTAGTTCTTGTAAAACACCTAAATGGTTAACAAATGTCCTAAATTACATTTTGAATACTTTGTGCGTTACTACAAACAATCACTTGGATACGTTAAAACATTCCAAAATTATGACCACATAAAGTGGGACTTATGGTCCTCTTACAGCAACCAAATTCTTGGCCTGATACAATGAACGCCAATCAACAAGCATGTTGTGTAACATTTGTTTCATTTTGCTTTACACGGATGAAGAATGGGATTATGGGAAAAACTAGGACAATTATGATCGTTCATCCCAATAAACTGGCTGCACATCTCCTTGTTCACACAGCCATCATTGTTATGCTTGATGAAAGTCATCGAGCAGCCAATAAATGAGCATTTGCTTATTCATTGGCAGTTTTACCTGGCCCAGTTTTTGGGTGAGTGACCGTTTGGAAGAAAGCTCATGCCTGATAATCCGGCCATGTAAAAGGTCCTTAAGCTATTTGCTTAACTCTCTAATGCAAGCCATACTGTAGTCTTCTCCATATTATTATTGATCTGTCTAAACGTGTTGCATGTGACCTTGCTTTTTTACCCTTTCCATTCTTTCTTCCACTTTTTATTATCTGTCTTCCCTATCCCACTTCCTTTTTTCATTATTCTTCATTTGAGATGGTATTAGCTTGGGGTCAGCCTACTGCATACCAAGTTATGGGATATCTTTTTTGAAAACTCAATAAAAAGTTTGAAAAAGAAAAAAGTCTAAGCAGGGACATGCTTAATGTATAAGTATATACATGGCTTGTAAAAGTAGACGGTGAAAAACGATTCCTCATAAAATATCTTCTAAAGACAAGGGTGTGCTCCATCGGTCTGAAAACAAAAAAGTTTAGTCTCCAGAGGCATCATGGCTTCTTTTCCCTAAGAACTATGAAACTTTGGAACAGTATACCTAAGGAGGTGGTCACAGCTGAACTGTAAATGTATAAATTTTGTTCTGAAAGTTGATTTTGTCCAGCTGGCACTTGGGAACAGGAGGGAATTATTTCCTTTTTGGGGCAGAATGGCTTATGCTTGTAGAGAATCAGGGCTCTAGTGTTTGCATACAACACTTCCCTTCACCCACATCTATTTCCATTTTTTGGTTGAACGTGGTGAATATATATCTTTTTCCAACCCTACTATCTATGTAATAAGGGAAAAACAAACTTGTATTCAGTGTTTTTCAGATACATGAAACAATTTTAAAATTTCAAGTTTAAAAATATGTCTCACATCTGTATTAGTCACTGCAACTTACACTTAATATAGACGGATGAGCAGAAAGTGTCCAATAGACACTTTCTGGGCTGTTCATCCCTATGGAAAGCTAAAAAGATCAGTAAAGACCCTTTTGTGTCTGGTCAATGCCTCTGTTGATCAGCACACAGAGTGTTACCTTTGTAAACTTTAAGATACAACTGCTTTCAAAATACAGCAGCCAGGGGAATCAGATGATTGTCCTGGTCCCACACGCAGCAAACAACTGATTTTGCCAGCGGAAGCTGTAGCCAGCCAACCATTTTTCATTGCAGTAGCAGTTCTTTCTGTTCTGGCTTATAGAGGCGGGGGGAAGGGCGCACAAATAGGATACCTCCCTCTATGACGTCTATAGGCCCTACAGGAAATATGGGCAGGGGTTTATGGCAAAGTGAGACTACTGCTTTAGATGGCACTCTATATTAGCATAGTTTTGGTAGAAGTTAACGAAATTCTGCAACAAGCTTATCTCCTCCATTGACTGCTGGGATTATATATGCAAGCATCCTGCTCCACTTTCCCAGACAGTATCTATACCAGTCTTATGCTGCATGTAGACGGAAGGATTATCATTCAGATAATCGTCGAACGAGCAAAACTGAATAATAATCATTCCGTTTAAACGCAAGCCAATGACTGAACGATGAAAGAGAAACGAGCACTTCTTGTTTGTCGTTCGGTTTCAGCTGGCATAAAAATCATCGCCGGCTTGTGCACTTTAAATACTGATAGGAATGTGAAACACTAAACGATAAGTGAACGAGAAATGCACGATTCTCAATGATAATCATGCAGTCTAAATAGGCTGCACAAGTGCAAATGAATTGGTGATGACGTCACCAGCCCGTTTGCTTGAACAAATGAGAGCCATGTAGTTCCCGTTGTGTCTAAAAGGCGCCATAAATAGTTGAGGGGCATGATCTTAGTATATAACCTGGAAATACTCAAAGAGACCCTGCCATTTCTCCTGTAGGGGAGGGGAAAAAAGTAAAAAGGAAGATACAGGAAGTTTACAAAATATCTTTTTATGCCAAATTTCTTATACAAATACAGACAATTAGCATTTATGTAACTTTCTTTGCAAAGATGAAACTTCTGTTATAGACTATTACATTGTACTACTGGGTAATATACATACGCATGGGGACTTTTTAAGTAGATAATAAAAAAATAATTATACTGAAACAAAACAGCTATTAAAATTTAAATTGAAAAGAGTCAAAATATAATTTTTGTTTTAAAATCACTCCACCATCCTAAATGTGTGCAATAACTGAGCATTAAATGTAGTTACATGGAACATAGATATATCTCTGTCACATGAAAGAATGACAGCCAATGTAAAGTTTTACTTATTTTTAACATACATGGACATATCGATATTTCATCTAACTTTAAATAATATATATAGATAAAGGGGTAATAATTGACCCGATTGGGATAAATACAGTATTTCCTCACTCTTTCATGGATATTCTTTTTTTAACTATATGATATTTGAGGGATTTCTTGCATGCACACCCATTTTCAGATCCCCCTAACATCTCAGGGGAATTTAGATACATTCAACAGCCCTTCATTTCTTTCTTCTCAGCAATTCCATGGTTGATTTAGTGATATGTTTATTGTCATTGTCATGTTTATGGTCCAATTTTTACTAAGAGCCATCTCCCAGAAAGAGAAATGATTAATCCCTACTGTATTCGTTTCGTGATTTTATTAAATCCATTCCCAGATTCGTCGGCCTCTATAACCTTCCTTCCATGGATCTCAGAGAACTCTTTAGATCTTGGCATGGTGGTGCAACATATTTCCATAACAAAGAACAAACTAAATGTCCAAGGTTTAGCATGAATTCCAAGTTATGGTATAAATTCTTTGCCTTTGAATTCTGGCAGTCTGACCAGCCAGTCGTTGAAAGCTGAACCTCCGGGAGAGAAGCCAGAGAAGTTTTCTCACTGCTTCTCTGCTGTTGATCTTTTCATATAAGGCACTAAATGATGTGAGGATGTATTCCCTGCTCTCATATTGCTGCATAACTAGAACGATTTTCCATTCATGAATAACCTGGTTTTCTATGCGACACTAATATTAAGAAATAACAGAAACGAATTTCTAAAACTTGGCAGAGGCTAAGAATAAAATGCAGCCCATCTGACCATTGTTGCACTGAAAAAGCTATCTGTCATTTTGTCAATCTGCATTTGAAGAAAACGAGTTTTCCGCCAGTTTTGCTGTGTGCAGCGGCCTCTCTGACACTTTATCCATCCATTGTAGCATCGTTAAACCAAGCTAAAACTTCTCAAAGGTTGAAATCCCATCTTTAGAACATTTCTTTGTCTTTTGACAGCCGGGTCTTGGTGGTGATTTTCCAATCTTCAAAGTCTACAATAAAAGCATGTGACCATAATATTATCTCATGCTCAATATGATTAATTTTCTTTTCTGTTAAAAAAAAAATAAAACGGAGACGCTTGGCTGGTTCTGTTGCATAGAAGGTGAAAGAGGTTGATTTGAATTAAATGTTGTTTAAATAGCTTTCGCTCGGCTTGGTCAAACTTTATTAAATAAAACATTCCACCTAAAATCTCATTTCATTATCTTGCAGCGTTAAATTAGCTTTGCTAAAATAACACATTGGGAAATGGCGTAAAATGTCACAACTGCAAGAACATTAAATGCCCCATGTCACTATATGCTGCGGTTTTATATAGAACATTAAGATGAATAATATGGACGGCCGATGCGAAGTACGAGAGAGGACAGTCTCAGCAACGGTTTATAGAATATCACTGTACGTCTAGGCACACGTTACTACATTCCCAATTATCATCTATAGATTACAGTCTAGATTTAATACCATGATGAAATGTAAATGTAGTGCATGAATGTAAAATATATGGGCCATTTTAACTAGAACGATCTACTGCAACGATGATGAAGAGATAATGTGTTTTTTTCAAACTATTTTACATATATTCATCAGAAAATAGAAATGTTCAATTCCTTCAAAAGACCTAAGGCTTACTATTACGACGCACTAATACCGCCACTCTTCCAGTATGATCGGAAGTGGGCAAATGTCTTATCTTAGTCATTTTTACCCCTTGATCATAGCATACAATGGTAAATCGGGGATCAATACCCATGCTTTAGGAGTAGAGTGCCTAAGGTCCATGCAAGGATCCTATCACTGTTTGTCTATGATGTCTGCTGTCACGGCAAAGTAAGGTATGTCCTG
Organism: Eleutherodactylus coqui; assembly: GCF_035609145.1. Taxonomy (NCBI): domain Eukaryota; kingdom Metazoa; phylum Chordata; class Amphibia; order Anura; family Eleutherodactylidae; genus Eleutherodactylus; species Eleutherodactylus coqui. Next base: position 242,740,505 of record NC_089839.1, on the reverse strand, counting down.
ACCATTGCAAATGTGTTTTTAAGTACATCAGCTAATAACTGCTAGTAGATTATTATGTCAAAATTGTAATTAATGAATTATACTATAAAATGTAAGGCAACACTATTTTTCTGCATTTCAACCCAAAATATAAATTAATTACTAACATATACAATATATGTATATCTGAAAATGGTGCTAAACGAAAGGAAAACTAGTCCTGCACAAAAAATATAACTTGTCCTTTGCTTTTTAACCACTTGCCACCCAAGTCAGTTTTGGCCTACGTGACCAAGCCAAATTTTTCATTTTTGACATGTTTCACCTTATGTGCTAATACCTTCAGAATGTTACTACTTATTCAAGTGATTCTCAGATAGTTTTGTTTCTTTTGTGACACATTTTACTTTATATCCATGGTAAATTTTGATTGGTATGTTTTGCGTTCACTTAGAGAAAGATCCAAAATGTAAAGAAAATGAAGAAAATTTAGCATTTTTTTAATTTGACATTTTCTGCTTGTAATACAGATAGTCATATCAGACAAAATAGTTACAAAAATAACATTTACCATGTCTCCACGTTATGCTGGTATCATTTTTTTTACTTTGCTTTTTATGAGATAAGCTGCCTGACTTCCAAGTTGGAGGGGGAGGGCACAGCAGTACTTTGTCACTGTGATGGCTGTGACTGGCTATCACGGTCATCACATGCCTGAAGACCATGCTGATTGGTCTCTTGGCAAAACGCTGGGATCTGAGCTGTTATTAGACTCTCAGCCCATTTACACACAAAGACAATTGTTCAGATGATTGAAAGATTCAAAAGTTTTAGCAATCGTTTTGCATAAAGTGTTAATGGACACTAATGTCCATAAGCACTTTATCAGCTTCATTTGCATGTAGAAGGGCCTCCAGTAGCTGTTTGCATAGCACAGCATGTGGTCTGAGCTCTCCACACAGTTCCATTATTCTTGTACGGGCTATCGGCAGAATACAATGTAATCTCCAACTCCCATGCAGAAGACAGCGCACGGTCCCTGTTATCTCTTTCTGGCTCAACAATGGATTTTAAGCTCACCTTAAACTCATCGTTCAGCTGAAGAGTGAACAATGCCAGCATTTACATGCAACAATTATCGCTCATATGCCATCGTTTGAACAAATTTTGAGCAATAATCATTGCGTGTAAATTGGCCTTCAGATCACACAGCTCCTGTACAGCGGAGAGGCTCTATGTGGATTTTCTGCAGGGTCATTTTATGGCCGCTTCCACATGGGCGATTTGACACTGCTACAAATCGTATGTATGTAGAGCCCATGCTTTCCTATGGGTTCTTCCACACAAGCGATGTTTTGTAGACTGCAACATTGCGAGACTACAAAATTGTGACATGCTCCATACAGCCGCAATTTGCGATTTTTATTTTTTTTTTTCTTTTGTAGCCCATGTTTCCCTATGGAGCTTTCCTTTGTTTTGCATCGCATGAAAACACGGTTTTCGTGCGGTGCGATGCAACCTCTACGGTAGGGAAGCCTACTGTAAAAGTAAGCCCTAGCTGCATTAAAAAAACACAAAAAAACACATACTTCAACTAAGAAGCACTGTCAGCTCTGGAGCATCTTCTCCCTGGTACCCGGCTGTTGTTCTCCCTAGTCAGGGATTTGTAAATCCCCGCCTCTAGGAAGCGCTGCCTGTGATTGGCTGGACGCGACAGGGCTTAGCCAATCAGAGCCAGCACTCGATGGACCAATCACAGCCATTCAATGAATTTGTAAATCCCTGCCTCCAGGCGCTCAACAAATCAGAGCCAGCACTCAATGAACCAATCACAGTCACTGATTAGCTCATCCTGGAGGCAGGGATTTACAAATTGCTGACCAGGGAGAAATGCCTGAAGACAATGGCCAGGGACCAGTGAGAAGTCGCACTGAAGCTGACAGCGCTTCTTAGGTGATGTATTTGGGGTTTTGTTTGTTTTTTATGCAGATACGGCTTATTTCCAGGGTAGGGAAAATCCTCACACATACTGCTGCAAAGTTGCACAAGTTGGTAGCACCACGTGCAACTTTGTAGCGACACAAAATCGTGTTATCGCCGCGAGAAAATTGCAGCAATATCTCATCGGTGGTCCATGTCCATATCATGTCGCTTGTGTGGAAAAAACACACATCCCAGCAGAGATAGATAAGGACTGGCTGGACTTTCATAGTCTATGGGCAGTCCTCAAGTGGTTTATGTTATATTTGGCAAATTAACAATAAATAGAGGACATGTAGATAGCAATAGGTCTGTAGGAATAGGGTTTGTTAGTAGTTTGTTACTATGGTGACATAGAGGTTTGCATAGGAGCTGTAGACTCAAAGGGATATATTTATAATTAAGCCTTTATGTTGCTTCATTTGTCATTTTAGATGCACTTGTAACCGCAATCAAAGCCAGAATCTAAAGGACGCTAAAGGAGAATGAAAATTTGCAGTCCCACAGGTGTATAGTTGTAGGGACTTTGACTGTGCTGGCGCAGGGGGTGTGCTTTAGCACTACAGGGGTTTGATAGTTAAGCTAGGGGAAGGTTAGTTGAGAGCTCTGTTTTGGCCCTGCCCCTTTTGGGATCAAGGGCGGTTACTTTCTGGCTGGCCAGGGAGGGTCCCTGTTTCCTCTTTCTGGGGCATTGATGTTCCCCGGTGGAAGTGGGCAGGGTGATCGGTTGGAAGTGGAGCAAACAGCATGCAGACGGCTGATCCTCTTGGCTGCCATGCATACTGGGGTAACAAAGGGGTGGAACACTGTTTAAGCACCCAGTAGAGGGTATTAGCCCTCTTTTCTGCTGGTGAAGATCACCCACTCACCCACCCTTTCCTTTTCTTTTGAGACAGTAGATTTGGGGATGAAAATGTTTTGTGTTTTGAGCTTGTCACAGCTGGCAGTTTGTGGATATAAATTTTGTGACCTACTGCCATATGTTTAGTTGGGCAATGGGTCCATACCGGTTCGGTTGTAACATGGTTAATAAAGTTATATTTATTTTAAGCTGTGTCCGACCCTGAGTCAACCCAACACATAAAAGAATGTCAATTAAAAGATGAAAATGGCATATGAGCCTAGTAGAAATAAAACAGTTCATTTTTTCAAACTGCCAGGTGTCAGTGTCCGTTGTATTCATGACCACTTATGTCTTGTCCCGCTTCCCCCCACACACCCCCATGTTGGTTGTACGTTGGTTTTGCTGTCAGCGCAGTCGTGATTGCCCCTATTTGAGAAACTATCACTAGAATTTGTATAATTTTGTTGTTTTAAAGGGGCTTTCCAGGGAAATACTGCTGATGACCTATCCTGTAGAGTTTGTCACGGGTGACGCCAACATTCCGGTACCCACCGGCATGAACATCAGCGGGGAAATAATTGAGCCACAGACAATGATAGAGTGCGTCAGGACCCCGGAAAACATCAGGGCCTAGAACAACTTTACTTAACATAACTTCAGCAGTACACAAGGCACAGATTACAGATTTGAGAAGTGCATGAATTAGATAAACTAGAGTACCTCCACACGGCAGACCCAGACCTCAGGACACCTGTGTGTGACTAAATAAAGATGCAGGACCCAGACTTCAGGACGCTGGAGTGCAAATAATGAAACTAGAGTACCTCCACCTGGCAGTCCCAGACTACAGGACGCTCGGGTGTGAAACAATTATGAATGAGTACCTCTGCACTAGGCCTTGGAAGAATGCACTCACTTACTGCTCTCTCTCTCTCTTTGGGGCTTCACTCTCTCTCTTCATCATGGGAACACACACTCGGTGGAACCTCTTCTCCTATTTGCCACTAAAGAGGGCGGGCAGGGTGGCTGCGGAGCTAAGCTCAAGAACTTAGCTCCACCCCCGCCCGCCCCCTCCCATTGCAAATAGTGCTGAGGGGTGGGAGCTCAGTGCACTGTTCCCGGCTCTTCCAGCCTCCTCCCTCTACAGAAAGGAACACCGTATATCGGCCGGGCGTGAAAACCCGGCCGATATACGGTCGTATGAATAAGCCCTTAATCATACAGCATAAATGACATGGTACATTTTTCTATGAAGGTTGGTATGGTTACAACAATATCAAAATTATATAAATGTATATATACTTTTTTAGGTTTTTCCCCGTTTGCACGATGCAAACGCTTTTGTTTTAAAAATATGCATTGCTGCATTCAAAGTCCCATAACTTTTTCACTTTTTTCATGGGCGGAGCTGTGGGATGGCTTGCTTTTTACATGATGAGCCTTAGTTTTTATTGCTACCATTTTAGGGTACATATGGCTTTTTGAACACTTTTATTGTGTTTTTTTGGGAGGCAAAATGAACAAATAAAGCATTTTGTCTCCATTTTGTTCAGTGTTTGCCATGCAGGATAAAACGTGTGTTCAATTTATTGTACAACCTCGCCTTCCACCATGCCAAACAAGTTTTTTTCACCTCCCTAGTCTCATCACTATCCCACAACCCCAAACAACTCTTTGATACCTTGCACTCACTCCTCAGCTCCAAAGAACAGGCACATCTCAGTGCTGGAGAGCCATTTACCCACTTCAAGGAAAAATTGAAAACATCTGCAAAGAAATATCAGAACATTACACAGCTAGCCCCGATCCCAGTCTCTTCAGCATCGCATCCATCACTCACTCACTATCTATACTAGAACCAACGACAGAGGAAGAAGTCTCCAGACTGCTTTCTGCTGCCCGCTCCCTCACCTACGCTTGCGGCCCTCTTCCTTCACACCTCCTCCGGTCCCTTTTCCTGGCTGTCATTACCCACCTCACCACCATATTCAACCTCTCCCTGACCACTAGTATTTTCCTCTCCTTATTCAAACATTCTATCATATCCCCTCTGCTAACAAAACCAATCCTTGAACCAACAGGCGCTGTCAACTACTGACCAATCTCAAATCTCCACTTCATCTCTAAACTACTTAAACGCCTGGTCTATTCCAGCCTCACACACTTTCTCTCTGATAACTCTCTCCTTGACCCCCTCCAGTCTGGCTTCTGGCCCCTACACTCGAATGAAACTGGCCTCACTAAAGTATCAAATGACCTGATGACAGTCAAATTGAGGGGCGACTACTCCCTACTAATCCTCCTTGACCTCTCTGCTGCATTTGACACTGTTGATTATGACCTCCTCTTTGCTCCATTGGCCTAAAGGACACTGCCCTTTCCTTGTTCTCCTCCTACCTCTCTGACTGCTCTTTCAGCATCTCCTTTGCTGGATCCCTCTCCTCTCTGCTCCCCCTCACTGTTCATGTCCCTCAAGGCTCGGTCCTTGGCCTCCTTCTCTTCTTTATCTACACAGCCCCAATTGGACAAACCATCTGCAGATATGGCCTCCAATACCACCTCTATGCTGATGACATCCAATTATACACCTCTTCCCGCAACATCTCTGCACCTTTCCCCCCAAACATCTCCAACTGTCTGTCCGCTGTCTCTAATACCATTTGGTGGAACATGTCACCTGCACCTCAGAAATAATGCTAAAATCCAGCTGTTTCTCACCATGGACAGGCTAAAGACACTCATCACCCTCATCCATTCACAATTTGACTACTACAACTCCCTGCTCATTGGCCTTCCCCGCACCAGACTCTCCCCTCTCCAATCCATACCAAATGCGGTAGCTAGGTTCATCTTCCTATGCAGCTGCTTCTCAGATGCCTCTGCACTATGCCAGTCACTGCACTGGTTGCCCATCCCCTACAGAACTCAATTCACACTCATCACTCTCACTCACATTGCTCTCCATGGCATCGTGCCACCATGCATTGCTTACCTCCTGTCCGTACCTCACCCAGCCCACGTGCTCTGATCTCTTAACACACTCAGTCTAAGCACCTCTCTTATACGAACCTCACATGCGCGCCTCCAGGACTTCTCTAGAGCAGCAACACTGCTCTGGAACACTCTACCCCAAGACATCCGGAAATTTCCAGAAGCACGGAACTTCAGACATGCCTAAAGACACACCTCTTCAAAGTAGTATACCAAACCTCCTGACCTAGTCCGCCCCCCCCCCCCACAATATGCCCCGTGCCCCTTCCTATGGCTTTCCACTTTTGTCTATTATGTACACTTCCTACCCCATACCTCCTGTACTATCCCCACCCTGTTTGTGTGCTAAAAACTGTATCTCACATGTTATCGTCACATTGCTGTGTTACGCCTTGCTCCACCTCCTGTCCCTGTACTTTCTGTATCACCCCCACCCACTTTGTTTCCAAATAATTGAATACCACATGTAACTTGTAATTTCTGCAAATTTCATATTGTTTGTGTTCCCTATGTACCTTGATAGCGCTGCGGAATAAGTTGGCGCTGTACAAATAAAGATTATTATTATAATATTACAGGTCAGATGTGATGATTCCAATATTGGTTTTTTTCCTGTTTTGTAAACGATGGTGAAAGTGCCAAAAAAGAGCGGAGGATAGCAGGGGGGTATAGGGGGGAGCTCTCTCTCTCCCTCCCCATTCCCGCTCTCACCAGCAACCCCTCGCGACCCCCAAATCTTTTCGCCCGATTAGGCAGTTACTCAAAAAAATCGATGCTCTAAATGAGCACATTCGCTCATCTCTACTTGCGAACGAATAGTGAGCAATTTTTTTGCATTTTCACTGAACAATTATCGCTCAAATTCGTTCTAATTGCATACCACAAAGGCTGGTCAAGATGCTTTCTGGAAATGAGTAGTAGCTTAGCAGTCACAGAAACCCTCATTGAAGCCAGGACATTGCACCAACCACTTGTATACAACCAGGAGACCTAGGGAATGCTGCAACATTCGAGTGTAGTACCCTTTTCATTTGTACATGTACAATATGTGTTTTTCAAAGTTGATGCAAACACTCTTCTTGGTTAGATTTTAATCTAGGACCCCAGCACTGCAAGGCAACAGTACCAACCACAAACCACATTCATTGAACCACCACCGCGCCTTTGGGGCCTTCTGAAGGCCAAATTATTGACTCCGATTTTTACTGCCATTGACTTCAATGGGAATTGGTATTGGGTTGGCCTGGTCATTTTTCAAAAATTGAGTTGGGCACTTCCGAACAGTTATTCAAATGAATGTTTATCACTAATGTCTCAAGCCAAATAGAAAAGCTTGAGTTTCTCTCTAAAGAGAAATATTCTGGAGACTACTGTCTCAGCATACTTACATTGGATTACATAAAGAACAATTAGTTGCTGCAGACAAAAGACTTTTTCAATATGAGGCAAATGTGAAACCAGTATATAGCAAGTATACAGCAACATGCCTTGAACTCACAATATAACGACATTAAATTATTAGCAAAAACTATATTGACGATTGGCATTGATTATTTTCTTTATCAATATTCACTGACAACAAGTAGAGATTATGAAACTGTTAGAAACCGAATCACAAATTACATCAAAGAAATTGGATAATTATTAATAGTTGTATTCTTTTAAATAAAACTTAGAAAACTCTTCAAAATGAGCTTACTTCGCCAATATGCATATCGGGATGTGCATAAACACAGAGATTTACATGGTACACAAGTAACACATGAATGATAAACAAGCCTTCTAATAGGTACATCGTTTTTGCTGCTACATGGCACATATCAGACTACCTTTAAATTGCAGCAATTTCAGCAGACAAACTGTTTTAGCTTCAGGATTAGCCGTATAAAAATTCCATCTTTATGTGAACATTTGTCAAGCCCTGATGCACTACCCAGGCACAATATAGAAAAGTATACAAAATTTATGGCACAAAATTTACATGCTTTAACAATGCAATTCTAGCACAACTGTTCCATGCTGATTTTTGGTGTTGATAAAAAAAAAGCTAAAAAAATCTGATAGAGTCAGGCTGCTCTCTACTGAGTGCATACGTGACCATTCTGAATATCCCAGAGCTCTCTAAAGAGATTCTCCAGAATGATACAAACAAAGTTACCCCAACTGAATACAGAATGTGATTAAATAATTTAAAGGGGTTGTCCAGTTGTACAGTATTGATGGCCCATCAGCAGGATAGATCACCAATAGTAGATTGACAGGGGTCTGTTGCCACTGCCAGGGATGCATGCCAACCAGCTGTTCACTGGGCCTGGGTGTTTGTGCACTGAGCTGATTTCTAGAGGAAGTAGACAGCAATGTTCTCACTGTAGTAGCCAGAATTAATATTGCAGGCCCAGCCCGCATTGAAGTGACTGGGGACTTGGCTTGCAATACCTAGGCTGGGGACTGAAGCGGAAATGGAGCCGTCTGCTTCCTGCAGTAATCAGTTCATTATATGAACACACCAACCCAGCAAACAGCTGATTAGCGAGGATCCTGGGTGCAAACCCCCGGATGACTTATCCTGTGTGGCGCAGAGTTTTAAGTCAGCAGTGTGCAGTCCTAAGCTCTCGCTCACGACCTCAAGGTTCAATCCCCGCATGGTTCAGGTAGCTAGCTCAAGGTTGTCTCAGCCTTCCTTCCTTCTGAGGTCGGTAAAATGAGCAAATGCTGGGTCATAAATAAATTACCTGAAAGCGCTGCAGAATAAGTAACATAACAAGTCCCTTCCTGGACAATCGGCTATCAGTAGTTTACAACTGGGCAACTATATTTAACTACATGATAGAAAATATACTGCATATTATACTGAGAAGATGCATACATTGTAGACTGATCTTACAAAAATAAGTTAATCAAAATTGTCTCACAGAAAACTATTGTTAATGTCCATAGCAACCAATCACAGAACAGCTTTCATTTTACCAGAACAGTATGAGAAATAAAAGCAGAACATTTTGATGTCTCACATAATTCAGATTTTAGGAAATTATCTGTGACCCCCATTAAACAAATTTATCTCTACATTTATTTTTATTACTGTATATAATCAATTATTTAATTCAACATCTAACTTATTTTTTCCTGGCGGGGATCTGCCCTGTGATTCTTAAAGGGGTTGTCCCGCGATAGCAAGTGGGGTTATACACTTCTGTATGGCCATATTAATGCACTTTGTAATGTACATCGTGCATTAAATATGATCCATACAGAAGTTATTTACTTACCTGCTCCGTTGCTGGCGTCCCCATCTCCATGGCTCCGTCTAATTTCGCTGTCTTCTTGCTTTTTTAGACGCGCTTGCGCTGTGCGGTCTTCTCCCCTTCTGCTCGGTCCCGCACGAGCGGCGTTCTGGCTCCGCCCCCTTCTACACGTCATCGCGTAGCTCCGCCCCATCACATGTGCCGATTCCAGCCAATCAGGAGGCTGGAATCGGCAATGGACCGCACAGAGCCCACGGTGCACCATGGGAAAGGACCTGCGGTGCATCGTGGGTGAAGATCCCGGCGGCCATCTTGGTGAAGGAAGAAGAAGGAAGAAGGAAGACGTCGCAGAGCGGGGATTCGGGTAAGTAATATGTTTGTTTGTTTTTTAACACATCCCTTGGGGTTGTCCTGCGCCGAACGGGGGGCCTATGGAAAAAAAAACCCAGTTTCGGCGCGAGACAACCCCTTTAACTCTTTACAGCGGCGCTCTGTCAAAACAATCAATTCTATTTTTTCTGCTTCTTATATGCTCAATAATTCTCCTCCATGTGTATTATGTATCTATTTTTGCTACATTGTAATTTTGTTGCTGTCCTCTTCTGCTTTTAAGGGGGCGGGCTTAGGAGACATAACACATCGGATACCATTCGCATTCTTGCTGCTATCTTCATTCATGAGAATCACTGTCTATAAGGGGTGGGCTTAGGTGATGTTACATGCTGCCTACCATCCCTGCGCTATTTAAAACTTTATAAGCCTTTTTATTGTACATACGCTTGTGCAGACAGAGGAAGTTATCGTTCTGATACCAAATTGTGTAGCTCTATTGCTTGTCCTCAATAAAAAAAAAACCTCATTCCAAGCTCCCAGGTCTCCATCTGCTTAGCATGCCAATGATCCTGCCGATTCCCTGCTCTTGGGATTTTTTTTTTAGAGAGTTTTGTTAAATAAGGCCTATGGTAATAAATATATTAAAACTGGCATACTAAACACAGGTCTTAATAGGATTTCCCACAGCACAGGATATTTCTAGAACATGAACAGGCACATGTCTCTTGATAGATTAGGCACATCTTGACACCTCCGTATGCCTACACTGAAATTTACACCAGGCCTATTCTAGTGTACATTTCTAGTATAATTTATGCCACTTTCTGGCTTAAAGTATACATAAATGTTTAATTCCAGGGTGACCTTGCCCCTTCTTACCCAATCCCGCTAGTGGATGGCCATGGAATAAGATGGAACAGAATTCTAGAGGGGAACAACTGGCTATGTCGATGGTGCTGTCAGGAAAGATTTAGATTTCTAGGCCATGGAGTGAATTACCTATATCATGGACTGCTTGCTAGAAATGGGTTGCACCTTACAAAAACAGGTAAGCATATATTTGGTGGGCGCTTTGCTTCACTCATTATATAACTTTAAACTAGAACAATATGGGAAGGGAAGTGAAAGTCCAGGTAAAAATGTACAGCTAACTAATACATTTGAGCACCCTGCTATTAGAAGTGGGGAAAAAAAGAACAGAGACAAAAAATTCAGAAGGAAAGTAGAGGAGCAAGAGACACTGATCACAAACTAAAATGTTTCTACACAAATGCACAGACCATGAGAAACAAACAAGGAGAATTAGAGCTCCTGAAACAGAAATAGAAATATGATGTCATAGGCATCACGGAAACGTGGTGGGATGATACACATGATTGGAATACAAGGTTTGAAGGATACAACTTATTTATAAGAAACAGACCTAATAAAAGAGGAGGAGGTATATCAGGAAAACATTCATCTCCACAGAGATTCAAGCTTCAAAGCATGGTAGCTCTGTAGAAACTATTTGGGTAAGATTACAAGGAGAGAACAACAGAGAGGACACTATTGTAGGCATTTACTGTAGGCCCCCTGGACAAGTAGAAGATATTGATGAACTCTTTCTACACCAGATGGCCAAGCTCTCAAAAAAGCATGACATAGTGATCATGGGAGATTTTTACTATGCAGACATTTGTTGGGAATCTCTCTCAGGTAAAAGTAATGGATCCAACAAATTCTTATTCGATCTTGCTAACAATTTTATCTTCCAAAAGGTAGAACAGAAAGCAAGGGGATCTGCTATCTTGGACCTAAATCTTACCAACAGGGAGGAAATGGTTGAGGAAGTAAGGGTGGCTGGGACCTTAGGAGGCAGTGATCATGTTATTCTTGAATTGTGGATAAAAAGGGGAGGAAGACCTGAGAAGACTCAGACCTCAAGGTTGGATTTCAGAAAGGCAGATTTTAGTGAACTCAGAAAGAGGGTAGGAAGAATCCAATGGCGGGATGTTCTTAAGGACAGCAATGTCAAAGAAGTTTGGGAAATATTGCAAAATGAGATTCTCAAAGCACAATCGTTAACAATCCCTAAAGGAAGAATCAGTAGCATTTAAAGAGACCAAGATGGATGAACACAGAACTTGCACACATGTTAAAAATGAAGAAAATATGTTTATCAAATAGAAAGAGGGGGGAATGTCTAAAGAAAAATATAATGTGGTCTGCAGAAACAGTAGGGCAAGTGTCAGAAAAATTAAAGCTGATAATGAATTGATGCTTGCAACAGAGGCAAAAAGCAATAAAAAAGGATTTGGGGGGTATGTCAAAAGCAAAAGAAAAGTCAAAGATGCTATTGGATGCTTACAAGATGAAAATGGTGAATTAGTTAAGATGTTGAGAAGGCTGAACTTTGAAATTCCTGTTTTGTATCTGTTTTCTCTCAGAAAGTAGATGGAACATCAACTGATCTTCCCTGTGTTATTGGGGGAACAAAAGAATGCAGGCTATCTATAATCTAAAAGATGCTGAGGGAACACATAACTAACTTAAATGAATTCAAGTCACAAGGTCCAGATGAATTACATCCTAGGATACAAAAGGAAGCAGCAAAGGTTATTGCTGAGCCACTTGTCATAATCTTTGAAAATTCCTGGAGAACAGGAGAAGTCCGAGAAGATTGGAAAAGGGCAAATGTTGTCCCTATCTTCAAAAAAGGGAAGAAGGTGGATCCAGGAAACTACAGTCCTGTGAGCCTGACTTCTATATCGGGAAAGCTCTTTGAATAAATTATTAAACAACATGTATGCAAGTACTTGGATAAAAAATTGAGTAATTAACCAGAACCAGCATGGGTTTGTAAACAAACAAGTCATGCCAGACAAATCTATTTTCCTTCTATGACAGAATCACTGACTGGGTTAATCAGGAAAAAGCGGCGGATATAGTATATCTTGACTTAAGTAAAGCATTTGACAAAGTATCTCATACCATACTTATTGAAAAAATTACCAAATATGGGATTGACAAGGCAATCACAGAAAAATGGCTGTTACTTACTGACTGAGGAGTGCATATAGATGCATCCTTCTCTCACCATGCAGGTAGCTGACTACCAAATGGAGGAGCCAATAACACCTGTGCAAGACACCGATAAGACAACCACTCACACTGCCTCTTGATAATGAGGGGGGTGGATGCTTGGTGTAAACTCCCACACATAGTGGATACAGGGTGCCAGACCATTCTGATATATGTAGTTCACCATGCAGACCAGCAACCTATTAATGACGCCATGATAATTCGGCGGGTTGCCCTGCATATCCATCAGTGAACCACATTGGTACTGCCACCCTGGGCTCCCCCTGGAGTCTTAATGCCACACTGCATGTGAATGATAGATAATAAATGCAAGGCATTGGTTGGATGTTGGCCAAGATACATGAGTCCACTAACCACTTCACGGTTCCTTGCATTGTAGTGGGTCCCTACACTAATATAAATGCACAGAAGGGGAAATCAAGAATTAAAAACAATCACAGAAAAATGGCCGTTACTTACTTACTGAGGAGTGCATATAGATGGCAACTGTTGATTCAAAACTGGCTGAGTGATCGTACTCAAAGAGTGGTCTAACAGACTAACAGAATGGTATTTAACAAGGAGATATCACGTGAGGTAATTATCCCCCGCTACTCTTCATTAGTCAGACCTCATTTAAAATACTGTATCCAGTTCTGGGCACCCAACATTAAAAAAAAACATAGACCAACTGGAGCAAGCTCAGAGAAGAGTTACCAGGATGGTGAGCGGTCTGCAAATCATGTCCTATGAGGAACGGTTAAAGGATCTGGGAATGTTTAGCATGCAAGAAAAGAAGGCTGAGAGGAGACTTAATAGCTGTCTACAAATATCTGAACATCTGTCACAGTGCAGAGGGATCAGCCCTATTCTCATTTGTACAAGGAAAGACCAGAAGCAATGGTATGAAACTGAAAGGAAGGAGACACAGATTAGATATAAGAAAAAACTTTCTAATATCTAATCTGTGAGGGTGATCAATGAGTGGAACAGGTTACTATGAGAGGTGGTGAGTTCTCTTTCAATGGAAGTCTTCAAACAAAGGCTGGACAAATATCTGTCTGGGATGATTTAGTGATCCTGCACTGAGCAGGGGGTTGGAGCAGATGACCCTGGAGGTCCCTTCCAATTCTACTATTTTATGATTCTAATATGCCCTACAACTTTTTACAAAAATTGCAAGGGTGGTGCAAAAAGTCAAAAGGCAGCATGTTTTTTTGAAAATCCCCACTTGCACAAAAATGTCAACTTTATTATGGCAGAAACAGGTGTAAAAGCATTTATGAATGTACCATGGGGTGTTTTACTATTGGAAACCAAAGCAATCAGACGCAGGAACACTGATTGCAAGTGTTCTATTTTCCTGTAGTGACACCAAAAGTAAAATCAACAGTCTGTGCACGTAATATATGGAAATTGTGAGTATTCTGATAAGGCTTCTAGCACACTAGTGTTTTTTTTTTTGCTCATGTGGTGTCCTGTTAACGGACTCCAAATGTAGAGCATATGACCCCATATTAATCCATGTAGCAAGACACATCAAAGTGTTTTGAGCACACATATGAAATGAGTGAAAAAAACTCATGGCCTGCACTACTCTGATGCAATTTGTAGACGAGACTAACCCACTCAATTCAATGGGGATAGAAAAGAAACAATAGCTAGCAGAGATCTGGAAAATAGTGAGAAATTGAATTACAATGTGTGTTAGAAATGTCTAGAGCTAAGGTGTTTGGTGCCAAGTATCTCATTGTTACTTTGAACCTTTGAATCTTGAAGGATGTCTTTGGGTAGCAAAGATTAGATGGGGTTGGCATTTACTGAGGGATTTTATGCCTTTAAATGTGTTCGATCAAGGCTCACAATTCCTATATGTTTGTGTAATACCCAAACCATAGAACTTGTAACATATAACAAGGGATTAGGGTGAGGGTGGAAAGGAAATGTCTGTAATAGAAAAGCTTTGTATTTAACAGAATTTATATACTAGCTTGATGAACCCAGTTTTTTTATTACATATCATAGAAAAAGCTCTCTGTTTGTTATCCGTAACTATGACAGCAACAATCTCTGACTACGTTTTATACTACGTTGTACTATCTATCATTGAAAATATACAAATTTGCTGAACTATATGAATACATTTTATCAAAATGAACACCCTTTTTACTGATTAAAATTAAAGGGGTTGTCCCGCGGCAGCAAGTGGGTCTATACACTTCTGTATGGCCATATTAATGCACTTTGTAATGTACATTGTGCATTAATTATGAGCCATACAGAAGTTATCAAAAGTTTTATACTTACCTGCTCCGTTGCTGGCGTCCTCGTCTCCATGGTGCCGACTAATTTTCGGCCTCCGATGGCCAAATTAGCCGCGCTTGCGCAGTCCGGGTCTTCTCCTGTCTTCAATGGGGCCGCTCGTGCAGAATGCCGGCTCCGTGTAGCTCCGCCCCGTCACGTGCCGATTCCAGCCAATCAGGAGGCTGGAATCGGCAATGAACCGCACAGAAGAGCTGCGGTCCACGGAGGGAGCAGACCCCGGCGGCCATCTTCAGCAGGTAAGTATGAAGACGCCGGACCGCCGGGATTCAGGTAAGCACTCTCCGTTTGTTTTTTTTAACCCCTGCATCGGGGTTGTCTCGCGCCGAACGGGGGGGGGGTTAAAAAAAAAAAAAACCGTTTCGGCGCGGGACAACCCCTTTAACTTTTATTCACATGGCTAAAAGAAAGCCCTGCTAAATTCTTATTAATGTATATTCCTACCTAAACAAGGTATCTGCCCTGAAAAGGGCAACCCTGTTGTCAAACCTCTCTATGGGAATTCCTACACTTATGATATCAAAGAGCAGGTTAGAATAATCATCATCCAGAAAGAGAAAATGAGATGATAATTTTAAGGTATCCAAAATGGTAGAAAACGTGACTGAGTTATATTAGCATCAGGTCTAAAACAAACCACTGAATAAGTCACAAAGATTACTGCTACGTTCAACATAAAGTGCCAAAAGTTATTAATGCAGATCTGTAATAAGTGACAAACAATCCGAAATAAGCTGTCAGTCGGGATAGGCATCAAAAGAACGAAATAGCCTAGAACTAAATTGGCATCAAAACAATGACAGGTCCAGAAAAAGCTGCTAACTGGTCACATATATATTTCAGTTTAATCATTATTTACGGTGTATGGCCACAAAGTAAATGTATATCCCAAGCCTATTGTTTTAATACCAATCAGTCAGAGGCTACATTAACATGGATCTTGGGTCATTTACATGTCAAAATGTGGGGGGGTTTAGTTACACATATCTCAAGGCATTCATTTTATGTGTCACTGACAATTCATTCAATATTAAACATTATTGCAACACTCCTTATGTAGTGTATTTCATCACTCGTGTCTTATGTCAACTTCATTATATTGGCTGCATGACTTGCAGTTTAAAAACACTTATCAGATGTCATACCTCTGATATACCAAATGGGCATCCATGCTGGCAATTTTTCATCTATGTGCACTGCAGGCATTGATTGAGTCAGTTGTCCCATTAGGGGAGGAGACCACCATCAAAAATTACTTAATAGAAAAAACATACTGGATTTTTTGCTTGAAAACCTGTGCACTCTTTGGTTTAAATAAGAGATCAAAAAAAGGAGTTCAAAAAAAGAAAGAGTGCACGCCACATGCGCGCGGCACGCTGCCGGCGTGCCGAGCACATCCGCTGGGCCGAAGAAAGAAGATCCGGCCGCGACGGAGAGCAGATCCGCAGCGTCCGGACAGGTAAGTAATGCTTATTTTTTGGCCTCATGTCCGCGGGAAAGGAGGGACCCGCTGCGGGATTCTACAAAAAGAATCCGCGGCAGGCCTGATTTTCCCCATGGACATGAGGCCTAAGGGTTATTTGCCATGTGTTCTCTTTTGCTTTTTTCTGCCCAGTCACATAATTACTTTTTTTTTGTTTATTGTTTGTATGTTTCTTTTTAAGCTGAGCAGGTGCACCATGTTGTCCTGCTATAACAAAAGGTGCACCTTTTGGCTTTTGATCGATCATTTTGCATAAACTACTACTTGGTACTAATGCCTATGTACCTGCTTTATTCAGGGTACAGGCCACCCGCTGTTCTCTAAATAAATTCCCTTTGTTCTGCCATGGGGCTGACAGCTGAGACAATGTAATCAGCACTCTCCGGGCAGAACACAGCATGCGGTCCTTCTTATCAGCTGTTCTGCCGAACAATGGATTTCATGCCAAACTGAAATTCATCGTTCAGCAGAAAAGTAAAAGTTGGGCACATTTATATGTAACGATTATCGCTCAAAAGATGGCTTTTGAGCAAATTTGCGGTGATAATTGTTGTGTCTAAATGGGCCTTAAGAGCTGCTGTCACAGCTTTAAACATGTCAGTGGCACACCATTGTATGTCCTTCCTGTTGGGATCTTAATATGCCTCACTAAAGCCATGATTTTATGGATGCTGGATCCTTTTCTTACTATCTCAAATTGAATCAACCCATTGTATTGATATCTATGCAAAGTGATGACAATGTGGTTATGGACTCTAAGGAATGTCACAATGTCTTTTTTATTCTGTCACATTTCTACACTTTTATTATCTTGTCATTTGTCTGCATGTAAATGTGATTTCGAACATAGATAATGACTGGCTGGGGAAAATGGTTCATTAAAATTACTGACTGATATGTGATCCTTGACACTTCGTAGGATGTGTACAAATGAAGCTTTTTAAAGGTTGCATATCCACTCTGCAAAATCTTGACGCACAGTTAATTGCCTTGTCCCTTGACATAACATCATCTTTTGTCATTTGTGATCACTTTGCCCTTGTACTCTAGATAATGCCGTACACTTTACCAAAAATTCAAGTTGCAACCAATTATTCTACCACACAAAACACAGGTAATGGTAGCTTCAAGTTGGTTTGCTGTACATTAAAATTAGTTTAAGGACTTTTCCAGACAGAGAGCGCTGTCAGAGTCGGAATACATCAGGGTCGGAGCGGAACCCGTTGCACCAACACCTGTGTAGTGGTCGGCTCGTAGTTGAAATCGATGTGAACTGCACCTGCAGTTGCAAGAGATGAGTTTAAAGGGGTTTTCCAAGATCTTTTTTTTTTTTTGCAAATGTATTCGCCCCCTATCCCAAAACTTAAGTTTACAAATATAATCCAGGACCACTAATGCACCTGTTTGGGGCTGAGAGGAGAATGAGAGGCCTGTGATGTCACTGAGCCTTTTGGTGAAGAGGTCTCAGGGAAGATAAGCTACTTTTTGAGGTGTATGGCAGTGGCTTACTCTACTCTCCTTATTGAGAACACATGCGCACTTAGCTGAGTATGGGGAAGGGGTCAGGAGTCAGTTCAACAAGTGTTTTGTCATGTATTGCGCCAACCATGAGGCCATTCTCAGCTCATCATTTTGGCACTGTCTTTCTGTGCCTGCGGAGGTTGCACCATGTCACTAGGCCTTCCGTGCATGCCTCTGGCCTGGACAAGTACATTTTGATAGTGTGCTATGGTCCATTGTGCCAATTAGATAGTTAATTTTCTCCGGTCTTTGTTACCACAGTAGTTGCTAATTAACTCATTAACTACCTTATTTATATCTTTGGGCTTTAGTCATGCCTTACCTGAGAATCTATGCAGTTGTGCCTAATTATGTTCCTGTGAAGTGCTGAAATGGGTCACCTTGTGTTATTCAGCCTTATCTGACTCACACAGCTCTGCTACATTGGCTTGATACCCTCATGGCTCCGCTACCTGCACGGCTCTGTTACATCATCATCAAGCCTTGTCTGATTATCTGCACTGCTAGCCACCCAGTGATTGACTATCTGACTATCCACAAACCTGAGGTAGGTGTTGTTGCACAATTCCCCAACAGCCACCAAAGGTGTATGGACACCTTTACCTGATAATCTTCAGGTACTTACACACGGGCCAAAATTAGCCTACATTATGCATCCAAATCCGCAGCTTATGCTGATGCTGCAAAATTTCATGCCAAAATCTGCAGGTGTCACTGCAAATTTTGATGTGGAATTGCAGACAGATATAAGCGGTTTGTAATTCTACATCAAAATCAACAAGTACCCCTGCAGATTTTGGTTCAGATTTTACCGTGGCTTGCTGTGTTTTGTATAGGCTAATTCTGCGCGTATGAAAGTACCCTTCAACAGCCAATCTGAACCTAAAAAGCTGCAGAAGGGCAAATCAACACCTGTAACACCCATTAGAGTATTTATTCTTATTTATTTAGAGAGATGATAAAGATTTAGATACTAGAGATGAGCGAGCACCAAAATGCTCGGGTGCTCGTTACTCGGGACGAAAATTTCGCGATGCTAGAGGGTTCGTTTCTAGTAACGAACTCCATTGAAGTCAATGGGCGACTCGAGCATTTTTGTATTTCGCCGATGCTCGCTAAGGTTTCCATTTGTGAAAATCTGGGCAATTCAAGAAAGTGATGGGAACGACACAGCAACGGATAGGGCAGGCGAGGGGCTACATGTTGGGCTGCATCTCAAGTTCCCAGGTCCCACTATTAAGCCACAATAGCGGCAAGAGTGCCCCCCCCCCCCTCCCAACAACTTTTGCTTCTGAAAAGCCCTCACTAGCATGGCATACCTTAGCTAAGCACCACACTACCTCCAACAAAGCACAATCACTGCCTGCATGACACTCCGCTGCCACTTCTCCTGGGTTACATACTGCCCAACCACCCCCCCCCCCCCCCCCCCGCACGACCCAGTGTCCACAGCACACACCAAAGTGTCCCTGCGCAGCCTGCAGCCTGCCATGAGGAGGAACAGCAGGCACACACTGCAGAGGGTTGGCACGGCTAGGCAGCGACCCTCTTTAAAAGGGGCGGGGCGATAGCCCACAATGCTGTACAGAAGCAATGAGAAATCCAATCCTGTGCCACCTCCATGAGGAGCTGCACACGGCTGCGGCATAGCAATGGGGAACCCATGTGCCACACACTATTCATTCTGTCAAGGTGTCTGCATGCCCCAGTCAGACCGGGGTTTTTTATAAATAGTGACAGGCAGGTACAACACCGCAATGGGAATTCCGTGTGCACCCACAGCGTGGGTGGCTCCCTGGAACCCACCGGCTGTACATAAATAAATCCCATTGCATTGCCCATCACAGCTGAGGTAGCGTCAGGTTTAATGCAGGTGGGCTTCGACCCACACTGCATGCCCCAGTCAGACTGGGGTTCTTTAGAAGTGGACACATGCAGTTACAACTCCGTGTGGACCGACAGCATGGGTGTGTGCCAGGAAGCCACCGGCGGTACATAAATATATCCCATTGCATTGCCCATCACAGCTGAGGTAATATCATGTTTAATGCAGGTGGGCTTCGGCCCACACTGCATGCCCCAGTCAGACTGGGGTTCTTTAGAAGTGGACACATGCAGTTACAACTCTGTGTGGACCGACAGCATGGGTGGGTGCCAGGAAGCCACCGGCGGTACATAAATATATCCCATTGCAGTGCCCAGCACAGCTGAGGTAGTGTCAGGTTTAATGCAGGTGGGCTAAAAATTAATAGGATTACACTGTAGGCGAGGGCCCCAAAAAATTGGTGTACCAACAGTACTAATGTACCTCAGAAAAATTGCCCATGCCCAACCAAGAGGGCAGGTGAAACCCATTAATCGCTTTGGTTAATGTGGCTTAATTTGTAACTAGGCCTGGAGGCAGCCCAGTTAAAATAAAAATTGGTTCAGGTGCAAGTTTCAACGCTTTAATGAGCATTGAAACGTATAAAAATTGTTTACAAAAATTATATAACTGAGCCTTGTGGGCCTCAGAAAAATTGCCCGTTCTGCGTGATTACGTGAGGTTTCAGGAGGAGGAGGATGAATATTATACACAGATTGATGAAGCTAAAAGGTCCCCGTTTTTTATGGTGATAGAGAACGATTCTTCCATCCGCAGGTGCAGCCTACGTATTGTTTAGGTACCGCTGCTGTCCGCTGGTGGAGAAGGGAAGTCTGGGGAAATCCAGGCTTTGTTCATCTTTATGAGTGTAAGCCTGTCGGCACTGTCGGTTGTCAGGCGGGTATGCTTATCCGTGATGATTGCCCCAGCCGCACTAAACACCCTCTCTGACAAGACGCTAGCCGCAGGACAAGCAAGCACCTCCAGGGCATACAGCGCGAGTTCAGGCCACGTGTCCAGCTTCGACACCCAGTAGTTGTAGGGGGCAGAGGCGTCACCGAGGACGGTCGTGCGATCGGCTACGTACTCCCTCACCATCCTTTTACAGTGCTCCCGCCGACTCAGCCTTGACTGGGGAGCGGTGACACAGTCTTGCTGGGGAGCCAGAAAGCTGTCAAAGGCCTTAGAGAGTGTTCCCCGGCCTGTGCTGTACATACTGCCGGATCTCCGCGCCTCCCCTGCTACCTGGCCCTCAGAACTGCGCCTTCTGCCACTAGCGCTGTCGGATGGGAATTTTACCATCAACTTGTCCGCCAGGGTCCTGTGGTATGGCATCACTCTCGAACCCCTTTCCTCTACGGGTATGAGAGTGGAAAGGTTCTCCTTATACCGTAGTGGCCAGAATGCGTGTAACGCGAGGGTGACGAGAAAGGCATCCTAACATGAAGTCCGCCATGTATGCCTCGGTACCTGTACGCAACACATGGCTGTCCTCACTAGGAAGATCACTTTCAGGATCCTCCTCCTCCTCCTCAGGCCATACACGCTGAAAGGATGACAGGCAAGCAGCATGGGTACCCTCAGCAGTGGGCCAAGCTGTCTCTTCCCCCTCCTCCTCATGCTGCTCCACCTCCTCAACGCGCTGAGATATAGACAGGAGGGTGCTCTGACTATCCAGCGACATACTGTCTTCCCCCGCCTCCGTTTCCGAGTGCAAAGCGTCTGCCTTTATGCTTTGCAGGGAACTTCTCAAGAGGCATAGCAGAGGAATGGTGACGCTAATGATTGCAGCATCGCCGCTCATCATCTGGGTAGACTCCTCAAAGTTTCCAAGGACCTGGCAGATGTCTGCCAACCAGGCCCACTCTTCTGTAAAGAATTGAGGAGGCTGACTCCCACTACGCCGCCCATGTTGGAGTTGGTATTCCACTATAGCTCTACGCTGCTCATAGAGCCTGGCCAACATGTGGAGCGTAGAGTTCCACCGTGTGGGCACGTCGCACAGCAGTCGGTGCACTGGCAGATTAAACCGATGTTGCAGGGTGCGCAGGGTGGCAGCGTGCGTGTGAGACTTGCGGAAATGTGCGCTGAGCCGGCGCACCTTTCCGAGCAGGTCTGACAAGCGTGGGAAGCTTTTCAGAAAGCGCTGAATCACCAAATTAAAGACGTGGGCCAGGCATGGCACGTGCGTGAGGCTGCCGAGCTGCAGAGCCGCCACCAGGTTACGGCCGTTGTCACACACGACCATGCCCGGTTGGAGGCTCAGCGGCGCAAGCCAGCGGTCGGTCTGCTCTGTCAGACCCTGCAGCAGTTCGTGGGCCGTGTGCCTCTTCTCTCCTAAGCTGAGTAGTTTCAGCACGTCCTGCTGATGCTTGCCGACCGCTGTGCTGCCACGCCGCGTGACACCGACTGCTGGCGACGTGCTGCTGCTGACACATCTTGATTGCGAGACAGAGGTTGCGTAGGAGGAGGAGGAGGAGGGTGGTTTAGTGGAGGAAGCATACACCGCCGCAGATACCACCACCGAGCTGGGGCCCGCAATTCTGGGGGTGGGTAGGACGTGAGCGGTCCCAGGCTCTGACTCTGTCCCAGCCTCCATTAAATTCACCCAATGTGCCGTCAGGGAGATATAGTGGCCCTGCCCGCCTGTGCTTGTCCACGTGTCTGTTGTTAAGTGAACCTTGGCATTAACCGCGTTGGTGAGGGCGCGTACAATGTTGCGGGAGACGTGGTCGTGCAGGCCTGGGACGGCACATCGGGAAAAGTAGTGGCGACTGGGAACCGAGTAGCGCGGGGCCGCCGCCGCCATCATGCTTTTGAAAGCCTCCGTTTCCACAAGCCTATACGGCAGCATCTCTAGGCTGATCAATTTTGCAATGTGCACGTTTAACGCTTGAGCGTGCGGGTGCGTGGCGTCGTACTTGCGCTTGCGCTCAAACTGTGGCGCTAGCGACGTCTGAGAGACATTGCTGGATGGGGCCGAGGACAGCGGAGGTTAGGGTGTGGGTGCAGGCCAGGAGACGGTAGTGCCTGTGTCCTCAGAGGGGGGTTGGATCTCAGTGGCAGGTTGGGGCACAGGGGGAGAGGCAGTGGTGCAAACCGGAGGCGGTGAACGGGCATCGTCCCACCTTGTGGGGTGCTTGGCCATCATATGCCTGCGCATGCTGTTGGTGGTGCCTCCCCAGCTGATCTTGGCGCGACAAAGGTTGCACACCACTGTTCGTCGGTTGTCAGGCGTCTCTGTGAAAAACTGCCAGACCTTTGAGCACCTCGGCCTCTGCAGGGTGGCATGGCGCGAGGGGGCGCTTTGGGAAACAGTTGGTGGATTATTCGGTCTGGCCCTGCCTCTACCCCTGGCCACCACACTGGCTCGGCCGTGCCCACACCCTGACTTGGGCCTCCGCGTCCTCGCCCGCGTCCACGTCCTATAGGCCTACCCCTACCCCTCAGCATGGTGTATTACCAGTGATTTGATTTCCCAGGCAGGAAAGAAATTGGCGCAAGGCTGCACTCAACCGTAGCTGGTTGCGTCTGATTTTTTTACGTTCTCCACGCAGCACACATGTACCCAGAGCCCTGACGGCTGTCAGAGGCAGGGCAAATATACTTTTTTCCCTTTTGTTTAAAAGGATAGGCCCACTGCGTCTATTCACTGAATAATAATTGTAATAACTGTGTTGCGGCCCTGCAAAACTGTCACAGAACTTTACTGTTGCAGAGTTACTAACTGTGGCAGAGCACGTATTTCCCAGGCAGGAAAGAAATTGGCGCAAGGCTGCACTCAACCGTAGCTGGTTGCGTCTGATTTTTTTACGTTCTCCACGCAGCACACACGTACACAGAGCCCTGACGGCTGTCAGAGGCAGGGCAAATATACTTTTTTCCCTTTTGTTTAAAAGGAAAGGCCCACTGTGCCTATTCAATGACTGATAACTGTGTTGTGGCCCTGCCTACACAATTCTGTGCCTGTAGTATCAATGCAGGGTGCAATGCTCTGCACCGCCGATTTTGAGAAGAAAAAAAAAGGAACACAGCTAACAGCAGCCAGCACAGTACTGCAGACGGTTAAATGTGGCCCTAGAAAGGACCGTTGAGGTTCTTGAAGGCTACACTCACTCCTAACACTCTCCCTGCCTAAGCACCACTTCTGTCCCTAATGCCGGGTGCAATGCTCTGCACTGCCGATTTTGAGAAAAAAAGAAAATTTCTCCACTGCTAACAGCAGCCTGCACACTATTAGATGTGGCCCTAGGAAGGACCGTTGGGGTTCTTGAAGCCTACACTAACTCCTAACGCTCTCCCTACAGCAGCTCCAGCACGATACCACTATCCCTCAGCTAACTCACAAGGCATGTGTGGCGAGCCGCGGGAGGGGCCGACTTTTATACTCGGGTGACATCTGATCGCCCCAGCCACTCACAGCAGGGGCGTGGTATAGGGCTTGAACGTCACAGGGGGAAGTTGTAATGCCTTCCCTGTCTTTCAATTGGCCAGAAAAGCGCGCTAACGTCTCAGAGAGGAAACTGAAAGTAACCGGAACACCGCGTGGTACTCGTTACGAGTAACGAGCATCCCGAACACCCTAATATTCGCACGAATATCAAGCTCGGACGAGTACGTTCGCTCATCTCTACTGGTTACATGAGGCTAATGCAGTATTTTCTGAAAGTAAGCTTCAGATGCAAATACAATATACTTCAATAAAGAATTCATTCAAACATTTGCCAACATACACAGGGATTATGCGAGATCATGGTGGGAGGTACAGGGTCACCAAAACAACCTCAACCATAAGATAATTTCGCAAGGCTTACATATTACTGTTTTTCCACTGGAGGGGTAGCAATCTAAGAGATTGAGTCATCTAGAATCTATGACTAGGGAGGCTTGAGAAGAAGACTGTAGACACTTGCAAATGTGGCAATTGTAAAGCTAGCAACTACATCAATCACAACATGTCATTCTCCAGTGCCACTATGGGACAGAGTTTTGTGATGAGGGAATTGATCAACTGTCGCTCTCAGAATGTAGTTTTTATTGCTACATGGTCTTGTTCCAGAAACTACGTGGGTAAGACTACCCAGAAATTTAGACGTAGGATTTTGGCACATGATAATATCATATGTGGCGAAGAGACACCACTTGCCTGTCATGTGAGGAGTTGCTGTCAATCGATTGATGGCAATCCTGAAGTTTTCAAATTCCAAGGTATTGAGCAATTACAAATAAATGGATGCCATGGTGACCTAGATAAGAGATCTTTTGACTTAAACCCAGGACCCCAAAAAGTTTGTGCACTTTTCCACTTGTGCACATGTCCATTTTACCACCTATGCATATTGTATATGCTATGCCATCTATGCGGCTTGTGTAGTATGCTCTGCCATCTATGTATATTGTGTGGTACGCTTTACTACCAATGCATATTGTCAATGGCATGAGATGGTACTTTGAAGTATGATCAATTTACCTCTACAAAACCTAAAGTCGAGGTTTTGTAGAGGTAAATTTATCATACTTCCCCTGGTACTATACATTATAATAAACACTGCAGGACTTGTTTTGTGGTAGTTCATCTATACTTCGTGATATTGTTACAGTGACAAACTTTTTGATGGAGGTGATATCCTTATGTACTTGATGTGTTCCTTAGCACAGAGTCAGATGGTTAGGTGATCTTATCAGGGGTTGTGGCGTTGTATATGTATTTTTATCTATTTGGCTGTGCTATCATTAATGATATGTATCCCATGGACAGGAGTGATGAAGTATACTTACCTTTACATCTTTATCATATGATGACTCTGCCTGTTGAGTTATTAAGCTCCCCCTGAGTATGCTACCTGCCTGCATCGGTCGCAATAAGAAGCTCCAAACCTGAACCTGAATCGTGACAATATGTTTGGTTACATTTAGTTTTTTTATATGGCATGAAGGGTGGTGGTTAGGTATATATGGATTAACATGTGCATGAGTATTAATGTATCCATTCTATTGTAAGACACTACAAACCGTTGTGTGTGCACAGCTATTGTGTGTGACATATCCCCCTTTCCAAAGACCCATGCCACAAATTTCTCACCAAAACCCATCCTATGAAAAACAATCCACATAAATAATTGCACTCGACACTGTCAAAAGCTTTGCAGCTTAGTGACAAAACAGCCCTGCTCCCACAAACGTGGAGATTCAGATATAAAAATATTGAATTAATAACAGTTGATTTGTTTGGCATGAAGCTGGTCTGGTCCTAATGTATTAAATGAGTCATTGCTAAAAGTAATCTATTTTCAAGTTCCTTCGCCAAAATTTTAAGTAGTTAACAGAGATATTGGATGATAGGAATCAGGCAAATCTTCTTCCTATTTAGAACAGTCATATTGTTTCTTATTGATGGTGGAAAACCATCCTTAAGTCATTCAGTGTCACAGGAAACTCTAATATCACTCTCTGATCATCAAATTTGGTCATTGCCCCCAAGCCAATTATTCATAAAGATCTTCATAAAAATATAGGTTTTTAAAAATTTCACCCTACTTTATAAACAAAGAATTATCAGGTCTTCTCAATGTTGCAACATAAGATGACCCATGTGCCAAAATTACCACTTGTTTCCCCTTCCTCTTCATAAAAAGATGATTATTATTTGCAATACCTCTGAAGTGATCCACAAGTTGAGACTGGACTGTGCCTCTTTCCAATTAATTTCCTCCTGATTAGCGGGAGAATATATGTACACTTGCTGTGCATCTAAATCTTGTAGCTGAAGGACCCTAATGACATCCTTAGGTTTAGACTTGCATAAGCTAATCATCTGTATATAATGACCACGTATAAATGTCTTCATAGCGTGTCACACTACAGATACTGAAAAAGAGCCTATATTAATCTAAAAAAATTCCAATGGAGCCTCCTCTGTTCTAGCATTACCATCAAGCAAATTCAATCAAGTGGAATTTAACCTCCGAACTCTATCTAAATCAAATTCCCCACCCTTCATTGATTATAATCAATAATAAATAGAGTTGCCACCAAAGAATATGTCTTTTGCGCAAACAAGAAAAACAAATCTTCCAATCTAATCAATGAGTGGAACTGGTTGCCACAGGAGGTGGTGAGTTCTCCTTCAATGGAAGTCTTCAAACAGAAACTGGACAAATATCTGTCTGGGATGATTTAGTGATTCCTGCACTGAGCAGGGGGTTGGAACAGATGACCCTGGAGGTCCTTTCCAACTCTACCATTCTATGAGTCTATAAGAGATGACTCACACTTAAAAGAAATATTTTTATGAATCAGTACACTTATGCCACACAAATAATTCAAAGTACACAAAATGAAGAATGTGCCCATACCGAAGGTTAAGCAAATGTACAGAATCTCCAGTTATATGTTTTTCTAACACTCAAACAATAGCTGGTTGAAATTGTTGAATAGAGGAAAAAGCAGCATATCTTTTAGTTTTGTCCCCTATACCCTGCATATTTCACAAAATTATATTAACCTCTTGAACCATAACAAATGATATTCATTATTTATGTTTTGCACATATAATTTAAGATGGCAGTTGTATTGCATGGTAAAGAAGGAGAGAGAAGGGAGAAAAGATAACAAAAAAACACTCCCACCATTACCAACCCAATGCACAAATACTCTACCAATAACCTACTGTTGTAGTAATAATAATATAAATGTGTTTCTTAAAGCAGCTTATGCAAATATATGTATGTATATATTCATATATCCACCTTCATAAAAAATAGCTAGCAGTGAAATGGTTAACTGGTTCATTCTTATGCTGTTATCCTGAAATACACTCCTACACAAATTCTCAAGACTTAACAAGGTCCTGAGATGTGTTTCTCATGAGAAAGACCTGCGATGCCCACCACTCATAAGAGGGGGGCTGCTTCTTAACTGCTCCCTTGGATTCCTTGGTCCAGGCAGAGATATTGATAGTTTATTCTAGTTGCGTTTCCTAGAAATTACGTGTTCACATAGCAACATACACCTGGGGCGTAAACATATGTTAATCATCAGCGTCGTTACATACTAGGCCAATCATGAGTTGTTATGATGTTGGGAGGGGTATGCATGTAAATGGTGCATCATATTCAGTATAACTGTATTGTACTTCCTTTTAATAAAGCAGAAGGGATATGGGGCTCATGGGGAGTACCCCTGAGTTCAAATACATATATTTATGTATGAAACTTCTCATTATCACCAATCTGGAGCAGACCAGTGAAATCTTGTGGAATATGATTTATTCCCATAACACTACGTATAAAAAGGACTACTTATTACTGTTATATAAATATTGTGTATGTTTATCAATCCAGGAGGCAGTATCCCTACACTTATCAGAGAAAAAAGTCTCCCGCTGCATCACATCTCTCAGACATGCTGGATACAAAATAGCATAAGCAGCTGTTAATCCTGTAATCTTTTGTTAACATTTTGAAACTACATCCATATTTTTTCCTTCTGCATGATGTAAGCAGTGAAGACATATGAATAGAGCTCCCACATGTTATGCTAGCTTGGTCTTTTTCATGAGGTGGTGTTTCTGACTCTGCTGTGCTGACTATCTTGCTGGTCCTTGGGCCTTTGTTTGTGTTGCACCAGAGTTCCAGCGCAGGAGCAGTGATAGCAGAGGCTGGTCTGTTGTGAGATATGTCTGTCATTTAACCAAGTTTATCATGACAAGGAGGAAAAAAGAAAGGCATCTGCAAACCCTACAGTGCAACATTGCAGTAAATGTCAAATAATGCTTTACTGATCTAATCACTTTACTGAGAAATGCTGCAACACAGCGAACAGGTTGGCGGAATTAGATCACTCAACTCTTCCTGTAACACTGGTAAGAAATGCTCATGAAATATCCAAAGTTATGTTTTCTTCCTTTGATGGGACTCACTCTATTGATATGGATTTGATGGAGCTCATTCTGTTGAGAAGCGTGTCGGGGATCAAACCCAGGACCTTCTGTATTCCAGTCCACAGCTTTCTCCAATGAGCTATTTAGCTTTTGCTGAAACTTAGCCGTGTTCCTGTGCCCCTGATCCCTGTTTTGGCTCCTCCCTACCTGTTAATTGGACTTCCTATAAATGCCTGATCCTTCCTCCAGTATATTGCATGATTTTTGTGCTCCCAGCCTTAATCAAGCTCCAGTTTCTCCTGCTCTTCTGCAATTCTATGGAGACCATCTGATATTGACCCCTGGCTTCCCTTCTGACTATGTTACTCGCCTCATCCACCTGTACTGCAACTGAGACCATCTGATACTGACCCTTGGCTTCCCCCCTGACTACTCTCAGGACCTGCATAGTAACTACACACATAGCTCCAAACCTAGTGCCAGTAAACTCTACACAATAATCACACCCAAAGATGGAGTCTGTAGCGGCCACCCTGCAGAAGCAAGTATCAGAGCTCCAGGAATTTTGTGCCTTCTATCAAGAGATGTTTTCTGGATTACAGGCGCTGGTGCTACATCAATAAAAGGAAATAATCAGTTTACAGAGGCAACTTAGGCTCTTATGTCTGCATTTTACTGCCTGAAATATTCGGTGGGGATCTTCGTCAGTATGTAGGCTTCCTTAATCAAGGCTGGATTTATTTCCAGATGCAGCCCACCTTGTTTACCAGCGACAGGAAGAAAGTGTTTTTCATTATTAACCTCATTACTGATGAGGCGCTTTCATGGGCTTCGCCATACATAGAGATCAACAGCAATCTGCTTGATAGCCTTGATGCCTTCATGACTGCTATGGGTCAAATCTTTGATAATCCGAATTGCTGTTCCACGGCAGAAGGGAGGTTACATAACCCACGGCAGGGCGACATTCCATTGCAGTGCATACAGCAGAATTTTATTGCTGGGCAAATGATACCATGTGGAATCCAGCTGCACAATAGAGTCGATTCCACTGGGGATTATCTAAATGGGTAAAGGATGAACTTGCTAGAGTGGAGACCCCTGATAACCTGGAATATTTAATTCAGCTGTGCATCCAAATTGACCAGAGACTTTCTGAGCAGTGAAAAGAGAGACTGCGGGGTTTGGGTACCAACACCCCTTACTACTTCAGTCAATCTACGTTGAGTCCCCAGCCAAGGACTGAAGGCACACCAGAACCAATGCAGATTGACGTCATCCGCAAACCCCTTTCCAGCCCTAGAAAAGAAAGGTGCCATGCTGAGAATCAGTGCCTTTATTGGCGAAGTTCAGGACATTATGCCTTAAACTGTCCAAATAAATTCCAAAGGACTCTCACGCTAGCCAATGTCAAAGCCATGACAAATCCAGTGTCACAAAATAAGGGGATGTCACCAAACACATTTTTGCTCCAGTATTTCGAGTCAATGCGAAAACCCTTCTCCGCTCCACCATTTTGTCCTCCCAATAGAGATCGTAACAGGAAATCAGAGGATGCAGTGCTCAGCGATGTTTGATTCAGAAGCGGGAGGAGACTTTATGGAGTTAAGACTCTCTCTTGACAAAAACATTGCAACCAGACGTACGCCCATACTGATTGGTATGGAATTTGTGGATGGGTTACCCTTGTCCTCAAGACCAGTCACACAGGAGATAATCGAACTGGAGCTTTGCATGAAGGCTGGCCAACAAGACCTGACCAGCTTTCAGCTCATCTCGTCCCCTAAATTTCCAGTGAGTCTCGGGATCCCTTGGTTTTCTACCCATAATCCCTCTATCAACTGTGAAACAAGGACCATTGCCTTTCTTTCAGAGTACTGTATAGAGAACCGCAAGATAGCACCATCCACCCCTAAAAGAGGAAGACCCCGAGGATGGTCAACAGGACCTTGAGAAGTTACTGGTTCAATACCAGATGTTTAGGGATGTCTACAGCAAGAAGATAGCTGAGCAGCTGCCATTTCATCAGCCCTACAATTGCGCAGTGGAGTTGCTCCCCAGTGCTTCTATTCCAATCAGGTGGATCTACAACCTTTTTAAGAACCAGAGTTGAAGGTACCCCAAGAATACCTGCGACCATGTATCGATTACAGGGAGTTAAATAAAATTACGGTCAAGAATCACTACCCCTTACCCTCATTCCAGAATTATTAGATAGACTCCGCTCTGCCAAGATCTTCACTAAGCTTGATCTAAAAGGGGCCTATAACCTTATATGTATTTGCCCAAGGGGTGAATGGGAAACTGCTTTTAGGACAAGATACGGTCATTTCGAATACCTAGTGCTATCATTCGTCCTTTGCAATGCTCCCGCCACCTTCTAGCACTTTATCAATGACGTATTTCGAGACCTGTTGGAACAATTTTACTGGCATATCTCAACGACATCCTCATCCTCTCTGACAACTTGGAGGAACATTGCAGGCACGTTCTAATTGATGGATTTGATTTACATGTATGTATGCCCATCTAAGTTGATTTATAAGCCCACAAACAATCTCCATTAAGGGTTCCAATATGTATACTACATTCTGTAGGGATATTGCCCAATCTGTACCTGTTATATATACCCCTAATAATTCATCCATGCCCTTAAATTAAATGGGGTCAAAGTGGTTTTAAAACTGTCAGTTCACGTTTATAAAGGCTGACAGAACCCAGTAAATTTACATTAATAGCAATCACCCCTAACTAACTGGGGGGATATAGCTCAGAATGGCAGATATCCCAATATTCATAGACTAGTAAAGATAAAAAACCAATAGACATCCAGTATTATTATTACTCCCTAAAGAAGGGATCTGTTATGTTTGTGTGGGCAAGTGAGCACCAGGCCCACATGAACATTACCGGAGATGGGACTGACAAACTACCAAAACACTCACCTTGAATACCTGCACACATAACAGATGTTATAGCCATAAAAGTATTAGGTATTGGTTTGTGGATTGGCCAAGTCGCTTAAGCCTGCAAGCCACTACAAGGCTCCTTGTTGTCTTGCGGGCCCCTACACTAGCAAGTCAACTAACCCTAGGCTGCAAGGAAGATGGCAGAATCCTACCTATAAGCGGGGCAATCGGCTTGATAAAGGTGCCCCGCTCTAGAACTTCAGACCTGATTTTCCCAAGAAGGCTAATACACAGATCAGACAGAACTGACACACAGACAAAACCAGACAGTGCTGGCAGCAGGCAGATGCAGGACAGAGCGAGGGCAAACTGATATGAAACTGACAGGAAATAAGCGTAAGACTCCAAACACACAGCAAGCTTCACAGACTAGGAACAAGACTCCAAACACACAGCAAGCTGCACAGACTAGGAACAAGGCTCCAAACACACAGCAAGCTGCACAGACCAGGAACAAGACTGCTCACCCTAGAAACCCAGGAGACACTGGAAGGAGCTGGGTATATATGTGAGCAAAAACCCAGGGGATTGGCTTGCAGGAGATCACCACACTCAGCCAGCTCAATTACCCCACACCTGTGAAGCTGTGATCATGGAAAACTGTAGAACCACTGGTTCCAGTAGCACAAACCTAACAGGAACCCTTTATTCAATCTCATGATAATGTATAAAAAACAAAAAAAATCATCAATAATCCAAAATAGTCGATGTCATGTGGAGGGAGCCAGGTTAGATCACATATAGATCCCAGATTCCCCATGGACCTAAAATCAAACATAGAAATATAAAATTAAGAACATGTGACATAAGGCACACGATCCTACATTAAAACCAACATACACTTACGCATAGCAGTATACAGGATACTCAATCATATGGTAAAACATTATAGTCTAGATTCAATCCCTTTGGGACTAAGGTATCCAATGTATGAATCCACCTTCTTTTTCAACAATTGAACACGGTCCCCACCCCTTGTCAACATTGGAACATGATCAATAGCCCTAAAGTGTAATTGATTGATAGAGTGTCTTTTTTCAAGAAAGTGCCTCGAAACAGGTAACTCCTACTATTGGTACAGATCGTACTCTTATGTTTAACCATTCTCAATCAAATTTCCATTGTGGTCTCACCTACATAACATAAGCCACATTGGCATGTTATCAAGTAGACCACAAATGACGATGTACATGTGTATCTACTGTAAATTTCCAGAGCAGGAGCAGTTCAGACATGGGAAATTGCCCTTTTTCAATGGGGCTAATACCTTCTGGCCGGAGGTATTATCAGAAGTATGTATTGAATGCACCAATTTGTCTCTCAGATTGGGTCCCCTTCTATAAGACATGATGGCGGCGATGTGAACTCCACAACATTACAACATCCTCTCACTATTATTGGCCAGTGTTTTGTAATAACACCCGCATTGCTCATTGGTCCAAACGTTGAGACTAAGAGTACCCAATCCACCCAATGTGTCTCTTTATTCGGTGTCAAAAGCTCCTCACGTGTCATCGATTTGGCATTATTAGAGGCCTCAACGACCAATGACATTAGATAGCCCCTTGACAAGAACCTAGAACACATTTGTTCCAATCTCATATCTATTGCCTGTTCATTCATGATGCATCTAACTTTCAAAAGTTGGCTCAAAGGTAAAGAATCCACCATCCCCCTGGGGTGATAGCTTTGGTATAAGAGAAGATTGTTCTTGTCAGTGGGCTTTACAAAGAGATCCGTAACAAGTCTCCCATTGCATTTGGAGACCATGACATCAAGGAACTGGATCTTTTCTGTGGAATAAGTTAAGGTGAACTGTAACTCTGGATATACTACATTCAATGCTGACTGAAAAGACAAAAGGTCACTCTGAGAGGCCTCCCCGACCACAAAGACATCATCACTATATCTCCACCAAGCCCTGATCTCTTGCCAGTGCAGGGAGGTATAAACAACATCCTCCTCAAAGGAAACCCATGTAAATATTAGCATATGTAGAGGCCAGATTGGCCCCATGGTGGTGTCCTGTCACTGCCGGAAGTAAACATCCCCAAAAACAATTATTTTAGAAATTAATTTGACACAGAACTCAGCTACCTTAAGTGTATTTTTAACTCCTTAGTGACATAACTAATTTTTGCCTTTAGACCAGTAATTCTTTCCCGTTTTTTTGTTTCAGCAGTCATAATTTTTTCATTTTTTTGTCAATGTAACTGTATGACACTTTATATTGTATGGAACGAGTTTTTTTATAGAAACCAATCTTGGGTCCATATAATGTATTCACTAAGTTTTATTAATTCTTTTTGCTGCGAGGGAATGGAAAAATAGAGCTATTTCCCCACTATTTTTGGGGATCTATTTTTGTGGTGTTCACAGTGTCGTATAAATATTATGTTAACTTTATTCTATGGGTCAATACAATTATGACAACACCAAATGTATATAGGTTTTATTATGCTTTATTACTTTTGCACAATATAAATACTCTTTTTTTCCTTACAAAAAGAATTTTGTGTGGCACCACATTCCCAGACAAGAGCATTTTCATTTTTCTGTCAAAAGAACAGTATGAGGCTTTTTATTGTGGGGCAACTTGTAGCTTTTATTTGGTACCATTTTGAACTTTTTAATCAATTTTATGATCATTAACAGTTATTTCACATTTCAATTTTTTTAATGGAATTTACCATGCTCAATAAAAAAATGTAACATTTTATAGTTTGGGTTATTATGGATATAGTGATATGTGTAGTTTTATTTGTTTTTATTTTCTCAATATTTAAAGCCTTATGTAAGGGGAAGGAAAGTTTTTAACATTTACAAGTTCTGTAAAAACTTTTAGATGCCACGGTCAGCAATGACTGCAGCATTTACGGAGTTAAATGGTGTAAAGGAGTGATTAGATGAGCAAGTACTCATATTTTCTCTTCTTTTCTGGGAAAAAGACCCTCTTATGTGACAATCAGAGAGCAAATATGCTCTCTGATGGGAAGGTGATAACATGAACAAAAATTCATGTCACCCCCCACCTCTCACCCCCATGGGACAGATCTTCTTTGCAGCCTGCTCATCCCCACTCCCACTTTCTCTCTCCTCTGCACTTTGACACTGTCTGAAAAATGATAGCTGTAATTTCAGTATTTCCGACCCCACGTCAAACATCTGTAGCTCTGGATGCTACCAACATGCTTTTTGTGTCATTTTAAAGCCAACAATCTGGGCATGTCAAAAGCATATCAATAGCTCTGGTAGAACAGTCATTTAAATAGATCCGGCTCTGTTTGTCTAGAGCTGTAATGTTCTTTTCCTGCAGATCTAACAGCACTCCTCCTAAGCTGTTAGGGGGTTAAACAAACATATCAGACACAATTCTCCACATTATATCAGTATATTTGTAAGGAAACCACATGTATCATGACCCTACACATCTCTTCAAAGAAATCCATAGCATCAGCCAGAAGTGATTGCTTATAATTTATCTGCATGCCTGCCTGAGCTCTATATCTATTAATCTATTAATAATTCTGAACTCGTGTTATCTTCCTTCTCTGATGACATCTGGAACAATCCAGAATAAAAAGCTGTTCAGAATAAAAACACGAAAAAAAGTGCAATTCTGGCACAGTTTTTTTTTTCTTATGGTTTTCACCAGAGGCGTAGCTTGAAGCTCCTGGGCCGCCATGCAAAACCTGTATCAGGGCCTCCAACTATAATGCTTTATTCATAGTACTGGGCTCCCTATATGGAGAAGAGAGGCCTTATTGGCCCCCTAAGGTCTCTGGGCCTGGGTTCAACCACCTTCCCTGCATCCCCTATAGTTATGCCCGTGGTGTTCAGCATGGGGTATAAATAATATATTTAATAATTTCAACTTAATCTGTGCCCCAGATGAAGCCAACAGGCAAAACTCGAATTGTGGGTTGCCACATGGTACATCAATGTTCTTCTATTAACATGCCTGTTTGTTGATACTTTGTGAGTATAATAAAAGAAAACCTTGTTCCATTATCTTTAGATATTAGGAAACTGCACTGATAAAAGAGTGTGAACAGCGTTGATCTATGGTCTGTCAGTTTATTCTAAGGAACCTGGGAGAGGCCATTTCCACCTGCATGACTACATCTTTGATGCATCTGAGGAGCACATATAAGTACTCTTTCAATGTCAAAACAGGCTCCATTCTGGAGTAAGGGCCCTTTAAACATGGGGCAACTGTTGGGCACTTCAGCACCCGACAGTCACCCCAACGATAATTGCTCCCTTGCTTTCCCACAGGAGCAAAGATCACCCAATGAATGGAAGTGGAGATCGTTCCAGCTGTCTGCCTCTATTCTCAGTAAACAGGCCGCTGTTCATAGATAAACGGCGGCCTGTTTACACGAGGCGAACGTTGCTTGAATTTTGTGCCTCCAGAATCCGAATGATGATCGGTTCCTGTTAAACGTCCCGAAAGAAATCTCTTTCCCATGACCAAAGTGTTATCTCAAAAATGTCAGTTCTTATAAGGAGCTCCTCTATTGGTTGTTCTGAAACGATCAAGTCAATAATAATTGGTACAATGTGAGATTCATGTCAAGTTGAGATTGGAACTTTAATTTCAAGAATCCAAATAATACCCTAAAATCTCATTGCATACAATTTGAAATAATTTAAGATACTCTTTTCATTTTTGCTCCATGATATTACTATCTAGTGTTCATATTTATAGGATTTTGGCTCCGTATATAGGTCACTGCCTCCTGGAATAAATATATTCATATATTCTGTCTCATGCTATTTCACCTAATCTAATTGTCTACCTTCACCATCTATTTTTCATTTTCACATTTACCTCCCTTGCCAGCGTCTCCTACTCAATTTTCTATTATTTCTTTTCTAATTCCCTCCTCTCTTCAGATTGATACATTATTTCCCTCCTCCAGCTTTCTCTATTCCAACTTCCATCATTTTATTCCAGATCACAGAATCTTCAGTTTCCCTGTCCCTCGTCTCTTTCCCTCTCTATCAATGAATAGAGAATGGAGCCATAAAATGGAAGAATACATGATAGTAGAACTCTACATGAACCAGGGAAGGCCATGGTATTAGATGCTTGAAGCAATAAGGTCATTAGCTTTCAGTAGGTTTTGCTCCCTTGAGAAGCATTTACTCGTAATGTCCAAATATTCCCTATAAGTGGCCCCATATCGTTAGCTGAGGGGACAGACTGATGAATGCAAAGTATTACATGAATGCATTTCTACAGGCAAACTGGAAAGCGAAAAGTCGAAGCAGAAAGAGATAAATGAGTAGGTTTGGGAAAAAAGAGCCTGAGTAATTAATGAATGAAATATATATAAAGATAGAACAAAGAAGAAACGGATGCAGTAATTACACATGGAACTCTAGATAGAGCTGTAAGGAAGGAATTAGTAAGAAAACATTCAAAATAAATGAAGGCTTAATGTATGAAATATATAAAGGGGGACATTGAGATGGATGACTCTGACAATGTGCTGAAGTGTACAAAACAAATGAATACAATATTTACACTGCAAAGAAGGGAGAAGTCTAACTGCGCTAGACAATGGTGTCTGACGGTCCAAAGTCATTACCACCTGCACATATTAAAGTGATCTGCATCTTAGTTAGCTGTGAAAGAAGTTTTAAAAAGTGTTATTAAGTCTATGAAATTGCACACAATAAACACACCATAATCGAGGGATTATTGCGATTGCCAAAGTCAAGAAGGAATTTTTTTTTCCCCTAAATGGGGCTTCTTCCTCATTGGGTTTTTTTAATCTTCCTCTGGATCAGCATAAACGGGCTAGTAGGCTGAACTGGATAGACACGTCTTTTTTTGGCCTTACACACTATGTGACTATGTTACTAAAGTGGACAGAAAAAAACACACTGTCAGGGCTCCTTCACACAGGTGCTGCGATTCCCGTCTGGCTGCGTCACGGTCACCCTGCGGACGAAAATCGCATAGGCGAGAGGCAGCTGTGACCAAGTCACAGCTGCATCTCCCGTTTAAGCGCCCGTTCAGACACCCGGGTGCTGTGAGTTTAGAGCGCAGCCCGGTATACCGTTGGAGATAAGAGTTTAACTCTACTATAATCCCTCCCCCTCTCCGCCATTTGCTGGCTGACAGCAATGGGAAGGGGCCAAAAGAGTATTCAAAAAGATCTAGAAAAGCTTGCACAGTGGGCAGCGACTAACAGAATGGTATTTAACAAGGAGAAATGCAAAGTCCTACATCAGGGCAAGAAAAATAAAGAAAGCACATACAGAATGGGAGGAATTGAGCTAAGCAGCAGCACATGTGAAAAAGACTTGGATATACTGAAAGATCATGAACTGAACATGAGTCAGCAATGTGATGCAGCAGCCAAAAAGGCAAACGCAATTCTGGGATGTATTAAGAGAAGCATAGAGTCTAGATCATGTGAGGTCATTATCCTCTTCTACTCTTCCTTAGTCAGGCCTCATTTGGAATACTGTGTCCAGTTCTGGGGACCCCACTTTAAAAAAGATATAGACAAACTGGAGCAACTTCAGAGAAGAGTTACCAAGATGGTAAGTGGTCTGCAAATTATGTCCTATGAGGATTGGTTAACGGATCTTGGAATGTTTAGCTTGCAAAAAAAAAGGCTGAGAGGAGACTTAATAGCTGTCTACAGATATCTGAAGGGCTGTCACAGTGCAGAGGGATCAGCCCTATTCTTATTTGCACAAGGAAAGTCTAGAAGCAATGGGAGGAAACTGAAAGGGAAGAGACACAAATTAGATATTAGAAAGAACTTTCTGACAGTGAGGGTGATCAATGAGTGGAACAGGTTGCCATGGGAGGTGGTGAGTTCTCCTTCAATGGAAGTGTTCAAACAAAGGCTGAACAAATATCTGTCTGGGATGATTTAGTAAATACTGCACTGAGCAGGGGGTTTGATCCGATGACCCTGGAAGTCCCTTCCAACTCTACCATTCTATGATTCTATGGGGCAGGGGCTAGTGTGCTAATCTCCTGCCCTGTCCCGCCCCCTCCCTTTGCCGATAGCTGGCAAGGAGCGCAGAGTGGGAGGAAAGGGGCAGGGAGTTTAGCAGATAAGCTGCTAAACTCTCTACCACCTCTCTTTTCCGGCAGCTCTCATAGGCTCCCATAGGAATCTATGGGACTGGTCGGTGTAGTCTGGCAGAAAAAAGAGGTCCAGACCTATCTTTTCCAGCCGGTATAAAAATGGCTGGCCGGAATGCACATCTTTTCCAGCCAGCTGTTTTTATGCACTGGAAAATCGCCCATCTGAACTGCTGCATTTGAATCCAACGCATCAGATGGTTGCAATTTTCAGCCAGTGTTTTATCGCAACAAAATTGCCACGATAAAATATGTCCTTGTGAATAAAGCCTCAGGTTGTGTCCTGGGACCTGTAGTACTATGGGTTTACAGGAGCACACCTTCACAGCTGTGGGATAATTGAACTGTCTGGGTGTAAAGTTCTCCAGCCAGCCAATCACATATGCTGCACATATATATCAGCCCTTATAGTAGAGGGTGCTGGTTTCCCAAAACCCTGGTGTTTGCTTCCATGCATGATGTTCTGTATGGTGTGGACAGTGACGTGTTCTATGAGACTGAGCAGGTGGCTGGACATGTGGTATGAACAGTCCTGTTCTGCATTGTGTGCATTCTCTGGTGGGTTGGTGTGAACTGTTTCCTGTCTGCTTGGATCATTTACCATCTAGGTCTAGTTAGGTCCTCGGGTTCCAGTGTGGGGCTGTCCCTACTGGGACGATCGCCTTGCTTGCAAGCAGGACCCCTGTGGTAAGTTGTCTTGTGAGAGAAGGAACCCAAGAGACAACGAGGACACTTGTCGCGGACTCGTGGGCTTAAGTGTTTTGGCCAAAATACGAACCAATACCTCATACCATATTTATTTCATCTGTTTATGCGAGCAGGTATGCTAGGTGAGTGTTTTGGGTGTTTGTCAGTCATTGGTTTATGTCTGTCCATGAGTCCAGTTTGCAGTTCATTATCTCTTGGTGTTCCATGTGTACATTTGCGTGAAGATTTCAGGTTGCAGAACCAGGGTGTCCAGGGTGAACATGACAATGTATCACAGTAAGGCCACCTTTTCTCACAGCAGAATTGCTGCAGGCATTCCAGAATGGAATACCTGTAGCAATTCTGCAAGAATTCTGTGGTGCTCAAACCTACACCTAAATGGTGTGAATTTGGTCACATTTTTACTAATGGAGCAGCTGTGAAAGTTTTTATATATCCTCCAGATGGTTTGTACTGTAAATGCATGCGGAATTTGCACAGTAAATCTGCTAGAGAACATTTTGCAGTATTTCCACCGTGGGAGAAGACGGCCTTAGGAAGTGTTCACACTGCATTGTTTTAATGCATTGTACATATATGTTTTTATGCTGTTAAAAGTATAAAAACATATGCTGTCAAGTATATATTGAATTTATTATGAAATACGCAGACAAACATAGACGAACAATTGGCTCAAGCTCGTCCACTTATCATAGCTTTGTGTTTCAACTCTATTCTTTGCAGTACACTGTAGCATAGTTGACTAACGTACAAAAAAGTACACTTCATTTATGGGTTTTTTTTAACTATGTTTTTCTATAGACTAAAGTATTGTACAGTATGCTGCACTGCACAATACGTATCCTGCTCTAGAAAATATATACGTTTCAAAAACAGAGGGAGATGAAGAAATTCTCCTCTTCTTCATAAAACATATACTTTTTTTTGTAAAAACGTATGCAAACGTCTAAGTTTTTTAATTGAAGAGTTTTTTCTAATGAAAATGTATACTACAAACATTTGCTTTCCTTTTTACACTTTTGTGATGTATGCATTTATATACTTTAAAGGAGATGTCCCGCGCCGAAACGGGTTTTTTTTTTTTTTTAAACCCCCCCCCCCCCCCCCCGTTCGGCGCGAGACAACCCCGATGCAGGGGTTAAAAAACCCACCCGCACAGCGCTTACCTGAATCCCGGCGGTCCGGCGTCTTCATACTCACCTGCTGAAGATGGCCGCCGGGATCCTCTGTCTTCATGGACCGCAGGGCTTCTGTGCGGTCCATTGCCGATTCCAGCCTCCTGATTGGCTGGAATCGGCACGTGACGGGGCGGAGCTACACGGAGCTACACGGAGCCCCATAGAGAAGAGGAGAAGACCCGGACTGCGCAAGCGCGGCTAATTTGGCCATCGGAGGGCGAAAATTAGTCGGCACCATGGAGACGAGGACGCCAGCAACGGAGCAGGTAAGTATAAAACTTTTTATAACTTCTGTATGGCTCATAATTAATGCACAATGTACATTACAAAGTGCATTATTATGGCCATGCAGAAGTGTATAGACCCACTTGCTGCCTCGGGACAACCCCTTTAACAGCACAAAAAAGTACTGTATATACTCGAGTATTAGCCGACCTCAGTATAAGCCGAGTTAATAAGTTTTACCACAAAACAATTGGTAAAACTTATTTACTCGAGTATAAGCCTAGCTATACTCAAGTATATACTAGGTATTAAAAAAAAGGAATACTCACCTCTCAGCCGGCGTCTGTGTTCCCATCGCGATGCTGTCCCTGGCACGATGCTCTCCCCGGCAGCGTGGCAAGCTGCTTCAGTCCTCTCCCTGCTGTCATCTCCCTGGCTTGGTTTTGAAATCCCCACCATCAGTGTTGTGTGAGGAAGCGCTGTGATTGCAACGATCACTGCCAGCGCTCGATAAACCAATCACAGCCATTCAGAATGACATCACTGAATGGCTGTGATTGGTTTATCGAGCACCGGCTGTGATTGGCCGGCACTCGATCCAATCACAGCGCTTCCTCACACAGCACTGATGGCGGGGATTTCAAAACCAAGCCGGGGAGATGACAGCGGGGAGAAGAGTGAAGCAGCTTGCCACGCCGCCAGGGAGAGCATCATGCCAGGGACACAGACACCAGCTGAGAGGGGAGTATTGAGGTTTGTTTTTTTTTTACCTCAATCAAGAATAAGCCGAGGGGGGGGGGCTCTTTCAGCACCTTTTTTGTGCTGAAAAACTTGGCTTATACTCCAGTATATACGGTATATGTTTTTCACATACAAAACACTTTGTGAACGCTCCCTAACCTCAAACAGATATCAGTCTCAAAACATTTTCAGGAGGTGCAGCTTTAGTAAGTATAAGGGCTTAGTCACACGGGCGTTTATTGCCGCGATTTGCGCATGCGCATGCGTCCGGCGATTTTTTAAAACCATTGCTTTGCAATGGTATCGGACACATGAGCGCTTTTTATGCGCTCGTCCGATAAATTAGAGAACAGAAATCGCAGATCGCACCTATCTGCGATCTGCGATTCCTGTTCTCTTCTCTATATGCGCTCAATGGGGCTGGCGGCAGCAGCGCCGACCCCAATGAGAACATATAGAAGATAAATCATTCTTCTCTGCCACAGCTGGAACAGCTGTGGCAGAGAAGAACGATGTTTGCCCATTGAATTCAATGGAGCGGCAATACAGCCGCTCCATTGAAAGCAATGGGCTGCCGGCGTGCGCGGGGTTAATTGTCGGGAAGGGGTTAAATATATAACCCCTTTCCTGCAATGCATCCTGAAAAGTGAAAAAATAAAAAAAATGTATGTACTTACCTGCTCCCTGCAGCTGGAGATCCCGGCGGCCGGCCTGCAGTGGGTGTGAAGGGGGTGTGACTCAGGCTTGCCCCTGATTGGCTCAGCCTGAGCCAATCAGAGGCTGATCTCAGTCACACCCATTCATGAATTCATGAATGGGTGTGACTGAGACTTGCTTCTGATTGGCTCAGCGCTGAGCCAATCAGGGGCAAGCCTGAGTCACACCCCCTTCACACCCACTGCAGGCCGGCCGCCGGGATCTCCAGCTGCAGGGAGCAGGTAAGTACATACATTTTTTTTATTTTTTCACTTTTTAGGATGCATTGCAGGAAAGGGGTTATATATTTACCCCTTCCCGACAATTCATCCCACACTCGCCCGCAGCGCTTGCATTCAATGGAGCCGCTGTATTGCCGTCTCCATTGAATGCAATGCGCTGGACAGCTCCGGCCCGTTTCTAATGAAACGCGGCTAGGAGCAGATTT
Organism: Eleutherodactylus coqui; assembly: GCF_035609145.1. NCBI lineage: Eukaryota > Metazoa > Chordata > Amphibia > Anura > Eleutherodactylidae > Eleutherodactylus > Eleutherodactylus coqui. The sequence goes on along the minus strand of NC_089839.1, from coordinate 242,697,917 downwards.
TCGGCCGATTTTTGGGTCGATTTTTCGGCGCCGGTCACGCGATTTGTGCATGCGCATCCGTCATGCGATGCGCAAATCGCGTGAAAAAACGCCCGTGTGACTAAGGCCTAAGGGTCTGTTCATACTTCTGTCAATTCGTTCTGTCCAGAAATTCCATTATAAATGTTGCAAAAGGTAGTGCAGCATGCTGTTCTGTTTTTTCTGGTAAAATGACGGAACCCCTAGATGGAACTGGACAGAACCCATTATAGTCAGTGCATTCCATCAGGAACCACTATGATCTGTTACTTTGACAGATCGTTTTATTACGGAAGAGTAGAACTGAAATATGAACAAAGCCTTAGATATCTGAATTTTGCCTAGTTATGTCTAGTTATTTAAAAAATGAGGAGATGTTGCTTCTCTGTGACATGAGGTATGAACAGAACTGCTAAGGTCTCAATCTGACACACAGTCTCACTCTCTGAAATACTGAGTTAAGGGTAAAAAAGAATCTTCCAATAAATAAAACATTAAAAGCACCTTTATTCTTAAATCGGGCCTTTGTTGTGGTGAGATCCTAGAAAGAAGAAGATTAAAGAGGTTTCTCATCAAAATAAGTTACAGCAGTATTTCGCAACTCCAGTCCTCAAATATCGCTTCGGGTCATGTTCTTAGGATTCCCTTAGTATTGCACAGGGTGATGTAATTATTGTTAGTGCCTCAGAAATTGCAAAAAAATATTCACTTTATAGGATATCCTCAAATCATGACCTGTTGGGGTACCTGAGGACTGGAGTCAACATACACCGAGGTAGAGCATACACTTAGGATATCAGGCTTGGGCTGGCCCACACAGAAACAAGTCAATCCCCCGGTTGGGCCCAGAGCCTCCTACACCTGTCTGAGTGGCACAAACTTTACTTGGGTCAGTGTTGCACACAAGTGGAGCCACCTTTCCTTTGAAGTGTATAGACATTGTGGCAGCCTGGAATTTTCTGAACATGGATCCAGTAATCTTTACAAGCAGCTGTACTGTGGGCCCCCAGAATTAATCTTACTAGTGGGCCCTAAGCACCCCACTCCGATACTGTAGGACATGTATAACTTAGTGGCTATTTAGGATTGACCACCGGAGTTCATTTGCTCATACCTCAAGAATCAGTAATAGCAATGTTATTGAGAAAACCCTTTTGACTAAAGATTGATTAAGATGACCAACCATTTTATTCTATCACTCCTTACTAGATGCCCTCTTGTTACACCTCTTAGGTTAGAGGGCATATAGTTAAGACCATCACCATTAACATTTTCCAATCCACTGTCTGACGTCTGAAGACATTCTGATTGAAGGCTGTATAGTTCCGATGTCAAAAGATGTCCGGCATAGTATTCTTACTGTATATTAATGGCCGCTCTGTTGTTGGGAACCTCTCCAGCATGTTCCATACCGCAGTACTGGCTCGAGCCAGCAGACGGCGCCATTGTATAATGGCAGAACGAGAAAGCCTAGGAAACCCTGAATACAAAATTGGATTGCAAAGGGTTAAAATTTTAACTATGCCACCTGGCACCCAAATTGGAGGTTGTTAAAGTTTTAAGATACAGATGATATTGAGATGTACGGCTCTAGTTTGGAAGAAGTAATAAATCTCTGAGTTTTAATAACGTTAACAGAACAGTGTGTTAAAGAGAATTTCATGCTAATATTACTGTCTGAGTGACAAGTAAGATTACTAGTAGAAAGGAAGATGAAATGGCAAGGCACCACTAAAGGATCCTCTGCTGATAGTGAGAAAGTGACGGTCAATTAAGGGGCAGGAGATTAGCCTTAGAAATACAGAGGGGGACGAAGTCAGCTACACAGGAGGGGTCCGCTCAGTAAAGTCCGCACAGAAACCTCTCTAACAGCAGTGGATGCATGCAGATGCATACAGGTAATCCAGCGCTGCCCGGAGGTGAATAAAGACTACACCCTGACGACTATCAGCTACAATTAAGGACAGTCGTCCAAAATGCGTCAGCTGTCCCTGTGATTATTCTGTGTGGTTCTAGTTTTAATGTCCTAACTAGAGATGAGCGAACGCGTTCGTCCGAGCTTGCTATTCGTGCGAATATTAGGGTGTTCGGGATGTTCGTTATTCGTAACGAACACCATGCGGTGTTCTGGTAAATTAAACTTTCTTCCCTGAGACGTTAGCGCTTTTTTTTGGCCAATATAAAGACAGGGAAGGCATTACAACTTCCCCCTGCAACGTTTAAGCCCTATACCACCCCCCTGCTGTGAGTGGCTGGGGAGATAAGGTGTCACCCGAGTATTGAAATCTGCCCCTCCCGCTGCTCGCTATGGATGCATTCTATATGCGCTCAATGGGGCCAGCGGCAGCAGCGCTGACCCCATTGAGAACATATAGAAGACAAATCCTTCTTCTCTGGCACAGCTGTAACAGCTGTAGCAGAGAAGAACGATGTTTGCCCATTGAATTCAATGGAACCGGCAATACAGCCGACTCCACTGAATGCAATGGGCTGCCGGCGATCGCAGGATGAATGGTCGGAAAGGGGTTAAATATATAACCCCTTTCCTGCAATTCATCCAGAAATGTGTTACACTAAAAATATATACCGGCGTATAAGGCGACGGGGCGTATAAGACGACCCCCCAACTGTCACCTTATACGCCGGTAATACAGTGGAGCAAAGAATAAAAAGCATTACTTACGTTTTTAGATGATCTGCGGCGCTCCTGCAGGCTGTCACTCCCTCCTGGTCCACGGCAGACAAGCTTTCTCCACGAAAGACTTTAAATCCCTGCCTCCAGAAGCACATGTGCCTTCAGCCAATCACAGCCAATGACAATGATGTCATTGAATGGCTGTGATTGGCTGTGTTTCTGGAGGCGGGGATTTCAAGGCTTGAAATCCCCGCCTCCAGAAACACAGCCAATCACAGCCATTCAATGACATCATTGTCATTGGCTGTGATTGGCTGAAGGCACATGTGCTTCTGGAGGCAGGGATTTAAAGTCTTTCGTGGAGAAAGCTTGTCTGCCGTGGACCAGGAGGGAGTGACAGCCTGCAGGAGCGCCGCAGATCATCTAAAAACGTAAGTAATGCTTTTTATTCTTTGCTCCACTGTATTACCGGCGTATAAGGTGACAGTTGGGGGGTCGTCTTATACGCCCCGTCGCCTTATACGCCGGTATATATTTTTAGTGTAACACATTTCTGGATGAATTGCAGGAAAGGGGTTATATATTTAACCCCTTTCCGACCATTCATCCTGCGATCGCCGGCAGCCCATTGCATTCAGTGGAGTCGACTGTATTGCCGGTTCCATTGAATTCAATGGGCAAACATCGTTCTTCTCTGCTACAGCTGTTACAGCTGTGCCAGAGGAGGACGATCTTTATGCTGACAGTGGGGGGGGGGGGGGGGGGCACTCTTGCCGCTATTGTGGCTTAATAGTGGGACCTGTGAACTTGAGATGCAGCCCACCATGTAGCCCCTCGCCTGCCCTATCCGTCACTGTGTCATTCCCATCACTTTCCTGAATTGCCCAGATTTTCACACATGAAAACCTTAGCGAGCATCGGCGAAATACAAAAATGTTCCGGTCGCCCATTGACTTCAATGGGGTTCGTTGTTCGAAACGAACCCTCGAGCATCACGGGAAGTTCGTTACGAATAACGAACACCCGAACATTTTGGTGTTCGCTCATCTCTAGTCCTAACCCTTTCCAATCCACTGTCTGACGTCTGAAGACATTCTGATTGAAGGCTGTACAGCTCCGATGTCAGAAGACATCTGGCAGGGTATTCTTACTGTATATTACTGGCCGCTGTTATGTCGGGGGCCTCTCCAGCATATCACATACTGTAGTACTGGCTCTAGCCAGCAGATGGCGCCATTGTATAATGGCAGCAAGAGAAAGCCCCTTAGAAAACCCTGAATCCAAAATTGGATTGCAAAGGGTTAATAAGAGTTTGACTTTTTTATTCACTGGATTACCTGTAAACTTCTGCAATATATTAGCCCACAGTGGTAAAACCGTACTAAAAACCATGCTGCCGTCTTATGGTGCTGCTGAAGTCAGAAGAGAGTGAGCTAAGTAAAATTTGAGGCAAAAAAAGAAAAAACAGGACTTGGCAGAACAGGTATAGTAGCAGGCAAATGAGAGGCAAAGACAATGTTTGAACCCAACTTCTCTCTTTCTTTTACTGCTACTAAGAAGTAGTACTCCATAGCAGCATTGTTTTAGACTTTCATGGTTTTTGGTGTATAATCCTACAATGGAGTACTATTTCTTAGTTTTGCTTGTTTGTTTTTTGTTTTCTTTTTTCATTTTTATAACTAAGACTAATTACACAAGGACAAGTGAGATTCCCTGCGGATGCGAGGTGTTTTTTTTAGCAAAAACACCTCACACCACTTCAGGGAAGTAGTGATCTTCCAGCGCCGCTTTCAGCCATAGTGGAGGATTGGCAAGTGTTTCTGTCACGTTCGTGCTGGACTGCCAACATGAACAGGGTACGGGAGGCAGCCAAGACGGAGTCGGGAAAGCGCTGGTACAAGTGGCTAGATGCAGAACACACAGAGAGCACCTATCTCGACCATGCAAAGTAAACGTTGAATAAACTAAGGGAAATCCTTACCCCTCAAACCCCTACCCTGGGAGGGAGCCCTGCCTAATCGGCGGGCTGAACACTTTCGACAGGTGCGGACCCACACTCCTACCTAGGCCACTACAAATCCCTACCAGGGAGCCCTGCACACACGAGGTACCATGCCTGGAAAAAAACAGAACAAGTACAGGCAAACTATAGACACAAACAGGAAATAAACCAAAGCACCAGAGCCAGACACACAGCAGCACAGAGCAGGCTGACTGCTCGGGGATCACTGGAAATAATCGGCAACTCCCAGGCAGCTGGATCTTATAGGGAGGAGGGAGAAGCCGATTGGCTGACAGAAAAGTCAATCACCAGCCACACCTCTCAGACACTAGAAGGACTAATTAACCTAGACTAAAAAACAGAGGAGCTGTTAACCCTGGCTAGTCTGCATAGAACCTACAGAAATTAGGTGTGCTGGAAAATAATTAACCATGTGCTGACAGAGACGTGACAGTTTCCCATTGTTTTCAATGGGAAACCTTGCATCGCCTCGCTACGCACAAATCTCACTCAAATCTCACACGATTTTCTCACCCGTGTTAAAGTGGCCTGTGGGTGCTTTCACACTTGTACTGGGGATTCCGCTTTTCTGCTCCACTTGGGGAGCAGGAAATGGGCATCCCCACACCCAGACAGCTTGGTCTATACACAGAACTGAACAGCGCTGGCAGTTCCCATTGACTAGAATGGTGTCCGACTGCTTTCCACCTAACTGCCTGGCTTTTGGAGGGAAGAAAAAGTGCTGCAAGCAGTGCCTTTTCTTTTAGTATTTTCAGCTGGATCTGCAGCAAAATCTCCAGCTAGAGGTTCCAACATAGATGTGAAACCACCACTATTCTATATTTTACCGTCTGTCCTTTTTACTGCTGCATTAATGCAGTCTACCCTTAGGTAATGAAGGGACATATGCCCCAAAACATATCAGAACTGCTGGAAATAATAAAAGAGAGAAGTTAACTTCAAACAATGTCTTTGCCTGCTATTGTACATCCTGCGCTAGGTCCAGGTTTTTTATTCTTTTGCTTCAAAGTAAAATTACCGGATTTATAGATCTTAGAGGAGTCGTACTCCTACAAAACCAATTTTCTTGGTTAAAGGGGTGGTCTAGGAAAATGCTGAAAAGAAAATTAACTAAAAAAAGTATGCCATAAAAAAATACGTACATAAATGCCTTTTTATTTAGCCAAACAGGCTCCTTTTCTCTGAAGGGGAAAAATAACCATTGACTTTACTGGCTCAGAAAATGATCGTAGAATGCAGAGTACACGAATTGGGACAGTTAGTGGGATAACACACCCTCCAGGCCTACACTTGAGAGACATGATAGCAACTTCCTATTCAGTCTGACTGGCAGATGTAAACATCAGTGTGCAATCCCGCGCATGTATGTTGTCCTCAATGTAAAAGGATTTGGCAGGCTAAAGATAATGGCTGTAGAATTAGGACTGGTTTATCAATGTCCTTGGCTAATGGAGCATGCACCCACTACTCAATCAGCCTGATGGGATTCTGACAGAATGGACAGTATGATGATTTAATGTGATGTGCTTTTTTTAATTTGTTATGGCCTATTGTTAGGGGTATGGCATATTTTCATAGAATGGTAGATTTGGAAGGGACCTCCAGGGTCTTTGGGTTTGACCCTTTGCTCAATACAGGATTCACTAAATCATCCCAGATATTTATTTGCCCAGCCTCTGTTTGAAGACTTCCATTGAAGGAGAACTCACCACCTCCCGTGGTAACCTGTTCCACTCATTGATCACCCTCACTGTCAGAAAGTTTTTTCTAATAACTAATCTGTGTCTCCTCCCTTTCAGTTTCATCCCATCGCTTCTAGTCTTTCCTTGTACAAATGAGAATAGGGTTGATCCCTCTGCACTGTGACAGCCCTTCAGATATTTGTAGACAGCTATTAAGTCTCCTCTCAGCCTTCTTTTTTGCAAGCTAAACATTCCCAGATCCTTTAACTGTACTTCATAGGACGTGATTTGCAGACCGCTCACCATCTTGGTAACTCTCCTCTGAACTTGCTCCAGTTTGTCTATGTCTTTTTTAAAGTGGGGTGCCCAGAACTGGACGAAGTATTCCAGATGAGGTCTGGGAGCCATTGCATTGGAGCTCAAGAACCTTTCTTACACCTCTACCTGTGCACAGCAGATATATAGTCATGTACATGACACTTTATAATCTATTTGGGTGAGAAGATCTAATCTGGCATATTTTACCTTTACGTTTACTGCAGTCTTCCGACTGGGATCTTTTCAAGTCTTCACCAGTGAGCAATGTGATGTAGGATTCTATGGAACCGTAAAATGTGATGTGTGATTCTATGGAGCCATAAAAATGTGAATATATTAGGAGGAAAATGAAGTTTCATATTAATGCTTCTGTGTGGTGACAATTTATTTTACACCCAGCCCTATCCAATTCTGACTGCATACATATAATTATTCACTAATTGATTATGTGCCTGTCACATTAACCTTTACACTCTTTGAACACCCCACACAGAATATATTTTGCACCAGCTGTAAAAAGCACATCATATTCACGCATTGTTAATAAGCTTTGAATATCTAAAAACCTCTAAATTTATTCCAGACAGGGATAAAGAGGAGCGTTCATTAGTGCTGCCACTAGTGCCAGTGTTGGAATGTCACAGTGGTTGTGACAGCTAATTACTGCAAGCAGATATCAGTGTAAAGCAGAGCACCATCAATCTTTGGCTCTTTGATGTAAGTGGTAGAAAAAGAAAACTTCTAGCTAATTCTCCAAACTTACTCCATTCCATATTCTTAACTTTATCACAGGTGTCCGGGAAATAAGGGCTCTTCAGTAGCAAAAGTCACATCTTTGTACTGCTGACACGGCAGTGCTCCAGAGCCTTCTATACTCAAGCGAAGGCAATCTTAGAGATATATTTTACTTAATTATCTATTTTTTGACAGCAAACAACTTAAACACTTTTATAACCCTATAAGCTGCGCCTCTGTTCGCCAGATCAGCACTACTAGAACCCGTATTAATAAAGTAACATTGGAACAATAACTTCTGGATGGCTGCTCACAGCTTTTATTTTTTATTAAAAGCATTTTTCACCTTCAAACTATTAAGGCTTATCCTCTGGGCTGGTCATAAATGGTTGCCGGGGGTTGAATGCCCAGGACCCGGGCCAATCAGCATTCATGAGGTCACTGTATTAGGATAAGGATCAAAGTGCTGGCCACTACAAAGAGGTCTGCTACTACTTCCGCTCCAACCTCTGATGACCTATCCTGAAGATAGGTCATCAATAGTATTCTTCTTGGAAAACCCTTTTAATATTGCAGGTTACACTTCCATTGAAATGAATGGGAACTTTGCCTGTAATACCAAGCCAGTCCATTGCAGAAAAATGGAGCTGTATGTTTCCTATAACATATCAGCTCCAATGAGAAGAGTTTGGTACCGTGCTAGCTAGTAGAGCAAAGTGTGATTGTTCTCAGTAAGAGAAGCCAGGTAATCTTGTAAATATGATACCTTTTAATGGCTAACAAAAATACATGATGTTATTGCGAGCTTTCAAACCTACTTAGGGTTCTTCTGCAGGGATAAGAAGAAGGCATGAAGAAGGACCCTAAGTAGGTTTGAAAGCTTGCAATAACATCATATGTTTTTGTTAGCCATTAAAAGGTATCATATCTACAAGATTACTTGGTTTCTCTTACTTATATCAGCTCCATACACTGACAGAGCGGCATGGCAAGCAACTACAGTAATCAGCCGAGGTCCCAGGCAGTATACCTGCGCTGATCAATTGTTTGATTACCTATCTTGAGGACAAGCCGTAATACTGTAGTTCAGGGGTAAAAAAAACCCTTCAGGTTATGTTCATACATAGTGGAAATGTTGCACATTTTCCGCAGCAGAAAATTCTGTGGTAAAATCCGCAGAATTTCCACATCAAAATCTGCCCCATTGGTGCAGCTTTTGACTATAAATAAACTTAGTTTCTGCAACTGATTTTAGAATCTACAGCGCTCCCCTCACTTTGGAATTCTTTGCACTGACAGGGTACTCTTACCTGGTAGTTGCTAGTGAACGCAGTTGCTTACCTGGCAGTTGCAGTCGCCCGTGTGAACGAAAAATTCCTGCCCCCTGGAAGCGCTAGCTGTGATTGGCTGATGTTTAGCCAATCAGAGTCAGAACTCGATGAATGGCTGTGACTGGTTTATCGAGTGCTGGCTGTGCCTCAGCCAATCAGAGGAAGCACTTCCTGGAGGCGGGAATTTTTCCATCCCCAGCCAGAAGAGAAGAAGAAGAAGTGGGCTGGCTGACAGCACTTCTTAAGTGATGTATGTGTATTTTTTATTTTTTTCCTGCAGCTAGGGCCTAGGTTATGGCTTTGACAATAGGATTTCCTACTATCAAAGTTGCATCGTACCACACAAAAACTTCGTTTTCATGCGAGGAAGGCTCCATAGGAAAACATGGGCTACAAAAACTCATGAGTCGCAGGCATATCGCAGGACCCACAAGCTTTTTGTGTCAGGTTGTCGCATGCTGCAAAACATCGCATGTGTGAATTAACCCATAGGAAAGTATGGGCTTCACATACATGTGATTTGTAGCATTGTAGCAATGCGACAAAATCGCGCGACTTTGTCGTCCTTGTGAGCGAGGCCTAAAGGCCACACATTCTCAGCTGAGATTCAGGCTACAGTGAATATACTTTCATAGCCTTTAGGCCTTTTCCGCATGGAAGATTTCCTCATGCAATTTTCTCGCATTGCAAGACTGTGAGAAATCGAATTTTTGCAGAGTCCATGCTCTGCAAACATTTTTTTGCGATTTTTTTTTTTTTGTAGCCAATGTTTCTCTATGGAGTCTGCAATTTTCTAGCATTGCATAGCAGACACTAGGGAGACACATGCTATGCAAGAAAATTCTTCCTGCTATGGAGATCTATGCAAAAAAAAGGTCACAGACAGTTCACGTCATACCTGCCTGATAATTAATTCTCTCACGTTATAAAATCACATGAGAAAACTTGGTCCCAGTTTGGTCCCATTGCGATGCGATGTTGGAATTTTTGCGAGAAAATCGGATCTCTGACTCAAGAAAATCACAAGCGGATAGTAGCGATAGCAATGCAATTTTCTTGCATCCAAACCGCTATCGCCCATCCGGAAGAGGCCTTATACTTTTAGAACATTGTTCTGAGTAAGGGCGCCCACCCACTGGCGTTTTTTTTTTCCCTGCGAAATTCGCAGCATTTTTTTTCTGCAGGGGTCTATGGGACTTGTAATGTTAAAATCGCAATCGTGCAAAATCGCAATTTACCGCGATTCGCGGTAAATTGCGATTTTGCGCGATCGCGATTTTAACATTACAAGTCCCATAGACCCCTGCAGAAAAAAAATGCTGCGAATTTCGCAGGGAAAAAAAAACGCCAGTGGGTGGGCGCCCTAAGGCCCAATGTCCATGAGCAGATCAGATTCCGCATGCGGGAGCCCGCAGTGGAGTCCAATCCTGCCCGCGGCCGAGGACACTGCGGGCCTTCTGCGTACCTGTCCGGGTCTTCTATTTTCTTCACTGTAGATATGTGCAGAAGCGCCTGTTGACACCCGGCTGCACATGTGCAGTAGAGTTTTGTTTTTTTTTCAAACTCCTACTTCCCACAGAATCGGATTGCTTTCATTGACTTCAATGGAAGCCGTCCGTGTGGGAACTGCACTGAAATGGAGCATGCTGTGATTTGTTTTCTGGACCAAAAGGTCCACAAAACAAATTTGCATTATTTAATTCATGTGCATATGGCCATACCTGCACATGGAAAGAGATGCAACAAATTTGCATTATTTAATTCATGTGCATATGGCCATACCTGCACATGGAAAGAGATGCAGCACCTGGATGGCAACATTCTTACAAGTCAAGTTCTGAATTTTTATGAAGTCTAAAAGAATTGACTTGTGTCTTATCTCTCCTTCAAACTACATCATAAAACTGTCACATCCCTGAGCTCAGTGGACTGATTTAAGTATTTATGCCTCAGCTCAGTTTGTCTGTTGTTGTTTAGTTTTGAGTGCAAAACAGTCTCAAATTTCCGTGTGAACTTTCATATTTCAATCACACGGAAAGAGTCTCTCTGCATTTATATATTATATATGTGCCCTATCCAAACCAGTTTCATTTAAGCCTGATGAAGGATAGATAGAAGACCCAAAAGCTTGCTGTATTTTTGTTAGCCATTAAAATGTATCATATCTACAAGATTACTTGGTTTCTCTCACTGAGAACAATCACACTGAGATACGGATAGATGGATGCACTGACTATATACTGTTATTTTAACAAACATATATGAGCAAACAATTCCCTAATCTTTCCCACCAAGACCCCAATGAACAGTACCTAAAGCACTGGTATGTAAATTGTAAAGTGTGAGCACTCTATGTAGTTGGCAAATGTATCAATAAGGCTATCTATGCACGGGCGAGTGCAATATCTGGCCCGATTACACACTGGCCAATGTGCATTTTACCAGTGGATGTGAAGCATTTTTCGGGTAAAAACACTTCGCATCGCATTGTGATATGCCAATACTCTCGAGTGAGTTTCACGGGCCATAGAGGATTGGAAGTGTTTCCCATTTATTTTAATGGAAAACCTTGCATCGTACTTGCATGCGCATCACACGGCCTGTGAGAGCTATGTGAGGCATTAAAGCTCCCATGGAAATCAATAGGCAATGCATTCCGAGGAACGCAAAGAGTTAGAGCATGCGCCGAATTTGCATCCCACTGCGGTGCAGGAAAGCATCGCTCATGTATATGGAGTTCATATTCATGCGAGATTTGTGCATCTCGCAACACACAAATCTCACGCAATTCTCTCAGCCACGGGAAACCGGCCTAATTATTGAAAAAAAAAAACTAAAATAGTATGAGCGAACAATGCAAATGAATGTGGCAGTGCCAGAGCAAGAAACTCTGTGTATTTCCCTATATCCCTCTATCTCTTCTAATATTTATTGATCTCTATTAAGAAAAAAACACCTTCAATGACCGTGAAGACCAAATACATGAACCTAATGGAGACTAATGTAAATACTTATCCTACAAAAAGCTGTATCAAATGTATGAAATAGTAGTTTAACCCATGAGAAAGGTTTTTGAGAGCACTAATGAAAAAGTAATTGAACACGTCTGTTATGTTCAATGTCACACGATGGTTTTCTATTCTACCAAGTATACTGTATAAAATGCAAATAGGAAAATGCAAATTGTTTTTTTTTAAGCACTGCATTTTGGGAAACTTACCTTTTATATTTTTTCAGGGGGAGGGTGAGAATTTTCTGTCAATGTAGCAGTATGAGGGCTAGTCTTATGAAGGATAAGTTGTATTTTCTAATCATCATTTTAAAGTATATAATTAGAGATGAGCGAGCACCAAAATGCTCGGGTGCTCGTTACTCGAGACGAAATTTTCGCGATGCTCAAGGGTTCGTTTCGAGTAACAAACCCTATTGAAGTCAATGGGCGACTCGAGCATTTTTGTATATCGCCGATGCTCGCTAAGGTTTCCATTTGTGAAAATCTGGGCAATTCAAGAAAGTGATGGGAAGGACACAGCAACGGATAGGGCAGGCGAGGGGCTACATGTTGGGCTGCATCTCAAGTTCCCAGGTCCCACTATTAAGCCACAATAGCGGCAAGAGTGGCCCCCCCCCCCTCCCAACAATTTTTACTTCTGAAAAACCCTCATTAGCAATGCATACCTTAGCTAAGCACCACACTACCTCCAACAAAGCACAATCACTGCCTGCATGACACTCCGCTGCCACTTCTCCTGGGTTACATGCTGCCCAACCCCCCTGCATGACCCAGTGTCCACAGCGCACACCAAAGTGTCCCTGCGCAGCCTTCAGCTGCCCTCATGCCACACGCTGGCCTCATAGCCACACCACCCTCATGTCTATTTATAAGTGCGTCTGCCATGAGGAGGAACCGCAGGCACACACTGCAGAGGGTTGGCACGGCCAGGCAGCGACCCTCTTTAAAAGGGGCGGGGCGATAGCCCATAATGCTGTACAGAAGCAATGAGAAATCCAATCCTGTGCCACCTCCATCAGGAGCTGCAAACGTGGGCATAGCAATGGGGAACCCATGTGCCACACACTATTCATTCTGTCAAGGTGTCTGCATGCCCCAGTCAGACCGGGGTTTTTTTATAAATAGTCACAGGCAGGTACAACTCCGCAATGGGAATTCCGTGTGCACCCACAGCATGGGTGGCTCCCTGGAACCCACCGGCTGTACATAAATGTATCCCATTGCAGTGCCCAGTACAGCTGAGGTAACGTCAGGTTTAATGCAGGTGGGCTTCGGCCCACACTGCATGCCCCAGTCAGACTGGGGTTCTTTAGAAGTGGACACATGGAGTTACAAATCCGTGTGGACCGACAGCATGGGTGGGTCCCAGGAAGCCACCGGCGGTACATAAATATATCCCATTGCAGTGCCCATCACAGCTGAGGTAACATCCGAATAAATGCAGGTGGTCTTCTGCCCACACTGCATGCCCCAGTCTGACCGGGGTTTTTAATACATAGACACTGACAGGTACAAATCCCTAATGTGAAGTCCCTGTGGACCCACAGCATGGGTGGCTCCCTGGAACCCACCGGCGGTACATAAATATATCCCATTGCAGTGCCCATCACAGCTGAGGTAACCTCAGGTTTAATGCAGGTGGGCTTCGGCCCACACTGCATGCCCCAGTCAGACTGGGGTTCTTTAGAAGTGGACACATGGAGTTACAACTCCGTGTGGACCGACAGCATGGGTGGCTCCCTGGAATCCACCGGCGGTACATAAATATATCCCATTGCAGTGCCCAGCACAGCTGAGGTAATGTCAGCTTTAATGCAGGTGGGCTAAAAATTACTAGGATTACAATGTAGGCGAGGGCCCAAAAAAATTGGCGTACCAACAGTACAAATGTAATTCAGAAAAATTGCCTATGCGCAACCATGAGGGCAGGTGAAACCCATTAATCGCTTTGGTTAATGTGGCTTAATTTGTAACTAGGCCTGTAGGCAGCCCAGTTAAAATAAAAATTGGTTCAGGTGCAAGTTTCAACGCTTTATTGAATTGAGAATTGAAACGTATAAACATTGTTTACAAAAGTTATATGACTGAGCCTTGTGGGCCTAAGAAAAATTGCCCGTTCGGCGTGATTACGTCAGGTTTCAAGAGGAGCAGGAGGAGGAGGAATATAATACACAGATTGATGAAGCTAAAAGGTCACCGTTTTTGATGGTGATAGAGAACGATGCTTCCATCCGTGGGTGCAGCCTACGTATTGTTTAGGTATCGCTGCTGTCCGCTGGTGGAGAAGAGAACTGTGGAAATCCAGGCTTTGTTCATCTTTATGATTGTAAGCCTGTCGGCACTGTCGGTTGACAGGCGGGTACGCTTATCCCTGATGATTCCCCCAGCCGCACTAAACACCCTCTCTGACAAGACGCTAGCCGCAGGACAAGCAAGCACCTCCAGGGCATACAGCGCGAGTTCAGGCCACGTGTCCAGCTTCGACACCCAGTAGTTGTAGGGGGCAGAGGCGTCACGGAGGACGGTCGTGCGATCGGCTACGTACTCCCTCACCATCCTTTTACAGTGCTCCCGCCGACTCAGCCTTGACTGGGGAGCGGTGACACAGTCTTGCTGGGGAGCCATAAAGCTGTCAAAGGCCTTGGATAGTGTTCCCCTGCCTGTGCTGTACATGCTGCCTGACCTCCACACCTCCCCTGCTACCTGGCCCTCGGAACTGCGCCTTCTGCCACTAGTGCTGTCGGATGGGAATTTTACCATCAGTTTGTCTGCCAGGGTCCTGTGGTATAGCATCACTCTCGAACCCCTTTCCTATTCGGGTATGAGAGTGGAAAGGTTCTCCTTATACCGTGGGTCGAGCAGTGTGTACACCCAGTAATCTGTAGTGGCCAGAATGCGTGTAATGCGAGGGTCACGAGAAAGGCATCCTAACATGAAGTCAGTCATGTGTGCCAGGGTACCTGTACGCAACACATGGCTCTCCTCACTCGTAAGATCACTTTCAGGATCCTCCTCCTCCTCAGGCCATACACGCTGAAAGGATGGCAGGCAAGCAGCATGGGTACCCTCAGCAGTGGGCCAAGCTGTCTCTTCCCCCTCCTCCTCATGTTCCTCCCCCTCCTCCTCCTCAACGCGCTGAGATATAGACATGAGGGCATTCTGACTATCCAGCGACATAATGTCTTCCCCAGCCTCCGTTTCCGAGCGCAAAGCGTCTGCCTTTATGCTTTGCAGGGAACTTCCCAAGAGGCATAGCAGAGGAATGGTGATGCTAATGATTGCAGCATCGCCGCTCACCATCTGGGTAGACTCCTCAAAGTTTCCAAGGACCTGGCAGATGTCTGCCAACCAGGCCCACTCTTCTGTAAAGAATTGAGGAGGCTGACTCCCACTAAGCCGCCCATGTTGGAGTTGGTATTCCACTATAGCTCTACGCTGCTCATAGAGCCTGGCCAACATGTGGAACGTAGAGTTCCACCGTGTGGGCACATCGCACAGCAGTCGGTGCACTGGCAGATTAAACCGATGTTGCAGGGTGCGCAGGGTGGCAGCGTCCGTGTTGGACTTGCAGAAATGTGCGCTGAATCAGCGCACCTTTCCGAGCAGGTCTCACAAGCGTGGGTAGCTTTTCAGAAAGCGCTGAACTACCAAATTAAAGACGTGAGCCAGGCATGGCACGTGCGTGAGGCTGCCGAGCTGCAGAGCCGCCACCAGGTTACGGCCGTTGTCACACACGACCATGCCCGGTTGGAGGCTCAGCGACGAAAGCCAGCGGTCGGTCTGCTTTGTCAGACCCTGCAGCAGTTCGTGGGCCGTGTGGCTCTTCTCTCCTAAGCTAAGTAGTTTCAGCACGGCCTGCTGACGCTTGGCCACCGCTGTGCTGCCAGGCCGCGCGACACCGACTGCTGGCGACGTGCTGCTGCTGCTGACACATCTTGATTGCGAGACAGAGGTTGCATAGGAGGAGGAGGAGGAGGAGGGTGGTTTAGTGGAGGAAGCATACACTGCCACAGATACCAGCACCGAGTTGGTGCCCGCAATTCTGGGGGTGGGTAGGATGTGAGCGGTCCCAGGCTCTGACTCGGTCCCAGCCTCCACTAAATTCGCCCAATGTGCCGTCAGGGAGATATAGTGGCCCTGCCCGCCTGTGCTTGTCCACGTGTCCGTTGTTAAGTGGACCTTGGCAGTAACCGCGTTGGTGAGGGCGCATACAATGTTGCGGGAGACGTGGTCGTGCAGGGCTGGGACGGCACATCGGGAAAAGTAGTGGCGACTGGGAACCGAGTAGCGCGGGGCCGCTGCCGCCATCATGTTTTTGAAAGCCTCCGTTTCCACAAGCCTATACGGCAGCATCTCCAGGCTGATCAATTTGGCTATGTGCACGTTTAACGCTTGAGCGTGCGGGGGCGTGGCTGCGTACTTGCGCTTGTGCTCAAACACTTGCGCTAGCGACGGCTGGACGGTGCACTGAGAGACATTGCTGGATGGGGCCGAGGACAGCGGAGGTGAGGGTGTGGGTGCAGGCCGGGAGACGGTAGTGCCTGTGTCCTCAGAGGGGGGTTGGATCTCAGTGGCAGGTGGGGGCACAGGGGGAGAGGCAGTGGTGCAAACCGGAGGCGGTGAGCGGCCTTCGTCCCACCTTGTGGGGTGCTTGGCCATCATATGTCTGCGCATGCTGGTGGTGGTGAGGCTGGTGGTGGTGGCTCCACGGCTGATCTTGGCACGACAAACCTTGCACACCACAGTTCGTCGGTCGTCTGCACTCTCAGTGAAAAACTGCCACACCTTTGAGCACCTCGGCCTCTGCAGGGTGGCATGGCGCGAGGGGGCGCTTTGGGAAACAGTTGGTGGATTATTCGGTCTGGCCCTGCCTCTACCCCTGGCCACCGCACTGCCTCTTCCAACCTGCCCTGCTGCTGCACTTGCCTCCCCCTCTGAAGACCTGTCCTCAGTAAGCTTAGCAAACCAGGTGGGGTCAGTCACCTCATCGTCCTGCTGCTCTTCCTCCGAATCCTCTGTGCGCTCCTCCCTCAGACTTACTGCAATTACTACTACCTGAGTGATAGACAACTGTGTCTCATCGTCGTCGTCCTCCTCACCCACTGAAAGCTCTTGAAACAGTTGCCGGAAGTCCCCAGCCTCATCCCCCGGACCCCAGGAACTTTCCCAAGGTTGGGCATCGGTCACGACAAACTCCTCCGGTGGGAGAGGAACCATTGCTACCCATTCTAGGCAGGGGCCCGAGAACAGTTCCTGGGAGTCTGCCTGCTCCTCAGAATGTGTCATTGTAATGGAGTGAGGAGGCTGGGAGGAAGGAGGAGCAGCAGCCAGAGGATTCAGAGTTGCAGCAGTGGACGGCGTAGAACTCTGGGTGGTCGATAGATTGCTGGATGCACTTTCTGCCATCCACGACAGGACCTGCTCACACTGCTCATTTTCTAATAAAGGTCTACCGTGTGGACCCATTAATTGTGAGATTAATCTGGGGACGCAAGAAACGTGCCTCTCTCCTAATCCCGCAGCAGTCGGCTGCGATACACCTGGATCAGGAGCTCGGCCTGTGCCCACACCCTGACTTGGGCCTCCGCGTCCTCGCCCGCGTCCACGTCCTCTAGGCCTACCCCTACCCCTCAGCATGGTGTATTACCAGTAGTGCAGAAACAGAACGCTGTAATTAAATGTGCCGCTTATTGGCCTGTGGTTGGAGGCTGACTTCGCTTATGGAACGCACAGCAGAGCCAGGAAAGAATTTTGCGCAAGCCTGTAGTGAGACGTAAGTGCGTATGACTGAGCTAGTGGAATTCACAGCGCAGAAGCAGTCAAGTGTCCAAAGGCCACTAGTAGGCCTTAAGTATTTTGCTTCAAGCTGATACAGCAGACAGATACTGTAGGCAGCGTATATATGTATACTGTTTCCCTCTGGATGGGATGACGGCGGTGATGTAACGGGCAAAGCAGAGCCAGGAAACAATTTTGCGCAAGCCTGCTGTAACACTTAGCTGCGTAATAATTAGGACAACTACCCCCAGCAGAGACGCAGTACACTCAAGACGGTCACAGGCAGCCCAAAGATCGTATTTTTCCCAAATTTGTTTGAAAAAGCCCACTGCCTATATAGACAGTATATCTCTTTCACCTTTCCCACTGTCCCTGCCTCACCAGTACTGGCCCTATACTATGTACAATGACTGCAGACTGAGGACGCAATGCTCTGCACGCCCGATATACAAAAAAAAAAAATTGTGTAACACTGCTAAAAGCAGCCTCAACAGTACTGCACATGGTCAGATGTGGCCCTAAGAAGGACTGTTGGGGTTCTTCAAGCCTAAAATAACTCCTAACGCTGTCCCTATAGCAGCAGCAGCACTGTCCCTGATCTCTGTCAGAATGCATCTGTGGCGAGCCGCGGGCGGGGCAGATTTAAATACTCAGGTGACTCCTGATCTCCCCAGCCACTTACTGCAGGGGGGTGGTATAGGGCTGGAACATCACAGGAGGAAGTTGTAATGCCTTCCATGTCTTTCTATTGGCCAGAAAAGCGCGCAAATGTCTCAGAGATGAAAGTGAAAGTAACTCGAACATCGCGTGGTGCTCGTCTCGAGTAACAAGCATCTCGAACACCCTAATACTCGAATGAGCATCAAGCTCGGACGAGTATGTTCGCTCATCTCTATATATAATGTGTTGAAAACTAAAATTAATTTTTGCCATAATGTCCATCACAGCACACATAGAGGTTGCCCCCTCTTGAGCTCATTGGGACAGGCAGAGGAGAGTTCTTAAGGCCACCTCCCACCATCTATTTCCAGTGTTTTCTTCAGAGGGAGTTCTCCGTGCCGGAGGATGGACAAGTTCTACTCACCAGCAGGAGTCCAGGATCCGGTGCCCGCTCTGGAGAGGGGGAGGGTGGGGGGCAGTGGAGAAACTGGGGAGGCTGTGGGACCCTTGGCAAATGCCTAAGCATCCCTGCTCTTGGATCCAGCTGCAGCCGGCTCCAAGTGATGATGCAGCGCCTCGTGCCATGACGTCAGACGCACGGTCCAGTGGCGTCAGTACGTGAAAAGATGCCAGATTTGAACCCCTGAGATCTTCCCTCCGGGATTCAAGCTCTGCAGCACCTCTAAAACACCATGGAACGTGTGGATGGTGACAAGGGGAATTTGCCAACTGTAAGTAGTCCACTTGGACAAATCCAGAAAAGTGATTACTAATGTTTGTTGGTGTAATAGCTTCTCCTATTTTTAGGAGGAAGTATTAAAAGTGAAAAGTGACAAAAAAGGATAAAGAGATGCACATTATGTGCGAAAAAATTGGATGACAATACAAAAAAGCCGATATGCCCAGACTGTACGGCAAAAATCGTAAAAGATGAACAACAGAACTGGTTACAAGGTATCCACCTAATGGTGAGGGAAGAGGTTCAGGCGATACGGTCGGAGCAAATTTCTGAACCCCAGCTGGGACCTTCCAGACAGGCTAAAAGAAAAACACGTACTCGGGACTATATGCTGTCATCATCAGAACTGTCTGAGGCAGAATTATCTGAATTTTCAGCGCCTGTTATAAAGGATAACAGTGAGAAAAAGTATTATTTCTTTAACCTAGAGGAATGAATTACGGCAGTACGTAATACCATGGAGGTGATCGAGGTTCAGTAACCAAGATCAGTGCAGGATGAAATGTTCAGGGGTCTCAGATCCCAACGTAAAAAGTGTTTCCCAGTAAATGAACATTTAAAGCAGCTTATTACTGAAGAATGGGGCAGAGCAGAAAGGAGGCTATCCATTTCTAAGAAATTCAAGGATAGGCTGCTGTTCGCACCTGAGGACTCAGTCTTACGGGATACAGTGCTAAAGGCAGATATTTAGGTAGCGAAGCTTATTAAAAAAACTTCCTTACCCTTTGAGGATACATCTCGGTAGATGGACCCAAGGGACAGAAAGGTCGAGGGGTTCCTTAACCCATTAAGGACCAGGCACAGTAAATTCACGGTGCCTGGTCTTGAGATTTAAGCCTCCTGCTTCTGCAATCAATCAGAGACAGGAACGGGTTATCAGCTGTTAGTGACAGCTGATAACCCGGAGGAGAAGGCAGGAAGGGAATTTAACCCTTCCTGCCTTCTGCTTCACCGAGTACACAGTGCTCAACGAGCACTGTGTACTTGAAAGTGAAAGTAACATGTAACTTTCACTACGGGAGCCCGGGGGGTCACATGACCACTGGGTTTCCTGCTACAGCAGAGCTGGAGGGTCATACTAGACCCTGGCCAGCTCTGCCAGTGACTAATGTCACTACAGGGGTTGCTTTCCCCTGTAACTGGGGCTCCTATGGATGGAGGTCTTATATGACGTCATGGGGGATATAAATGGTAAAACAAAACATAATTACATACACAAATAAAACAAAATTACAGAATAAAATAACAATATATACATAAGAAAGAAAATAACACAAAGCCGACACCAACAAAAACCATCGCCGTATACGCCCCGTAAACCAAAAACATTTATACTATATATCAAAACGTCCAAAACAAATAGAGGAACCCATTCACATAGTATATTTATGCTAAAATAAAGTAACTAAAAATCATTTCTTTAGCATTTTACTCCCAATAAAACTAAAAAACGGGGAAAAAAAGTCAGTAAAAAAAAATTTTTTTAACCCGTTTAGGACCAGCCACAGTAAATTTACGGCGGCTGATCCTGGGCTTAGAGCACTGCCAATAGTAAAATTATGGCAGTGCTCTAAGTCTCCTGGCTCTGCAATCAGTCAGAGGCAGGAACGGGTTACCAGCTGTTAGTGACAGCTGATAACCCGGAGCAGAAGGCATGAGTGGTTTTTAACCCTTCCTGCCTACTGCTTCCCCGATATACAGTGCTCAACGAGCACTGTATGGGGAAAGTGAAAATAAGATGTTCTTTCACTACGGGAGCCTCGGAGGGTCATGTGACCTCCCGGGATTCCCTGCTACTGCAGAGCTGGAGGGTCAGACTAGACCCTGGCAGCTCTGCAAGTGACTAATGTCACCACAGGGGTTGCTTTCCCCTGTAACTAGGGCTCCTATGGACGCCCTAGCTACAGTGGGAAAGTGTCAAATAAAGGAAAAAAAAAATGTGAATGTCCCCCAGAGGTCTTATATGATGTCATGGGGGACATAGATAGTAAAAAACAGGATTACATAAATAAGTAAAACAAAATAACAGAATAAAACAACAATACATACATAAGAAAGAGAATAACACAAAGCAGACGCCAACAAAAACCGTCGCCGTATGCGCCCTGTAAACCAAAACCATACGTACTATATATCAAAATGCCCAAAACAAATAGAGGAACCTATTCCCATACTTTATTTTAGTGTAAATATAAAAATAATTTTTAAAAAAATTATAAATGTTAAAAAAAACAATTTTTTTTAGCTTTTTACCCCTAATAAAACTAAAAAACGGGAAAAAAAGTCAGTGAAAAAGATATAAAAAAAATAGTTCTATATGTCACGGAAAAAAAAGCAGTAAAAATAATTTTGGTAGCTAAAGGAAAAAAAAATAGAGCAGTAAAACTGCCACATGGGTAAAATCCCTAAAAAGTGTCTGGTCCTTAAGGTACAAAACAGCCTGGTCCTTAATGGGTTAATCGCCCCATATATCACAGGAAAAAGAGTTTCATCTAAAACAGAAGACATTGAGAGAAGAGATATTGGAATGTATTGCTTTACTTAAGAAGGCTACAGTTTTCCTAGCGGATGCATCGGTGGAGTCTATCAGATTTGCTGCCAGAAATGCAGTGTTAGGAAATTCCGCCAGATGGGTGCCATTGCTCAGAGCCTGGATTGGAGACACAATATCGAAAAATAAGTTGTGTTTGATTCCCTTCCAGGGTGAATATCTGTTTGGCCCGATTCTAGACAAAGTCCTGGATAAAGAAGATAGGAAAATGGGTTTTCCAATTGATATTTACCGAAAAAGACTTTGTCTTTTCAGAAGGACACTTACCAACCCATAGGGAGAAGTAAGAGAAAAATGGGTAGCTGGTCATACCCAAAAGGAAGCGGGGGTAAAGGTTCCAATTTTACCCCTAGGTCCAAATCCAGATGAAACTACAGGTTCGGTGGGGGGTAGGCTCTCTTAGTACTTAGGGAGATGGAACCAGATTTCTGGGAATCCCAGGGTACTGAGGGTGAGTTTGTTAGGTTATAAAATAGAATTTTCATCCCTACCCCCTAAAAAATGTTTGATTACTTGGTGCAGACTCCTCTTTTTCAAAGGCGATTAGAGGAAGGGGTTCAAATTATTACTAATGGGAGCAATTGTACCAGTCCCTGTGAGGGAACAGGGTTGCAGTTATTCTTCTTCTTTAGTTTTGGTCCCTAAACCAAACGGGTCATTTAGAACCATACTTAATTTAAAACCCCTTAATGAATATATTATAGATTCTGGGTTTAAAATGGAAACAATCAGATCGACAATTCCTTTAATTGGCCCATCCTATGTTATGTGTACAGTGGACTTGAAGGACGCCTATTATCAAGTACCCATTCACGCAACTTGTCAAAAATATCTTAGATTTTAAAATGAATGGAGGGATTTTTCACTTTCAGTTCATTTGTTTGCCTATCGGTATCTCCTCAGCTCCAAGAGTTTTTTCTAAAATAATGATTGAATCAGTTGTGTTCCTTAGGGGAAAGTGTGTCAATGTAATTCCCTATCTGGACAACCTTCTATTATCTCGAAGGATATGAGTTCTATAGAGCGCCACCAGGAGCAGACACTTAACCTCCTTTCGCATTTAGGGTGGCTTATCAATTATGAGAAGTCCAGCTTAAATCCGAGTACCTAAAAAGTCTTCCTGGGGCTTTTTTTTAGACTCCTGGAAAGGCTATTCCTTTTTTACCAGAACCCAGAATGAGAGATATTATCCATTCGATTGAAAAATTTAAAAGGAGAAACCAAGTCACTATAAAAGAAGCAATGAGGGTCCTTTGTCAGATAACAGCTTGTTTGCCTATGGCGCCATAGGCACAGTTGTATTGTAGACCACTGCAGCAAAAGATCCTATCTATTTGGGATAAAAAACAATTCTTCATAGATAATAAATTTAAATTATCATCCTCGATGAGAAGGTCTCTAAATTGGTGGTTGTCACCTTCTAAAACTTAGGAAAAGAGTCCAGTGGTCCCTGTCCCCATGCGTATTAGTAAAATATTGATGCTAGCAAAACAGGCTGGGGAGCTCAGTTAGGGGATATAGTTCTACAAGGCTCCTGGTCAGCATATGTCAGCTCTCAGTCTTCAAATTATAAAGAGCTCAGGGCCGTCTTGGAGACTTTTTAATTCAGGCCGAGGATGTACTATGAGGAAAGCATGTTAAGATACTATCAGACAATATAACGAACATATCTTTCATTCATCACCAGTGTGGTACCTGACATCCCCATCCACAGCAAGTGTCGCGAAGGCTAATCTCTTGGGCAGAGAATAACATAACATCAATAACCGCAATACACCTAAAAGGGTCGCTGAACTATGTGGCAGACTTTCTGAGCAGACCAAGATCCCAGGGAAGGGGCCCTAAACATAGAGATGTTCGATCTTCTCACATCCCGATGGGGTCAACCCCAAGTAGATCTGTTCACAAGAAGAAAAAATTCAAAATGCCAAAAATTCTATCATTGAACACAATAGACTATTTCGTGGCTCTGGATGCACTATCCCAGGAGTGGGATATTGGGCTGGCATATGCCTTTCCTCCTCTTCCCCTGATTTTCCAATCTCTTCAGAAAATACAAAAATGCCGAAGTACAGTGATCTTCATTGCCCCAGCTTGGCTGAAGAGGCCCTGGTTTCTGCTTCTAACCTCAATGGCAATACAATCCCCAATAATGCTGCCACTCAGAGAGGACCTTCTGTCACAAAGTGTTTTGCCAGGAGATTCACTGGTTGCAGTTAACAGCTTGGCTAGTGAGCGGCAAAGATTAAGGAACCAGGGACTATCACATAATGTAATAAAAACACACTCTTGAAGAGTCATAAGAGCATTACCTCTGGTATTTATGCTAGATTATGGGAAAAATGTTGCCATTGGTACAAACCAGGTGGTCCAGATATAAACAATCCTGACCATACAAACATCCTTAATTTCCTTCAAGAGGGTCTAGACAAGGATCTTAATCCTAGAACCCTACGAATGCAGGTAGCGGCTCTCAGTTCCCTTTTTGAGGTCCATCTGATAAAGAACAGATGGGTGAAAAGGTTTCTCCAGGGTGCAGATAGAATTAAGCCTTTTGTGAGAAAATCAGTTCTCACTTGGGAGCTTAATATGGTGCTAGAAAGTCTGTGTAAACCTCCCTTTGAGCCAATGCAGGATGTCTCTCGTAAGAATTTATCTATTAAAGTAGTTTTTTTTAGTAGCTATTGTTACGATCGTGTGGGCAAACTAAGCACGGGGCCCACAAGACCGTGACCAAAAGACGAATACACACGGGTTTCAGGCAACTGGCCCTGAACTACAGGGAGGATGACATGGCCCTACCTAAGCGGGGACATCTTCCCAATAAAGGGCAGCCCAGCGGTCTTCGGAACTGGGCCCTAGCTGATCCTAGAAACCACGCCACCAGGACACATACACATGCCACATGACAGGGACAGAACGACAGGACACACATAGCCAGAAAACACAGCATACCGCAGGCAAAATGCAACCACTAATAGCAGATAGTAAGCTATATATAAATACCAGGTATTAGTTGACATTTTGATCAAAACATGGAAGCTAGTGGGCCACTTCACGGCTCCTGGCTATACCGCTAGTCCCTACACTAACCAGGAGTCCAGCAGCACCAGACACAGATTAAATAACAAGCTGCAACAGGACAGGAACAGAACACAGGTCACACAGCAAGCTGCAACAGGACAGGAACAGAACACAGATCACACAGCAAGTCTTAAGTGTTCTCATACCAGGGGGATAGACAGTCAGCCCCCAAGCTGACATAGGGAGCTGTGTCAGGGATCCACCAACTGACACACAGAGCGAGACATAAGACATTTGGAGGCCGCACCTGTCAGGGGAAGGGAAAAGGGCACTGCATGTGCTGCAGACTAGGACTACAGGTGTCCAAACCATCTTTAGGGAAGCAGAGAGACACAACAGACCAACATGAAAACACAGATCTGAGTGGGAACAAGACAGATACATCCAAACAGTGCAAGACCAGCCTCAACTACTGAGAGATGCTGGTTCTTATGTGCTGCTGACAAAAGGGGATTGGCTGCGGGAGAATACCACACCCAGCCAGCTCAATTAACCCTAACCTGTGAGATGTGATGCTAGGAACCTTAGTACTACAGATCCCAGCAGCACACCCAGACAGCTATCACATCCGCTAGAAGAATAGGCGAATTACGGGCACTATCCTGCAGGGAACCCTACTTTAAAGTGTTGGAAGACCATATAGTAGTGAGGCTAGATCCTTCTTTCTTTCTGATGGTGGTATCTACTTTTCATATGGAGCAAGAGATATTTTTGCCCTCTTTTTGTCAAAATTTTAAGAATGATAAAGAGCGGCGCCTACACAATCTTGATGTCCGTTGTGCAGTCCTGACATACTTAAGAGCCTCACAAGCATTTAGGAAATCCAATAAATTATTTCTTCAATTCCAGGGACGTAGCAAAGGAAAAGCAACGTCAAAGGACATCATTGTTACAATCGTGTTGGCAACTAAGCACGGGGCCCACACGATCGCGACCAAAGGGAGGACTAGGTACGCACACGGGTTTCTGGCAAACTGTCCCTGTTCTAAACAGGAGGATGGCAAGGCCTTACCTAAGCGGGGACATTGCCCCAATAACGGGCAGCCCAGCGGTCTTCGGATCTGGGCCCTAGCTGATCCTAGGAGCCATGCACCCGAACAGGACGTATTCACATGCCACATGACAGGGACTGAACAACAGGACACAGAGCCAGAATACACAGCCTACAGCAACCACAATGCAAACACTAATAGCAGATGATAAACTGAATATAAATCTGAGGCGTTAGTTCGTACATTGGCCAATGAACTTAAGCTGCAAGCCCCGGCAATGCCCCTCATATCTTGCAGTTCCTACACTAGCAAGACACATCTACTAAAGGGCCCTAGGGGCCAACCTAGCGCGGACATAGCAAACAATCTCAGCAGACCAAACTGAGACAAAATAAATGTACAAACGGACATGAACCGCAAGGCACAGATCACACAGCAAACTGCAACAAAACACAGATAGCAGGTCACACAGCAAACTTCAACAGACAAGGATTCATTATTGCTCACCCTGAACACCAGACAGACTGACAAGGAGCTGGGTTTATATGTGAGCCCAGACCCAGGAGATTGGCTAGCAGGAAGTACCACACCCAGCCCCCTCAATCAATTAACCCTGTGGGGTCTGTGCTGCTAGGAAGCTTAGAACTACAGATCCCAGCAGTACACGTAACAGTACCTCCCCTTTAAAAAAGGGGACTCTGGACCCTTTAAGCTTACCAAAAAAATTATGCAGCTCCTCCAAACCGAGCACGCGTACAGGATTTATCTAAAAAGGACCTGCCACCAAGGCAAAGATGGCAAAATGGGAGAGAGTAAGGCAACCCTCCCTACTGACATATCGTGCATAGGACTTATCCATACGGGCCTAGTGCAGATGCCAGCCAGTCAGCAGGAGACGGGAAAAGGCTCAGGTACATACCAAACAGGGGTCTACAGCAAATTACATCTACTGGGCGCACCTCGCCGCAGGACGGAACCCGGGACAGGTATACAGACTGCATAATGCAGGAAGGGTAACAGACAGAGATGGAACTCAGACACAACATGCATGCCACCAAAGCTGTATGGAGCCACCACACCCACCGTACAAGGGGAAGGACTGCCAGAACACCTATCTGGCCTATAAGGAAAATGGTGACCAGCATAACCAGCTCGCACCACACACACGAAATCAGATGTTTGGAGGCCACACCTGCCAAGGGAAAGGAGAAACCTGCGATTGGCTGCACTTGCGCGGTCACCGTACCACACACTACTGAGTGCACCACCCCATAACGCCAGGAGGGAAGGAACAGCAGGTGTCTAAACGATCTGCGGGGAAATATGGGGAAACTTGCTCCAACAACCGCATGCAACAGACACTACAACACAATGTGTCTAACAAACCTATGAACCCCAACATCCTCAGAACAGGACTATCCACAACCTGATGTCTGGCCACCTGCATAGACACTGGACCTGTCACTGTTCACATACAACATCCTCAGAATAGGACTATCCACACCTGATGTCTGGCCACCTGCACAGACACTAGACCTGTCACTGTTCACATACATAATATATAATGTATACCAACATGCATGTAGCATAACACACCAAGATATTGCATACCAACATACATACAACATAATGCATACAACATAGCTAACATAACATATCCACATACTGTGTCAACATACTACATACCAACATAGATGTTGCACAACATAATATACTCGCATAGCAACACACCAACATACTCAGAATCAACATATAACATAATGCATACCATATCAACATAGAACATACTAACAGATGTTGCGCAGTATACTGACATAACATAATGCACCCCAACATAATGCATACCAACGTACTAACATAATGTACTAACATAGCATACAAAATGATGCATACAACATAGCATAGCAACATATAACATGCAACATACTAACATAATGCACCCGCTTATGTAAGTAGGGGGGTATTATGTTACAATCGTGTGGGCAACTACGCACGGGGCCCACACGATCGTGACCAAAGGGAGGACTAGGTACACACACGGATTTCTGGCAAACTGTCCCTGTTCTACACGGGAGGATGGCAAGGTCTTACCTAAGCGGGGACATTGCCCCAATAAGGGCAGCCCAGTGGTCTTCGGATCTGGGCCCTAGCTGATCCTAGGAGCCACGCACCCGAACAGGACGTATTCACATGCCACATGCCAGGTACTGAACAACAGGACACAGAGCCAGAATACACAGCATACAGCAGCCACAATGCAAACACTAATAGCAGATGATAAGCTGAATATAAATGTGAGATGTTAGTTCGTACATTGGCCAATGAACTTAAGCTGCAAGCCCCGGCAAGGCCCCTCATATCTTGCAGTCCCTACACTAGCAAGACACATCTACTAGAGGGCCCTAGGGGCCAACCTAGCGCAGACATAGCAAACAATCTCATCAGACCAGACTGACACAAAATAAACGTACAAACAGACATGAACCACAAGGCACAGATCACACAGCAAGCTGCAACAAAACACTGATAGCAGGTCACACAGCAAACTTCAACAGACAAGGATTCATGATTGCTCACCCTGAACACCATACAGAGACTGACCAGGAGCTGGGTTTATATATGAGCACAGACCCAGGAGATTGGCTAGCAGGAAATACCACACCCAGCCAGCTCAATCAATTAACCCTGTGAGGGCTGTGCTGCTAGGAAGCTTAGAACTACAGATCCCAGCAGCACACGTAACAACCATAGCCAGGTGGATGGTGGGAGGTGGCCTTAAGAACTCTCCTCTTCCTGTCCCAACAAGATCAAGAGGGGGCAACCTCCATGTGTGCTGTCATGATGGACTCATGGAAAAGGAATTAACAGTAAGAATTATTTCAAGGTTTCTTTTTGGAGGGAGGGAGGAATCGAAAAAATTGTCATTGCTTTTTAAGTTTGTTTTTTTGCATTTTGTTTTTACATTATTCATTGTGTGGTACAGATGACTTGTTAACTTTATTCCAGAAGTCGGTACAATTCTAGCAATACCAAACTTATGTTTTTTAACTACAGTACTTTTGCACAATAAAAAAAAAATTTTAAAATTTGTTTGTGCTGCTGCATTCTGATGCCCACAACGGTTTTTTATTATTCAGTCAATAAAGCTGTATGAGGAATTGTTTTTTGCAGGATGAGCTGCATTTTAGGATATAGAGCTTATTGATTCACTTGTATTCCTTTTTTGGAGAGAGATGATTAAAAAATATGCTATTCAACACTCCTTTTTACAGCATTCACTGTGCAGGATAAATAATGCATTAGTTTTATAGTATCGCTCATTACGGCTTAATAAAGCATGTTTTACAGAAGGAAAAAACATTTGTTTAGTGTTTCTTTGCCTTGTATTTTTATATATTTTGGAATATATTATTTAACTTTTTTACATATTTCGTAGTCTCCCAAGTGCATCATTCACTATCATTAGTTGTCAATCTGAGGAGTTATCATCAATTCCAGCCAATACAACAGTTTATCCAGTGCGGATAACGTAGGCAAAAGTCCTGTTCCTGCACCATCCCCATGCCTTATGTTTGATGCTAATAACTGTACATAGTGCTAGCACCGTTAATTAATGGTGTATGGCACTGAGGGTTGAATACCAAATTACTGGTTTAAATGACATAAAATGCAACATTTTTTCAATTGGAGTCATTTTAATCCCTTAAGGACCAGGCTGTTTAATACCTTAAGGACCAGACACTTTTTAGGAATTTTAGCCATGTGGTAATTTTACTGCCCTATTTTTTTCCTTTAGCTACCAAAATTATTTTTGCAGCTTTTTTGTTTTACCTTTCTCACTGACTTTTTTTTTCCGATTTTTAGTTTTATTGGGGGTAAAAAGCTAAAAAATGTTTTGTTTTTTTAACATTTCTACTTTTTTTTTTTAATTAGTATATTTACACTAAAATGAAGTATGGGAATGGGTTTCTCATTTTGTTTCAGACGTTTTGATATATAGTATGTATGGTTTTTGATTATAGGGCGCATATAGCGACGGTATTGGTTGGCGTCAGCTTTTGGTTATTTTCTTTCTTATGTATATATTGTTGTTTAATTCTGTAATTTTTTTAAATTGATGTATGTAATTATGTGTTTTACTATCTATGTTCCACATGACGTCATATAAGACCTCTGGGGGACATTCACGTGCTTTTGTTGTTTTTTTTTATACAACACTTTTTCACTGTAACTGGAGCATCCATGGGAGCCCCAGTTACAGGGGAAAACATCCCCTTGTAGTGACACTTGTTACTGGCAGAGCTTATCAGGGTCTACTACAACCTTGCAGCTCTGCTGTAGCAGGGAATTCCGGCAGTCACATGACCCCTGGGCTCGCATGGTGGAAAAAAAAACACCTACACTTTTAGTACATATCGCTCATTGAGATGTGTACTGAAGAAAGGAGAAGGCAGAAAGAGTTAAAACCCATTTCTCCCCCCTCCTCTGGGTTATCAGCTGTGACTAACAGCTGACAACCTGTCCTGCTTCTGATTAATTACAGAAACAGAAGGCTTTAATCCCCGACATAATTTTACATACGGCTGGGCTTTAACCCCCGAACCAAGCGCCGTAAATTTATAGCGCTTGGTCCTTAATTGGTTAAAGAAATGCTCATGTACATTGCTGTTACAAACTTATTATGGTGCTCCCCTGGATTTCTTTTGATTCTCAGAATGTGCATATCATGTGTTTGATGTATTTATAAGTGGGGTGCGCTGACAAGGATTGTTGGAGCACATAACCACCCTCTTCAAACAAATCGTATCCTTGACTTGTAACCAGCAGTGCATTAACAGCTACTTCCCAACGTATGAACAATGGAGGGACAACTTTTTTCATGCTAGGCCATGCCACTTTTACACTAAGCTATGTACTTTGTATCCCATGATAGTAATAATTGCTGCTAGTGACAGTAATAGTGACTCTCTTTGATGCTCTCACAGTAATAGTGCCTCTCAGTGACCCTCTCACAATGCTAGTATACTTCTAAATAATATTGAAATGCCAGTTCTACATAGTGATAATGATTATAATGCTCCAGTGATCACAGCTAGTGTCTTCTCAGACTGGTGTAGTCTGTTCTAGTTTTTCTTTTCTATGGCTCCAGTCCACCATTAAGACTTCTTCCAGCCACAACACATCTCTGCACAATTTTACCATCTTGCCACTACCCCCAAAGAATCTGTCAGTAACCCTCCCATAATACTAGTAACCCCTTTGTGGCCCCACTAAGTAATAATGTCCCTTCTGTGGCTTTTCTTACTAGTACTACCCCTTCTATAGCCCAACTTAGTTATAATTACTTCTCTGAGGTTCCACTTAGTTATGATGTGTCCAGAGTCTCCCCAGGCTCACACTTGGGCAGACTTACTATTGAAAATTTGATAGCTTTCTGGTGCAAATTGCACCAAAAAAAACTGTCTAACATACTTCTAACACATTGATCATGCATTTTTAGACTCTGTTTGACCCTTTTTTCACCATGTCTGACAAAGGGGCTTGATTTCATGGAAAAATGGGCATGCTCTAAATATGACCAAAGAGTGTGCCAACTAAAAGGTCATTTATTATCCAGCATGATGCAGTGTGATAGATTGACACATTTTAATACTGACTAGTCGAAGTTTGCATTGTCTAATCACTAGTCAGTATTAGTAAATGTGCATCAGTATGCTCAAAGCTGGAGGGAGGGGTAGTTAATGCACAGAACGGTAGTCTGTGACTGCTAAGTTCTATGTGAGGATGAAGAAAAATGATGGACTTCTGCTATTTGACTGAGGAGGGGAAGTGGGGTCTCAGTGGGGGCACAGAACATGCTTCTTGCCTTCTGGGATAGCGGTATAGCCCCCAAAATCCAAGACTGTCATGGCAAATCTGAGACAGTTGAGAGACAGAAGTATTACGGATAAGTGCTATATAAAGTGAGTGTGCGTGGCTGTCTTCTTAAGGGCTCTGTCTTCTTAAGTGTGTGTGACTTGGGATTAGTGACTGTGGATTAGGGAATTTGGAAGAGTCACTTGTATTTAATTACTGCTTATCCATTTGACCTTTTGCATATCCCCATTTAGATTGTGCTCCATGTTTGATAATGCCGTCCAGTGTAGATCTTGTGCCATGTATGCAGTCCTTGAACAGCCGTTTGAGGGTACATACTGCTGTATGAAATGTGAGTGCATTGTACATTTGAAAGCCCAGGTCCTGGATCTAAATGCTTTCTACACTGAGATCCTGAGATGCTGTCACAGTGTTCAGTAATGAGGGGACCTTCGTAAAGCAGCTGCGCTTCTCCATGCACAGCTGCTCCAGTGAACAGGCAAAGTTTCATGCGCTGTGTGTATGAAACTTTGCCCGTTCACACGTTTTCCACTCATGTGAGCAGCATGTTTTTTTCACGCACATAGGCGTGCAAAAAAACATGCTTGTCTGACCGAGTCCTAAAGCAAAATAATATCTGCTTCAGAAATTATATAACTGGAACCACTTATAGTGTAGCAGCCTGGGGACCCCACAGCAAAGTCCAAATCCCAACTTAGGGGTGGATGGGTGAAGACAGGGTTCCTCAGATGTCGCCTCTAGATTTGGCTCAAAGCCAAACCAGTGTGTGGTACAACAAATCCGCATCCACTGACTCTGACATATTAGTGTGTGTCTCAGCGTATGATGAATACCAATCCATTGTCCAATATATCAATGAAGATCAAACATCACAACTCTAATGATGTAGCATGTGGATGTTTGTTCCCAGGGAACTGACCACTTTGCCTTCCAAGTGCAAATCCTGATGAAAGTTAGAATGGCACTCCTTCAAAGGTTTGCTTCAAGTGGATTTCATTTCACCCATAAAAATCAGTTCTAACAAACACAACTTTTATGGATAGTGCAATAGATAGTATAAAATTTTGGGTAGTTGGATTGGTTCATATACAGTATAGGGGGGTACAGTTTATCGCTCTTTATAGTATGATGTTGTCTTCTTTGTAATGTCTCTTTAGGAGGGGTGGAATAGAGAAACAGAGTTGAGCAGGAAGAAGAAATGGGTAGTCAAAAGAGGGGTTTGGTGCAAGGCGGACTTGAAGCAGGAGTCTCCCCTAATGTACCATACCTCCCAACTTTGCAGGGAAGGAAAGTGGGGCAGGCAATGTTTCCAAGCCCTGTCCCCAACCAGACACCATCTCAGCCACACCCAGTACTCACCCCTGACCATGCCAAATCTAACAGGAAGAGGTACTTTTAGGGGTGGAACTCAAAAGTTTAATAAAACCTTCCCTACCTGGGTAATTGGGTTATGGATGTAAAATGCCTGCAATGTAGCACACCGTAGAAAACTATCCCTAAACTAGTAGTACAATAAAACAATTATAATGCTCCAAACATGTATTACTGTAATCATTTGTAGAAGAACAGTTCGGTGCATAAATACAGCACCAGAACTATGCTCAGTACATAAATACAGTACCAGAACCAAGATCAATAAAAAGATAAATTGTAAAGTCAAGTCAGCCCCTGCTATTTAAATTTGTACTTCCTAGTATGATTAGTATGATGGGAGTTGTCAGATCACAAGCAAGAATCATACTACCTGTCATCACTCTACAGACAATATGGTTAATATATGACTTATCAGAGGCAGCCAGTGTTAGAATAAACAATGACATTGTGACTCACATGTGCAATCATCTCTAATTAGCATTGTGATTTTCTTCTCTATCCAGTCCAGATCAACATGACAGCTTCTCTTGAACAAAGCTTGCCGCTTCAGAGGTTTACATACATATGTCTTTGGCTCTTTGCTTTTTCATATCCGTAATACCTATTGTGAGACATTGAAGGGGTTAATAATGGATGGTTGGTATATTTCACCTGGGTTCAGGTATTATGCCCAGTAGGTATGAAGGGAGTTCGTGTCTCACTACGTGAGACACGGGAAAAACCAGGGTGTAACGTGATCTCCTGCAAAGGTAGTTGCTGGAGATGCTTTTGTAAAACATGTTCAGGCCTGTTTTTTTTTTTGGAATGGATGGCAGGCTTGGTAGTGGGGCTGTCCATTCCACTCCCTCCACTCCAGGTCTTATTATGGGGAGGCAAGCTCCTCAGGTTCAGAGGCTGGGTAATTACCTAGCCCATAAAGTCTGCAAAGCTGCAGACAGAGTAGAGGCCGGTTGCAGCTAAGTTTGCTGGAAACTGCTGGTCTCAAAAGACGCTGTGTTTCTGACCAAGGTCACAAGAAACTGGACTTTGTACAAAAGTGCTTTATGTTCGTGCGGCTGCAGCTAGCCGTGTCGTATAGTCAGGGAAATGACTCTGTTTAGTTAGTGCTGGAAAAGCAGGATTTTGTTTATGCCTAAAGTTAAGGCTGTGTTTTATTTGATTTGTGAACTTTTTAATAAACGCAGGCCAAGTCTGTATTGGACTATATCTGTGTTCTGGTCTCTGACTGCCGTTTACACTGCAATCCTGCACTCTACCTGAACTGACTCTCCCACACTATATCAAGATAAACTTTTAATAATGTCATAGATGGTTTCCCATAAATAATGTATAACAGTGTATCTCACAGCACCCCCTGAGTAAAAAATAACAAGCCATACTGTCCTCCTTCAGTAGATAAGGAACCATACTATCTCCCTGTAATAATATATAGACATATGGTTCCTCTGTAGTAATATATAGCAATACTGCCCCCTGGAGTAAAATATAGTCCTACTGTCCACTTGTAGTTATAAATAGCCATACTGCGCCCTGTAGTAATATATAACCATACTGTTCCCCTTGACATGATGAGGATATTACACTGGGCACAGGAAGATGTGGCAGTGGCCAGAGCCAAGCAAGAGACACACCCAGGATAGCAAGATACTAGTTCAAAACCGGGACTATCCTGCCTAATCCAGGATGGTTGGGAGGTGTGGTGTACTGCAGTGTCACAGATAAAGTCCTAGGGACAATTCCACCGGGAAAAAGAGATATTTTAAGTCATTGAGAAACTTGCAGAGTGTGCAGAGAAGCTAAGCTGTGGACAGAGGGGAAAGGGAGTCTTGCCCAGTTTGTGCTGCAGTGTAACAGTAACAATCCCATGGGCAGTGTCCTCCAGGAAAAGAGTAACAGGCCAGTCAAAGGAAGTCAAGATGCTGAAGGTGCAGTTCCTCTATTTCCTCCTCTGAGATGATGCTGAATTCACACCAGCAGGCCTAGAAGAGAGTCATCCTTGGTCATCCAGGTGAAGAGTTTCTACATGTATGCCATGCTAGCAGGTCTGAAGACTGGTGAGAGAATTATCATTTATCACTGATTCTGGTCACCTGGACTAGGTCTCTGATAACAACTGTTCCTATGGACTCTTGAATTTTATTAATAGATTGAGACACCCCAGATTACTGGATCACAAGTTACTGTTTTGCAATTAATAATGCGTTATTTCTTCAGCAATGGCAACTCCTGCATCCTAGGTCCATCAGACTGACATCGACCCAGAAAACTGGAAAAGTCCCTAACCTGCTCCCTACTGTCCCTTACACATAAATGTCAATCATCACTCTTGCACCAATTCAATGTGGGAGGTCTCTACAACTTTTGTCCTCACCACAAGACTCATGCTTTCTATCAAGTACCAATTCTTGTGGCTGATGAAGGGTTACACACCCGAAACGTTGCTCTACCAATTGCACTATCCATAAAAGCTGTGTTTATTGGATCTGAATTTTATAAGTGAACTAAAACTTACTGGAAAGAGACTTTTGAAGCAGTGATATTCTAGTTTTTATCTGGATTTAATTCAATTTTCAAACATGTCTCAATGATATGGCACAAGCTCAATGAGATTTTACAACAGTATTTCATAACTACTGTATTCTAATAAAAGGAGAAATTCTAGGAAATGGTTTGTAATAGAGAAATAAATGCAAAACGATAAGATAAGGCAAAAACCACAGCATGGCATCAAAATATCTAGACTGTATTCTGGCATAGAAGAGCCCCGCATGGTGCAGAGTGCTAAGGCAGCAGAAATGCAGTCCTAAGCTCTCGCTCTCAACCTGAAGGTTGTCGGTTCAATCCCCACATGGCAGCCGGCTCAAGGTTGACTCAGCCTTCCATCCTTCTGAGGTCTGTAATATGAGTACCCAGCTTGGTGGAGGGTAATAAATAAATTAGGTGAAAATGATACAGAATAAGTTGGCACCATACAAATAACATGATTTATTTTTATTGATTTTTATTTTAAGAGCATGATCATTTCAAGCTATGTTAATAACTCAGTAGACAATGTGATAGCCCTTTGGCTATTTCATGTGACCATTGCCCCATTATGGTCGAGATTGTGCTTTGCCCTATGGAAAGCAATAATTGGCTTGGTTGGCCACTGGTTAAACATAGGTTACCAGGAACAATACAAGTGTCTACACATTTTGTGGAATTGCTACATGCCCCCAAAACCTATTATGATACGAAATAGCTGAAGCATTCCTTTTAATGTTACTGTGTAGCAAGCAGGTGCTGTATGGTATAGGAGTTAAACAAACGTCTCTTCCAACTCCATATAATTAATTGAAATGAAAGAATCTTGCAGGTCATGCCCTTGAGGGGTAAGATGAACAGACTCTAATATAGCACACATGACTTGTTAACATCACATAAGCCGGCTGTAGGTGATTATTTTTGCAGCCACTAAAGCAGGTAATATGCACAATATTTCACACATGAAATGACTACATAGACTATAGAAGAAGTAATAACCTGTTTGATATACACTCCTGTTAGCGTCTCACTAATCATAAATAATACATAGCCTCACCCTCAGTCAGGTAGAAAAGAAAATCACTTTGGAAATTCGTAATTGCAATGGAGCCTTGAGCATTAATAATTTGTTAATTAGGGAGTGCGCCGCCTTAATTTAAAAGGAGGCGGTGATGGTCACAGAGGGGTTAATGAAAATCAGTTTATTTCAAAGCTGTACGAATTGGCACAAAAAAATGATATTTTACAGATAAGGAAGAAAAAAAAACAAGTATAATTTGCATATGTATTACTGCAAAAACCACCTCTCGCAGCGAGGACTCTGAGTCATGTGATATAGAGACAGGATTTACTCAGAGAAAATGAAAAAGGTTTTATTGAGAGCACAGAGGCGTCACCTTTTAAATCTGACTTGAAATTACAAGTTATTGGCCCGTGAAGGAATGGTTTTCATATGCTCAGATGCTTTCGTACACCCGGCACATCTGTGTCATTTACTTCCAAAATCAGACGCGCTCATTCAGTTTAGTTCTAGCGATAGAGATTATTACTAATACCAGCCAGTTAATTTGTCTGATGTCTACTCTGTTACTGCCACCTGCTGGTCATCTAGTGATCATGTGCAGTACTACACCGACATTCTTTTTTTCCACTGTGATACTTTGATTTAAAAGGCAAGTGTAATAGAGGCTCATTTTCTCATCCATATTGCAGTCACAAATGTCAGCCAGACCGTGTGTCTAACTAACATCGTCATAGGCCCTTATAGACCTCTTGATAATAGCTCTGTCGTTAGAGGAATCCATACGCAGAAACAGATCTTTTTGCTGCAGTGCGAATACATGTCCAGAGTGCCATGCATTAATGAGGTTCTTCTCATAGGACAGTCCCTACTTGTAAGAAGGTTCGCTTGACAATAAGCTGATCACAGTGTTCCCCAGCTAGGACCCATAGCAATCAGCTGTTACCGGTGTGGGAGTCTGGCTTGCAATTTTCCTGCAGCACCAACCACAGTGAAAAATAAGCGTTACACAGTTCTTAGCATAGTAACATAGTATATTAGGCTGAAAGAAGACAATGTCCATCCAGTTCTGCCTGTTTCCACCCCTCTTGTTGATCCAGAGGAAGGCAAAAAAAAAAACAGTGACGCAGAAGCTAATTTTACCCTCATTCTAGAGTCCTTTCCGATTCCATAATGGCTGTCGGAATAATCTCTAGATCAACATTTGGTTATTTATAGAGATGAGCGAGCATGCTCGGTAAGGGCAGTTACTTGAGAGAGCAATGCTCCCCCTTGCCCCCTGCCCCCTGCGCCCACCCTGAATTTTCTCCGACGAGCATGCAGATACTCGAAAATAGTGTTGCTCTCTCGAGTAACTGCCCTTACCGAGCATTCTCGATCATCTCCAGTTATTTAATGTCTATATCCTGTAATGTTGTAGTGCTCTAAAAAGATGTCTATTCCACCTATCAATGGGTTATCTATGTAGTACAGGACAGGTCCTCCAAAGTGAAAGAAACACTCTTTGTAACCTCTCTTCTCTCTGGCTAACAGATGGGGATCCTGAAGTGCTGACTAACCTGTATTAACTCAGGATTTAATAAAAGGAAAAATTAAAGTAGGTTTTTTAAACTGGATTCCCCATTTTAAAAGCTTTAAAACTTTATCAT
The DNA here is from genome assembly GCF_035609145.1 of Eleutherodactylus coqui. NCBI lineage: Eukaryota > Metazoa > Chordata > Amphibia > Anura > Eleutherodactylidae > Eleutherodactylus > Eleutherodactylus coqui. The sequence continues at coordinate 242,659,914 of NC_089839.1, read as the reverse complement.
TAAATGGTACAACGTTAATTCCTTTAAAAGAGATCAATGGGGAAATGTAAAGTAAGGAACACCTCAAATGGTCCCTAGCTTTGCAAACAACTCGTACTTATAGATCTGTTGTCTAGTGGGTCATTGGAGAAGGGAGGATTAGTCAATGGGATCATTGAAGTGTATAAAGAGCAGAGGGAAGGGTGGGAGAGAAAGAGAAACAGACATTGCCTGCAACTAATAAGTGACTATTTACTGTGTTTTAGCTAATGAAATCACATCTCTGCAGCTTAATACTGCTGTAGTGTCCTCTATGATGATGTTATGTCTCTGCATGTGTGTTACACACTATTAAGGGTCGGGAAAGGTATCATGTCTTCTTAAGGGGAGCAGCTGGAAGGTGTATGCGGAGACACCTAGGAGGTGAGTGATGAAGCTTAAAAGGCCATCCATTCTCCTCTGGGAATATGCAAATAAGGAGGTTAGAACAATATCTCTGCAGCACCACCTATTGGAAGCCAGCATTTCTGCAAGTCAATGTCAGTCTCTTTATACAAGCCTTTATAACCATGACTTGGAATTGAAAACCAAAAGCCAGAAAACCATACACAGACAGCTGTTTTGGAGTTTTTGCCCCACATCAGTGTGCAGTATGTTTCTGGCTTTGTCTAGTGAAAGGCCTATGATGTGGGTTGGGAAATGTATCCCCTCTCTGTTAGGTTGTGCTGCTGGAGTTTGTTGTTCTACAGGGTTCCAGGAGCACACCTGAACAGGTCAGGGTTAATTTGGCTGCTGGGTGTGGTTAGCTTTGTGCAGCCAATTCCCTGGATCTGGGTGTGTGTGTATGTATATATATATATATATATATATATATATATATATATATACTTCTGCTGTATACTGAGGAAGCTGTATGTCCTCAGTCTTGTCTGCCTGTTTTGGTGTCTGGTCAGCTTCCAGCTTGCTGTGTGTGTAGTGTCTGGTCAGCTTGCTTTGCCGCTTGCAGTGTGTTCTGTTGTGTTTGGGTTTCAGGCTGTGAACTGTGTCCTGTGCTGCCTGATCTGGTGTCTTGCTAGTGTAGGTAAAGCAAGACACAAGGAGCCTTGTCGCGCCCTTGCAGCTTAAATTCATTGGTCAATGCACAAACTAATCCCTCGTATTTATATTCAGCTTTACCTTCTACTTTAGTGTGTGAAGCAAAAGTATATCTCACCAGCAGCACTTTAGAATATCCCCATAGGGGTGGGACAATCCTGAGATGCAGCAGCCACCAGGACGTGGATCTAGCCCCAAAGCTTCATCTATATATATAAAAACGAAAGCCCTCACTGACTCACTGACTGACTGACTCGCCACTAATTCTCCAACTTCCTGATGTCATAGAAACATGAAATTTGGCACGAGCATAGATTATGTCCAAAATAGGAAAAGTAAAGAGGTCCCAACTCGATTATTCAATTCTAGCACAAAAGAATTGGCGTCCAAATTTTGCATACGTAATCTAATTCTCCAACTTCCTGATGTCGAAGAAACATGAAAATTGGCACAAGCATAGATTATGTCATAAGTAGGAAGACTAAAGAGGTCCCAACTAGATTATTCAATTCTAGCGCAAAAGAATTGGCGTCCAGATTTTACATACATAATCTAATTCTCCAACTTCCCGATGTCATAGAAACATGAAATTTGGCACGAGCATTGATTGTGTCATAAGTAGGAAAAGCTAATGGTTCCCAACTAGATTATTCAATTCTAGCGCAAAAGAACTAGCGTCCAAATTTTACATACAGAATCTAATTCTCCAACTTCCCAATGCCATAGAAATTTGAAATTTGGCACGAGCATTGATTATGTCATAAATAGGAAAAGTTGATGGGTCCCAACCCGGTTATTCAATTCTAGCCCAAAAGAATTAGCATCCAAATTTTTTGTACGGAATCTAATTCTCCCACTTCCCGATGTCATAGAAACATGAAATTCGGCATGAGCATTGATTGTGTCATAAATAGGAAAAGTTATTGGGTCTCAACTCAATTATTCAATTCTAAGCGCAAAAGAATTAGCGTCCAAATTTTACATGCGTAATCTAATTCTGTAACTTCCCGATGTCATAGAAACTTGAAATTTGGCACGAGCATTGATTATGTCATAAATAGGAAAAGTTAATGGGTCCCAACTCAATTATTTAATTCTAAGTGCAAAATAATTAGCGTTCAAATTTTACGTATGGAATATAATTCTCTCATTTCCTGATGTCATTTTATATAAAGGAAACATTGCATGGTTACCTCCACGTGTTGTTTTCTGGGTAACACAAAGAACCATGCAAAATGCTGAACATATTTTTTTCCCGGTATCTCTAAAGTAACCACGACTTCATAAGATTTTCCGTGTGAACACCAGATAAATACCACTACCAAATTAACTCGGACGAAGCTGGGTATATCAGCTAGTCAATAATAAAGATGAGGTGGCAGCATCAATTAGTGCAGAAAGATTTCAAATGTATTTATTTTTCCATTACAAGTAATACAGCGACGTTTCGACCAGCGGTTTGGTCTTGATAGAGACTTGATAAAGACCAAACCGCTGTTCGAAACATCGCTGTACTACTTGTTATGGGAAAATAAATACATTTGAAATCTTTTTGCACCAATTGATGATGCCACCTCATCTTTATTATTGATGCTTTAGTGTGTACTTTTGTGTGGTAAGTGAGCTTGTGCATTGGTTTTGTCTGTACTTGTCCTGGTTCTGTGTACCACCTATTTAGGGAGAGCCAGGGACGAGGTTCCAGGCTGGGACCGCCATTATTGAGGCAATCACTCTGCTTGTTAGGTAGGGCCTTGCCATCTTTCTTTCAGCACAACATTAGTTTCCCTTTCCGTGTTTTGTATGCCAGTCTGTCGGTATGTCAGTTGTTCCAAAACCCGTGTCTTCATGTCACGCTCGTGTGGGCCTGGTGATAAGTTGCCCACATGAACGTTACACTCTCCTTAAGGAGAGCACCTAGAAGTCCATGCATGCTCCTCTGGAAAATATGCAAATAATGAAGATGGAACAATGCCTCTGCAGAACCAAATATTGGAAGGCAGCATTCCTGCAAGTCAATGTCAGTCTCTTTATGCAAGCCTTTATAACAATGACTGAGAATTGAAAAGCAAAAGCCAGAATACCATACACAGACAGCTTCAGGGGTTTTGCTCCTTGTCAGGATTTAAGCTTAAGTTTACCTATTGGTATGTTTTTGGAGTGTGGAAGGAAACCAAAGTACACAGGAAAAACCCACACAGACACAAACCTACACAAATCCCAGATGTCATCCTTAGTTGGATTTGTACACAGGACCCCAGCAATGCAAATGCAACAGTGCTTACCACTGAGCCACCATGCTGCCCTTATTATCCCTCATGTCTGTACACCACAGCTTATTCTGAAAGTTGATTTTGAAAAGTCAGGTTGGTTTTACTTCTATAGCTAGTGGTGGCATTCATTTGTTAGTAAATTCTTGGTACTATGATAGTGCCAAGCTGGCTTTGGCATGAGATTTAGCAGTAACAGACCCACATAGGAATGGCACAGAAAGACAAGGCAGAAGCCTGTCTGTGATGTAAAACTGAAGTTTACTAACTCATTAGGCCCTGAGAGCATGGCGGTTCTCAAACTGAGGCACAGTCTTATATTTCAAGAACTAACCGATGGTCTCAGGAAGAGTCTTTATAATGATGCACATCTTATCACAGGTGTCAAGATGACAGCAGTCTCAGTGTTATGTCTATGCGGCACACTAAAGGACCACTCCTCAGCACAGATGCAAGAAGGTGTCTTAACAACACAGCAACAACTCTCATAATGTTACATAGACCAATCTGCACAGACATTCAGAACACGTCGCTGTTCACACCAACACACCCGGTAATGTACATCACACAGAACAGAACTGCACGTCACCACGTCTGGCCACCTACACAGACATACAAGACTAGTCACTGTTCACACCTATGCACACAGTAATGCATACCACATAGAACAGGAACCCCACCCAGAACTCACATGCATACAGATAGTAAACTATAGCTAATCTAAGTGTCCTCATACCAAGGGAATAGAGAGTCAGCCACCGTGCTGACAGGGGATAGTCCCAGGCATCACCCATCTGACACACACATAAGACATCAGATGTCTGGAGGCCGCACCTGTAAAGGGAAGGGAGAAACCTGCAGTGCATGCACCTGTGTGGTCACCATACAACACACACTACTCGATGCACACACCCCAGAACGCAAGGAGGGGAGGAACAACAGGTGTCCAGACCGTCCTTAGGGAAGGTGAGAGAGACACTACAGACAAGCATGCATAACACAAGCTCTGAGTGGGATTAACACAGAATGCAAGACAAAATAAAATGACCAGCATCTTCTACCAAGAGATGCTGGTATTTATGTGCAGCAGACCAAAGGGAATTAGCTGGAGAAACACAACACCCAGCCAGCTCAATTAACCCTCACCTGTGAAGCTGTGCTCATGGAAACCTGTAGAACCACAGGTCCCAGATGCACAGCCTAACACTCAGTAGATTTGTGTCTAACTGTTCTGTAGCTCCTCTTGCTGACCAGAGTTGCATGGCACACCGTCTTCAAGCTGCCAAGCATAGTCCTAGTAACATAGTATGTAAGGCCAAATGAAGACAATGTCCATCTAGTCCAGCCTGTTATCCTTCTGCGTTGTTGATCCAGAGGAAGGCAAAAAACCCCAAGAGCAGGAGCCAATTAGCCCTTTTGGGGGAAAAATTCCTTCCCTACTCCCTAATGGCAATGAGGGTGGCCATCCTATTTCTCTTCCTTCTCAGGGTGGCATCCTATACAGGCGTAATTACAGTACAGGTTTCTACTCTGCCCCTTTCTCAATAGCAAAGTTTGTTTCAAGCAGCGTGTATGACTGCAAACCCATGTATGTACCGCTGGGAAAATGAGATCTCAGATCAGATCACTCGGCACTGGTATAATGGGTCACAAGAGCTTCACAGCCCATCGCTCTGAAAGGACATCTGCTCATTTATGATCTGCTCAACATACAGTATCAAGCTACAGATACGATTTTTATTATGCGCTGCAGTTATAATACACAAATTACATTTCGTCTTCCATTTCAGATTTAACAGTCTTTTTAAAGCACTCAGTATTTGTCTAAATCAAAGATATGGATCTGGTTCATCCCTAATTAACATACCATGTCATACTGTGAAGCACTTGTTTAATTAAAAGTCCCAGAATACCCCACCAGCCATTGGGATGATTAAAAAGCAACTATGGCCTACAGACACATTCTTCCTTATTAACCCATTCAGACAAAGAAGTGGCATCCCTGGCACCATAATGTTTGCTAGGATTTGGCTTCCTGAAAATTTAAATTCTCCTGCCAGTGCGATCAGAATCAGGCTAATTTAATTGAATCAGTACATTTACACAAATTAAGTCAATTGATGATGCCACCCCAGGCTCACTGCAGGTCCAGCAGCAGCAATTTAATCAATGAATACATCTAACAAGACAAGGTCTAAACACGTTTGCATTCTCTGCACAAGATGCAGCCGAGGCATAAAAGCATCTGAGAATGGGGAGCGTTTCTAAAAAGGAAGGTAGGAGTTTATCTTTATAGCAGAATATCAAGGACAGCTGAGAATAGTTTGGTCATATATCCAACTTAATTCAAATCCATGTTATCGTCTATGATACACAATGCAAAAATATAGATACACAACTTCTAAATGGTAGGGTAGTGGGGTCTACTTTTATAGCCACACCCACTGCTATTAGGTCCATAACATCCATCGTACAGCCATCCAATTTCCAAAAACAAAAATTACCAGTAAATGGGTCACACGGAAGGCTTCAGACAGACATTTTCAGAATGGCATTTTCAGGATTCCATCTTTGAAGCAATGCCAGTCAACATAAGTGAAATCATAGTGAAGAGAAATTGAGTTTGAGCACCGGCAGACCAACCACAAAGTAATCAACCAAGAAGCTAAGGATGCATCAACCCTCTATAGTACGAGTGGATCCTGTGATTGACTCGGGTTCTGACACCGTAAGGCGAGATTCACACAGTGTTTCCTTGTAAGTTCAAAATCGTATGAAACATGTTTAGGGTTTTCTAAAGTTGTACCTGTTTTTTATCTGCATTTTTAGTGATTTACATTACCATTTCATATAATAGGGGTTCACTCAGTTTACAACACAGTTTAGGATGCTTTTAGTAGTAACATAGTATGTTAGGCTGAAAGGAGACAATGTCCATCCAGTACAGCCTGTTTCCACCCCCCCCCCCCCCCCTTGTTGATCCAGAGGAAGGCAAAAAAAAAACAATGAGGCAGAAACCAATTTAGCCCATGTGGGCGAACAAATTCCTTCCCGACTCCATAATAGCAGTCAGAATAATCCCACACATGTTCTGTGCAGATTTAGCCTTTTTTCGTTGGGCAACTCCATTTGTATATTTCCCAAAACAAAGTGTGATCGTTCTCAGTAAGAGAAACCAAGTAATCTTGTAGATATGATATCTTTTAATGGAAAATACATGATTTTATAGCTAGTTTTCAAACCTCCCGGGAGAGGCTATCACAGTACTAACTACTGGCTAACACGGTACTAAACTTTTTTGGTTTTCTCAAAACAGATTCTGTGTGACGTGTCAGTCGTAGACTATGCTGCAGATTCCCAGTGAAAGTAATGGGACGAGAATTTGTTGCAAGTTTCCGTGGAATCAGCATGAAGTTTGTGTCAAATCTGCAATGGTGATCATCTATGCGTGTAACTCCCTCTATTGAAGTTTATAGGAGTTGTGAAATGCTAGACTGCTACCACAACATTCATAATTTACAATGTAGAGCACTACATGCATGCTTTATCTCCTCCTCTTTGAGGTTCTGTTTGGGTTGAAAGTGGTTCCTCCTTTCCAGATAGATGGAAGACCTGGGAGTAAAACCTGCACTTATCAGACATTTATTGCTTATACTTATTCTGCCTAGCTTTGCTGACTGTGAATGGATGAGATCAGATTTCCTCCGCCTTCTGACATCGCCCATTGACAGCGAGTGGAGGAGACCGCCTCCTTGACAGATTTACAGCACGGGGAGCTAAAACATAAGTCTATGCAGGAGCAATGGGGGTGCACACACAAAAGACAAGCTGCACTAGAGTCAGCCGAGCTACAAAGGTATGTACTGTAGCTGGCTGACCTGAGAAAATGACAGGTCGTTTTTAAGCTTTAGTGTGGCACTTTGTAATGGTTCACTAAGAAAATGTTGCCCTTGAGCCAGAAAAAGTTGTACACCCCTGGGTGGTGGAGGTCAGAAGGAAACTTTATATCAGAGTCTACAGTATCAACTCTATAGACCCTTTTCACATGGTCAGTATTCTGTATGAATATTTGTAAGCCCAAACCAGCAGGGGTTAACCTTTTGCACAAAGTGACATGCATAACAAAATGTATTCAATGTTAATGTATAAGGTTATAGAATGTTCCAAGTCTACGTTGATGCAAAATTCTGGTATTCACATACTATTGCAATGCAGCTAAGCCCAAACTATGCATCATTACATGAAAATGTTCAAGGACTCTTGAAGTTTCAACTCAATGAAACTTAGTTTTTTTCATATGGCATGCCATTAGTTTAATACGTTGGTTTCTTTTTTATCTTCATTATGTAAAAGGTCTAGTGTAGACAAATGTATTAAGGCCTCCAGCTCACATGGAAAAGGAACAATACAACACAGATGATGCCTATACACAATGCCATTAACCTAAATGACACTGCAAAACATAATACATTAAAGTACTCTAAAGAAAATGTATGAAATGTATGAAGAAGGAATATGCATTCCATTCCTACTTAAACATGGTTACATTTTAAAAAATAATATATTTCAATGTCTGAAATTTGAAGTTATTATACATTTTTTTGTTAAAGGTTTTTTTAAGGGTTAAAAACATCCAAAAAGCCCTATCCTGCCTATCGATTGTCTAGTATTGCAGCTCAGCACCGTTGGAGTGGCGGGATGCAATGCCATACTAGATACAACCTTTGGCCAGGAGTGACCTTGTTGCTAGAAGAAAGTAACCATGTTTTTCCCATGGTGGACAACCCCTTTAAGGGCTACATATTTTATATTTAAGGATGAGCGAGTATACTCGCTAAGGCACTACTCGTTCCAGTAATGTGCCTTAGCCGAGTATCTCCCTGCTCGTCCTTAAAGATTCGGGGGCCAGCACGGGGCGGGGAGCTGTGGGGGAGAGCAGGGAGGAACGGAGGGGAGATCTCTCTCTCCCTCTTTCCCACCCGCTCTCCCCTGCTCCCCGCCGCGACTCGCCTGTCAGCTGCGGCGGCCCCCGAATCTTTAGGGAAGAGCAGGGAAATACTCGGCTAAGGCACATTACTCGAACGAGTAGTGCCTTAGCGAGTATACTCGCTCATCCTTATTTATATTCTTCCAAAACTGAAGTATTTCTAAAAGTTACAATTTTGAGTTTAAGCATCTGGCTTAATCTGTCGGTTTGGAAAAGCATAACATCAAAACAGAACAATTTACAAAAGAACAACCTTTTGACTTAATTATATGGAAATGATAAACATTTTATTTCTCCAAAATGTACAGCAGAAAATAAATAACCCATGAAGACCGCTGGAAATTGCCGCAATTCCTACCTAATTTGCACCGTTGAAGTTTTGTCTAAGAGGCCGGCAAGAAAAGGAAAACATCTGAGAGCACTTAAAGGATGAACAAAGAACTCAATGGGCAGCGGAGGTTGAACAGTGTCCTCAGGTTCAGGATTTCATTTGATGCAAGCACTATACTAGTATCAGGTCTATATACTTCTGTGCTGCAGAAAAAGTAGGATGGTTTGTTATAATGGTATTTAAGAAATAATTAGTTTTAATGGGTCTCAGGGCTCCACCTGGAACATTTACTAACCCAAAGTCTCAGAACAGCCATTAGACGTTCTTTGAGTCATCACACAATTTAATGAAAGCTGAAACTTCATCTCTTGTTGTCCTTGGAGACAAATGATGAGAAAGGTCTGTTTGACCCAAACCTTTCAAGTGTTCTTTACCAAGAAGGAGATTTTTTATTTCTTATTTCTATTATGGATTTCTTGGAACATTTTTTTAATGAAGCTCTCCCTAGGTCCTTTCTTCCTAGTATATTATATACTCATAGTGTATTTGTGTCTCTTTTTCAAAAGTTGGAAAACCCTAAAGTCGAGAATTAAGGAGAGTCTGTAAATTTCTGAATGGTTTGTAAAAATAGGGGACTTTTTCCAATGGATGTGTCTGTCATATTCTTTGAAGTTGGAGAAGCTTGTACAGGTTATTGTAATGTAGTTATCATCAGTTCACAGTGAAGTTTGCTTGCTACTGTGTTTATATCGGTACCCTGGCCTGTGGATATACAGTATATCACTCATAATCTGTATGATTTATTATGGTTTTCCAATTCCATTCCAATATTGGCTATCTGTGACTTTTGATGAGTTATCCAGATTTTGTCAGACTTCCTGTTGGTACTGTAGCTGACGGAAATAGCCAAGTATAAGTATTCAGCTATGTCTGGCAGTCCCATTGAAAATTAATAGAGGGGCACCGTGCATGCGCAACTGCCACTCCATTTAATCTCCTCCTCACTTTGGGTGGTACAGAAAGCCCCAGTAGAGGAGGAGAAGGAGGGGATACATGGGACCTTTGTTCTCAGAATTGGTGGAGCAGTGAGACCTCCGCCTATCAGACTTTTATCACCTATTCTATGGATAGGTAATAAAAGTCTATTCAACCACAACACCTTTAAGCTGACTTTTTGGGCATCAATCAACCAACATATACAACGATTAGCTATAATATTACAATTACCTTTGTAATATTGTATATGTCCTGCACAGGAAAATATGTTGGTGCTATATAAATAAAGATTATTATTAAATGCCCCTTGTGTCACTAAAACAGCTTGCACCCATCAAGACCTGGAGTCTACAAAAAAACTTGAAGGTGTCATGTCGTATCTGGTATCAAAATACTTCAAGTTCTGTACATTGCAAAGTGGGTCTCCATGTGTTGGCCATATTCTTCCAGCAGATCATACAGATGCTCAATCAGACTGCTATCTTGAGAATCTGAAGAGGAAGTCAAAACCTTGAATTCTTTTTCATGTTTCTTAAACCATTTCTGAACAATTTTCCCAGCACGGCAGGATGCATTAGTTTGCTGAAAGAAGCTAAAGCCAGTAGGGAATACCAAGGCCATAAAGGCATTCCTTTGTCTGCAACAATATTTAGGAAGGTGGTACTGTATATGTCAAAGTAACATTCACATGAATGCCAAGATGCAAAGTTTCCCAGCAGAACATTGCCCAGAGCATCACACTGCCTCCCTTGGCTTGTCTTCTTGCCGTAGTACATTTTGGTGTCATCTCTTCCCATATAAGCAATGCACATGCAAACAGTTGAAAACATGATGTAAAAGAAATGGATGAATCATCAGACCAGGCTTCCTTCTTCCATTGCTCCATGGTTCAGTTCTGATGCTCACTTATCAATCATAGGCACTTTGGTTGGTGAACAGAGGTCATCATGGCCACTCTTTGGTCTGCGATAGCACAGCAAGCTTCAATGCACTGTGTGTTCTGACACCTTTCTATCATAGCCAGTGTTAAGTTGGTCAGCAATGTGTGGTACAGTAGCTCTTCTGTAGGATCAGACCAGACAGGTTAGACTTAACCACGGCACACCCAAGTCTTGCTATTTTGTAGATTAACTAAAACAGTCCACTAGCTCTCACAATTTGTCCCTTGTAAAAGTCACCCAGATCCTTATACTGGTTCATTTTTCCAGCTTCTAATAAACCAACAGACTCTTCACATGCTTCGCTCTTCACTCACTGATATATCTCACCCCTGACAGGTGCCATTGTCACAAGATAATCAATATTATTCACTTCAATGGTTTTAATGTTAGAACTGACAGCTGTACATGGTCAATCAGGTGTGTTTTGAGATACAATAACCTAGCAAATTATTTTATTAAACTACAGTATAGTACTACTTTACCAGCATATCTAGCTTACCTTTAGGTTCTTTCGTGGATGGTCTACTGAGTTCTCTAGAATTCGAAGAATAACAAGGTGTCATACGCAATACAGGTTGGTAACAAAAGACATTGGAGCATAATAGAGAATTAGACAGAAGGATGTTGGCAGTGTGAAAATCAAGACAAGTTTCGGAATGTTATACATTGTACATGGGGGTCATCAGAGGTCAAAAAAATATACTATTCTACGGCTGTGGGATGTTCCATATACGGTCGGGCACACATGAATGCATCTGATTCTACATGAGGGGGGCCCATAGCGGATTCTGGCTGTGAGACCGGCCTGTGACCCTGCGCACCTCACTTAACTGTATCGTGGATGACCACGGAGGGTCGTAGGTGGTCATGTGCAGTACAGTTTTCTTCTGTTTGTTTGTATTTCTGATTAGTGATGATGCAGATACCTGCAGCCAGTACGCAATGGGCTGTGGCTCAGATGCCTCCATTAACATTAATGGACGCCGTCCACGAGGATTCCGCAGTAAAATAGAGCATGCTGTGATTTTTCTTTTACTTGTGGAATACGCAATTTGCATCCACGAGTGTTAAGGAAAAATCAAAAATACATGCCTTTCAATGCCGGCATTTTACCACGAATCGTCTGCGCAGAAAAAGAGCGCAGAATCCTCATATCAAATCGGGTTATGTGAGACCGGCCTAAGATATCATAATCTATGGACAGGATGGTTGTCATTCACCTTTTCCAAGAAACAAATATAACTAAGGGCTCTTCTAGATGAGCTGATTATCATTTGAATCAGTGAATGAGCGAGTGTCATCATCACTAGTTGTATAAGCAAATGTGAAAGATTGAACGAGCCCTGTTTAATCTGAATGATTAGTAAATGAGTCAACAATGACTTTTATGCATAAAATGAACAATGAACGAAAAGAGAATGACTATTCATCGTTCATTTGTTGAGTCGTGCTTAGACAGAAAGATTATCATTCATTTTCACTCGTTTGAATGATTTTTTTGAACGATTTCATCTAAAAACACCTAAAGAGAAGGCTGAAAATAAATTTAAATAGCTTGGTGGAAGCAAAATAAGTTATTGGGGGAGATTAACTTAGACTTGTTTTCTATACGTCCCTCTCGTAAATCCAAAATATGTTGGTGTAAGATGAGCCAAATTTACTAAGAGGTGGATTCATCTTAGAAACTGATTGATAGCAAAAAAAGACCACATGATCGCTCTAGTCTGTCCTTATCTCCTTTTTATGTCTCTCTTGTGATAGATATATGGTTTTCTCAGGAATGCCTCAATTCATTTGCTGTTGACTTGCGAACCACATCTGCTGGTAGTTTCTTCCAAGCATCTAATACTCTTTCAATAAAGTAATATTTTCTGAGATTCATTCAGAGATCAGAAACAATCTCAGATTGTGCCCCCCTGTTCTAGTGATTAGTTTATAAATAGAGATGAGCGAGTATACTCGCTAAAGGCAATTGCTCGAGCGAGCATTGCCTTTAGCGAGTATCTCCCCCGCTCAAGACAGAAGGTTCTGGTGCCGGCGCGGGGGAGCGGTGAGTAGCGGCTGTCAGCAGGAGGGAGCGGGACGGAGAGAGAGATCTCCCCTTCGTTCCGCCCCGCTCTCCCCCGCAGCTCCATGCCTGCTGCCGGCACCCGAACCTTCTGTCTCGAGCGGGCAGGTACTCGCTAAAGGCAATGCTCGCTCGAGCAATTGCCTTTAGCGAGTATACTCGCTCATCTATATTTATAAATACACTCCTCACTCTTGAACCTTATTTAAACTCTTATCATAGTTATAGGTTTTGATTATGTCCCCTCTTTCCCTTCAGGCAACACCAATTAAGTTCTTTATGTCTTCCCTTATAGTTCTCTGGTGTAAATCATGGTAATTCGGTTGGTTCGTGAAGGACTCAAACCTCTCGCAAAACCACACCCATTTTTCTCACCACTGTAGAAAATGGCAAAAGAAATGTATAAAAGCAAAAAGTCATAGATATGGCGTATGCACCATAATTTGTAACTTTTTATTCCAAAATTGTGGCACAGATTCACTGTCAAATTTCCCTCACTACGTCTAGTTGGTTGCCTTTATTCTAGGTGGAAATACTCTTTAATATAACTTTCTCTCATCCCAGGTTAACGAAGATGTGAAATGTCTCTTATACTGTACTACAAAACATAATGACTTCATACATATCTAGTAAGCCAAGGGCAAATACCCCATTGCTATTCATTAAGATGGTCCTGTCAGCACTAAAGATGAAAGCTCCAATTCCCCGATCTCCCTATTAGTTCACCTGCCCCATTTTTCAAAATCATGGTGATGTGTTGGTGATGTAGAAGACAATAAGTCAGCAATGATGTTAGAAAAATGCCTTTGGCTTACAATAAAATTACATAGCTTTTGTTCCCCCACTCGTTCCCAGTGTTCCCCACCGGGTGTCATTGACACTCCTTGTATTCTAGTCTTGAAGGTGATGCTATGAGAACATCCTGACATTTTACACAGCTTTTTTCTTGGTTTTCTGGATAAAAGAACCTCTTGTGATGAGTGTTGGCAGGTTTTATTGTCTCCAGTGAATCATTCATAAAGTGCATGGTCTTTGGAACAAATCCTTCATTTTCCAGCTGCCAAACTGATCATTTCAAAAGAAACACATAGATCTTAAGAGGCTTTAAATAATTCACAGCTTTGAGTGTCAGACCTCTTCACTCTGTGACTGCATTTTTGCAGTGTATGTGGCAGGCTATGACTTCATCCGAATTTGGTTGTGTGAATATTTGAAAAAGTTTTAATGTTTCATGATTGAATATAATGTAACCCATTCCATTCACACTCGTGTTTCCATTTTTTTATTGTATTTTGTATTAAAAAATAAAGAAAAATCAAATATCCTTTCTATAGAATAAAAAAAAAAACAAATCTATACTTCAAAGCCTGTAGTTTTTTAAACAGCCTTAAACAGTGAAACTCGCTATATAGTTTTCTCAAGAGTTAGGTTGGGAATCTGTTATGTATCAGTATGTTGCAGGTGATAAGCTTCAACCCGTACAAACTGACATTTCCAAGTATATTGACTGTACTTTGGAGAAGTATTTCAGTCAAGACATCAAGAGGATGCCGAGATGTAAGACTCCCTAGGCCACATTCATGTGGAACCTCCAAGATTGGCAGGAATGGGGCTCTGCAGATTCTGAATAGACGCAGGGAAAAAGAGCAGACCGATGTTTGCCCACAGCTAGAGTATTCGTCTCAACACTGGTGGTGGACTAGGCTTGCTCATAATGATGGTAATGGCACATTCCCTTTTGGGCGAATTAAGAGCAGTCACTCAACTCTTGTTGAGGAACTCATTGGAAAGGAAGACATGGCCAATGCATGTTTAAAACTCTTTAATAACAGTAGGAAGGTACACAGTCTCTGTCCATGTAGGCTGTGGGTGCAGAGTGAATATGCTGTCCCGGTAGTCAACAGTAATTTGTTTCAAGATTGGTGCTCTTTCAGAGGATCACTTTGAAGGTAATGCTTGTGGCCTGGTTCTACATGGCCCACTTCCCATACTTTCTCCCTGCTTTGCACACAATCAAGACGTTAAGATAGGTCCATGATCTGTTGGTCAGGTGAGTGTAAGGTGATGCTCACGACTGTTGCAGAAGGATAAATGCCTCGCCTTTTATCCTTCTGCAACAGTTGTCAGCTCACTAACAGATCATGGACCTATCTTAAAGAATCATCATTATGTGTAAAAACATAAGATACAATGTACATCTATACAACAGCACTTTGACTTAACTCAGTAAACATGATAAACTCTTTATACCCCTGTTATTTCCACATGCTGAGCATCCTGTCAGGATTTAGATTCCAAGTCTGAATGCTGACAGAATCTGCTAACCTTTTAACAGCGATGCATTGCAATGGGGCACTTTATACTCCGTTCACTCGCTCAGGAAAATATCCATGCTGAATAATGAATACACTGCAGATTTTAAAATCTACAGCATGTTCATTATTTCTGCAGATTCCACACTGAAAAGCCGAAGATTACTGCCATGGTTTATCTAAAAAGTCCAGAACACATTTGCACATTGCAGATCCCTGCCATGCAAGCACGGCTATTACTTATTTTCTTTCAGATCACAATTTCAGTTTGTAGGACTATTTTCTAGGTTTATATCAATGCCATACAGAGCAAAAATCTAATTCCTCACCCCTTAGAGAGTAAAGTAGGGCACATATTCTTGCCAGCCAGCAGGAAAGGGAATGACATCAATCAATGCTGGGCCCTTTTTCTCTCCAAGGCAGCCATATGGTTAAAATCATTTTAGCAAATAGGTCCAATCATTATTGGACTTGCAAAGAATTTGTTCCCATTCAATCACAGTTATATCCACAATTGTAACATGGAAGTAATCAACTGCTTAGAAAAACTTATACTATGAAGAATTGTATTTATTTGCCATCATATATATATATATATATATATATATATATATATATATATATATATATATCTTTCCTTTTCTTCTTATAACAGGGCCACATTCTCCAATCGCTCTGCTGCTGGACTCATATATCTGAGATCTATTAGACACATTGGTGATATGATTAGGTCACATAATCATTATGCTAAATCCTCTGTACTGTACTTTCCATGCATTGCATGGACCTGGCTATATACAGCTTACATACAGTATGGCTGCAAGACAGAACAAATGGATCTAAATCTTGATCACATTACATTGGTAAGTGACATTATTTAAAATGCCTTGCACATTTCTGTTCATAACCTGTTCAACCCCCTTAATTCTATGGCTGTTTGAAGGAAAGAACTAGAGATGAGCGAGCATACTCGCTAAAGGACAATTGCTCGATCGAGCATTGTCCTTAGCGAGTATCTCCCCGCTCGGAAGAAAAGGTTCGGCTGCCGGCGCGGGTGACAGGTGAGTTGCGGCCATGAGCAAGGGGAGAGACGGAGAGAGATCTCCCCTCCGTTCCGCCCCGCTCTCCCCCGCCGCTCCCCGCCTGCCGCCGGCAGCTGAATCTTTCCTCCCGAGTGGGCAGGTACTCGCTAAGGGCAATGCTTGATTGAGCAATTGCCCTTAGCGAGTATTCTCGCTCATCTCTAGAAAGAACGGTTTCAAAAAAAAGTTAATGACTTGTTTACAAGTTTAGATTGTCTGCATTGCTTGAGATGCAACCTAAAATGCAAATGTTTCACAGAGAACATTATATCAAAGAAAGCCTCTCGAACTAATGTCACTCACTACAAGCAAATCAGCAAGCGTATAGTTTCTCCTTAGGGAGAGGACCAAGAAAGTTAGAGGAGACGTATAGGCTTGCATGCTCCTCTGGGAAATTTATGAAAATGTAAGCTTGGAACAATGCCTCTACAGCGGCACCCATTGGAAAGCAGCATTCCTGCAAGTCAATGTCAGACCTTTTTACAAGCCTTGTAATAATGACTGGGAATATAAGCCAAAGTCGAGTCTTCTCCAGAAGAAAAATATAAGCATGTGCAAACAGAATGTTTCACGGTTTGTACCCCTCATCAGTGTGCAGTAGGTTGCTGGCTTGGCTGGGTGAAAAGCCTATGATATGGGTCGGGAAGAGTATAGTTTCTCCTTAGAGAACCTCCCTACAGGGAAATTATATCCTTCCCGACCTTTTATTCAGGGCCTTATTATTGTGTAGCATTTTATTTAGGGGAACAGTATGGAGGCACTTTTTTTTCAGGGGCACAGTGTGAGACATAATTTATCCAGGGGGACAGTGTGGGGTGTGTTTTATTTAGGGATCAAAGTGTGAGGAGTTTATTCACTAGTACAGTGTGGAACATGCTATACTGATGCAGCACAATTAGGGCAATATTGTATTCATGGGGCAATGTATGTGAAATTGTTATTTGCAAGCTCACAGTATGGAGATGTACTGCAAAATTTAGAAGCAGAATATATCTGGGCAACATGCTTTGTAGAGATGATTTGTGCCATGGGGAAGTCATCATGATGGTCTGGACTGGATGGAGAAGAAAATGATGAGAACAATTGCAATTAAAAATGGTCACCTTTGTGTTACTGAATGTAAATGTTTGTACTCCTGCTAACTGTCTGATCAATACTGTAGTCACTCATATAGTCTACAGTGTGATTTGGTGGTAAATTTTGGATAAGATCAGAAAAACTAGCAAGGCTCTGTTCACATCTGTAGTATGACTTCTGTTTATAATGAAAACCATAATACTCTAGCAGATGCCGTGCACAGTCAATTGAATTCATTACCTTAATAAATTAATTAATAAAGTGGTCTATTGGGATTCCATCAAAGGTTCCATCATTCTGATCCAAAGAATAATGAGCTCTTCTTGAATTCAAATATGACAAAATACCTGACTGAATCTCCAACAGAAGGGACAAACATAGGTGTGGACATACCCTAACTACGACAAATATAGTGGGTAAGTGGAAGAAGGCAAATGTTTTCTCCCAGCACTATACCAATATGGACTGGGTTGGATGGTTATCCCAGCTCTTCATTCCTGTGATACATGCTACATAATTTTTCTCAGCAGTGACACATTTATTAATATCTTTCTCGTAAATTTTGGCGTGGTCCATAAAATCACTGCTTCCACAAGACATGCATTTAATATGAAATCTATTAATTTATTTCATTTGTAAAAAATATGGTTCTAGAATTTATTTGTATTTCAACATTATCAGATTTCATGTTTTTCACTTAGTTTCATTTTACATGAGCTGCGCAAATGTTTCCAAATCAATTAATAAATGAGATGTTTCGCCACGCTTCTCGTAAACAGATTTATTAATGCAACTTCTTGCTTCAGTAAATTAATACAACATCGTGCTCTAAAATGAGATAATGATTTGCCTCCTGGGTAATATTTAACTCTTCCAAAGACAGAGTCAAAATTGTTTCCAGGGCTCAGCCTATACGGCTGTAGTAGCTACAACCATAAAATACTTCTTCTTGCTAACTAATAGGCTCGATTTAAAGCTAATGAGATACTAGATAATGAGAATATGATTATGTAATTTATTTTGCTACCAGTACTACTGAATGTTGGGGTGGCTTCACACGGGCCACTATCAGCCAAAAAGGAATTGACAATGGGCAATTTTCTGCAAAAGTTGGTATAAATGTGGTACCCAACAGTATACTGAATGAGAAGTCGCTCAGTATGTCGTGAATGGTGGTGCGACACAAGTTCAGGATGGCGCAGCACATGACAAACGGAAACGGAGGCCAGATTTTGTTTTTATAAAAGGAACTTTACTGAACTGTAACCGGATGAGCAACACTTTCGTTCCATAGTAAGGCTCTTTATAGTTTAACGTCATGAAAGTTCAACCAGAATCTCACAATAACAATATGTCTCCATCTCGGTCCGACTAGACACTTCAATCCCTCTTGTAACTGTCCTTCTTTATCATAGTACTGCATATTTCATCTCAGGAGGTCAGCGGCATTACAATATCATTGTGGCCTCAATGCACCATAGGTGACAGAGTACATTTTTCAAACCGCACAGAATGTGAATCCCAATTTCTTTCCATTTATTGTAACTTCTCCTTGTGCATCGCACCTTTGTAAAGTGCTTGGCTACCCTGGTACATGCATGTTACAAAATACATCATTTACTATTTCTAGTACTTCGACCCCGCATACCCAGTGTAACTTATCAACCCATATCACCTATCATCTCAATTTACCCAATGTGTCTTAAATTAATACTCAGGTCCATCTGTCATAGTCCGTAAAGTGTGCGCACACTTAGTCATCAGAGGCTGGCCTAACATGTCTGGCAGCTCTATCGCCATCCCAGGTCCATAGTGCCATTGAGCCCCATGTGGGAAGGCAGCCTCCCTCCACATGTAGTGATGTCAACTTCAGTCTAGGGGTCATCAAGGCTCCATTGGTTGTTTGGTGACTTGAGTCTAGGTTGCTCTCCAGCATGTTGAAGTGCTCGCTTCTACGGCTTGGCCATTTTCAGTCTGTTTAGGTAGCCTCTAGCCAACTCCTTACAAGGGCTGCAAGCCTATCCGAGGATTATCCCATTCCTGATAATGGCCACCACCATGTCTCAAGCTCTGTTGCTGGCTGCTACAGATATACTACAGGCTGCAGCTTTCCTCAGCTCTCTGCTGCTGCATCACTGCTGCTCTGCCAGTGACACAGTTCCAATTCTTTTAATGGCCAACATGGTTGCTGACTGCATCTCCATGGGTGGAGATCAGGAAGGGCCTAGCCCGGGATCATACATTATTCCTACTTAGACCGAATCTTCCCAGCAGTGATGTGCTAGCCACATCACCGCTGACCTCACTAGTAGGCAGAGCCTCCTCTCCTAATGCTTACTAGACTTTCAGTTTTCCTCTTCCCGGCTACCTCACTGACCAGAGGAAGGTGGGACAGTATTGGTGTTCAGAGTGCCTGATCCTCCTGGTGCCACCCCGGTCATAAAACAAGCCGAAACTCGGACCTTTTCACATCTAGTGCTATAAGTGCTCCAGTGCTAGTGCTAACAAGTGCCTTTCTTCCAATCTCCCCTCTCCTTGCTGAGTACCAGGCCAAAGGACTGTAGCATATGGCGCAGCCTCCTGGGTTGCATCAGACAGCAGCTAAGCCACTACTTACTGTAAAATGGGGTGTGAGGCACCGCTTCCCCCCTTACAAGTAGTCACTAGTCACTTTGTTTCAGCTTTCAGAAATGAAACAACTAGTAAGTTCGCACTCAGTGTAACCAGGCAGTCGTTCATCTTTGAACAACTGCCTGTTCAGAGCAAATGGAGGTGGGTGACTGATCAAGATCTCTGACTAGCCCAACAGTCATTCCATGTAAAACCAAACATAAAAAGTGACACTCTCAAACTAGTAGCCACCCCTCCTGGTTCCAGTCAACTTGTTGGAACAATTGGATGAATAAAAAGGATGATGTACATTTTTATGAAGAGAAAGAATATCAAAGTCATAAAAGTCCATAGAAATCAAATTTGCTGAAATCATATAAAATTACATACATATTTGTCTGGCTGTGAGCACTAGTCTGAGTAAATAAATATAGTACTGTGTAAAGGTTTTAGGCAGGTTTGGATGAATTCTGTAAAGTAAGAATTTTTTTCAAAAATACAGGGTGTCTGAATGACTTCACATGTATTCTGCAGCAGGACAACGACCCCCAAACATCCAGCCAATGTCATTAAGAACTATCTTCAGCATAAATAAGAACAAAGAGTCCTGGAAGTGAAGATTTGGACCCCGCAGAGCCCTGATCTCAACATTATCAAGTCAGTCAAAGACAGAAGGGTTTGAGCAAGCCGACCTCCACAGAAGACCTGTGGTTAGTTCTTCAAGGTTTTTGAAAAAAAAACCAGACGAGTTCCTTCAAAAAAACTGTAGGCAAGTGTACCTAGAAGAATTGATGGTGTCTTGAAGGCAAAGAATTGTCACACCAAATATTGATTTGATGTACATTTCTCTTTTGTTCATTCACTTTGCATTTTGTTAACTGACAAAAAAAAAACAAATATCACTATTTTTTTTAAAGCTTTTCTACTTTGTAGCATTTTTTCTATTCCTGACAAACACTTTTACACAGTACTACTATATATAATATTTTTATGATTTCTGCAAATTTTATTTCTTCTGTGGATTTATATGAATTTCCTTTCATTTTTTCTTAGATATGTGCATCTCAAAAAGTCTTCGGCATCACAAGGTTAGTATCTGGTGTGTTGGGCCCTGAAAAACCTAAGTTTAACATCTGACCTAAGAACAATGTAAGATCAGGCCAGGCATCTGGAGTGAATTTCAGCACCGAACCTGTTTGTAGGTCTCTGAATTTTAGTGATCTGATCGCACATTGTCCGAATACACTGTTAGAACATTTGGACACCGCTATTATGTTAAGAAACCATCCACATTAACAAAACTTCAGAAGACATTAATTTGTGTGTGGCATCACAAATTAAAGCAAGGGTACATCCAAAACCTTGTTCTCGTAATGACCAGTCAATGCAATGTCATCTTAAAGGCTAGAGAGGGGCCTACTAAATACTAAGAACCAGAAGCAGCTACTGTATCACTGTCTACCCTTTACATTGCCTGTTACAAAATGGATAGAATATATAAATTATTGCACAATATGCAATTTTGTAATCATTTTTTCATAGTCCGATAGGAGCTGGGTGCATATGCAGTTGTGTGTAATTTCAGAATATTCATTGTCTAATGAATTAATATTAGGCAGAATACCTCTATATTTATTCTTTCATTATCAAGTAAGGAACAAGATATTTGTTAACTATGTTTGGTTAATGCCACTTAATAGCTTATGCTAACATGACGTAATATTTTAGGGTTTTTTGGACCACCATATTTCTATTCCATCCTTCCATGAATGGGTCGTTTTTCTTGTGAGTAATATATGCTGCCTTTTTTATTTGTCATGACTAATCTCAATAAAGATTTATATTTTTGGCGTTGCTGTGGTATATACTGTACTTATTTTATAGGTGATATTTCTTTTATGGGTATATAATTCTCTCTCATTATTAATGAATAAAGCCCAATTTTGATAGGTGCAATATCTCTGGCTCTTGCAGTGTCCTTCTTGATGACAGTAATACTGTATTCTAGAGATGAGCGAACACCAAAATGTTCGGGTGTTCGTTATTCGGAACGAACTTCCCGCGATGCTCGAGGGTTCGTTTCGAACAACGAACCCCATTGAAGTCAATGGGCGACCAGAGCATTTTTGTATTTCGCCGATGCTCGCTAAGGTTTTCATGTGTGAAAATCTGGGCAATTCAACAAAGTGATGGGAATGACACAGAAACGGATAGGGCAGGCGAGGGGCTACATGTTGGGCTGCATCTCAAGTTCACAGGTCCCACTATTAAGCCACAATACCGGCAGGAGTGCCCCCCCCCCCCTCCCAACAACTTTTACTTCTGAAAAGCCCTCATTAGCATGGCATACCTTTGCTAAGCACCACACTAGCTACAACAAAGCACAATCACTGCCTGGATGACACTCCGCTGCCACTTCTCCTGGGTTACATGCTGCCCAACCGCCCCCCCTCCCCCCCTCAGCGCACACCAAAGTGTCCCTGCGCAGCCTTCAGCTGCCCTCATGCCACGCCACACTCATGTCTATTTAGAAGTGCGTCTGCCATGAGGAGAAACCGCAGGCACACACTGCAGAGGGTTGGCACGGCTAGGCAGCGACCCTCTTTAATAGGGGCGGGGCGATAGCCCACAATGCTGTACAGAAGCAATGAGAAATAGAATCCTGTGCCACCGCCATCAGGAGCTGCACACGTGGGCATAGCAATGGGGAAGCTATGTGCCACACACTATTCATTCTGTCAAGGTGTCTGCATGCCCCAGTCAGACTGGTAATATGCACCTTAACAGTAACCGCGTTGGTGGTAATGTGGTGGTGACTGCGGACCTAGTAGCACGGTTGTATTTTGTTGGTTTTCGGAATGTGGCCAGGATTAAGTGGGCCGTGGCGGGGGGATGGTGTGGGGGCTCTCTTGTTGTGTCGGTAAAGGTGAAATTCTTGGACTGCCACCAGACGAACCAATGCAAAGGCATTTGCCAACAATGTTTTCCCTGTTGGAGGAGGAGGGGGATGTTTTTGAGGCACTACGTGTCCTCTCCACGTGTCCGTGGTTATATGCACCTTAACAGTAACCGCGTTGGTGGTAATGTGGTGGTGACTGCGGACCTAGTAGCACGGTTGTATTTTGTTGGTTTTCGGAATGTGGCCAGGATTAAGTGGGCCGTGGCGGGGGGATGGTGTGGGGGCTCTCTTGTTGTGTCGGTAAAGGTGAAATTCTTGGACTGCCACCAGACGAACCAATGCAAAGGCATTTGCCAACAATGTTTTCCCTGTTGGAGGAGGAGGGGGATGTTTTTGAGGCACTACGTGTCCTCTCCACGTGTCCGTGGTTATATGCACCTTAACAGTAACCGCGTTGGTGGTAATGTGGTGGTGACTGCGGACCTAGTAGCACGGTTGTATTTTGTTGGTTTTCGGAATGTGGCCAGGATTAAGTGGGCCGTGGCGGGGGGATGGTGTGGGGGCTCTCTTGTTGTGTCGGTAAAGGTGAAATTCTTGGACTGCCACCAGACGAACCAATGCAAAGGCATTTGCCAACAATGTTTTCCCTGTTGGAGGAGGAGGGGGATGTTTTTGAGGCACTACGTGTCCTCTCCACGTGTCCGTTCCATGTCAGCAATAGTAGCACTCAGGACAGGCCCCATTAACAATTCTGAAGCAGCAGTATAGCGGGAGCGCAGTCTTCGTTCCATGTAAGCAATAGTAGCACTCAGGACAGGCCCCATTAACAATTCTGAAGCAGCAGTATAGCGGGAGCGCAGTCTTCATTCCATGTAAGCAATAGTAGCACTCAGGACAGGCCCCATTAACAATTCTGAAGCAGCAGTATAGCGGGAGCGCAGTCTTCGTTCCATTTCAGTAGCCTTAGTATAGCCAAGGCACAAGTTACATTTATGTAGCTAAACTGTAGGCCAACCCCACACACCTTTCTGTACCATGAGTGCAGGCGAAGAACATAGAAATTACTATGATTACACTGTAGGTGAGGGCCCCAAAAAATTGGTGTACCAACAGTACTAATGTACCTCAGTAAAAATTGGCCATGCCCAACCAAGATGGCAGGTGAATCGCTTTGGTTAATGTGGCTTAAGTGGTAACTAGGCCTGGAGGCAGCCCAGTGTAACGAAAAATTGGTTCAAGTTAAAGTTCCAACGCTTTTAAGCGCATTGAAACTTATAAAAATTGTTCTGAAAAATTATTTGAGTGAGCCTTGTGGCCCTAAGAAAAATTGCCCGTTCAGCGTGATTACGTGAGGTTTCAGGAGGAGGAGCAGGAGGAGGAGGAGGAGGAATATTAGACACAGATTGATGAAACAGAAATGTCCCCGTTTTGGATGGTGAGAGAGAACGTAGCTTCCATCCGCGGGTGCAGCCTACGTATTGCTTACGTATCGCTGCTGTCCGCTGGTGGAGAACAGAAGTCTGGGGAAATCCAGCCTTTGTTCATCTTAATGAGTGTTAGCCTGTCGGCACTGTCGGTTGACAAGCGGCTACGCTTATCTGTGATGATTCCCCCAGCCGCACTAAACACCCTCTCCGACAAGACGCTAGCCGCAGGACAAGCAAGCACCTCCAGGGCATACAGCGCTAGTTCAGGCCACGTGTCCAGCTTCGACACCCAGTAGTTGTAGGGGGCAGAGGCGTCACCAAGGATGGTCGTGCGATCCGCTACGTACTCCCTCACCATCCTTTTACAGTGCTCCCGCCGACTCAGCCGTGACTGGGGAGCGGTGACACAGTCTTGGTGGGGAGCCATAAAGCTGGCCAGGCCCTTAAAGACTGTTGCACTGCCTGGGATGTACATGCTGCTCGATCTACGCACATCCCCTGCTACCTTGCCCTCGGTACTGCGCCTTCTGCCACTAGCGCTGTCGGCTGGGAATTTTACCATCAGCTTGTCCGCAAGGGTCCTGTGGTATAGCAACACTCTCGAACCCCTTTCCTCTTCGGGAATCAGAGTGGGCAGGTTCTCCTTATACCGTGGATCGAGCAGTGTGTACACCCAGTAATCCGTCGTGGCCAGAATGCGTGAAACGCGAGGGTCACGAGAAAGGCATCCTAACATGAAGTCAGCCATGTGTGCCAGGGTACCTGTACGCAACACATGGCTGTCGTCACTAGGAAGATCACTTTCAGGATCCTCCTCCTCCTCCTCCTCCTCCTCAGGCCATACACGCTGAAAGGATGACAGGCAATCAGCCGGTGTACCGTCAGCAGCGGCCCAAGCTGTCTCTTCCCCCTCCTCCTCATCCTCCTCATGCTCCTCCTCCTCCTCCTGTACGCGCTGAGAAATAGACAGGAGGGTGCCCTGACTATCCAGCGGCATACTGTCTTCCCCCGCCCCCCGTTTCCGAGCGCAAAGCAGCTGCCTTTATGGTTTGCAGGGAATTTCTCAAGATGCATAGCAGAGGAATGGTGACGCTAATGATTGTAGCATCGCCGCTCACCACCTGGGTAGACTCCTCAAAATTACCAAGGACATGGCAGATGTCTGCCAACCAGGCCCACTCTGCTGAAAGGAATTGAGGAGGCTGACTCCCACTGCGCCGCCCATGTTGGAGTTGGTATTCGACTATAGCTCTACGCTGTTCATAGAGCCTGGCCAACATGTGGAGCGTAGAGTTCCACCGTGTGGGCACGTCGCACAGCAGTCAGTGCACTGGCAGCTTAAAGTGATGTTGCAGGGTGCGCAGGGTGGCAGCGTCCGTGTGGGACTTGCGGAAATGTGCGCAGAGCCGGCGCGCCTTTACGAGCAGGTCTGACAAGCGTGGGTAGCTTTTCAGAAACCGCTGAACCACCAAATTAAAGACGTGGGCCAGGCATGGCACGTGCGTGAGGCTGCCGAGCTGCAGAGCCGCCACCAGGTTACGCCCGTTGTCACACACGACCATGCCCGGTTGGAGGCTCAGCGGCGCAAGCCAGCGGTCGGTCTGCTGTGTCAGACCCTGCAGCAGTTCGTGGGCCGTGTGCCTCTTATCGCCTAAGCTGAGTAGTTTCAGCACGGCCTGCTGACGCTTGCCCACCGCTGTGCTGCCACACCGCGCGACACCGACTGCTGGCGACATGCTGCTGCTAACACATCTTGATTGCGAGACAGAGGAGGAGGAGGAGGAGGAGGGTGCTTTAGTGGAGGAAGCATACACCTCCGCAGATACCAGCACCGAGCTGGGGCCCGCAATTCTGGGGGTGGGTAGGACGTGAGCGGTCCCAGGCTCTGACTCTGTCCCAGCCTCCACTAAATTCACCCAATGTGCCGTCAGGGAGATGTAGTGGCCCTGCCCGCCTGTGCTTGTCCACGTGTCCGTAGTTAAGTGGACCGTGGCAGTAACCGCGTTGGTGAGGGCGCGCACAATGTTGCGGGAGACGTGGTCGTGCAGGGCTGGGACGGCACATCGGGAAAAGTAGTGGCGACTGGGAACTGAGTAGCGCGGGGCCGCCGCCTCCATGATACTTTTGAAGGACTCCGTTTCCACAACCCTATACGGCAGCATCTCAAGGCTGATGAATTTTGCTATGCGGACGGTTAACGTTTGAGCGTGCGGGTGCGTGGCGGCGTACTTGCGCTTGCGCTCCAACAGTTGCGCAAGCGACGGCTGGACGGTGCGCTGAACTACACTGCTGGATGGGGCCGAGGACAGCGGAGGTGAGGGTGTGGGTGCAGGCCAGGAGACGGTAGTGCCTGTGTCCTGAGAGGGGGGTTGCATCTCAGTGGCAGGTTGGGGCACAGGGGGAGAGGCAGGGGTGCAAACCGGAGGCGCTGAACGGCCTTCGTCCCACCTTGCGGGGTGCTTGGCCATCATATGTCTGCGCATGGTGGTGGTGGTGAGGCTGTTGGTGTTGGCTCCCCGGCTGAGCTTTGCGCGACAAAGGTTGCACACCACTGTTCGTCGGTCGTCAGGCGTCTCTGTGAAAAACTGCCAGACCTTAGAGCACCTCGGCCTCTGCAGGGTGGCATGGCGCGAGGGGGCGCTTTGGGAAACACTTGGTGGATTATTCGGTCTGGCCCTGCCTCTACCCCTGGCCACCGCACTGCCTCTTGCAACCTGCCCTGCTGATGCCCTTGACTCCCCCTCTGAAGACCTGTCCTCCTGAGTAAGCGTTGCACACCAGGTGGGGTCAGTCACCTCATCGTCCTGCTGCTCTTCCTCCGAATCCTCTGTGCGCTGCTCCCTCGGACTTACTGCCCTTACTACTACCTCACTGCAAGACAACTGTGTCTGATCGTCATCGTCCTCCTCACCCACAGAAAGTTGTTGAGACAGTTGGCGGAAGTCCCCAGCCTCTTCCCCCGGACCCCGGGAACTTTCGAATGGTTGGGCATCAGTGACGATAAACTTCTCAGGTGGGAGAGGAACCGCTGCTGCCCAATCTAAGCAGGGGCCCGAGAACAGTTCCTGGGAGTGTTCCCGCTCCTGAGCAGGTGTTATTGTAGTGGAGTGAGGAGGCTGGGAGGAAGGAGGAGCAGCAGACAGAGGATTCGGATTGGCAGCAGTGGACGGCGCAGAACTGCGGGTAGACGATAGGTTGCTCGAAGCACTTTCTGCCATCCAGGACAGGACCTGCTCACACTGCTCATTTTCTAATAACCGTCTCCCGCGTGGACCCATTAATTGGGCGATGAATGTGGGGACGCCAGAAACGTGCCTCTCTCCTAATCGCGCAGCAGTCGGCTGCGACACACCGGGATCAGGAGCTCGGGCTGTGCCCACACCCTGACTTGGCCCTCCGCGTCCTCGGCCGCGTCCACGTCCTCTAGGCCTACCCCTACCCCTCAGCATGCTGTATTACCAGTGATTTGATTTCACAGGCAGGAAATAAATTGGCGCAAGACTGCAGGCCAAATATAATTTTTGCCCTTTTTGGAAAACGAAAGGCCCCACTGCCTCTAGTGAATGAATTATCTAAGTTTAATAACTGTGCTGTGTCCCTGCTAATGTGTCACAGAACGTGAAGGTAGCAGAGTTATTATAACTCTTGGAGAGCAGGTATTTTTTTCCCAATTAAGGAAAGCAAATGGCGAAGCCAGCAGTAAAGCGTAGCTGGGTGCGTCTGATTTAGCAATGTTGTTCACGCAGCTCACACGTGTCCACCGCCCTTAGGACGGACAGAGGCTGGACAAATAGATTTGTTTTCAGTTTTTTTCCACCAAAAGGCAGCACTGCGTATATTCAATGAACATGAGAAGTTTAATAACTGTGCTGTGTCCCTGCTTATGTGTCACAGAACGTGAGGGTAGCAGAGTTATTATAACTCTTGGAGAGCAGGTATTTTTTTCCCAATTAAGGAAAGCAAATGGCGAAGCCAGCAGTAAAGCGTAGCTGGGTGCGTCTGATTTAGCAATGTTGTTCACGCAGCTCACACGTGTCCACCGCCCTTAGGACGGACAGAGGCTGGACAAATAGATTTGTTTTCAGTTTTTTTCCACCAAAAGGCAGCACTGCGTATATTCAATGAACATGAGAAGTTTAATAACTGTGCTGTGTCCCTGCTTATGTGTCACAGAACGTGAGGGTAGCAGAGTTATTATAACTCTTGGAGAGCAGGTATTTTTTTCCCAATTAAGGAAAGCAAATGGCGAAGACAGCAGTAAAGCGTAGCTGGGTGCGTCTGATTTAGCAATGTTGTTCACGCAGCTCACACGTGTCCACCGCCCTTAGGACGGACAGAGGCTGGACAAATAGATTTGTTTTCAGTTTTTTTCCACCAAAAGGCAGCACTGCGTATATTCAATGAACATGAGAAGTTTAATAACTGTGCTGTGTCCCTGCTTATGTGTCACAGAACGTGAGGGTAGCAGAGTTATTATAACTCTTGGAGAGCAGGTATTTTTTTCCCAATTAAGGAAAGCAAATGGTGAAGCCAGCAGTAAAGCGTAGCTGGGTGCGTCTGATTTAGCAATGTTGTTCACGCAGCTCACACGTGTCCACAGCCCTTAGGACGGACAGAGGCTGGACAAATAGATTTGTTTTCAGTTTTTTGGCACCAAAAGGCAGCACTGCGTATATTCAATGAATAACAACTGTGTTGTCGCCCTGCCTATACAATTCTTTCCCTGCAGTATCAATGGAGGGTGCAATGGTCTGCAGAGGCGATTTTGAGAAGCAAAAAAAAATGCAGCACAGCTAACAGCAGCCTGGACAGTACTGCACACGGATAAATATGGCCCTAGAAAGGACCGTTGAGGTTCTTGAAGGCTACACTCACTCCTAACACTCTCCCTGCCTATGCAGCACTTCTGTCCCTAATGCCAGGTGCAACGGTCTGCAGAGGCGATTTTGAGAAAAAAAAATTTGCCACTGCTAACAGCAGCCAACACACAGCTATCAGTGGCCCTAATAAGGACCTTTGGGGGGTCTTGAAGCCTACACTAACTACCAATTCTTTCCCTACAGCAGCTCCGGTACAAACAGCACTGTCCCTCATCTAACTCACACCGCATCTGAGGCGAACCGCGGGAGGGGCCGACTTTTATGTTCGGGTGACACCTGATCTTCCCAGCCACTCACAGCAGGGGGGTGGTATAGGGCTTGAACGTCACAGGGGGAAGTTGTAATGCCTTCCCTGTCTTTCAATTGGCCAGAAAAGCGCGCTAACGTCTCAGGGAAGGAAGTGAAAATAACCAGAACACCGCATGGTGTTCGTTACGAATAACGAACATCCCGAACACCCTAATATTCGCACGAATATCAAGCTCGGAAGAACACGTTCGCTCATCTCTACTGTATTCCATGTTCAGTTCTAGTTTCAGTGAAGGTCTTTTTTGTCAGTTTGGACTTGTTCCTCTAGTCGTGTCTAGTAGGTTTGCTATTCTCTGGTTTGTCTGCTCATTGCCCCTTTGTATCTGCCTTGATAAGTTTCATTATTCACTTGCTTGTTTGGCTGCTTTTCTGGGTCCTACTGACCAGTTGTTCTCAGGGACAGTATTTCATATAGGAATAACAGAGGGCTACTTAGGGACAGTGGTGTCTGGTGTTATGGTCAGTATCAGGGAGATATTAAGGAGAGTTAGCAATAGGGAAAGTTTTTTTTCTGATTGGAGCAGATGGTCTGGAACAGATATAACAATCTCTACTGCCAGTTTCATCACCATCTTCATTCTCATCATCAAGCTATCATCAGCTTATGCTCCTGTCATCTAATGGGTAGTCCTTAGTTTTCGATTAGTTTTACTATTGTATTGAGACATGTGTTTATTCTTGCTATGGTCCAGTTACACTGTTTGGCTCTATTGAAAGCCCTGGAGTTATCTGAATACTGGGAGACACTGATAGTACCAAGGAAAGGCAACTGCTAAAGATGAAGTTAAGTTCTACTGTTTAGTGTTCAGCCAGCGTTGTTACACATTATTAAGCTAAAATTATAGTTACTTTGGCTTTTGCATTACATTTTCTTCTTGGTAGATTAACTCTGATTAATATTGCCTTTCTCCAGTGAAAATTAATTGACTGGAGGACAATGTAAAATGTTATCTTTAGGGTTTGAATAGATTCTCCAGGTTTGAGATTCACTGCAAATCAGAGTAATTTAAATAAGTGGAGAGCACAATTTTTAAAGATTTGTTCATCTAAGGAGATGGCAAAATCAATGTGTCAAATTTGAAATGTGAAGCAAGTCTGCTATGCAGCAAATGTGACAAAGACACATGCAAAAACACAGATCATGGCACAGACGCATCTACTCAAAGAAACAGCACAACATTCAGTGCAACTCTATTGCCGTGATATCACCTATGAAGTAGCGGTACTATTTACTTCCACACCATCACCAGTCCTTGTGATCATACCCTTAAAAATAATTCAAAACCCCCATGCACCTATCCCCTCCAGTCCTCTGAAAGAGGGCATAACTTCTTCTTGATGGCGGTATATATAGTACAAGCTGCAGTTTTTTAGCTCTTTGCTATTTCTGCTGCCTTAGAACGGAGCTTTCCGAAGGTATAGTAGAGAACAAATCCCTCCGGGAGACCACTGCCTAAAAAGAATGCGAATTACTACACTAAGGCTACATTCAGTTTTGTGTTTTGCGGGACGTATAAAAATAGCGTGAATATGAACTCCATTCTTATGAACGGAGTCATACACATGAGCGTTTTTTTTCTCACAGCGATGCTGCGAGGTAAAATGTTGCTGCATGTCCTATTTTTTCACGGCCGTCTGGAAACATCGCCCATTGTGTTCAATGGGATAGTCATATTGCATGACGTGCGATGTGCAAGCTAGTGCGATGTGATGTTTGCCGATCATCCGATGCGTGTAAAACAAGCGCCGGACGATTGCAATTTCAGAGAAGTGATTCACGGGTAAAATGCAGATTTACAAGTTCATTATCGGACAGGTAGCCTTAACCCCTTAATGACACGGCCTATTTTGGGCTTAAGGACGCAACAATTTTTGGCGGATTTTCTTCTCCGTTTATCAAAAGCCATAACGTTTTTATTTTCCGTCGACGCGGCCGTATAAGGGCTTGTTTTTTGCGTGGCGAACTGTAGTTTTTATCGGCGTCATTTTCGGGTACATTAACTATATTGTAAAACTTTTATTTTTTTTTTTATGATAGCAGGGAGAGAAAACGCATCAATTCTGCCATAGATTTTTTAAATTTTTTTTACAGCGTTAATCATGCAGCATAAATGAGACATTCCATTTTTTCTGCGGGTCGGTACGGTTACAACGATACCAAAATGCTTACATTTTTTTTTTTTTTTTTACACTTTTCTGCAATAAAAACCCTATTTTTGGAAATCTTTTTTTTTTTTCTAAATTGCTGCATTCAAAGTCCTGTAACTTTTTTATTTTTTGATGTATGGAGCTTTGTGAGGGCTTATTTTTTGCAAGACGAGCTGTAGTTTTTACTGGTACCATTTTGGGGTACATACGGCTTTTTTGATCACTTTTATTGCATTTTTAGTGAGGCAAAATGCTAAAAATTAGCATTTTGCCTCAGTTTTTTAGCGTTTTTTTAAGCGTTTTTTTCCGTGCACAGTCAAAAGCATGTGCATTTTATTGTACGCGTCGTTACGGACGTGACAAAATACCAAGTATGTGGGGTTTTATTTTTTTTTTTACCTTTTTTTATGCTAATCTGAGAAAAAGCATAAAAAAATGGTTTTTTTACTCTTTTTTTACATTTTTTTTTTTTTCATTTTTTTAATCTTTGTTTTTTTTACACTGTTTGTGTCCCCCTGGGGGACTTTGACCACTGCCCTGATGATCGCTGTCATAAGGCATGGCAGAGCCACTGCTCTGCCATGCCTTATCGCTTATACAGCGATCATAGGCATAGGCAATACAGGACGCCAGTGTCTACTTAGATCGCGGCAGGGAAGGGGTTAACAGCGGGGGGCGCATCTCCGATCCCCCCCGGCTGTTGCAGCGGGACGCCGGCTGTGACTGACAGCCGTCTCCCGCTGCGGGATAGCGCGGGATCATATGTGATTGCGGGAGGTACCCGGCTCCCAGGACGTAAACTTACGCCCTGCAGCGGGATCGGGTTAAAGAATGTTATCAGTGCTGCCTGCAGATAACTCAGCATGCGGTCTCTCTTATCAGGGGCAACGGATTTGAAGCTAAGCTGAACTCAGCAATGGACGAAAAGTGCACGGAAAGTACACGATGGGCACACATTTACAAAGGAACGATTATCGCTCAAAAGATGGCTTTTGAAAGAATATTAAACGATAATTGTGTGTAAAAGGGCCTTTAGATTAGGCTGATAAAACATTCAGATTCCTGCATCCAGTGGAAATCTGAACGATTATCCTTCAGGGTAAATGCATGCCCCGACTGAACAATCAACGAGAATTTGTTCGCTTGTCATTTGTCATTCAGTTTCTGCATGCATGATACTGAGCGGCGGATCGGCCAATGCAAACAGGCAGTCGTCCATTGATAAATGACTGCCTGTTTACTGTGAATGGAGGATTCCCTGCCCGCTCTGCCTCCATTTACTGATGATGATTGTTCCAGTGTAAAAGTATTGGATGGATTATTTTTGTGATGAACTGTTAGACATTTGCCCCTGACAGGTCATCAAAGGCACCCTACAGTTTATGGAATGTGATTTCAGCCTTACAATATAGGATTGTAAAAAAGGAGGGGTCTTGGAGTCAAAACTTTCCATTCACTCTTTATTCATTGAAACCTGTTGATGGTCATGATGTGTTATTATTTAACACTGGCTACTGCTATATGTTGTGGTTTTTGTGTATTGTATGATAGTATTATTTATTCATTTTATAATATAGACATCGATTGTATCTTTCCATGAGTTGCATCTACTTGTAAGTATGTACAAAGTCATACTGCTGAATACTCACAATGCAACCTCCTCCTCTAAATATTTTGAGGTTTTTACCACTAGTGAAAATAACGGTCTGTAATGACTTTATATGGCAGTGGTGGTGAACTTGCGGCGTGCAGACTCCTCCCTGCTGGCTATCGTGAATACTAGCCAGGGTGCCATGGCTCCCACTCCGGTATTCATTCAGCGGTGCTGATCCCAAGCGCACACTGTGACAGCACATACTGACATCACAGTGTGCACCTGGGATCAGCAGCAGAGCCGAGCAGAGGAGCAGCGGCGATTCGATGAGGAGAAAGGGATAAGTATATGGATCTCAGGGGGACACTATTACTATTGGGGCTGATATAGGGGATACTATTAGTAATAGTGTCCCCTATATCGGTCCCAGTAGTAATAGCATTAGTACTGGGGCTACTGTGGAGGTCACTATTACTGCTAGGGCCACTGCGGAGGTCACTATTACTACTGGGGCCGCTACGGGATATCACTATTACTACTGGGGCCCCTGTGGAATGTCACTATTACTGCTTGGGCCGCTGTGGAATGTCACTATTACTGCTGGGGCCACTGTGGGGTGTCACTATTACTGCTGGGGGCCGCAGTGGGATGTCACTATTACTGCTGGGGCCACTGTGGGATGTCACTATTACTGCTGGGGCCACTGTGGGGTGTCACTATTACTGCTGGGGCCACTGTGGGATGTCACTATTACTGCTGGGGCCATTGTGGGGTGTCACTATTACTGCTGCGGCCGCTGTGGGGTGTCACTATTACTGCTGGGGGCCGCTGTGCGGTGTCACTATTACTGCTGGGGGCCGCTGTGGGGTGTCACTATTACTGCTGGGGCCGCTGTGGGATGTCACTATAACTGCTGGGGCCACTGTTTGATGTCACTATTACTGCTGGGGCCACTGTGGGATGTCACTATTACTGCTGGGACCACTGTGGGGTGTCACTATTACTGCTGGGGGCCGCTGTGGAGTGTCACTATTACTGCTGGGGGCCGCTGTGGGGTGTCACTATTACTGCTGGGGCCGCTGTGGGATGTCACTATAACTGCTGGGGCCACTGTTTGATGTAACTATTACTGCTGGGACCACTGTGGGGTGTCACTATTACTGCTGGGGCAACTGTGGGATGTCACTATTACAGCTAGGAGCCGCTGTGGGATGTCACTATTACTGCTAGGGGCCGCTGTGGGGTGTCACTATTACTACTGGGGCCACTGTGGGATGTCACTATTACTGCTGGGGCCACTGTGTGATGTCACTATTACTGCTGGGGCCACTGTGGGGTGTCACTATTACTACTGGGGTCCCTGTGGGGTGCCACTATTACTAGTGGGGTGTCACTATTACTACTGTGGTAGCGGTGTGGTGTCACTATTACTGCTGGGGCCACTCTGTGGGGTCACTATTACTGCTGGGGCCACTCTGGGTCACTATTGCTGATGGGGTAGGTTTACTCATGGCAAAAATGCTGCAGAATGTCCTCAGCGGAAATTTCCGTGGCAAATTTTGCTGCATGTCCCCAAACAAAAAGCAGTCAAAATCTGCACCCTGTCTATTTTGAAGCGGCCCTGCCCTTTTTATAATGACGGAGGTAAAATGCTAAGTCATGATAAGCCCCGCCCCTTGACATGTTGCCACTTTGCGATAAACAAGTGGGCTTTGGTTTGCAGTTCGGGCACTGGGGTCTCTCAAAGGTTCACCATCACTGTTATATGGTCTACAGCACATGTGTCAAACACAAGGCCCGCAGGCCGAGTCTGGCCCGCTGCCTCATGTTATGTGGCCCGCAGCGTGCCAACGCCACTCACCACTGCAGCGATTACCAGCTGGGGTGCTACAGTTCCCCGCTGGTAATCACGCTGTTACTGCTGATCCCGGAGCACACTGACGTCAGTGTGCAGCCGGGATCCTCCTCCCTGTGTTCTCTGCTCATCAGTTCCGCAGGAGAGGACTCAGTGAGGAAGCGTGCCAGGCTACACACTGACGTCAGTGTGCATCCGGGCTCAGCGCGAGCAGAGAGGGAGCGACGCTGACAGGAAGGAAGAGGTAAGTATATGGGTTGGGGGGGGGAGCTGCTCATTATTATTACGGGGAGGGACTTATTATTACCGAGGGGGCTTATTACTGAAGTGGGCTAATTATTACTACTAAGGGGGATTTATTACTGAGGGGTGGGCTTATTACTGAGTAGGGACTTATTATTACTGAGGGGGGGCTTATTACTGAGTGGGGGCTTATTATTATTACTGAGGGGGTGGTTAATGTTGCTATGGGGGTATTACTACTGAGGGGGTTAATATTACTAATTGGGCCACTGTGGGGGTCGTTATTTTTACTGGGGCCACTATCAGGGTCACTATTAGGGCTCGTTCACATGGGTGTAATTGTATTTCGGTCGCACAAATACGCTGCGTATTTGCGCAATCGAAAATCGCGTATTCCTTTATATTTGCGCATGCAAAAAGGAATGCAGATGGGCCCACTGAAATGGTGCGCAAATATGCAGTAAATACACAGGTTTCCCGCGCATTCGCCACGTATTTGCGCGGCCCATTCACTTCAATGGACTATTGGGGTGCGTAGTACACAACAAAATAGGTCATGCTCTGTGAAAATATACATTATGTGAACGAACTCATTTAAATCAATGGCTTCTATTCAAGGCATATTATGTACCCAAATACGCCTGTGTGAACAGGCCCTTACTGTACTGTCTTAGGCCCTGCACACGGGCGGAAATTCTGCGGCGGGATTTTCTGCAGAATTTCTGCCCATGGAAGCTGCCATAGGATTGCGTTAGAAAACGCAATCCTATGCAGACGGCCGCGATTTGTCTGCGCGGCATGCTCTATTTCTGTGCGGGGCTCACAGAGCCCCGCACAAAAATGTCACTCCCCGGTAGCTGGCTCCACTCTGCGCATGCGCCGGCTGGGCGGCAGCCGGTACATCACATAGCCAGAGCAGCGGGAGCAGGTGGGTGCCGCGATGGTCCCTGTAGGGGCTCGGGTCGGGTCCCGCTGTGAGAATTCTCACAGTGGGATCCGACCCGGCCGTCTGCAGGCAACCTTACAATCGGCCCTTTGAAGGTCACCATAAGCCTGATGTGGCCCTCGGTGAAAATGAGTTTGACACCCCTGGTATACAGCATTTAGTATGTTATTACTATAGCTACAGCTACTGAAGTCGTCATCAAAAACAGTTGAAAATGTTGAGCCCGCTTGACATATGGGGTGCACGGCTTCACCTTACAGGATATCTTATTATTACCCATATTAAACATGCAGTTACAAATCTAATTTAAATATTAATGAAGTTGACTGTAATATAAAAAGGTCAAAAGCGTACTAGAGGATGGATAACAGTCCACTATGGCCATTAAGGGATATTTTCAGTTATTTGTTCAGCTCCTTGTAGAAATGTGCAATGAATTGACTACTGAAAGACTTTCTCTACAGAACAAGGAACTGTCAGCCTATTATTGGGTTTAGCAGACAGGGTTAAAAAATGAAGGATTTTAGGATTATTTTTAAATATAGATTGTGATATTGAAAATTTGAAAACA
The DNA here is from genome assembly GCF_035609145.1 of Eleutherodactylus coqui. NCBI lineage: Eukaryota > Metazoa > Chordata > Amphibia > Anura > Eleutherodactylidae > Eleutherodactylus > Eleutherodactylus coqui. The sequence goes on along the minus strand of NC_089839.1, from coordinate 242,623,297 downwards.
TCCAAAATGACTTTATCTAAATTATGTTTAATGGAAAAACTTAATTGATACAGTGGGACAATTTATGATGACACATTCCCTTTAAGGAGGATGAAAGACCTCTGGGCACATTGGAAGCACCACAGGAGTAGCATACATCAGTCAACATAAAGGGTCAGTCCTGCAAAAGATTCATCTGTTAGGGCTGAAAACCATATGATAGCACAAGCAAGAATGGGAGATACGGGCTACACAAGACAATCTGAATAGCTGGCATCAAGCAGAGCCATTGAATCCAAACAGTAGTGGGACCAAACTAATTAAAGGGGTTACATAGGGAACGAAATACTATCACATTTCCTCAAAATAATACAGCCCCTCTATGCCCCTCCCAGGTAAAAGTGCCCCTAATGTGGCCCCACAAAGTTACAAAGTATCTTCAGAAAGATTCTCTGTGCTCCCCAAGCAAAAGTGCTCCCGCAAAGTAACAGACACCTCCGTGCCCCCACAAAATAATACAGACCCTTCAAAGGAACAGAGCCCCCTCAGTGCCCCAAGTAAAAGCGCCTCCTTAAAGTAATAGAACTCCTCAAATAATAGAACGCCTATGAGTCTCCTCAAGTGGAGGCCCCTCAAAATACCCTCTGTGCTTCCCAGTAAAAGTGCCACATGAGCCTCCCTAAAGTTAATTTAGACCCCTGTGCTACCCCTCCCCATCAAGTAAAAGTACCGCACCTGAGCCCCTTTAAAGTAATAATGATGCGCACCTGCAAATATTGTATGCACCTCAAATGGATTACAACAGCAGTCAGCACTTAAATGTAGTCATGCAGTCTAGACTGCAGTTGATTTCGACTAAAGGGATGCCAGACTGCCTACCAGTATAGACTCCAGAGCTCAGACACAGGCTAGTAGGAGGTAAGGGTGCACCCAAACCTAAAATCGGTCCAGTTATCCGAGTCAGAGGGTGTTCTTATTCTATGTATAATCCTAGTCTGCTTGAGGAGTTTGAAAAGACTCTGCCCTTATACTGTATAATAAAGAACACAGACTGCACATAAGCTTGGGCTCTATCACCCTCTAGTGATAAAATATGGAACTACAAGTCCAGATGTTGCATTTGACTGGAAGGCTAGAATCACAGTCATTTCATTTTATGGCAGTTTTTGATGCAGTTTGAGTCAAAGCCAGGAGTAAATCCAAAAAGAAAAAGAGAGGGATATTTTTGTCTTTTGCATCCACTCCTGTCTTTGGTTCTAAAAGACTATTCCAAAATCTACCTGTGTGGTTACAGCCTTAGAATTGGAACATAAGCTTTCTGTAATTTTCTATTATTTAATCCAAACTGGTCCAGAATTCTGTGTTAAGGTCATAGTCAATTCTTATAGTGGTCAGAACCCTGTCTTTCAGATAAATAGTTGCCAATGACTTTGAGGAAGGGTCATTTCCAGAAGTACTGGAGGCTCTCTCAGGCAGGATGGGATCAGGGTTGAAATATTTTATAATTTGGGATTCAAATGTTAGTATGTTAATTTGGAGCTCTGCATACCCTGATTTAGTTTCCATAGGATAAAAGGGTGCTATAGACCGGGGATGTACAACCTGCGGCCCTGGATAGCCAACAGGAACGGATTGACCGCTTACTGCATCAGGAAAATTCACAATGGGCTGATTTCTCTATGATGTAGCCACTTTGCTTCATTATACACAGGGCCGGCTACTGTCAGTGACAACCTAACTGCATGCAGCCGGCCCTGTGTATAACAGCAGCAGTCCACCTGCCCAATTACTACTATGTGGGACTGTGAAGTAAAGAAGTACGGAGACACTGGCAGACAAGGGGGATGAGCCCAAGGGTGGGCACTTACAGTTCAACCACTGCTGTTGATGCTCTAAGTTGTAGAAGAGTCACTGTGGAAAGAGCCAAGAGAACCATGCATATCGAGTATAAATCAGCAAGCCCTCTCATTGGTCCAGCGCTCTCGAGCTGCAGCTAGGCCAGTGCGCCGTGCCCGACAGCAGTACTGCAAGTGAGTTTCTATGAGTTAATGAGCAGACAGCAGAATTTGTCTTTGTGTATTTAATGTATGACTCAAGACAACTCCCCTTCTTTCAGTGTGGCCCAGAGATGCTAAAAAGGTTGGACACCCCTGGTATTGATGTTGCAGAGAGCTCAGCAGATGTGACAGTTGAAGAGGCAACCTCAAACAGTCATTCCTAAAGCTATTCTTCAACCAAATCGTCATCTTCGTTGTCAACTTAAGGGTCATCTAGGGCATTGACATGCAGAAGGGCACATGTCTGCGAAAAGCGTCATTATCTTCCAGTCTGGGATGCAACCAATGGGCCATCATGAAGAGCCTCACCAGGTCCAGGTGTTGCCTAAGTGGACAACCTTCAGTTCCAGCCACAAAGGTGTGCCTACTGTTGACGGCAAATAGGTGGGATGGGGAGTTATTTTGCCTTGCAGCTTTGTCTAAACCTTCTGCTTCTATTTAGTCCCTTGTCTTGATTAGGCACATGACGGTCGACAAGGAGCTTACCTTTGAGAGGAGAGTGGATAAGAAGTCAAAAGGTAGCCAAGATCCTTAGTAATTAGTTGCAAGTATTCTTGGTGTTGCCTTATATTTTATGCCAATGCTTTTCTGAGAAAGAGCCGCAGCTTTTTTTTTTTTACATCGTGCGCAAAAGTGGCACAAAAGTTCTGCTTGGCGGTACAACAACATGGAAGAATTCCACTGTCGGTTGTCCACTAGCCAATTTGTTTGATTAGTCTTAAAGGCAACTGGGGTGCAGATTCAACTGATTCCAGCACAGCATCCTACCTAACTCCTTCAAGGGGGTAGGTCTCAGGATCTGCATCCAGGTCCTTAAGCCCAACAGATCATGTTGCTCGTACAAGGAGGGCTACTGCCATTTTTACGCTACATACAAGATTCAGGCAACCTTCTAAAAGTAGAGTTATCCAGCAGGTCAGTGAACCCCAGTGAGGGGCAGCACGATGCAGCAGTGGCTTGAACTGTATCCAAGATAAGAGAAGCAAGGTTAGTCAGTGAGATTTTTGATTTGGTTTTTATGTACCACATGAGCAATCTTCACTATGGCAGTTGTGTTCTAAGTCAGTGCAGGAAATGGTTGATTTGGCGATGGAAAAACTAAAGAAAGAAGTAGCTTGGGGAACAGATGACTAGGCCCTTTAGTTTGCAATGACCTCCAAATGTGAGGGTTTCCCCATTGGGTTTGGACATAAAAAGGAGATATGCAAGTTCTGTTTGATACACACTGTATTTTCCCTTCTGGGGTCTTGGTCAACGGCAGCATCACAAAGCAAAATGCAGTGGTTCTTTGTACCTTGTTTGACAGAATTTTTCGTGTGGTCCAGTGCGAGGTACTAGATGCAAAACTAACCAAATACAGTAAAATAGAGCCAGCTTTTAGACTTCTGCAAACAAATCGATGTTTTTATTTAGGCTTTATTTGGGAGGGACAATATTTCTGGGACACGCATTTGACTTTGACGAGCTTTTAACTTTTCAGTTCCATTCTGTGTAATCCATATCCCCATGTGCGGTATACCAAGGCAATACAAATGCATTGATTTTTGTTGTTACACTCACACTAACATTTTTTATTGTGTATAATATGCTTGTAGAAAAGAACGCATGTTCTATTTTACCGTGTATTACGCATGATAGAGCCCTATTGCTCTCTATGGGTATGTACAAAAATTACATTGCGTATATACTGCGTTTATACGCAATGTCACTAAGTGATACAACGGGAAATTAAAAAAACAAAATCAAACAGTAAATTTGTGCATGGCAGTGTGCGTGAGATACGCTGTCATGCACAGGCAAAAATTACTGCCATACGCGGGTCCACACCGCGGTAAAAGCCTGCATTATATACAAAGCATTTTACCACAAGCTCATGTGTGCCTGGCCTTACAAACAGATTGGAATTGTAAATATCTGAGAGTCAGAATATAACGAAGCACAAGAAATCCTCATTCTAATGACCCTATCTATGCAATTACAGTTGTACAAATAAAGGAAAACATACAGATGAAAAGAATCTGCAGATCCCACAGTGAAAAAAGAAAAAACAGAAAAGAGTGAAGAGCACACACATCTACCCACACATACACATAAACAAATACATATTGTCAGCTACACCCCCCGACCCCAACAGCATCACATACCGATTCCTTCCTAATGCAAAACAAGCGGTGACTCCACATCAAGGTTACTACTTAAACAGCTTTCACAGTGGAGTTGATCTATGTGGACCATATCTTCTCAAATTTTTGAGGACACTTCCGGTTTATATATAAAAGTTTGTACAGTTGGATATACGAATTAACCAAGCTGAGTCAATGGAGTAAAGTAGTCCAATTTGTGCTAAAATCTAAAATTAAAAAAAATGTAAAAAAGAGATTTTCGGGCTTCTTCTGTATTCCCTCTTCCCACTTTTCCAATGGGGCACATAACAGAGGGAAACCAAATTGCACTTGCAGAAAACTGAGGACGTTCAACCAAAAAGAAATTAGTACAGGGCAGGACCAAACGGAATGGAAGAGAAAACCACTATCTGCTTGACATGTGAAACAGATGTAGTGGCCCAGAACACCATCCTGGTCCTTTCCATAAATGTCATGCATGTTTCTCTGTAGATGTACCGTTCAAAGCTTGTCTTGTCATATTCAGTATGTGTGTTGCACAGCTGCGGCACTTGAGAGGTTAACAGTAATAAAATCGTTGCATGCATGTAAATGTATCAGTTTGTCATGTCATGTGGTGTGAGTGAAGGTATAAATAGGAATGCTTGAGAGCGGGAAGAGGTCTTCCATCTTGTCTTCAACCTGAGAGAGTGCTAATACAGAGCCACATGGCAGCACCTTCAGCTTCCATGTAGGTGAAGATGGAAGAGCAGGAGAGATATCCCATAGCGTTTGGAGTCTGGATGGGAATGAAGTGCGTCCCAAGATCCTAGAGAGAAAGAGCAATTCCCAATAGTTCTGTATAGAGGAACCACTGTACAGGTACAAATTCATACTACTCGGTTTTCCTGTGCAGCCGTCCAGAGTCAGGATCACCACACAGAGGTACACTACTAAGACGCACTCACGTGCCTGCCGTGTGGGGTGTTATTGCTAAGTCTTTCAAGTAAATAATTGTCTGCCAGAGAGTCTTCAGAGTGACCCCTACCCCCTTCCTCCTCTGGAGTGCTCCCAGTCGAGGAGCGGTACCGTACAGATAACATGGACTGTAGAACCAGTGTCATCCTGTGCATCCTCCCTGAACTCTGAGGTGTAGTCTACATAAGAGAATTGTACCTGCATGGCCTTGAATATTTGTTTATGAAAGTTTATTCTTCCAAGTAAAGTTATACCAGGCCTAGGGTATACCTGTTCCTCGGGACCCGAGGTACTATACACAAGCCTCTGTGTTTTATTCTCCGTCGAGTATTCTACTGGTGCGTGGGAACGGTGGCGTCACAAGTGATAACTACTACCCCCCTCATCCCATTTATTGGCATTCCCTATCCTAGGGGTGTCGAAGGTGGACTGCAATCCTGCTCTGGCCTTGGCTGCGTATCATCCCTCTAGGACCAGAGCCTAGTAAATGCAGTCATGACAAGCCAACACTTAACCCTGCTCTTCACGTTAGTCAAGTGTCTGGAGTACCCCTCTGGGGTGTTGCACAGATGTCAGGAAAGATTTTTAACTTAACAGATGTGTAATAAATGTGATGTAGGAATTTTATCTGAATCAGAAGGTCCCTAGCACTTACTACAGAAGAAAAGAAGGCATCTCCAACCTCTTCCCATTCCTCCTCAGAAAAATCTGGAAATCTACTTTCTGTCATTAGACTTGGTAAAGAGCCGAAGAGTTGTTGTTTGGAGAGGACAAGTGGCTTACACAGATTTGGAGTACTCGATAGGCTCTAGTTCACCAGGAGAGGAGGACAGGTATAAAGTACCTAATTGTGACTACAGACTAGAGCATGGCAGAGTTGAAAATACTGGAAGAAAGCATTTCCCAGGACTCCATAGCTGTCCGGTAGATGACCAAGAGAAAGAAATGTAATTGGGATAAACATGTGACAGAAAGTTTATTCCCTTCCATGCCTAGAACACTGCCTCAGGGTGATTCAGTAAGTGAGGTAAATAGGAGTTAGATCAGAGGAGCATCCTGGGGAAAAAGCCATTCTTTCTTTTCATGTTCACCCTCAACCTCCATCCTCTTTGCCCTTACCCATGTCAGTGCAAGAATTCTGAGATGGACCAAGTCTAAACCCCGAGATCTATATAATTGGTAGAGCAAACTAGTCAGACTTCCATAAGATCTCATCAACACTCCTGCCAGTGCCATAGCCACATTACTTAGTATATGCCCACTGGTGGCTAGACATATGTCTAACTGAAATGCCAAAAAATAAAAAGACATATTTAGAGCATCCAGAAACCCATGCTGGCTGGATGCTTGAAGAGTTGTGAGACTAAACTGAGCAGTTTTCCACTGCCAAAAAAGTACCTAAGAAGGCCATCTGGCATCGTAAAGAATTTTTTTGGATCACAACTGTTGAGATGTGGAAAATATAAGGATTTTGGAAGGTATATCACCTTAAAAATGTTTATATGTCCAAGTTACGATAGCAGGAACTCAATTTTGTTTGGGTGGAAAATAGCACAGTTGCAAATTAAGAGCAACAAATTGTCCCCACCTGGGTGATACTACCACCCTCCAACTATTTCATTTTTAGGCTTGTCTGCACACTGGCACACTTGTCTCCATTTCGTACTTAGGTCTCCGGGTTAACTGGAATAAATCAATTTTATTACAAGTGAGTCCTGAGAAGCTGCCAAATTCATCAACTAGATAAAGTAGTGAAGCCAGATAAGGACCAGCATTTGCCAAACAGACCAGTGTATCATCAACATATAGTGAAACTTTTTTCTGAAAGAATGCTGGTTAGACCAGTTATAATCAGCAGACTGACGGATTGCCAGAGCCAAAGACTCTATAAACCCAGGCAAACAGAAAAGAAGAAAGTTGGCATCCTCGCCTCATGCCCCTCCCTAATGAAATGGGTTCGGAGATGTCTAAATTAGTCCTAATCCAGCCACACAGAAGGAGGACCCATCTCTGGAAACGAGGACCGAAATTTAGTCTAGAAATGAGGTCCTGTAAGTATGTCCACTCTACTAAATCAAAAGCCTTACATATATTGGGGAGCCTGGGGAGATGTCAGAACAGGTTGCATGCGCCACACCCTTGATGTAGCTGTAGGGGCCAGTACAAATGGGGAGTTTAAGAGTTGAGTAATAGGATATTCCTGTAGCAGTTAACCCTATATTTTTAATGCGTGGGAGAATATCAGGTGAGGAGTTTATACATTTTATCAAAATTGGGGATGAAATGCAGAGGCTTAACCTAAATTTTGTGGATAGTGTTGAGAGTTTGTCGCTCTCTAAGTTTGCATGCCAAGAGTCTATCTGGTTTGTTAGGTTGGATGCAAGCACCTTATTTCCATTTAGCTATCACCTTTTTGACATTATGCATTACTATAGCATTCAATGCTAATCTGGCATCTCTAAATTGTTTTCTGCAAGTACAGTGATGGGTGTCCTGTATGAGTGGATTCTAATATCGCTATTTTGCATTCTAAGTTGGTTTGTGCCCATGTCCTTGCTTTCTTTAATCGTGAGGCAAGGAAAATGAAGACACCTCGGATCACTGGTTTGTGCGCTAGCCAGCGAATGTACGCGGTTGTCGTGTTAGAATCGTTCATGTAAAAATACTCCCCTAACTTATCTTTTACAGTGCTGGTCTAGGCAAGATTAGTAAGCAACCATCAAGTCTGCAAGAGTATGGAATCCCGGCATGGGGGTTAAACAGGAATTCTGTGAATACAACATCCGGATCTGATCAGGTACAAACCACGTGATGGGAATAGCTTAAGGCCCCGGGCGGGTTTCATGTGCAGAAGATCCGCAAATCAAGCCACCCATAGGGAAACATGGTCATCTGCAAACGAAATAAAGCATGCGGATTTGATTTGCAGACCTTTTGGTTCAGAAAACAATCGCGGCATGCTCCATTTCAGAGCTGATCCCACATGGACAACTTCCATTGAAGTCAATGGAAGCCATCCAATCAGAGGCCCAGGCCAGGGATTCCACAGGAAAGCAGGAGTTTAAAAAAAAAAGAAATACTGCGCATTCGCAGACCAAGAAATAGAAGACCTGAACAGGTAACACAGTGTCCTCGGCCACATGCAGGGTTGGATTCCACTGCGGGCTCCCACATGTGGAATCTGATCCCCCCCGTGGACATTGGGTCTAATAGTGGTAGCAAAACAATATTATTGAGATTCCAGTCTAGCCTGGACCCATGCCCATGTGCTGGAGAAAAATAAACTTAACTTTTTGTTAGACAGTTGAATTCCCTCCAAATATCAGCTAAAGAGAGAGTACAGAATAGTTTAGTGATCTCATCAGTCTGAATCTTCCCCCGAAGTGGGGAGGTAGTGGAAGTAGAGTAAACAGGAAGATAGTAGGTGAAGATGAAATCACGAGACCACACCAGTTTAGTATAATCTAGAGTAGTGAGAATATCCCATATTGAGTGGAAAAATAGCAATACGTGACTCATTTGGGGCATGCGTTTTAACTGAGAAAATCATATAAGTATATAATAGCGGCCTTGATCATCTGTGATGGTTTGCATAACATATAGGATTAAAGAGAAATATTAAAACTCCTGCTTTTGGGGGGAAAAAAAAAACCAGTGATAAGTGAAGTGAAAGCGTGAATTAATAAATTTGGGATGCGAGGTAGTAAAATGTGATTCTTGAATACAAATTAGGTCAGGTTTATGTCTTTCATATCCTGGAAGGCTTTCCTTCATTTTTGTAGTGAATTAAAGCTCATAACATTAAGACTCAAAATACGGCACATGACAACAGGTTTAGAATAACTAAGGGAAAACCAATTGTCTGCATTGTCCAGTAAAGCAGTATAGGACTAGTTGAGCCCATATTTATCGAAAACGAGAGAGTCTACACACACCAGGGATCCACTAAGCAAGAGCGTGTGCCTGCCATCTTTTAACTTATAGCTAATAAATATGGTTAACAGAACCATTGAAATATTAGGAAATTGATCTCTTTTTACCCCGATCCTTGGAGCGTGGAGTGTGTTATATTTTTCTTATATTGGGTTTTTGATTTAAGGCCATTGAAGACCAGTGAGCGGTTTTTCCTGGAGGTCTCTCCAGACAACCTGGACTAGGATGGGAAAAGTGTGATCAGCAATCTGGGACACGTAGCTGTTGGCGGGTTTTAACCCTTACAGAGATTTCCCACCCAGCACCAGGTAAGTGCATTTCTTTTTAATACACTTATGCACTATTCTATGCACTTTTATATAAAGAGACGAGGAGCTGTTCATCTATTCTCTGTATAGTATTGAAACTCTGAGGTTGAATCTGCATATTCAAAGGCCAGAGCGGAGGAGCTTACATCAGGGTTCATCGTATTCAGGGAGGATTGTACATGGAATAAATCTGAAATGATCTAGGAAGAGCTTAATGCTCTATGCTGTTTCCCGTATTTTGGCATACCATTACATATCAGGTCAGCTGGAGGGTGTTTATTATTATACAGTGTATCTGGAAGGTATCACGTCACCATTGGAATGGAGTGTAACGACTAGACCTAACGCCCAAATGTAACACCTGAGCAGGACAGGTGTGCTGCGTCTGAAGTATGCTGTGAGCGCTGCTCCCAGGTGATTCAGCATGCCTTCGCAAAGAGGAAGCTTCCTGTGCTGGTGAAGAGGGCTGCTGCGGATATCAGTGCCACAGGGTATGAGTGTAGCAGAGGTCCAGGGCAGCTGAAGGCTTTATTCACACAAGCGTTTTAATTGCGGCAATTTTGCCGCAATAAAACGCTGGCCGAAAATCGCGAGCATCTGATGCATTATATTCCAATGCATCTGTTCAGATGAGCGATTTTCCGGTGCGTAAAAACAGCTGTCCAGAAAAGATAGTGCATACGGAGCACATTTCAGCTGGCCACTTTTATGCCAGACGGAAAAGATAGGTCTGGACCCATCTTCTGGCCGGAATACACCAACCGGTCCCATAAACTCCTATGGGAGCAGCTGGAATAAGGAGGTGAGAGGGGGTTTAGCAGCGGCTCTGCTAGACTCCCTCACCTTCTTCGCCCCTTGCCGGCTGCTGAAAAGGGAGGGGGTGGGAGGTTAGCACACTAACTCCTGTCCCGTCCCCTCCCATTGCCGTCAGCCGGCAAGAGGCGGAGAGGGGGAGGCAGTTTATCAGAGTATACTCGTCCCAGCCGGCCATCTGAACGGGCGACAGAATGGAAGATGCAGCAGTGACTTGGTCACGGCTGCCTCCAATTTATGCCATTTCCTGCAAAACGCATCTCTTAAAAGCCTCAATAATATTTGCAATGAACTTAAAACTAAACATAGATTTTTCCTTTAAATCTGTATGAAAAATCTCTTACCAAGGCCACCATCTGACTCTAAGTACTGCAGAATTACTTAAAAAATACTTCTTAATATTCAGTTTATGCACATATGTGTTCACTGACACACACCAATGTCTGGGGTAAATTAGAGCTTGCATTTAATACAACTCTGTAGATCGACAAGATTCATTATACTCAAAAATTTCATCGAATTTAAAAATCAGGTTTCTTTGGGCTTATTGGTCTGAACCCCCCCCCCCCCCCCCCCTTCCTCTAGAAGGCCAAAAAACCTACCTACATTTAATGTGTTATATTATTAAATACATACACACAAATATATACACACAGCATATATAATCATGTAGGATTAGAGAATTATACCCCAATACTGAGATTATAAATGTGACCCCCTGCCCTCCTTTATAACCCTCTAACACATTGTTAGGAGCTAACTGAACGGATTCAGGTACAATCATAAAGGTTGACAGTTGCAGAGGATTTGCTGTGAACCTGAGACGGTTTCCATTCCAATAGTTCATCCTTGTCCTGGATATGTGTAATTCAATCATCAGGAGCTGCGCAGAGTCAGATAGGGTAATGGACTGCCCCCTCCTGTCTGTCAATTTCCGATCCCTTGCATTTAGAGAAGCAGCCATGCAGTCAGCCAAAAACCATTCTGCTTGGAATGTAACAATTTAGTAGTCTTCTTACCTTCTATATTACGCCTATTAAAGGTCCACTACTGATAGCATCTTTTATTATTAACATGGGCTAAGACACTGACGTATGCAGCAGGGAGATGCTATTATTCTGGTGTGTGCAGCCTATTTTAGGGAGAGGGCTACATAGTCACATTGGACAGTTTTAAATGGTCCCAATATAGCTAATAGTCACTGACAAGGATACATCCATAGTGATCAATAAACAGTGACAGCTAGTGTCCGTTTAGCAGTGCAACCCATCACAGTGACAGCCACAGAGCAGCAAATTGATGCTGCTCAGAGTAACCCTTGCCACAGACCGCCACCCGCACACGTAAATCCCAGCTCCCTTTCAAGACTTCGCAAAATAATATTCCACAAATGGCCGTTTGGCTAATAGGATTGGTCAAAGACTATACCTCCCATCCCTCTGCACAGGGATTGAAAGACTGCTATGTATAGGAGGTGCAAGCAGGGTCAGGTGAAGCGCTCCCTAGGAGTTCCCTGTATTCATCCAGCGCAATTTTTCTGGCGAATAGAATTCTGGACTGACAACTGGAACATGCTGCCATTACACGCACAGATCTGCCTCTAGTACAGCCTCTAGAAACATTTCAGTAGCCATCTCCTTACAAGTATGATTACCATGAAATATGTCATACAGGGGCGTAACTATAGGGGATGCAGTTGCACCCGGGCCCATGAGCCTTAGGGGGCCCATAAGGCCTCTCTTCTCCATATAGGGAGCCAAGTACTATGAATAAAGCATTATAGTTGGGGGCCTTGTTACAGGTTTTGCATTGGGGCCCAGGAGCTTCAAGTTACGCTTCTGCATATATAGGTAGCATAGGATCCATCATTTACAATAGGCGTTTGAGACCACTCACCTCCTCCTCCCTCCCTGCACAATGAACTTCACATAAGTCGCAGACTATGCCTAAAACAGCAGAGAATTCCATGCAGGAAAAAGTGTAATCCACGCTTGCTTGCAGAATAAAATATATAATCTTCCTTTATTTAGACATATTTAAGCAGTGGATCGTGAGATACATGAAGTGAGCAAGCTGACAGCACAGCACACCATTTTCAAGTGTCTATGCCTAAAACAGTCTCCTATAGACGTCAATAGGTCAGGTTCTGTCTACTGTGTGAATGGCCCAAGAGGCTACTGTAAGGTACATCTCTAATTTCAGCTCAGGCAAGATGGCCACCCCATAGTCATGCACTAAAGTTCCCATTTTCTCCGCATACACAGAGGAGTTATAGAAGATTAGCCCCATGTATGATCAGTTCTGTGGTATACTTACACACAATATAGTTCTATCGTTTTCTGTAAATACCTATGTTCTGGAACTTTTTCCCCTGCAGGGTTACACCAGTGGGACACGCAAGATACATTACACTTCACTTTCCAGGAGGCTGAAAAATTACAACATAAGGGTTATGTGATCCAAACAACTCTTGTAACCCAGGACACACATGCTGGGCTAGCGGTATGAACAAGAAACTACTGGCAGCATATTTATTGATGAACATGATTGAGGTATCTAGATCTATTCTAGTGCTCTTCAAAGAGAAGCCATATTGAACTACATCTAAGAAGTGTGTGGAGGTACTCCCCCGTGCAGGTGGAGTATGAGACAGATGATTCATTGTACAGTCACTTAATCAGGTTTTCCAGGACTATACTGCTGATGACCTATATTAAGCATAGGCCAATAACGGATTGATGGTGTGTCCACCATCGAGATCTGTCGATCAGCTGATTGAAGAGGCTGCGTTCTCGAGTAAGTGTCTTAGCATCTTCTCAGATCTGACATCACATACATTGTTACATGACCTGGCTACAGCTCAAGTGAATGGAATTGAGTTACAATACCAGGTACAGCTGCTATACAATATACGGCACTGTGCAGTGCAATCCTGCACTGAGCAGGGGGTTGGACCCAATGACCCTGGAGGACCTTTCCAACTCTACCATTCTATGACTCTATGCCCGGTATGGACTACCGTGATAGGCTAAAACCAAAGTGCTGTTGTCACTTCAATCAGCTGATCATCAGGGATTCCAAGCTGCAGACCCCCACGATCAACTATTGATGTCTGGTAATGACTAGTTCAGTCCCAGAAACCCCTTCAATAGAAACCTAGAACTCTTTAGCTTGTCCTGGCGAAGGCCACCTGAGCCTTTACAAAGTGGCTGAAGTCCACTTCACAAACATAGGCCCACTGCAAATTGGTATGTTTCTCAGATATGAAGTCAGTTATATCGCAGTCCACTTTATCTACAGTCTATTAAACACTATCAGGCCTCTCTTGGCTCCATGAGCGTTCAACACATCACATTGTACTTGAATACTCCTACTCATGGTTGGAAGCGTTCTAATCAGCAAAACAGTGGAAATGACCGCGACACTCACTTCTACAGTCATCCATCAAAAGCATTTATATAACAATTCCCTTTAGCCATCACACAACACTAAAACTGTAGTAGCTATCCCATCATGCATAACCTCTACATAATCAAGTATGACGGCATGTCCTTATATTACACTTTTCAAACAAGAACACTTTTACTTAAACTCTAAAGTATTACTCTTAACACGCTTTAGTGCTAGAATATTCTTGATGCTGCGAGATAGAAGAATTGCAGGATGTCCCATTTTTGGGTGATGTTACCCATTATTTCCTATGGGATGCAAAAAGTGCATCGCACTCGCGTGTCATGTGCGAGTGCAATGCGATTCTTACCATTATAAGTACTAGAGCAACATTAATTCTTTTTCACATGCATGAAACTCGCATAAACAGTGATGCAATTTTATTTTTCTCAGAAAACACATCAAATTCACAGAAAAATCGCAAGTTTGCAGTTGCGATATTGGTCCAAATTTCTCAAACATATATGGTGTTCGCCCATGTAACCCCCTTCCAAGTGTGCCCATCTCTTATAGAACACACAAACGGGCAATACATATGTGTAAAGAATGGACACCAAGGACTCATGAAAAAGAAATTTTATTTAGAAATTCTCCGTTGATACTTTTTTCTGTTGATACTTTGCAAACTATTTCATTTAGTTGATTTTTTTTCATTGTAAACAAAAACCAGTAGGTCAGATATACAGACTTCAATGCCTGATCAACGAGTGGCAATAAATGAGGCACAAAAGTTTCACAAGCTGTCACATTGGAAGAAATGCAAAATAAAATAACTACGTACCATCTCTAAAGGTCTTCATAAGGCCGGCCACAGATGACAGAAGAGGGTATTACATTTTCATTTCCGAGTCCGTAATACGAATGTGTATCGGCCTGATCGCGGGTTTACGGACCCGAACTACTAGTTTACGGACACTCGTCTGTGACCGGCCTAAGGCACGGGCAGCCTTCCAGTGAAGCCGAATTCTAGGCAATGGATTCCCATATGCAACCCCCCACTCACAATGGGTCCACTCACCTTTTTTCGTGTTGGGCACGACACCTCTGTAAACATAGATCATGTCTGCTTCAGCAGCTTGTATTCTGAGGCTCTCTGGTCCATTCACATGCAAACTGGGAGTATAGAAATAAAGGGCAATGGCTTTATGAAAAGATTCCAACAGGTCTGATGTTAAGTTCCAATAACTTAGTGTAAGAACCACCAGCACATTATGTGACCATACCGGTCTGCTCATCAGGATAATACACCAAAGTACATTGGTGTCCCCTATCCTGATGAAGACACTGTTATGGTCTCATAATTCGTTGGTTATTCTTACACCTAGTAAAGTTCTTGGGATTTGACACCAGAGCTATTGAAGTCTTTCCATGGAGCTGGGGGTATAGATCATTGGTTCTATACCCCCCGGATTGACTAGGCTGCGATGAAATCTGACTGTCATCCAATCACGGTCACTGGAGCCAGAGTGTGATGCACAGAAGAAGGCTTTTAAGAGGAACTACATTCAAATTGTTATAGGATTAAGAACTTTGAGGAAATCTATCAATTATTTCACATTATAGAACACATAAAAGAAAGAGGCACTGATGGTTTGGTGGTTTCATATCAAATATATGAATAGATTGTTTTGTTCTTATCACAAAGAGCAAACCAAAAAAAAGCATACATGTATATTGGAAACTCTTTTTTTTTGGTTTCTTATGCAACCCATGAGGAAAAAAGTACTTTTGTAATTTGGCTTTTAACTTCATAATTTGTTCAGTTTTGTTATTACAGCCATACTTACAAAAAGGACAACAGGAAGTGCAGCCATATTAGTTGATATTTTTGAGTGTGCTTCTCCACCACCGACGGTAATCTATGATTTTGTTATTGGTAGTATGGCACATGCTGACAAAATGACACTTTGCCATCATTTTCTGAGAAGCTAATGAAAAAAATCATCACCCAAGATCCCTACACTTCCTGCCATACAGGTGGCTCTTGTAACTTCCTTATCGCTAAACTACTTGGCCAGCATAACATTTGTAAAGTGCTGCTAGATACAGTAATTCCACTCTAAACATAAATGGATACAGCATGGAATGAACCTCTAACAGAAGAGGAAGTCTGGAAGACTGATGAGTGTCTCAAAGGCAATTTCAACACTTTTATGTACGTCATAATTAGTAAACATAATATAGCCGACATATAAACCATAGAATGTATCCTCCATACATACACTGATTATATGCCATAGTGAAACCAAACCGGTCTTGTATGCTGTAAATGTAATATAACAGCCCATGAAGTAATCATTACCATGTTGTGGACTGTGTGCTATACGCTATGTTCTGTATTCTCCATTATTCATAAGGAAGAATTGCTGTGACCTCTGAACAACCAATGACAGATTAAACAGGTGATAACATTGAAAATCATGCCTGCATGGGGATACAAAAGCTTCACAATTCTGTCTATAAGTTACTCAATCCGGCTGGTCCAATGGACATGGATGGTAGACCAACAGGCTGACTACTAACAATATACTGTAGGATCACAGTGGTTCCTTGCCTGCTCTTTTGAAATAAGGGACTAGCACAGGCCAACAATTATGATTTATGTGGATCGTTAAGGTGCTCATTTCCCAGAACATTGTCACATTGACAATATTCGCCTATATTGTATGTTGAGGAACTACAATATAGGATAATCTCTGCCTACTCTGGATTTAGGAGTCCAAGGGGTGGTCCTAGTTCTTGGAATAGAACCGGCTAGTGCAGTGTTCTCCAACTCCAGTCCTCAGGAACTTCCAACAGGTCATGCTTTCAGGATTTCCTCAGTGTTGCACAGGTGATGTAATTATCATCAGTGCCTCAGACATTGCCACAGGTGTTCTAACCATAGGATATCCTGAAAACATGACCTGTTGGTGGTCCCTGAGGACTGGAGTTGGGGACCCATGGGCTAGTGGACTCAGTAGCTTAGAATGAGCAAGAATCAGCTACCCCTCCAGTCCTTCCCACCGGGCTTAGATTATTTACTTGGCTATAGCAGCAATAATGTCCTACATGACTGATGGCACAAAACCACTGAGGCCAGTGATTGGCTACAGAGGTCACATGGAGTATATGGACACATTGTTGCTGCAGCCACATAAAGCCTGGTGGACAGGACAGTCTCTTGTTTTGACAATCTTTTAAAAGGGTAGAATTGAGATTAACAAGGAAACGACTGTTTTTACATCAAGAATGGAGATGCGTTTCCATGTCAAGAAATGACATCAGAATTCTGCATGCGGATTTTGCCTACCGGCAGAACTACAGCCACATGGAGATCCACGCCACAAACTTCGCCATAGCTTTTAGAAGTTGAATTCACGTAGAAAATTCTGCAGCATATTCCATCGTGTAAAAATACCCTTCGTATAATTTTTGGTAAATTTGATATTTTGAAAAAGATGTCCCTTGATTATTATAAAGTCTCTTTTTGGCATTGGTAATGGATATTGCAGTTCTCTTACTACATAATAAAATGCATATGTACTGTAGTTTACAACATAAAAAATTCATTAAAACCCTTAAACCAAATAAAAAAGAACAAAAAGAAAAAACAAAACTTTGGTTTGAAACTTTTGCATAATCTTCAACAAATTGGCTGACACAAAAATAGAAGTTGCCAGACTGAAATACAGCTGCCATAATCTTGATCTAGACTGGCAATGGCTCCATAGGTCCAGTGGGTCTTATCACATAGAAATGTGACAGCAGCCAAATTCATAGCCTGCTCTTCTCCAAGGAAATCACACAAGCACACTTATACGCACAATGGAGTTCCTGAGTGGAAATCTTGGCAGTTCAATATTTCTAGATCCCAAGTTGCACCTTCATCTTCTCATACACCACGTAGCTGATACTGACAGCAGGAAGAACTTTCAAAAAATTGGGAGCAATTCCTCTGTACAGCCCTAGAAAACCTTCCTTGGCTACAATCTTGCGGAAAAGGCCTCCCATGCTTAGTTGAGGAGCGCCCTCTATTGAAGCTGAAAGAGAAAGAGGATACCATGAACACTTAAGGATGGCTAACAATCGTAAAACTAAAAAAAGCGACTCCAAAAAGACAGAAGCATTTTAGGGACGTGCTATACGTATAATTCTATCACACACAAGGGCAGCGGATCCTAAACTAGAAGACCGTGAAGAACATGTTGATCAACAAGCTCATGTGAACACTAGGGAAAGGTATGTGCCATTAAATTAGAATTCAGCTTTCTTGTACAATAGACACCTTTGAGGCAGCTTACCTTGCGCTTGCATCCTAGTCCTGATAAGGGCTAATGGATAACTAGCCAGTTGGCCACAAGTACTAGAAACTGTGCCACAGCCTAGAAGGACCAAGACCCCTGGATTGGCTGAGTCTGTTGCGTATTTCTGAAGCCAAGCATTCTTAAGGGTCTGCCGGAGGAGAGAGAAGCATCCAAACTGTTACTTCCAAGCAAAACCAACAAGCCTCAATAACACAAATTTCATCCTAGTGATGGAAAGCCGTAATAATACTCATCTTTACGCTCTTTGCACACAGCTATATTACTGCGGCCTTATAAAAAATATATGCTCAAGGATGAAATCAGAGCACCTCTTGTAACTTGCTTGCTTATGGCTGTGAGCAAAGACTTAGACAAAAAATAAGGAAAACTAGGCAACATTGTAATGATCCACAGTGTTATATTAACCCCTTAGTGACCGGCCTATCGTGTTTTTACATCTCTCGCTCCATATATCACGGCTGCCGGCTGTTTCTTAGAGCTGACACCCGGTGGCAACAGCTCTGATAACAGCTCAGATGAACCACCCAGCTTAACGATTTAAATGCTGCTGTCAATTCTGACAGCAGCATTTAAATCCCCCGAACAATGTTTGGGGCCCTGTACGGCCCCCCCAATGATGAGATTGCAGAGAGCTATGCGGGTGTCATGGCAACCGGGGGCCTTCTGAAAGGTTCCAGGGATGTCATGGCAGAATACCTATCAAGCCATGCCCGTGGGATGGCTTGATAGAATGCCTGTCCGACTGCAGTATGATGTAATGCTATGGCATTACATCATACTACAGGAGCGATCAAAGCATCGCAAATTGTTGTCTCTTCCAGGGGCCAGAAAAAAAAAAAAAAAAGTAAAAATAAGATCAATAAAGTTTTACTAATTATTAAAAATAAAAGTTAAGAAAAAAAATAAAAATTACTTTCGCCATATTTATCTAAATAATATAACTAAAACAGATATTTTTGGTATAACTTACCGTAAAATCTCTTTCTCGTCGCGTTCATTGGGGGCCACAGCCTAGACCATGGGATATAGCCACTGCCCTAGGAGGCGACACTAAGCAAAAAAGTGTTAGCTCCTCCCCATCTGGCTATATCCCCCCTGCAGGCACTCAGCTAATTAGTCTGTCTGCAAGCAGTAGGAAGCCAGTGGGAGTAAAATTATACATATTATGTTTTATACATACCAAAACGAACTCTTTGGCACAATTTTCTGCCGAACCATGACCGAAGAACAGAAAGTTCCAGCAACCGCCTAAATAAATAAGGGGTGGGTGCTGTGGCCCCCAATGAACGCGACGAGAAAGAGATTTTACGGTAAGTTATACCAAAAATATCTGTTTCTCGTCCGTATCATTGGGGGCCACAGCCTAGACCATGGGACGTCCACAAGCAGTCCCGAAAACAATATATTGGGTGGGCATTCAAAGTTCGGCTGTGCGGTCAACGACCGCCGTCTGCAAGCTCTTCAGGCCAAGAGCGGCGTCAGATGATGCAGCTGTGTGGACCTTATAAAATTTTGAGAACATATGTAAGGAAGTCCAGGTGGCTGCCTTACCCTCCTGAAGGGCTGAGGCTCCGTGACGGACTGCCCGGTAGGCCCCTACCGCCCGTGTGGAGCGGGCCGTAACCCGACATGGCGGCAAGCGCCCTGAGGTGCGATACGTCTCTGTTATCAAGGACCTTATCCATTTGGATAGGGTGACTTTTGAGGCTGCCAAGCCCCCTCGGGTCCCCTTCGGAATAACGAAGAGGGTGTCGGTCCTTACGAAACGTCTTTGTTCTTTTCACATAGATCCTCAGCGCCCTTACCACGACCAAGGTGGTGCAGCATTTTTTAATTTTTTTTTTTTTTTTTCCTTTTTGCGTACTGGATCTGGACAAAAAGAAGGCAAGACAATTTTCTTCATTAGTCTGAAAACTGAGATACCACCTTTGGTAGTAACTCGGGTGATGGCCTCAGCACCACTTTATCCTGGTGGACGGTCCTATATGGCGCCTGTATAGACAAAGCCGCCAGCTCCGAGACCCTACGGATTGACGTAATGGCGACGAGGAATACCACCTTCCAGGTCAGTAGTCGCATAGAAATCTCCTTCAGCGGCTCAAACGGCTGGCCCGTCATAGTGTCCAACACGAGATTAAGGTCCCAAGTTTGGACCGGGGGTTTAAACGGGGGTGTCGTATGGGCGACTCCTTGCAGGAATGTACGTACTGCCATCCTCTTTGCGATTGGCTTTTGGAACAGTACCGTTAATGCCGACACCTGTCCCCTTAACGAGCCTACCCTCAATCCTACCTCGAGGCCTGATTGTAGGAATGCCCGAATTCTGGCCACCGACAATTGTATCGGTTGTACCCGCCCCTCCTCACACAGGTGAAGAAGCGCTTCTCAGACTCTACAATAAATTGCAGATGAGGCTGGTTTTCCGGCCCGTATCATAGTCTGGCTAACCTTCTCCGAATAGTCCTTCCTCCTCCACACCTCGGTCTCAACGGCCAAGCCGTCAAATGTAGAGACTTGGAATTTGGGTGTAGAAAAAAAGGCCCCTGAGATAGCAGGTCTCCTTGCTCTGGAGGATGCCACGGTGTGTCGAACCGCATTTCTATGATGGTCGCGTACCAGCTTCTTCTTGGCCAGTCTGGTGCTGTTAATATTGCTGATCATCCTTCCTGCTTGATTTTCCCTAGGATCCTCGGTATGAGAGGAATGGGTGGAAATAAGTATGAGCTTGTACTCCTCCCACGAAATGGTCAGCGCCTCTGCTGCCACTGCTTGTGGATCCCGCGCTCGGGACATAAACGAGCGTCGCTAGTAATTTAGTCGGGACGCCCTGAGGTCCACGTCTGGCGAGCCCCACTTCCGGCATATCGTCCGAATACTTCTGGGTGCAGCCCCCATTCGCCGGGATCCACTGTTTCTCGTCTTAGGTAATCCGCCACCCAGTTATCTCTATTCCGGGCAATGTAGACTGCGGACATCGAGCTCAGATGCTTCTCCGCCCACGTTAGTATGCCTGTTACCTCGCTCATTACCGACACGCTCCTTGTTCCTCCTTGTCGGTTGACATAGGCCACCGCTGTGGTGTTGTCCGTTTGAACGCGTACCTTTTTTCTCTTGAGATTGGGCCCGAAGTGTCGGAGAGTCAGGTAGATGGCCCGCAACTCTAGGATGTTCATATGTAGCCTTGTCTCTTTTTGAGACCACACTCCTTGAACAGACTGGTCCCCTAGTGTTCCGCCCCAACCTGAAAGGCTGGCGTCCGTTGTCACTACTGTCCAGCGACTTGGGCTCAAAGGCCATCCCGCCTGAAGCCTCCCAGGCTCCCGGCACCACTTCAGTGACTTTTGGACTTGAGGGGTTATCTGGATTCGCTGTTCCAGGGTCATCCGGAACCCCTTCCAGCGTGCCGATATCAAGTGTTGTAGTTTCCTTGACTGGAACTGGGCGAACGGAACCGCCTCGAATGCTGCCCCATCTGGCCCAGGGTAGCCATTCTGAGGGTTAACGGTTTCCCCTGTATTAGGGACCGGACCCCCTGCCGGAGCTTGTCTACCTTTGCTTGAGGTAGTCGGACCCGGTGCTGGCTGGTATCGAATATCATGCCCAATACTCCAAGTGTTGCGTCGGTATTCGGCATGATTTTTCGCGGTTCACTATCCAGCCGAATTCTTCTAGAATCTTCATCGTGACGTGTAAGCTTTTGATGTTGCCGTCCCCGACGGTGCCTTTATTAGTATATCGTCCAGGTATGGAATGGCTGATATACCTTCCGCCTGGAGCGGCGCCATCACTGCTGCTAGTACCTTCGTAAAGACCCTTTGAGAGGTAGACAGGCCGAATGGCAGCGCCGTAAACTGAAAATGCCTTCCCTGTGTTTCAAAACGAAGGAATTTTTGATGTGTTTCCCGAATCGGGATATGGAGATAAGCGTCCTTGATATCTATTGAGGACAGCAATTCGCCCGGTTGCATGGAGGTTATCACGGACTTGATTGGCTCCATCCGGAAATGTTTTGTTCTGATGAATTGGTTCAACCTCCTAACATCCAGCACCGGCCTTACTCTGCCGTCCTTTTTGGGTACAAGAAAAAAGATTCGAATAGAACCCTTGCCTCTCTTGTGCCCCCGGTACTGGTTTCACAACCCCCTGTGCCAGAAGGTTCCGCACTGCCTGCTGTCGGTTGGCTACTCCTTCCGGGGTGGTAGGCACTCCGGACCTGCAGAATGAATTCCGTGGGAGAGTCGTGAACTCGATTGCGTAACCGGATGTCACAATTTCCTGCACCCACTTGTTGCTCACGCGCCTCCCCTATGTCTCCCGAAATTGGGAGAGCCTGCCCCTCCCCCGTGGTGACACTGGGTGGGGGCAGCATCTCATGCCGCGCTCTCTGATCCCGCTGTTTTAGATGTTCCGGGTCGGGATCGCCAAGTTTGCCTTGTTTTTGAAAGAGGGGCCCCTCTTTGCGTCCGTCGGGGCTCTTGTAGACTGGGACCACTGCCCCGACCCTGGGCGGGATGAAAAAACGCCGAAAGGATCTACAACAACCGGTTTCCTTTTTAGTGGAACCTTCTCCTTTCTTGCCGGCATTTGTGGTAACGACGTGCTCTTGCCGCCTGTAGCGTCCTTTATCATGTCATCCAGTTTAGGTCCAAACAGCCTGTTTCCTTCGAATGGCAATTTGGTTAGGGCCATCTTGGATGCTGTATCTGCTGACCAGCTTTTTCAGCCAGAGAGTTCTCCTTGCCGCAACCGATGCAGCGGATGCCCGGGCGACGAACTTGGCTGCATCTAGTTCTGCTGCGCATACAGATTTGTTTGCCTGTATGACGTTGTCTGTCAGTTTGAGCAACTCATTTGGTGGAGCGCCTGCTACAGTGTCTCTCCGTAGCTGCTTGGCCCAGGCTATGGATGCCTTGCTGACCATGCGGCCGCAAACATCGTCTGTAAGGCGGTGCCTGTGGCTTAAAACACGGTTTTTGCCCACTCATCCAGCTTCCTGTCTTGAGAATTAGCCAGCATTGCTACCTCGGCTGTTGGCAGCGCTGAACTTCTAGACAGTCGCGACACTGGCGGGTCAACTACCGGAGGTACCGCCCAACCCTTTTTCAGGCCCCCTGGGAATGGATATGTACTTCCCTGAGTCTTCCCGGGTTGCCTAAATTTCTTATCCGGGTTCTGCCATTCCTTGTTTAAGGACCTCCGAAAAATCCGGATGGTCTGGGAAGACCTGTCGCTGTCTAAATGACACCGCGGAAGGAGGCGTCTCCACTGTTTCCTCCATTACTTGGAGGATTTCTCTTATGGATATTACCAGACCGTACATTAGGCTGGCTAGGCGCGACACCTGTTCCTCGTCTAGTTCCGAAACCGACGAGCCTGCAGAGTGGTCGTAGTCTTCAGACCCACTGCCCTTGCCTGCCGCTTGCGCCGTATCCCGGGGCGCCCATGAGCAAGATGCTCGAGGGGCCTCATGGCGAGCCCGGGCTGGTCTCGCAGAATACCGGGACCGTGAAGAATGCCTTAATCTATGATTAGTATGCACGGACTCCCTGGACCCATGAGAGCCATGATAGTCCCTGGATTGTCTGGACTTTGAGTGTCCAGACGACCTCCCGGTGTGGCGCGATCTATGGGGAGTGTCCTCGCTGCTACGGGACCTCCTCCTCTTGTGTGCCCTCCCTCGTGGATATTCCGAGGAGGACGCGTCTGAGCTGGATTCTGACCAGCGTAAAATCGCCGCAGAGAATGTGGCCCAGCCAGAAACGGCAGCGGCCAGGGACCTCGCCCGTTGGGGTTCGGGCCCTGGCTCCACAGGGGCGGCGGGGGGCACCGGGGTCCCTGGAGCTGCACGCACCATGGCACATCTAGCGCAGCGGGGGTCGACTTGACCGCAAGCGAACTTAACGCTGCAGGTAGTGCAAGCGTAACGCTTCACCCTCCCCTCGGCCGGGCTGGAACCCTCTGATCCAGGGTCAGACATGGCAACAGAAAAAAATTCCCAGGTAGCGGGTAAGCTAAGTACCGTTACAGGAATGCCTGCAGGGGGGACGGGGAGGGCAAGGGGAGAACACCGCAAAGTGCTGCCTTGGGCAGGGCTTACCCGGTCTAGCAGCTGTTTCTGCGGTTCCCCCGGTCCAGCTCGAGCCTCTGGTCCTGACGCTTGGATGCTGTCGGAAGTCGACGCTGGTGTACCATACGATCTCGCGGCGTTGGTGACCCGGCAGGTGCTGTGGCAGGGACTGCTGCGGAGTTGTTACTGCTGCTGGTGCCCGAGACAGGAGGTGCTGCTGCTGTCCGGGTGCTTTCTCCGTTGCAGAAGGAAACTGCAGAGGAAAACTGCAGGGCTGCAGGGCTGCACGGCTGGAAAGGCTGCTGTGTGCTTCAGAGAGCTGCAGGTGCTGGGCTCAGAGGTGTAGCAACTGAAGTGTCCCAGGAGCGCGGCCATTTCTCTGTCCGGCGGACTTTTTAACTCACCCCGGTCGGAGGGGGCGTGGCCTGGCCCGGAAGCGTCCCCGCGACCCGGAAGTGACGCTTTCCGGCCGTGACGACGGCGCTCCGCCCCCCGGAGCGCCGTGCCCGGAAGTGGTCTGCCGGCCGGCGCCCCGGCGTCCTGCAACACGCAAGCTTCTATCCCTGGGCGGGAGAGCTGCCGCTGCCGCCGCCTTTGCCGCTGCCATCGTCGCTGCCATCGCCGCTGCCGCTGCCACCGCCGTTGCCACCGCCGGCGTCCTGATGCTCCTTAAGGTATGCGCTGTCTGCGCCGGAATACTTGCCGCGCCGTCCATAGTCCCAAGGGGGGTGTCTTCCTGGGAGCCACAGCCTGCCTTGCGTCGACCACTCCAGCAGTGCTGCCCCCTACGCGTCACCGTTAGACAGTGCGCTACTCCAGGGAGGGGGAGCCCTATGGCTGGCGGGTAACCGACTCAGATGCGCATTGCATGGTCGGGCCCCTTTTTCTTCTCTGGGTGAGACGCCGCAGTAGTGGTGGAGACACCCCCTGCCTGCGTCTCCCCCGGGAGGCCAGTAGAGCCAGGGAAAAGCCCCGACTCCCCGGATTCCCGCGAATAGCTCTTTCCACGTCTGCCTCCTAGCAGACACTAAGCTAAAGACTAATTAGCTGAGTGCCTGCAGGGGGGATATAGCCAGATGGGGAGGAGCTAACACTTTTTTGCTTAGTGTCGCCTCCTAGGGCAGTGGCTATATCCCATGGTCTAGGCTGTGGCCCCCAATGATACGGACGAGAAATGCATATTTGGTATCGCTGCATCTGTAAAAGTCCAGTCTATCAAAGTAATGCATTACTTACTCCGCACGGTGAACATTGTCAGATTTTTTTTAAAAAAGCGCCAGAAATGCACTTTTTGGGTCACCCTGTCTCCAAGAACAAAATGCAACAAAAAGTGATCAAAAAGTCGTATGTAGAGACGAGCGAGCATACTCACTAAGGACAATTGCTCAAGCGAGTACCTGCCCGCTCGGAAGAAAAGGTTTGGGTGCCGGCTCGGGTGAGCGGTGAGTTGCGGTAGCGAGCAGGGGGAAGCGGGGGAAGAGGGAGAGAGAGATCTCCCCTCCATTCCCCCCTGCTCTTCCCCGCCGGCACCCGAACCTTTTCTTACGAGCGGGCAGGTACTCGCTAAGGACAATGCTCGCTCGAGCCATGGTCCTTAGCGAGTATGTTCGCTCATCTCTAGTTGTATGTATTCCAAAATGGTACCAAATAAAAACTACAGGAAGTCCCAGAAAAATGAGCCCTTGTACAACTATGTCGATGAAAAAATTAAAAAAAGCTATTGTCCACAGAAAATGGTGGCAGAAAATAATTACAAAATTTTAAATTAAATATATTCGGAAAAAAAAATAAAAATACAAGTAGTACAGCAGAAAAAAAAATTATACAAGTTTGGTATCGTAGTAATTGTACTGACCCATAGAATAAAGTTATCATGTCATTTTTGTTGGTTGAAATTTTTTTAAAGTTTTTCAGTACATTAAATAGTGCCCTTGAAAAATACAACTCGTCCCGCAAAAAAACAAGCCCTCATACAGCGACGTCGATGGAAAAATAAAGGAGTTCCGATTTTTTAAAAAGGGGGATGAAAAAAGACGAAAATATAAAAAAAATAAATAAAAAGGGCCTCATCATTAAGGGGTTAAGCATGGGATATAAAAATAATAATAAATTTATATACACGCACTAATATATATATTATATATTTTCCTTTGCAATATCCATATATAACCATTTTATTCTCCAGACTTGCGCAGAGCTGTGGAACTAGTTGCTGCTTGGTTAAAGGGGGAAACAAAAGAGAATATACAAGTCCGTAACAATGTGACAGCAAAAAGACAAGAGAAAAAAAATTAAATTACCTCATAGATGGCGAGGTCAATGCCAGCATAAGGAATAATACCCAGTATGTTGGGTACATAGCCTTTATAAAAGGCCAGCAGGCCTTCTTTTTTAAGAATCTGTTTTGCACAGTCAAACATCCCATGATATTGTCCAGTCTTTGATACAGCCAAACGAGTCTTCATAACCTAAAAAACACCACAAAGCATATAAAAGAGAAGTCAAGTCATTGTGCAGGAAGTTACAGCCATGAAGAGCTACCAACAATTAGTCTATTTTAATGATAAAATATACTAAAATATTAGATTTCAATCATTTTCATTCCAATTCCGGCAATAGAAATATGTTCAATAAAGGGGGAAAAAAACTAAATACATTGAATAAATAACTAGATTATAATTAGAGATGAGCGAGCATACTCGTTAAGGCGATTTACTGGAGAGAGCACCGCCTTTTTCAAGTACCTGCTGGCTCGTCCGTGAAGATTCGGGGGGGTTGCAGGGTGAAGAGTGATCTCTCCCTCTCCCCTCCCCCCTCCGGCAGCACCCCCCTTCCCCCCCGTATCTTCAGGGACGAGCCAGCAGGTACTCGAAAAAGGCGGTGCTCTCTCGAGTAAATCGCCTTAACGAGTATGCTTGCTCATCTCTAATTATAATTTATAAATCTTTATTATATCATTCCAAGTTGCTATTTTGCCTTGTGAAATACAGCAGCGTTTTTTCTTTGTTACATTTTGGAGATCCGCATTTCTTGTATCTTCATATTTACATGTGATGGATGTGAAATGTTGTGTGATAAATCTACATTTGTTTCTTTTAATACAGAAATACTTAAAGGTATAACTACACAGACCGCTGCTGACTGCTTCCCTTTAATAACCGGCTCAGTAAATATATGACACTCTGGTATAAGAAGAGACTTTAATACCTCCATAGGGTATATTGACGTCTGTGCTGTTGCTCCAGCCAGAGACCCAGCAATAAATCGTTCTGCTGTACCCAACTTGCCTCCCTCGGAGGTGAACATCTTCTTGTACTGAAAGATAAATAAGAACATGACATTATGAAAAACTGTTACATTGGAATGGGTAATAATATCTTGTAGAAAATGCATTCTATACAAATGACAAAGCCCAGAGACAGAACGTATATGGATCATCAGCTGTTCATGTAGCTGCAGTTACTGGCGTACAGTTAGGGGTCGCTGGGGTCGCAATGGCGACCCCGCCCTTGCATTTCCGGCTAGTCTCACTGCCAGCCACGTGATTGCTGTAGTGCGGCTGCCAGAGTGAGACGGAGAGCAGCAGAGAAGAGGAGGTGGGGGGGGGGGGGGAGGAGAGAACAGGCAGGCAGACACACACGGACTAGAGCAAGTTGATGAGGATGTAATCTCCCTGCGCTTCTGCACAGTGTACAGTGTCTCGTGCCCTGCTGGTCTCCTCACACAGAAGTGGTTCAGGGTATGCATGTATCTATTTTATCTCATATCTATATTATGCTATATCCATCTTCATATCTATCTATTTCTTATATCTATAAGATAGATATCTAATATCTGTCTCTGTCACAAATCTATATATGCTATATCCATTTTCATATCTATCCATGCTGGTATAAGTTATTAATCTCCCTGTAAATACTGTATATAATTGCACACTTTACTCAAAATTAAACAGGTAAAAATGCGCTAGTCAGACATAATACTGTATTACAGTGGTGGCGAACCTATGGCACGCGTGCCAGAGGCGGCACGCATAGCCCTTCCTGCTGGCACACGCCGCCTTCAGCTGCTCACCACTTTAGTGAATTCTGGCAGGGGCCACGGCTCCCCTGCCAGTATTCACTCAGCAGCACTGATCCCAGCGTACACTGTGACGTCAGTGCGCACCTGGGATCCTCCTCCCCCTTACACCCTCCTACCTGGTTCCGCGAGAGCAGGGGAGGAGGCAACTGGCAGCACACACTGACGTCACAATGTGCACCCGGGATCAGCGCCAGCAGCAGTGCCGAGCAGAGGAGGAGAGGGTAAGTATATGGGTTACGGGGGGGGGGGGGGGGGGGGCATTACTACTGGGGGTCGCTGTGGGATGTCACTATTACTACTGGGGCCACTGTGGGATGTCCCTAATGCTGCTATGGGATGTCACTATTATTGCTGCGGCCGCTGTGGGATGTCATTATTATCACTGGGGCTGCTCTACGGGGTCACCGTTACAGCTGGGGCTGCTCTAGGGGGTCACCATTACAGCTAGGTCCACTGTGGGGTGTCACTATTACCGCTGGGATATGTTTACACATGGTGGAAATACTGCAGAATGTCCTCAGCGGAAATCTCCGTGGCAAACTCTGCAGCATTTCCGCATCTAAAAAGCAGTAAAAATTTGCACCCTGTCTATTTTGAAACAGCCCTGTCCTTTTTAGAACTACAGGGGTAAAAATCATACGTCGTGATAAGCCCCGCCCCCTGACATGTTGGCACTTTGCAAAAAATAAGTGAGTTTTGGGCTGCAGTTTGGGCACTCGGTCTCTAAAAGGTTCGCCATAACTGCTGTATAACATCTATCTGGGATGATTTAGTGATCCTGCATTGAGCAGGGGGTTGGACCAGATGACCCTGGAGGTCCCTTCCAACTCTACCATTCTAGGATTGTATAACAGAATAGAGAGGTGCACTATGTGCCATATTTGGTGGGGCTGCTCAACCATCAAGGCATTTTGGATCTAGATTTGGTATGTCCGTCTTTGGTGCCTTCGTAAGGACATGGATTCGAAATAGCCCTCAAATAACTCTGCTCTCTATTTTACCTAGACCTCCAGCAATTGTTAGGATGGCACTCGCTTGCAGCGGCAGGATTAGTCATACCTAGACACAGGAAGACAAAAACAGTGCCCACTGTCTATGAATGGCTCTGAATTCTATTTAATTCTTTGAATGGAGGAACTAATAGTAGAAAGACAAAATTGGTTGGATGCTTCTCTCCCATTATGGTTTGCTTGGAAAGATTTTGAGGAAACTCCAAAGTTTTTCACTTTGGGTTCTTGCTGGCAAGTTGGCGTAGAGATACATATGCCCTCTCCCCTTCATTCCGACCCACTTCTCTTTATACTCTCCCTATTCTATCTATTCTCTTTTCTCCTTCTCTGTGTATTTATACAGATTATTTCCTTTGTTTGCTCCCTATTGTCCATTTGTATAGTTTAGGCATTTATTGTCCCTGGCATGGGAGCTAGTTTTATACTCATGCATAGGTTGATTTGCACTAGCTTTATGCCAAGAAAGTTACTGGTCCCGTTTGGGCATTATTTGATTTAGGGAGTCCGATGTTTGTTCTCTTTATACGATATAGCTTGGATTGGTTAGCAGTCATATATATTATATATATATGGTTTTGCATTGTATGAAGCAATACTGTATTTGTGACTTCTTATCGTGTGTTATAAATGTTGAAAACCTCAATAAAAAATGGATTATAAATAAAACCAAATACCAGAAGTCCTATAAGGACCAGGAGCACAACGATAGCAGATACAGAAACTGCAAGTGCAACTGGGCCCCATTATCAAAATGGCCCATTGGACCTCCTGCCACATAAAAATGCCGCAAGGCAAATCTCAATTGACAGTTGGGGAGTCATGGTACAGAATTTGTATCAGGGTTTAGGAGCTACAAGTTACACCTCTGACTGGGATCCCGCTAAGTATCTCAAATGATAGGAGAAGTGACCATCAATAATTAGAATCTGACACTTTGTAACAACATAATCCATTACCTGCTCGTATGCCCAGAACTTCATGGCTGTCTCAGGGGCAATTTTGATGACGTTCACTCCATTTCCTCTCCACAGGGAGCGCATGCCTCCTTCCTTCACCATTTGCTTCAGACCAGTGATGATATTTGTGTCTCCTTTGGATCCATGAACCTGGCGGATCGAGGAATTTAGTCATCAGGACACAATAAAAAATAACATTAATTTCATGTCACAAACTACATGTTGAGAAAAATCAGGGCAATCAGGAAACTTCTACAAAAAGAAAATCTGAATATATGTGACCCCTATAATAGGAAAAAAAAAATTAGCAAAAATTGAAACTAGTATGGATATTACCCGCTATTTGTTACCTTTGTCCTGCCCGAGGTTGATAGCTATAAAATACAAATCAATTAAATAAATCTGTTGACATTACTCAATCATTGTTAAAGGGGTTTTCCAGGCATTTACTATTGATGACATTGATGACCTATCCTCAAGATAAGTCATCAATAGTTGATAGGTAGGGATCCACGACTCAGGATTCCTACAAATCAGTTGATCATCAGTGCAGCCGAGGTGGAGGTTTGCATTGTCCACAATTGCTTCTTTCCAAAAAAAAAAGGAGGAGTCAAAATGATGTTCTTCAATCTTCCTTTATTATCTGTCCTTTTCTAATGTCTAATGTACAGTTTTAACCATATAGTATTAGACTCACTACTGAAACATCCTATACGAGTGAACCCACAGAGGCTAGACCCAATGCGTTTAAAGATACCTGCATCATGACTTTCAAACGATCGAGGGGAGCAGTTCCTGTACGGGACACAGCTCCAGCCATCCCCCCAGACAACAGTTGTTTCCACCATTGGCCAGTCTTCTTCTCTTCTTCAGTGAACTCATCAGGGATAGTAAGGCTGTCACCAATATCCAAGACCTAAGACATTCATATATTGCATGAGTTAAATTAGACACTCTATAAACAGGCGCTGCGGAATAAGTTGGCGCTATACAAATAAAGATTATTATATTATTATTATAAAACTTTAGAACTAGAGTTTTATATTAGTTTTATTCTTACGGTTGAATGTTTCCAGTAACGGACAATTTCTTCAATGTTATCAGCTGGGTTAAAAAGAAAATGGTCCCTCCACTCATTCCAGTCTACGGTAAGCGTTCCATCTGCATCCATACTATCAGAATAAGAAAAAATAAATTACTGCTGTGTATTTAATTACAAACGACATAATGGGGCAAATTTACTCAGTGATGTAAAATTAGAGCCCTTTTATAGAGCCAGATCATTGTTCAGACTCACTGGAATGCAGAAATCTGAATGATAATCATTCAGTGGAAATGCCTGTAATGACTGAACGACAAACAATAGCTCGTTCCTCGTTCAGTTGATGCAAGCATAAAGATCAATCAGTGATCAGCCTATGTAAAACAGACCGTCATTCATTTGTGAACAGCCCGATTACTGTGAATGGAGGCAGACAGTCTGGAGATCATTCCGACCTGCCACCTTCATTCACTGAGCGATCCTCAGTCCAATGGGAAAGCACAGGTGTGATAGTCAGTAGTGCCCGACGGTAGTCCCAAATAGAAATGTCCCTTAGACCTGATAAAACTAGGAGTATAGTGAACCGACACACATTGGCTATATATGTTGCAGTCCATGGCAAATGTAGAATAATACACTTGGTCAACTACTTAGAGGTATAAGGGTGGATAAGCACATAGTGGACATTTTCCGCATGTAAAGCCGAACAATATTCCCCAGATGATTCCACTGCAGATTTTGGTGCCGATTTTCACCATCAATTTCACAGCGAATCACTTTTGTCAATGTTGTACAAGTTATAGTAGTACATATGGAACTCTCCTAGGATTTAGGAGTTCGAGTGCACCAGACCTATGCAAGGCGAATTAATGAAGAACAGATAGGACTAGGGTAATCTTCGATGAATAGCTCTAGCGAGCCACTTTCCAAACTTGTCATATTCAAAATGACTGACTCTTTTCACAGCCGGCCGATATACGTTACCCATCTGATGCATTGGTTTCCAATGCATCAGTTCGGATGGGCGTATTCCCGATGCGAAAAAACTGACAGCTGGCAAAAATAGCGCATACGACATTCCATATAGACGTTTTTATGCCGGCCAGGAAAGATAATTCAGGAACCATCTTAGTCTGGAATACGTCGGCCGCTGCCATAGATTCCTATGATAGCTGCCAGAGAAGGGAGGTTGGAGGAAGTTTAGTAGTGTGACTGCTAAACTCTGTCCCCCTTCCCTTCCCCTCTCCAACTCTTGCTAATTGTCTGCAATGAGAGGGGTCAGGATGAGGCAGGAACTAGTAGACTGGAGCGGAGAGGGGGAGGGACTAGCTCTGCTGAGCTCCTGCCCCCTCCCCTTCCCATAAGCCATCAAGATGGGGAGAGGGGCTGGGACTTTGGCTTATATACAGGGTTTTTTCAAATGCGTTTGTTGCCACAAATAGACTATTACGTTGTAGCATTTTTAACGGTTTGATACTATCAAAGGGTTCGGCTGACTTTCATCTAATGGTTGAGGGCACCTTTTAACTACAATAGGTAAGATAGCAGCACAAATACCTGTAAAAACTAATGCTAAGGCCATTAGGTGCCCATACAGCTACAGCCAAGGTAACTGCACACAGATAACAGCCAATTGCCACAGTTTCAAGTTGCAAATCCAGGTGAAGCAGGGAAATTAGAGAAACCCAGGTATGATTAATGTGGCTTGACCGCCACTTGTGCAGACACCGTAATGCCAAAGGATAAAGTTGAGCATATCTGGTTTTATCCTCTGGCTACCCTTGAGATCTACTTTCAGCACATCCCTCAATAAACATGGCTGATCTGTATGCAAGCACGCTATACATCCTCTTACTAAATATTTATGAAAATTAACTGAACTTCAACAAAAAAACAGAAACTGAACGAAACAAATCACTAACTGCGCTGGGCTTGTAAATTCACATTACAACACACTTTTACTGACCTTTTAAGGATTTTATCTGCATGATCCAATGAAATGTTTATGCCCAAAGTTTTAAGTGAATTCATGATCTCAGCTGACTCGATCTTCCCTACAAAAGAAGAAAAAAAATTGAGAAAAATTGTAGTCATGATCAATGGGGTTCCAGAGGGTTAACATTCATCACTAGAGATGAGCGAACGTGCTCGTTTAGGGTGATTTCGCCATCGAGCACCGCTTTTTTAGAGTAACTGACTACTCGGGCGAAAAGATTCGGGGGGCGGCGTGGTGGAGTGGGGGTAGCAGTGGGGAACAGGGGGAGCTCTCCCCCCCCCTCCCGTCTGCAACCCCCTGCTCCCCCCGAATCTTTTCGCCCGAGTAGTCAGTTACTTGAAAAAAAGCAGTGCTCGATTGCAAAAATCGCCCTAAGCGAGTAGGTTCGCTCATCTCTATTCATCACTCATCCTATCAATAGGTGATAAACATTGCTGGAAAAGTCCTTTAATGTAGACTGAATAAATAAGGGTTTAGATGCAAGAGCTCTGCAAGGTTCCAATAATTATGATGATCACTAATGACTACAGCAGAAGACTATGGTCTGATACTGGGAGACCAGACACCTCTGGCAGCAGCTAATCTCCCGCGGAAATACCTGAGAGGCTCCTGTACAAATAAGATTGTTAGTTGAGAAATTGGTGGGTTTGGATGACTCAAGTGTATGACTAGCTTAAGAAAAGGTAATATAGCATCAGTGGTCCTACTGATTTCTTCTACCCGATATACTGCTGTTTTTTGAAGTCACAAACGAGTGGTTTACTTTCCCTGGACAAGGAGGAGCATCAAAGTGCTAATGATGACTTGTCCGTGTGTGAGTGCTTCTCATGCTCCGCCCTTGATCACATGATGGTGAGGTCATTGCAGGTTCTACAGCATAAAAAATGCAAAATGTGTTTTCACAGGACTTTTGATGATGTCCCAGTCATGTGATCATATACTAGAAAAAAAATTGTTCCCAGCAGCACACTTTAATCACTGAATCGGGTAGGATCACAGAAATGCATCAGCCACAACAGAACATGAACAGTGTCCACAAAATCAATCCAGAGCAAGGTAGCACAGCAGCATAAGTAGGTGCAAAAAGTTGTAAAAAAAAAAACTTTATTCTCCCATAACAAGCTTGACAAAGACCAATAGGTCAAAACGCAGCTGCAATTTTTGTTATGGGAGAATAAAGTTTTTTGGTTTTTTTTACAGCTTTTTGCACCTACGTATGTTGTTGTGCTAACTTTGCCCGTCATGTGATCATCACCTTGGCTCTGACCTCCATCCCTGATCACAGGATGCTGAGGTCATCACTGCTACTTCACTTTATTAAAAACCTGCACAGCCGGACAGCATCTGCGATGATGTTACCATCATGTGATCAGTCACCTGTTTGGGAGGAGGGCTTCACATGATCATCATCACAAATCCCAAACCAGCACAGGCTGACGAAATGTATGTAGCAGAGCTGTGTGTCTGTGACATTCCCATTTAACCCCTTCCCACTCCAGGACGTACATTTACTTCTTGGAGCGTCAGGGTATGTATGAAGAGAGGTCACGGGGTGACCTCTCTTCATACAGCGCAGGCGTCAGCTGTTTACTACAGCTGACACCCGCGGGCAATAGCGGCAATCAGCCATGCCGCCGATCGTGGCTATTAACCCTTTAAATGCTGCTGTCAATTGTGACAGCGGCATTTAAATCCCCCGTTACTATTGGGACAGCGGTCTTTAAAAGCTGCACACAATGCAAGATACCAATGATTGCTCAAGCTACAATGGTCTGAGGATACGACAATTTCAACATACTATAGTCTTTCTTGGACAATTGTAACTTGAAACCGGATTCAACATACAATCTCACAGACAGTCCAGATGTCTAGCACACACTTTTTTTCTTGTGTGTCCCCATGAAGTATAATGGCCATTTACATGGGATGAGTGTCGGGCAAACAATGCCCAACACTCATCCCAGTGTGTACTCACTCCTGTGCTCTTACACAGGAGCGAGTATCCCTGGATCACTCACAGCACGGCCAGCAGGGGGCGGCTAGAGGACAGTTCTATCCCCGCCCCTCTCCAATCACTGTCAGCAGCGGCCGTTCAGTACTGTACGGCTACTGTTTACACCGAATGATGTCGTTAAGGATTTTAAACATGCTTAAAACTGAACGACTAGACGATTCTCATCCAATCTTTCAGTTTCTGCATGCTTTTACATGGGCCGGTAATGATTGAAAACCCTGTGGGAGCGCAGGAGCCTGGACAACCAGAACGATAATCACACCGTGTAAAAGGGCCTTAAGGGCACACCATAAGGTCTATTACCATGTCAGGATAACAAATTATGGGGGAGGGGGGAGAACCCAAATTGTGTGTACAGCTGAGGATCCAAGACTTGGAACACATTCTGAAGGTCTCACCATCTTTATTTTTGTCCAGGCTTGTAAATGCAATTCTCATTTTTTTCTCATGGTCTTCCAAATATTTCATAAATTCTCCAAAATCCAGCTGTCCATCCTTGTTTGTATCACCAGCTGCAACAATTCTCTATTGGAAAAAACGATAGCCCTCAATTAAGAACAAAAAAAAAATTGTGCACAATTCATTGACATTTTAAAATATAAGACGTCAAATTACTGTGAGGGATCTACACAGGGCACAAAAGGGAGAATACAATTACTGTTCAGGGCACCAATAGGGGCATTATTAAAATCTTGGGCACTACAGTTGGGGAGATTGTTTTGAAAAGGCGGGTGCTGGAACAATCAAGAAGGAGGTTTAACAAAAAATAAATAAAAAACACTCCACTGCGCATGTGCATTGGTCGGCACTTCTGCACAGAAAGTGGAAGACCTGGACAGACGCGCAGAAGATCCGGTTAGGTAAGCAGCGTCCTCGCCATGGGCAGGGTTGGATTCTGCTGCGGACACCCACATGCAGAATCTGATCCGCCCATGGACAATGGGCCTTTAGACAAAGAGATTATCGTTCAAACGAAAGAAAGTGATGAGGGTTTCACATAGTGAATGTTAAACGCTGAACAAGAAGCAAACCATTCAACGATGAATCTGCCTATATAAACACGCTGCGCGAGAACGAACGGGCCGGCGAGGATGCCACCAGCTCAGATGCTAGTGCAAACGAGATTGTGCTGTCTAAAAGGAGCTTTAGGGTCCAATTTATTGTGATGTACTCTAGACAGGCAGACACATCCAAATGAGAAATCATTCAGTCTGTCACATTCATTGTATAAACCGAGGACTGAATATGCACTCCAAACGACCAGTGAATGAGCGAATGATTATCGTTTGTCATTCGGTCAGTTTAGGTTACCTGCAACATTATGCGGAGTCATTTAAAGGTTGTCTGCACATGAATCGTCGGATTCTGTATGTGGGGGCCCACAGTGGAATCAGTTCCTGTGCCCAGCTGGCGACCATGCGTACCCGTTTCTTGTCATTTCTCCCTGTACTGCGGATGGTCCGCACGGCTCCTCCTCGGACATGCGCAGTGCAGTTTGATTTTTTTTTTTTAAATCACTGCTTTTCCTGTGCCGTTGCTAGACGATGACGCAGGTATCCATAATATTTCCGCAATGTCATGGAGGTAGGGCCGCGGGTCATTGAGTTCAATGGAAGCCGTTGGTGCAGAGCCCTCACAAAAATGGAACATGCTGTGATTCTTCCTACACTCGCAGAAATTGCAATAGGTTTCCGCGAGTGTGCAGGAAGCAGCGGTTTTCCATAGGCTGTAATGAACGGTACTTGCTGCGGATCTGCGGTGCAGACAGACCACGGATTCTGCAATGCAAATCCATCCGTGTGCAGCTTGCCTTAGCCTTATGTGTCCACCATGTGTCTTTCACATAAAAGACTCGTGCACACTCCATCCAACTGTGTGCATGCAGATATTCTCTACTATAAGGAATCCCATGACCGCAGGTTAGGGACTTTTAGAAGAGCCAGTTTATCATTTGAATGAGTAACTAACGTCTTTGTTAGCTTGTTTACTCTGTTTATACAGGCAGATACATCGTTGGCTTGTTCACACAAGAAATCATTCAGCCTTTTACATTCGCTGCATAAGTGAATGTTGCATAAAATGAACGACGAGCAAAAAGTGACAGATTATACTTCGTTACTCGGTCAGTGTCTCGCATTTAGAGTGAAGGATTACCGATCCCTTTCGCTTATTTGAATGCGTTCCCTCTAAAAGCACCCTTCGTATACCACAATTTCTATAGTCAGATTCACACAGAGTCCAACAGACAAAAAAAACCTTTGTATGCGGTTATGAAATCTGAGGCATTAGAAAAAGCCAAACTTAAAGGGGTTGTCCGGCCATAAACATTAGGTCTCATTACTTCTGTTTGCCCAATACAATGCACTTTGTAATATACATTGTGCATTGTAAATTAGGCAAACAGAAGTTATTCACTTACCTCTTGGGCTGCCCCCCCCTGTGTTGCTCCTCGGTTGCCATGGGTTCCGACAAGTCTCTTGTCCTCTTCTTGTCGGGACGACGGGGACAAGCTTCTCCAGCACAGCTCTGCGCATGTGCAGAAGAACTTCAGCCGCTGGGAAGCTCAGTTCTGCCTGCAGGGGAGGCGTGGCTGCTGGCTCTTCATCTCCAAGGTAAGAATGAGTGGAGGGGTGGACTCTCGCGGGGGGGTGGGGGTGGGGGAGGGGGTGGAGAGGGAGAGATGGATGGATGTGTGGAGGGGGGGGGGGGGGGGGTGCAGTGATGTGTGTGTGTGTTAGTGGTGTCTGGAGACCCGGCTGTCAAAAGTCCCGGGGGAAGGGGGGGGGGGTGGAGAGGGAGAGATGGATGGATGTGTGCAAGGGGGGGGGGGGGTGCAGTGATGTGTGTGTGTGTGTGTGTGTGCAGGGACCCGGCTGACAGAAGTCGGGGGGGGGGGGGGGGGACATTGTGAGAGGGGTCGCTGTGGGAGGGGCACTATGAGGGCATGTGTGTGTGGGGAAATGTTTTGTTTTACTTTCCTTTAGCAGGGGGGGGGGGGCAGTAGGTAGCTTTGCAGTGGGGGGCTGCAGGAGAGTTCTCTCTCGGCTCTCCCCTGCCCCTCTCCATTCACTATACACTGTGCTGCTGCTTACACTCATGGTAGGATTTTATCGTGAACCATGAGAGTATAACAGTCTCCCCTGGCCACACCCCTTCTGATTATAATATGCAGCAGGGGGCAGGGCCTGGGCGGGGAGAGACTGTAGATCAGTTCAATAGAGGTGGGCGTGTCGTGGGCGGGGCTAGGACGTGAGCTGAGGGAAATCCTGCCTTTTCATGTCTTTTACTACCATCGAGAGCGCACACACAGAAGAGGGAGAGCGCAGAGCATTGTGGGAAGGCAGCACAGAGGCGCCATCTTTGAAAGCTGCAGTGAAGATCAGATTCTAAGGTAAGAAGCTGACATTCCAGCTGATCTGCTGGCCGGTTTGAGCCCCTGTATGCTGTCTGTTACTATCCTTACTGAAAGGAAAGCAGCAGCATTATAAAAAATTTTACCCTGTGTGGCCGGACAACCCCTTTAAGTGATTGCCACACACATACAGAGTCAAATGAGGCATAATATGAGAGTTTAAAGTTAGCCTTTATAAAAGGGTTGTCCCATTAGTTCACTAATATTTCACTCCATTAAGTATATTAAGAACATCCCGCCATTGGATTCTTCCTACAGTCTTCACTAAAATATGAGTTAACTAAAATCTGTCTTTCTGAAATCCAACCTTGAGGTCTGGGTCTTCTCAGGTCTTCCTCCCTTTTTATTCAGAATTCAATGATAACATGATCACTGCCTCCTAAGGTCCTAGCCACCCTTACTTCCTCAACCATTCTTGTTGGTAAGAATTAGGTCCAAGATTCCCTTGTTTTCTCTTCGACCTTTTTGGAAGATAAAATTGTCAGCAAGTGCAGATAAGAATTTGTTGGACCCATTACTTTTACCTGAAAGAGATTCCCAACAAATGTCTGGATAGTTAAAATCTCCCATGATCACTATGTTGTGCTTTTTTTGAGAGCTCGGCCATCTGATGTAAAAAGAGTTCATCAATATCTTCTGCTTGTCCAGGCAGCCTATAGTAAATGCCTACAATAGTGTCCTTTCTGATGTTCTCTCCTTGTATTCTTACCCAAACAGTTTCTACAGAACTACCACGCTCTGAAGCTTGAATCTCTGAGGAGATGAATGTTTTCCTAACATACAACGCAATACTTCCTCCACTTTTTTTTAGGTCTGTTTCTTATAAATACATTGTATCCTTCAAGCCTTGTATTCCAATCATGTGTATCATCCCACCAAGTTTCCGTGATGCCTATGACAACATATTTCTCTTCCTGTGTTAGGAGCTCCAATTCTCCTTGTTTGTTTCCCATGCTCTGTACATTTGTGTAAAAACATTTTAGTTTGTGATCGCTGTCTCTTGCTCCTCTACTTTCCTTTTGAATTCTTTGTACTTTAATTCTAATAGCAAGGTTGTCAAATTGCATTCATTATGTGTATATTTTTACCTGGCCTTTCACTTCCCTCCCATATTGTTCTAGTTTAAAGCTCTCCTAATGAGTAAAGCAAGGCGCCCACCAAATATATGCTTTCCTGTTTTTGTAAGGTGCAACCCATCTCTAGCAAGCAGTCCATCATATAGGAAATTCACTCCATGGTTTAGGAATCCAAATCTTTGCTGATGGCACCAACAATATAACTAGTAGTTCACCTCTAGAATCCTTTTCAATCTCCTTATTCCATGGCCATCCACTGGGAAGATGGATGAGAAAACTGCGTGTGCTCCTAGTTCCTTCACCTTCTTTCCGAGGTCTTCAAAATATCTGCAGATAGTGGCAAGGTCCTGATTTGCAGTGTCGTTGGTCCCTACATGTATTAGTAGAAATGGAACTGAAGAGTCATGATATCCTAATCGGACACATTCTTCATTTGTGCACCTGGAAGACAGCACACCTCTTGTGAAGCTATGTCAGGTCTACAGATAGCAGTCTCTGCTGCTTTCAATAAGGAATCCCCCACAACCACCACCTTCCTTTTCTTCTGCACAACGCCACTTCTTTTTATCCATCCTTGAGGACTCTGAGTGCTTACTAGACCGTTTGTGGTGGGCAGTCATTTCTTGATGTACCTTTTCATTGTTCTTCTGCGTGAGAACCTTGCTCCTGAGGAGTATGGGTGCTGACTGATTCCTGATCCTCCTGCTTCTTTGGGTCAATATGCTTCCATTCCTTTGCAGGTACAATGAAAATTACTTTTCTTTCAAACACTCTGAAGATTTACTTCTGCTCTGTCAAGGAAAGCCTCATCTTCCTTAATGTAGCTATTCTCTCCTGAAGACTTTGCATCTTTTCCTCCAATAAAGGCACGAGCTTGCATTTCTGGCAGGTGAAGTTTGGCTTTTCCTCTGCTAGTTCTGTAAACATATTGCCTTCTTTGCAACTCACCGTATCACTACTCTCTCTTTCCATGTTACATGTAATCAGTTGATGTCCACTTTGAGACTTCTAATAGCTGCTTTATTGGCCAAAAGGATACTGCTCTCTCCTAGTTCTTCTCCTACCTCTCTGACCACTCTTTCAGTGTCTCCTTTGCTGGCTCTATCTCCTCTCCACTTCCTCTCACTGTTGGGGTACCCCAGGGCCCGGTCCCCTTCTCTTCTCTATCTATACAGCCCCAACTGGACAAACCACCCTCAAATTCGGCCTCCAATACCATCTCTACGCTGCTGACACCCAACTATACACCTCTTCCCATGAGATCTCTGAACCATTCCTCCAAAATATCACCGACTGTCTGTCCACTGTCTCT
Source organism: Eleutherodactylus coqui (assembly GCF_035609145.1). Taxonomy (NCBI): domain Eukaryota; kingdom Metazoa; phylum Chordata; class Amphibia; order Anura; family Eleutherodactylidae; genus Eleutherodactylus; species Eleutherodactylus coqui. Next base: position 242,582,402 of record NC_089839.1, on the reverse strand, counting down.
AATACTATGTCCTCCTATTTTCTCAAACTTGACCTCTCGAAAACTGACCTTCTCGTATTTCCACCTTCCAACCAACCTCCTCGCAACATCTTCCAGTGTCTGGCACCATCATAACCCCCAGACAACACGCCCACTGCCTTGGGGGGGGGGGGTCACACTGGACTCTGACCTCTTCTTTACCCCTCACATCCAATCTCTGGCCCAAACATGCCACATGCACCTCAGAAATATTGCTAAAATCCGGCCATTCCTCACCATGGATATGCTAAAGACACTCGTTGTCACCCTCATCCACTCCCGACTCAACTACTGCAACTCGCTATTCATTGGCCTCCCCCACACCAGACTTGCTCCATTCCAATCCATACTAGATGCTCATTTTCTTATCCATTTATTACTCAGATGCCTCTGCACTATGCCCGTCGCTGCAGAACTAAATTTAAACTCCTCACCCTCAAAGCTCTCCATGGCACCGCGCCACTGTACATCGCCTCCTTCAATTCCATACAAACTTTCCATACAAGCCCACAAACTCCAATCCGCTAGCACACTCAAACGAAACACCCCTCTAGTACGAACATCACATGCTCACCTACAGGACTTCAGAGCAGCACCCATCCCCTGGAACACTCTACCCCAAGGCATCTGAACAATTCCCGATGCACAAAATTTCAGAAGCACCTTAAAAACTCACCTCTTCAAGGAGGCATACCAAATCTCCTGACCTAGTCTCCCTGCCCTCTTTATGGCTCCCCAAACCTTCCACCCTGCTTATCTCATTCGACCTCTACTCCTTCACCTCTATATCGCCCCCACACAGTTTACTTTCTAATAACCGATTTCCACATGTGATTCCCGTATTGCCTGTGTTCCCCCATGCCTCATCGCCCCCCCTTGTAGCTCCTGTACCACCCCTACCCTGTTTGTTTCAAACTGATAATATATATCACATATACTTGTTGCATGGTCCGTGTTTCTCCGATGCTTGAAAGTGCTGCAGAATAAGTTGGCGCTATACAAATAAAGATTGATATTATTAATTCTTGTAATTATATTTAACCTATAAGATGTTATGAAGTGTAAAAGTTTGCACACCTCGTAGGAGGAATATGCAAATTTTTGCTGGAGCTCCAATCCCTGGTCCATGCAAATGAGTGATGGAATAGTCCTCTACAGCGCCATCTATTGAAATGGTAGCTATCAAAAAGAACATAGGAATAACGAGGCAAAGAGGAGATGTATAGAGAACCATCAATACTGTATAAGGAAGGGAGTAAACCGTAGCAGTAGATAATTGGAAGAGTTCATCTGCTCCCTGGTTGAGATGCCCTCACAAGGTCTGAGGAGTACATTCTTTACGTGATGTAGAACAACATAAATTCACATGACTTGTTCCTCTTCAGAGCGTGTCAAAGGTTGTCATTAATTTGTACCAGTGATGGGAGAATCTGGGAGCAGAAATTAATTACAACCTTTGACTCTCAGAACAGATATGTACGTGTCACATAGATTTATGCCATTCTGTCCTCCTCAGGCCTCGTGAGGCCGTGACAACCATCTAAAACTATCTCAATCAACACCATCAAATTCAACTGCCCGATCCTTATCTCTTCCTGCATCTCTGGAGAGGTGGGAGGCCGCAAAACACAGAGGATCAGCTGGTGCCATCAAAGCTGGCAGGTTCGGCCCATCAATATGTAATGTGTATGGCCATCCTAACAGGCGTGCAAAATAGATTTTTAGGTTGTGAGCCCCATTGGGGACGGAGACGTCAGTGATAATCCCTGTACATCGTTATGGAATAAGTTAGCACTATAAGCAGCAGGAAAAATAAAAGTAAAGTGACTACAAAGTAAATGGAGTAAGAATTAGTCAGAACGTGGAGCATTTTCTATTTTTGTAATTAACAAATTTTAAAAAAACACTACCAACCATGAAATACGGCACATTTTTGAAGGTGCTAAAAAATGCCACCATCATATTCACTGATGGGCAGGATCTTGCTGACAGACTGTTAGGCCTCATGTCCACGGGCATAATACAGCTCGCATGGATATTTGATGCGGATTTTCGCAGCAGATGATCTTTACATTGTATTGTTTTCGGAGAGAGAGAGAGACCCCCCTGTTCCCCACTGCTACCCCCCACTCCACCACGCCGCCCCCCGAATCTTTTCGTCCGAGTAGTCAGTTACTCGGAAAAAGCGGTGCTCGAGTGCAAAAACACCCGAACCGAGTAGATTCGCTCATCTCTAATTATAATCGTACCGTGTAATACCACCTTTACGGTACATTCACACAGTCTCAGTTTACAGGAATTCATTCAGATCATGAAGATCGACAGTGAAAACAGAGGCTCATCAGTCCCACATCATAGCCAATGTATGTCCGCAGCGCAAGAACAAAAGCTTCTGTTCTGTCAACACAGACACACTGGCTGGAATAGAAGCATTAGCTTTATAATTTATACGCCCCCACCCAATTCATTAATAGACTCTACCATGACGTCTATGGCTTCAGAGCTGATAATCGGTTATTGGACATACCAGACGCAGCCGTCACCTACAAATCACAGGGATCTTGCAAGTTTGTCATCCTTTAATTAGAATGTCCATTGAGAGTTGCTGAAGGACCATTGAAAAGCTTTTAGCACTGACCAATATGCATTTAATAAATAATAAACTATAGTTTGGCATGACTGATGTATAGGATATCATCAACATTAAACACATACAACACTTTAAAAGCAAATGGTCCTTTGTCCTTTTTCCCCAAGGTTGCCATATCAGGCTCACCTACTCAGCCTGCCACTTGTCCCACACGTATAACCCCTTCTACTTTCCAGAATGTGATTATTAATGTCCGTTACCTTAAATTCATTCAAACCTTTCACAGGGTTTTCACTTTGGGGTTAGCAATAACACATCCTATAAAGCATCGCTCCTCTACCAGTGACCCACAAGATCCATGTGTGCCTCAGGCTTCCTACACGTGGCTCCTCAGCAGCTGGCAGCCTCAGATAGAGTATGCTAGTGGCACCAGATAGGTCATAGCATTACTAGCACTTGGTACCAGAAACAGGACTGGCAGTTAGTAGCAGTGTAATAAAGCTATATTACATGGTCATTAATTTAATAGACCATTCGCCTTTTAAAAAGTTAGCTCAACACCGCCTGCCCAGTAAAAGTGGCTGCAACCTACAAGAAGGTTGGGACCAGAGGCATAACTTGAAACTTCTGGTCCTCAATGCAAACTCTGTAACAGGGCCCTTCAATACAATGCTTTATTCATAGTACTGGGTGAGAAGAGAGGCCTTATGGGCCCGCTAAGGCTCCTGGGCCCGGGTGCAACCACATCCCCTGCATCCCCTATAGTTACGCCCCTGGTTGAGACCTCTGCTATAGGGAGTAGAATGGTAAAGAAAAAAAAAAAAAAGCTTCATCCCCACCCTTCCTGTATGTGATCTGTTCTCACTTGGTAAACATGAGCTACACATGAATGTACCAGTATATCTCTACAACAGGATTGGTGCCAGTTATCTGCAATTTGTACAAAACAAGAGCATTGTCCCATAGGAGGAAGATTGTCAAGAGGAAAAACCGTCACCGTCACCTAGTTTTCAGAAGAATGCTAGCAGAAACTATGAGGGGTTCACACAGGGCAGATTTGCCGCGGCTTTGCCGCAGATTGCCGTTGCATATCCGCACTGCAGCAAAACCACTGCGTTTGCAGTGCAATGCAGCACAAATGAGATTTGCCAAAAAGCTGTTTTCAGGGTGGATTTTTACCGCACAGCCGCAGTGCGGAAATGCAACTGCGGCGCGGTTTTAAAAGATGCAGCATGTTCATTCTTTGGTCTTTTCTGCAGCGCTTTTTTGTCCATAGACCTCTATGGACGCAGCCAAAACCGCACCAAATACGCGACAAAAAGTAAAAAAGCGCTGCGGAAAAAAACACGTGCGGATTTTTCCGCAGCAAAATCCGCAAGCCCAAATTAACCTTTGAAGTGGTTTTGCCGCAGAAGTAGTTCTTCTGCGGCAAAACCGCGACGGAAAAACCGCAGCAAATCTGCCCTGTGTGAACCCTGCCTAAGAGGTTCAAACAGGGACATGGAGTGGGGGGGGGGGGGGGTCTCCAAGATAATAGCATGCCATCCAGAGGTTACAGGTACAACAGGGGTACATTTCAGCTTCTAAAAAGCAAAATGCAAAGAACCATTGTGCCAGAAATGTGCTTTATATACTTGAGTTATAATGTCGGATTGTTTATCTTTGATGGCTGGGGTATTTACTAAACACAATCTCGGAGTGATCTCAGCCGAACTGTCAAACTCTCTCAGATCCATTTCTGCCTGTGATGAGGCGGTTCACACCTTTAAAATAAAAGTATCTCTTTGTAGATGTGGACTTGATACATTGCTGTTTGTGTAACGCCTCGCTCTGCTGAGTGGAAGCTTTCCTTACACATAGCAGCTCGTTAAATCAACAGGTTATTACAGAACTAGAAAGGCTACACACGCTAATGAAACATTCTGCAACAGATCTGCCACACGTCAATATAGTCTAATGGCTCCTTTCCGTGAACGTGTGGCGACCGCGTATTACACATGTAATCCGGTGCACCAATCTGCCATAGGCTCCCACGTTGCTGCTCACACATCTTGGCGTGTATTACATGAGCACACACGTCATGGTACTGCATGGCGGTTGGCGGTGCGCATCAAGCACTTGTTGTGGAGTCACACAACTGTCTTATGCATGTCGGACACAAATAACGCTTGTGTGAAGCCACCCCTAGGATTCACACAAAAGTATGCGTATTTGTGCCGGGGGCGTTGCGTATTTGTGCCCAGAGCAGTGTTTTTTTACTGTACTTTTTGCACATGCAAATAGTGTGTGTTTGCACACACAAAATCACTGAGCCGTCCATTGAAATGTAGTTTTAAATCTGCAGGAAAATAGAACTTCCTGCATATTTTTTTTTGCGCAAACAAAGTAAGCGCTTGTGAACGAAACCATTGTAATAAATGGGTTCTATTAACTGTATATTGCATGCGCAAATACAGTCGTGCTAATCCAACCTAAAAAGCTAGAAACCACTTTTTATGCATGTACTGATATTATTGTACGGCCTCAGACATGTATATTTAGCCTGCGTATTACATGCAGTTTTTACGTGAGTAATACGCAGTAAATACGTATGCAATATGTGTATTTACTGCGCATGTTATGCACCGGACTATGATAATGGTGTGTAATGCACAAAGTAGGACACTACTGTATTTCTGTACATCCCAGCCTGACCATCATACATTCCTATGACGCCGGAGTTCGGGTCAGGAGACCTGCGGTCAGGTGGGAACACAGTTCTTTATTATGGATGCAGAAACATGGCCGAAATACTCCTGGCCCAGTAAATGTAAATGTAAAAAATGTTTATAAAGTTATGGGCTGGATTCACCGAGAAGCAATGTTTTTGTGGGATGACCCCTTAAACACCAGAGTTAAGGCCCTCTTACAGGTGCAAAAATTGCCCAATTTGAATAATTCTTCACAATCACCGGGTAATTGTGTGCAGGGAGTGAAAGACGAACAGTTCATTCACCGCATCTTTTATGCTGGCTTCAAAAATATTGTTTGTCAGCAGTACATCCAATTGTGTAAAACAGACTATCATCAGAGGAGGAAAGATAAGCAACCGCCCCACCTGCCAGTCCACTCACTCTCCTCGTCACTGCGGGTGGGTGCAGCGAGCCTGCAGGGAGAAGAAGAGGGGGGACATGGGAGTCCAGTTCTCAGGATCAGGTGAAGTCTCAGTTGTGAGACCTACGGACAGTATATAAGAGTATCTTGGGATAAGCCCTTTAAGGCTCCCATAGATACATTTTTGGCCGAATCTGTAGTCAATTTAAAGAGGTTTTCCCAGGCAAAAAAGTATTGATGACCTATCCTCAGGACAGATCATCAATAATCACTGGGGACCCCCTGCTCAAGATCCACGGTGATCGGCTGATTGCCAGACTCGCTGTCAGTGCAGGTGGGTCGGACATAATCAAGGGGGACGGGAGAGAAAGTGTCATAGAGGGCTTCACTCCCATTGAAATCCTACTTTAACTACTTCCACTTCCAACATGGGGTCAGACACGAAAGTGTAATAGGAGACTTTAGCTCCCATTGATTTCAAGGGAAGTGAAGCCAACTTTTGCACTATCACCCCTGACGGGCGTCCCCGCAGACATCGGGCAGCCCACGGACGGGCGTCCCCGCAGACATCGGGCAGCCCACGGACGGGCGTCCCCGCAGACATCGGGCAGCCCACGGACGGGCGTCCCCGCAGACATCGGGCAGCCCACGGACGGGCGTCCCCGCAGACATCGGGCAGCCCACGGACGGGCGTCCCCGCAGACATCGGGCAGCCCACGGACGGGCGTCCCCGCAGACATCGGGCAGCCCACGGACGGGCGTCCCCGCAGACATCGGGCAGCCCACGGACGGGCGTCCATGGTTTGTCTGATGCAAGTTGCGGACGATAATCAGGCGACATTCAGCTGACTCAAAGTGGCCTGTGTGCTTTATTATTGTTGGGAAGGTGGGACCACCAGTCCGGGTATAAGATAAGACTTTATAAAGCCAAGATGAGGGCAGAGCAGCCAGCAGTGTACTTAGGGAATGTATTTACTTAAAGGTGTGCGAGGCGGCAGGTTGCTGCTTGCAGGTACAAGCGGCTCGTCTCCTGAGGCGGAGGGGCTGAACAGAAGAATGTCCTAAAGGGATTATGTAAGAAGGACCACAGTCCATTACTATTTAAAGGTGCAGACATATTAGTCTCTATAGTAATTAGTGTGCAGCATTTGGGTATTTATCCTCCCAGCATTTTACCAGGTTTTTCTTTTAATCGGGATACAATAGATTTAATTAACTGTAGGCTATAACGATGTCAAGAATTTCCTACTCTCTTGATTGACTAATAAAACGTATGTGCAGCAAGTTGTGTAGTAGTAAGTTTACTAACATACCTCATGACTACATGTAGAATGTGAAAAAGTAACTTTTCCCTAATAACTCAAACAAATGAAAATGCAGCATTTTGGGATCTCACGGGCAATGATCATTTTACAGACCCAATATGAATCTCACTGTAAAAAAAGACAATTCTCATCTAGTCTGCTTTATGTCACTGCACCAACCCTGTACGCAGTCTGGCGGTATGGTTTGTTGAGTTGGTAAAACTCTGAGGGCAGGATTGTTAACGTGGGACACTCTGATAGCACTATTTTATCGGGGGCACTCCATGGGGTGACTGTGATGGTGGCGTTAATGGAGGCATACAGGCTGTTGGGAAAGGGAATGCCGGATCCAATTTAAAAACACAAACAAATGGTGCCAAATCCCATTGGCTATAATGAGGTCTATCTGGCTTCCATCATATAGTCTGGTAAACCAACAAACAATAGAAATCGCAGAAAACGCTGCACTGTCTGGCATCTTGTGCCGGATCTACATCAAGGGCTAATGCAGATAAGACCATAGACTTCAAAGTAAGCATATATGAGTGAAGCTTGTAGAAATCGTTGCCGCAATCATTTACATATACGTATATGTGGAATTTATATAATAAGTATATTCTGGAGTTTTCAGAACTGTATACATGTCAGATGGAAGTACTGAGTGCAGAAGTTTTTTTATGACTTCTCACTAATTCCACTGAGAAGCACAATATTCCCTACACAAAGTGCCAATATGTAGCATTCACAAAGTAAATAGAAGTTGCCATACACTTTCATTTGCTACGAGTCCAACTTCACCAACAGCTATTCCTTCTAACTTCCCCATACACAATCGACTCGGCCAAGCAGGCATGGAAAAATGTGTAAAGATACCTTTATATAGGGCGCTGTGAACAGATATTTTTGGTGATAGCCACCAGAGAACTCGCTCAGTAGTCACAAGTCATTTTGTTTCAGACTAAATGACTAGCAAGCGACTCATATATGGGGGTTCATATATGAACAGGTATGAGCCTCGCTGGATTCATCTCCGGTACAGCGCTGCAAAGTTTCAAAAGTAACAAAGTATCTAGAGATGAGCGCGCATACTCGCTAAGGCACATTACTCGAGCGAGTAGTGCCTTAGTCGAGTATCTGCCCGCTCATCTCTAAAGATTCGGCTGCCGGCGGGGGACGGGGAAGAGCAGGGAGGAACGGAGGGGAGATCCCTCTCTCCCCCCGCTCCCCCCTGCTCACCGCCGCAACTCACCCGTCACCCGCTCCGGCAGCTGAATCTTTAGAGACGAGCGGGCAGGTACTCGCTTAGGGCAATGCTCGATTGAGTAATTGCCCTTAGCGAGTATGCGCGCTCATCTCTAATAGTATGTAAGACTGAAAAAAGACATCTGTCCATCCAGTTGAACCTATTACCCCCCAATGTTGATCCAGAAGAAAGCAATGAGGTAGTATGGTTTAGTAGTTTTGCAATCTATCGGTGGAGGCGACGGGCCACTGCAATCCGTGTGTCCATGACCGTACTGCCTGCAGCTTAGGGAACCCCATAAGTAACCTTTAGGCTAGGGTCACACAGGGCGGATTTTCGTCGGAAATCTCGCGGTTTGGCCGCAGCAAAAAACGCGAGATTTCCGCCGGGAGAACCGCCGCGGTTTAAGCCGCGGCGGCTGTGAAGCGGCCCGGCCGCGCGGCGGCCGGCGCTCCCATAGAGGAGAGCGCGGCCGCAGCGAAGAATGGACATGCTGCTTCTTTTGAAACTGCTGCTGCGGCCGCCGCAGCCGCGGTTTCAACCGGATTTACCGCAGTGGATTAGCCGTCCCGTGTGGACGAGATTTCTGAGAAATCTCATCCACATGGCTGGCTAATCCCGGGATTAGCGGCCGCGGGCGGTTTTGCCGCGGGTGGATCTGCTGCGGCAAAACCGCGGCAAATCCGCCCTGTGTGACCCTAGCCTTAAGGAGACTGCAGAGCCATACACCCTCCAGCCCAATTTTTTGCCTGTCGAATTCAGACATAATGTGAAAGTTGGATGGACATAGAAAAGCCCCAAACAACTTCTATAGCCGTCATATTACCACACTGTACAGCAGGAATAGTTTTACTGTATATGGATATCTGGGTGATCACACTGTGTAAGTCTGAGTATATAGAGAGTCCAGTCCCCTACCAAATCTTACAGGCCTTAAGCAACTTTGCCCTAGTAAAACCTGCAAAAGTCGCCACAAAGAATGCAAGTCTGGTCTCAATTACAGAGTGAGTCAGTAGTGAGCAGCGGGTCAGAATATGCAGCGGGATGTGGAATACGGCTGGGTCAAGGCTCTGGGTTCTATGAAGTGTATGGAAACAGGTCGTATGTCCGCATACACAAGAAGAGCACAGCATACCAATGTGTGATGTATAGCCAGTCAGTCCGTATACAGGGAGTATGCAAGTCCTACATAAGCAGAATTGTCTGACATGCAGGCTATACATGTGTATGAAAGATACCGCAAGCATACATTAAGTAACAAAAAAAATATCATCCCAATAAAACACTTCTCAAAAATGCATGAAAATTAATGTCTGTCTTTGCGAGCTTCAAAAAAAAAAAAAAGGGGGGCATAAGACGACTGGAAAAGATGCCTTTAACATTTTTTAAAAGTGTGTGCATATACAGCGCTTAAATTTACTTTAGGAAGTGAAAAACAAAATGTGCAGAAACAAAAAAAAAAAAAAAAAGATGAAGCCGTTCCTCTAATAAAGAAAAACGGAAAAGTTCTAAATATAGAGAGGAGCTCATTTACTCATTTCACGTGCGCCTGGCTACAAGCGATAAATGTATTAGGAGGCAGAAGCGATGACTAAGGCCTCATGCACACGGGCAGATCTCTGCTGCGGAATCCAAGCAGGGCTCCCGCCTCCAGATTCCGCAGCAATAACCCTCCATAGCATGCAATGCAAAAAAGATTCTTCATGCACACGAGCGGAAGCCAATTGCGGTTTGCGCTTGCGGATTTTAAAAAAAATAAAAAATAAAAAAAAAAGACGGACGGCTTCTAATGAAGTCATTCGCCCAGCGAATGTGTGGACCATCCACAGTACAGAGAAGCCAGAAGAAAAAAGGGCTGCATGGATGACGCCGCCTGTGCACACAGGTACGCAGAATCAACCGCCGGTCAGGGCCAGATTCCGGACCTGCCGTGTGCATGAGGCCTAAAGGCAGAATATAACTTTTTGAGCCTCATTTAGCAAAACTGTCTAACAGTAAGACTGTACTTGCTACCCATACCAACCAATCGCAGTGCAGCTTTCATTTTACATCAGCAACTTGAGAAATGAAAGCTGGGCTGTGATTGGCTGTTAGACAGTTTTGCTCTAGGACAATTTTTGACTTTGCTTCCATTGATATCACATTTATATATCGGAGTTTATGACATGTTGAGTTATGAGAGTATTAGGAACTGGGGTTGGTTTTTTTCTATAATCTACAGTAGTTTCTGGTGTAGATTATAGAAATGTGATTGGCTGTGCATGACCACGCCCCCTAAAGATGTGCTCCACTTTCGGACACCATAAAATAAATAAGCTCCAGTGTGTATAAAAAAATCAAGTTTCCTTGTAAAGGTGTGCGTAAGATCCGCAGCAGACGCTACATACGGCTCTTACTGCCGATTTGCCACAAAATTCTCCCCTATCCATTGCAAAACGGTGAAACCCGCAACATAGGTTACCAAGCGGCGGATCTGAAATCCCAGATGGTACGGTAAAATGCTGCGGATTTGAAAATCTACTGCGTATTCTCCACATCTAAACATCGTCTTAGGCCGGGCTCACACGCGTGTATCTGGCAGCGCGCAGATTTACATGAGCATCACACACTTAGTATGCAATTACATTGGCTGCGTGTCACTCCTCGCCATATGCTATCATGGCATCTATGCTCACCAGGGGCGTAACTATAGAGGATGCAGTTGCACCCGGGCCCACGGGCCTTGGGGGGCGCATAAGGCCTCTCTTCTCCATATAGGGAGCCCAGTACTATGAATAAAGCATTATAGTTGGGGGCCCCGATCCAGGTTGTGCTTTGGGGCCCAGGAGCTTCAAGTTACGCCTCTGATGCTCACGTAATACGCACATACGATAAGACATGCTGCGACTTTTCTTGTGCAATATGTGTAAGCGGTAGCATGACCGCCTAGGGCAGATTGGTACAGAGCATTACATGCGTAAGATCTGCACGTGGAATACGCAGTACCGACACGCTCATGTGAGCTGGGCCTTAAAGGAAGTCTGTTAGCTCAAACATACTGTCCAAACTGCGGTCCTATTGTATATACAAAGATAGCCGTCAATCACTGATGGCTCCGCCCATTGGACTGTTCAGGTCAGGATGTGCAGAGATATAAATGAATAAAGTACAAGTCCTACTGAATCTTTCCTATAAGAGTATATACCAATCTGCTCGGCTCCTCCTGTAGATTGGAGAGTATGTTTAAAGGAGATGTCCCGAGGCAGCAAGTGGGGTTATACACTTCTGTATGGCCATAATAATGCACTTTGTAATATACATTGTGCATTAATTATGAGCCATACAGAAGTTATAAAAAGTTTTTTACTTACCTGCTCCGTTGCTAGCGTCCTGGTCTCCATGGTGCCGACTAATTTTTGGCCTCCGATGGCCAAATTAGCCGCGCTTGCGCAGTCCGGGTCTTCTGCTGTTCTCTATGGGGCTCCGTGTAGCTCCGTGTAGCTCCGCCCCGTCACGTGCCGATTCCAGCCAATCAGGAGGCTGGAATCGGCAGTGGACCGCACAGAAGAGCTGCGGTCCACGAAGATAGAGGATCCCGGCGGCCATCTTCAGCGGTAAGTATTGAAGTCACCGGACCGCCGGGATTCAGGTAAGCGCTGTGCGGGTGGTTTTTTTAACCCCTGCATCGGGGTTGTCTCGCGCCGAACGGGGGGGGGGGTTTAAAAAAAAAAAAACCCGTTTCGGCGCGGGACATCTCCTTTAAGCTGACAGACTCCCTTTAACGAGCAGAGAGGGACTTGGGTCAAAACAGGAAAAGTCCATCCACAAGAGCGACACTTGGGAGCTACTGCTAATCCAATGCATATGCTTCTAAGCATGAGGCCTACATAACTAGAATGTCCACAAAGTCCCTGAGAAGCCACGTCACGCATGCTATACAATACACACTTATCAGTACAGTCTGCCGGGCTGGATTTATAGCCTGACAGGTTTAATACAGGGAGCAAAGTAACAAACTGGTTATCCTCATGACAGGCGTCACCACTACCTGCAGATATTGATCCTGGGAGGGTAAACCAACAGCTATGGGGGACACGGCGGAAAGAAAATGTTACATAATGTAGACGACAAACCCCAAGAGAAACCATGATCAAGGTCCGGAAAGTCTGTGGGTCCCTTCTACAATGGAAGCAGAATTTACAATGTTCAAGGGGTATTCAGATGATTGTGGGGGTCCCAGTGGTCGAACTCCCACCAATCTAGCATTTATTACTTTGTAGTGAACTAGAACACCCCTTTAATACATGTAACACGTTAAACCTGGCAAAGGGTCACCGGCATGGGGACAAGTGATGGGTACCATGATCCTTTGGCAGCACGTTTCCCTGTTTGCATGGATAGACGTGGCGCCAACGACCAAAAGACACAATCAGTCAACAAGCAAGCATTTGCTAGTTTGTCGGATGATCATGTGTATATTCAGACAGGCCAACGATTGGGGTACATGAACTCTCTCTCTGTAGAAGGGCCTTAAGCCTCCGTCCATGTTGGCATCATGGCTTCCATTCATACCAAGGTTTTTTAAGCTGACAGATCCTTTTGAATACATTTCCATCAGGGTGAGCTATTTTTGACAGCAGGAATAGTGCTGTACAGAGGCGTAACTTGAAGCTCCTGGGCCCCAATGCAAAACCTGTAATGGGGCCCCCAACTATAACGCTTTATTCATAGTACTGGGCTCCCTGTATGGAGAAGAGAGGCCTTATGGGCCCCCCAAGGCTCCTGGGCCCGGGTGCAACCGCATCCCCTGCATCCTCTATAGTTACGCCCCTGGTGCTGTAAATTTGCATACCATCCACATTAATGAATCCCTGATGGAACATGACAAATGCTGAGCCTTTAACCACTTAGTGGCATGGCCTACTGTGGGCCTAATGACGCAACACTTTTGTTGGGGATTTTCATCCCCACTTTTCAAAAGCCATAACCATTATTTTTCCGTTGACATGGCCATATGAGAGCTTGTTTCTGCGTGGCGAGCTGCAGTTTTCACTGGTATCAATTTTTTGGGTGCACAGAGTGCAGTGCTTAATTTTTATTAATTAAAGGGGTTGTCCCGCAAAAGCAAGTGGGGTTAAGCAGCCCCATTCAACTGGACAGAGAGGCAGACTGCGCAAGCGCTTCCAATCCAGGCAGAAGAAGGCTTCGGTCAGCGCCATGGAGACGGGGTGTATTACTTCTGTATGGCCAATATTTAATGCACGATGTATATTACAAACTGCATTAATATGGCCATACAGAAGTGTATAACCCCACTTGCTTTCGCGGGACAACCCCTTTAAGAAAAAAAAAATGTCAAGTCTGCCATTTTTTTTAATGACATGATAATGTTTCTTTGTCGGTTCGTACAATTATGACAATACCATCATATGGTATTTTTTTCGCGTTTTTCCACAATTAAAACCCTTTTTTTTTTTTAAATGTTTTGTTGCTTCTCTGCATTCAAAAGTACCATAACTAGAGATGAGTGAGTATACTCGCTAAGGCACATTGCTCGAGCGAGTAGTGCCTTAGCCGAGTATCTCCCCACTCGTCTCTAAAGATTCGGCTGCCGGCGCGGGTGACAGGCGAGTTGCGAGAGAGAGATCTCCCCTCCGTTCCTCCCCGCTCTCCCCCACCGCTCCCCGCCCCCCGAATCTTTAGAGACGAGCGGGGAGATACTCGGCTAAGGCACTACTCGCTCGAGTAATGTGCCTTAGCGAGTATACTCGCTCATCTCTAACCATAACCTATTTGGCTTTCCATGGACAAGCTCTGTGATGGCCTTTATTGTGTGACAAGCTATATTTTTTCTTTGTACTATTTTATTGCGCTTTTTTGGGGGGGGGGGGGGGGGCGAAATAAATTTTTTTTAAAGCGTTTTGGTTCTTTTTAAAAAAATTCTAAATAGTGTTCAACTTACTATATCGGTCGTTACAGACATGGCGATACCACACACACGTGGGTTTTTTTGCTTTAGTATTCAAGTTTCTACATTTTTGTTATGTCCCTGCAGGGGACTTGAACCTGTAATCCTATGATTGCATTGATAACACATTATCACTATTGGTACCGATCACAGGCCATGGCAACCCATCGGCTGTCTGCAATTTCATAGTGAAGGGCTGATGATGTCACAGAGGGAGCGCCCTCCTTATGTGAATCCTTTACATACCACAATCAATTTTGATTACAACACGTAAAGGGTTGACAGCGGGGTGTTGAGCCGGCACCATCCATAGGGTGTAAATGTATGGCCATTTATGGGAACTGCTTCTCACACTGAGTGTACATTTACACGTTGCGAGGGAAGGGGTCAAGGTTTTATATAAAATTATAATATAATCAGAAGTTATGTAAACTTTCTAATAATCAGGAACAGACAGTGAATGACATTTTAGCTCATCTCACATACACGGTGTAGAAACATCAGTGTGCTGCAGAGTTTAAGTTCACAGCTAGAGATGAGCGAGCGTACTCGTTAAGGCAAAATACTCAAGCGAGTATTACCGTTTTCGAGTACATGCCCGCTCGTGAGAAAAGATTTGGGGGGTGAGCGGTGAGTTGCGGAAGTGAGCATGGGGGAGCGAGAGATCTTCCCCCTGTTCCTCCCCGCTCTCCCCTGCAGCCCCCGAATCTTTTGGGACGAGCGGGCATGTACTCGAAAATGGCAATACTCACTCGAGTAATTTGCCTTAACGAGTACACTCGCTCATCTCTATTCACAGCATATCAATTGTTTGCGTGGCCCAATATCGCACTTTCCACCATGTGAAAGTCCCATGGATGCGAGGGAGTTCTCCCATTGCTTTCAATGGGGCCGGCGCTGCTGCCGACCCCATCGAAAACAATGGGCAACAATAACGCAAAAAGAGGTTTACAGTGAGTTTTTTCCCTGCTGCACCATGCGGTGCTTCCACATGAGACAAACCCCGTAAAACACAGCGGTGAGACTTGTAGCGTAATACTGATACGGCCGTGGGCATGATGCTTTACATTTTTCACACAAACGTAACAGGCAGCACTAAGGCTCCATGCATTTCAATAGGGTCTCTCACACGAGCGTTCTTGAGCAGCATGTTTAACGCGTGCAGAATTTTGCACTGCATGTTCTATTTTCGGCATTGTAGCGCCTATTTTACACACTACATGGCCCGTTGAAATGGATAGCTTGCGTAAAAAACCCAGTAAATACGCAATCATATGCGTAATACTGCTTTTTTTTAATTCTATGCAAGTTACTATGTCACCGGGAAAGGTAAAAAAAAAAAATTCTGACATCATCTGCTCGCTTGCGTTGTTACAGCACAAATATGCTGCAGGTAAATGCGAACAAAAACGCAATAAAATGCAGTTCTGCATGTAGTAAAACGCTGCATTTTTAATGCAGCATTTTTACAACTGCTTGTGCAAGAATGGCCCGAGGGTGGCAGCGCACTACAGTATCTCGGCTGCCATTTTGCGTCTGCAATACGGGAGAATATCCTGGCTCCTGATCCAAACTCCGAGCACCATAGGAAAGTATGACGCTCCCAGTTTAGGGCAGGAGAGCTGCGGTCAGGTCAGGACGCACTTCCGTATCGCAGATGCTAAAATGGCGCCAAAACATTGTTAGTGTGCACTTAGCCTTAGGTCAGTGGCAAACTAGTCATAGCTGCGAGTTGCACCAAAGCGACTGACAGCAGTCTGTGCGCCATCCGATATACACGGGCACAGCACATTCGCATGTGAGACTTCATGTCCGTGAGACACACAAGAATAGGACACGCTGTGAGTTTTTTCTCCCCGTGGGCTCTAATGGGGCTGTGCGGTCTGTGGAATTACGTGAGCGTCACATGACTACGTGCCAGAGGCTTATACGAACAGACTGCGGATTTAAAATGTGCGCTGCAGACCACATTTTTACCCCAATGTGTGGATGGCGTTTCTGGATTTTTCATCCCCTTGGCCCGTACTGTATATTCTCGCACACGCAAATCCGCAGCAGAAAACACGCAGCACGTGTGAACATACCCAACATGCCCGCAGTGCAGAGACGTGTGCCATGTGTAATCAGACTGACAGATATGCGCAGCGTTAACGAGACCACCGTGGGATTGACATCTAATATACTAACGATGGCGGAACAGATGATTGCGCTCCACATACATTCGTACATATTACTGTTCCTCAAAGCTTACCATCAAACAAGCTTACCTCTTCAGCGCCCACCCCGACCGCCATGCCCATCGCCTTGAGGCCCTGCTGCAGCTCCAGGATGTCTATCTTGCCATCTTTATTAACATCCAGTTTATTGAAGAGCTCGGCATACTTGGTGTTGGATCCGTCACAGGCAGCGCCGCTCAGCTTCTTCATGACTTCATACATCGTGGAGGTGCAGCACTTGGGAGAGAAGAGAAGGAATACGTTAAGGAAAGGCGAAGACTCTAGCAAGGAGCTGAAGACTGGAGGCCAAAATAAAAAAATGTAGAAAAGCAAGTAATGGATCAGTGACAGGACACCGCCCAGACTCAGGGAGGACTCCCCCACCGCTGGGAGGGGATTCCCTGCGCTGTGGGATGGGAGGGGGGGCAGCACTTTCTGCTTGTCTCCTCCCTGGCACTGCCTGCCTGCCTTCCTCTTCCTCCTCCACCCTTAGCAATTAGCTTGGATACTGTCTCTCAGTTTACTCTTTAACCCTTCCTACACCAGAGCACTGCTGGATTCATGCTGATGGCTGCGGGGCCATGTTTTGCAGCTGAGTTACATATAACAATTCTGCAACGTTCTAATCATATAAAGAATATACAATGTGAACGATTCCTTCAGGGGGGGGAAACCAAAAAGTTTTTGTTGAAGTTTTTGAGGCTGTTTTTTTTAGCCAAAGCCAGAAGTGGATTCAAATGGAATGGGAACTATAAATGAAGGGCTTCTACTTCTGCTTCTGCCGGACCCACTTCTGGCTTTGGCGCAGAAAACTGCAGCTTTAAAAGAAATTAGGAATAAAAACTGCGTATGAAATCACCCTCATTAGCGTTTTTTTATGGACTCCATGTGGACAGCATATGGACTACATTAGGTTGCAACACACCACACAGTGTTTTCCACGCAGGAAGAAATTGCATGAAAAACCTCATTGCATGCGCTATTCCAATCTGTTTAACAGACATTAAAGGCAATGGGGATAGGAAAATAATGGGCAGCACTCAAATGCCATCTGTGTGCAGTGCGTGCGCTGTCTCTCTTCTTGAGAGACGCAGAAAAAAAAAATGTGATCTGTTTCATGGGGGTTTTTTTGCAGACGTGAAAAACGGATGGCGTATGGAAGTAAAAAAAACTGATATACGGATGGAATATGGAGCTGTACTTGAAAGAACGGTGTTTTTTTCTAGACGTAATAGAGATGATGTTTTAACACAAGTGTGCACTTGATCTTGGGCCGGCTTCACACGGGAGTCAAAATTGCGCAAGATTTATGCGTTGCGAGCTGCACAAATATGAACCCCATTCTTTTGTATACATAAGCGATGTTTTACTGCATCGGAGGAGGATCCCTGCATACCCGCAGTGATGCAAGGCTGTTCTCATATGAAAACCCCTTGAATCCACAGGGCTTTTACATAAATGGCGAGCGCGATATGGGGGCGGGATTCACGGTGCCATATCGTGCTCGCCCATGTGAAGTTAGCATTAGGCCCAATGCACATGGGTGGATTTGCATCGCAGAATTCGGAGCGGGCATCCACCGCAAATACTATCCATAGCATGCTATGGAAAACCGAGCAGAAATCAATTGCGATTTTCCACCCGCGGAGGGGGGGGGGGAGGGGGATGCATCATGGTCAATTTTTAGGCGGATTCCGTGCAGACGGCTTGTATTGAAATCAATGAAAGTCATCTGACCCGCAGCCCTTCCGCAATCATCATTGCAGAAAGGTCGTGGAATGCGTATTATCGCCTAGCGAATGTGCGGCATACTATGTACAGTGCGTGTGCGCCGGCGTGACAGCCAGCACATCGCAGTACAGAAGGAAGAAGAAGCCGGACAACTACGCAGGGTCAATGGCGGGGCACGGGGTCAGATTCCGCTGCGGGATCCCACATGGAATCCGGCCTTGTGGTGTGCAGGCAGCCTTAATACATGCTCACTAGTGTATTTTCAGGCCATGTGCCGTCCGTGTAATTCTGCAGACAGCACATCGCCCTATTATAGCCTATGAGGCTCTACACACTGACTTCTCACATGCAAACCCATGATCGGCGTGATAGAAGCATGCTATGGAAAAGTGATTCTTCATGCACACAAGCGGAAACCAATTGCATGCTCCATTTTTGCGTGGATTCTGCGCGGATGGCTTCCATTGAATGGAAGCCGTCCGATCTGTGGCCCTTCCATAACTGACATTGTGGAAAGGTCATTTGCAGTACAAATGAAATACAGAAAGTCAACCAATCACAGCGCAGCTTTCATTACTTATACTACTGAGGTAAAATGAAAGCTGTGCTGTGATTGGTTGCTATGGGCAACACAGATTTTCTTTTGGACAGCTTTCATAAGACTGCGGTGCTGGCCTCCTTTTTGTGACCCACTTCCAGGACGCTATTTATAAAATCACGGTACAACACACGGGTATATCACATAGTAAGTGATAAACTACTAAACCGTGATAAGAGTACGTAACGTCAGCCACCTACGGATAACTGCAATTTATCATTTTGTCCACTGGATGTCGCTGTGGCGAAGACCTCCTCTTGCTCGGTTTTAATCCTCTGCAATACCCAGGGTGGTCACTAGATGTCGGTGTATGACAGATATACGAAACACTTGAACGGATGGGGAAAAAATGTAACATTTGTACTTTGCAACCCTACATCTCTCCAGCAGAGGTCACTAGTGAGACAACGCCTTCTATATGACACACAGACAGGTACGGAAGCCGAGGAAGGACAGAAGGAGAAGAGGGCGATACGGGTGGGACACGGAGAAAACGTCTTCGGCAAGGACGGGGTGCCGCAGAGACTATAAAATCCCGGGGAACTGGGGAGCTACTGGATGCCACGTGCAGAGTGCCGCCATTGTAGCGGGGAGGGTGCCGGCAGGGCTGCGGAACGAGGCACCATATAAACAGCTGGAGCTCCACGGCATAGAAATAGTGCAGAGAGCCGGGGCCACAGGTACCGTGCCAGGAGTGGTTGTAGAGGGTCCTCCCAGAGTCTACATCCTGATCTGTGAAGGGGCTTGTGCCTGCAGCCGGACTGGGAAGAAGGGCGGATTAGCGGTGGTCCCCGCGGGACGGGGGCTGCGCTGCGCTGGAATACCGCTAGTCTTCGGGGGAAATACTGGAATTTCATTTATTTTATTTTTTTTCCCTCTTTTTGGTTGAAGCTTTTTCTTTTTCCTCCTTGCCCGGACCTCCGGAGCTGCGCTCCCTGCAGCGGACTAGTCCTTCTAAGGCGTTGATGACTGCGGACCCCTCGGGGATATTTGTATGACCCCCGTCCCCCGCCATCACCCTGCGGAGCCCCGTTTATGGCTTTCATGATGATGAAGAAGAAGAAGTTTAAGTTCCGGGTGGACTTTGAGTTGGATGAACTTTCGTCGGTCCCCTTTGTGAACGGGATCTTGTTCTGTAAGATCCGCCTGCTGGACGGCGGCAGCTTCAGCGTGGAGTCCACCAGGTAAGATGGCGTGTCATGGCGGCCGGCGCTGGAAGGTGTCCTCCCCTTCCTGATGGAGGGGCTGTCCTTATACATGGTGGACCACAGAAGTAGTCCTCTCCAGTTCTAGCCCTGCACTCCTGGGGAGCGTTGCTAGGTAACCGTTTGTGGCTGAGACTCCTCCTCATTGTCCACGCAGACACTGCTTTGCCGATAATGTTGGCAGGTCTGTGCGGCTGTTGACCGCCATGATGCCTGGCAGAGTCTCGGCTCCAAGGAGCTTTGGTTACGGGGGAACGCACCCTTATATAAGCTAATAGAAAATGTGTGTTGCCCCTAGCAACCAATCGCAGCGCAGCTTTCATCTTACCTCAGCAGTATAAGAAATGTGATTGGTTGCTATGGGCAACACAGATCTTCTTTCAGACATTGGTCTGGATTCACACGGGTGAGTGCGATAGCGGGCATACAATCTTGGCATATCATGGCGGGGGGGGGGGGTCGCTCATGTAAAGAAGTCCATTCAAAAGTCTCAACACAAAACCCGTGTGCGGTTCTCGCCCGTGTGAATGTAACCTGAG
The DNA here is from genome assembly GCF_035609145.1 of Eleutherodactylus coqui. Classification (NCBI taxonomy): domain Eukaryota; kingdom Metazoa; phylum Chordata; class Amphibia; order Anura; family Eleutherodactylidae; genus Eleutherodactylus; species Eleutherodactylus coqui. The sequence continues at coordinate 242,561,918 of NC_089839.1, read as the reverse complement.
TGCGGTGCCTACTTATCCGTGGCCGCCATGTATAGCAGATACTCCCAGTCATCTTCTAGGGGTCCACCCATAAGTAGTCCGCTCCTGGGGACTATCTTGTATCCTGGCAAGCTCTCCCACCTTATCTGGCACAGGCCGGGGGAGACTCAACCGGTGCCTAGGCAACCGCCCAACGAGTGTCGAACACGGACCCTATTAATTGGGACAAGACTTGCCAGGCGTCATAGGATTGTACCACCCAGCATGCATTTGTCTCCATGCCCAATGTTGGCTTGAACAAGTGGTATTCCTGGACAGCCCCTGTAAAAACTGCCAAAGACAAAATGGCCTCGTCAACAAGTGTGGGGTCACCACTGGGAATACTTGGCCTGATATTTGGGGTCCTCTGAACGCCGCCCAATAGAAGTAGTCTCTCTGTGCTGGCAATAATATGACTTTATAGACCTCTGGGGTCCGTGCCACAGACTTGGTTGTCTGTCAAGAGGGGATAGAAGATCTAATGTGGCCTCTGAAATTAATGGGCCTCACGGCTGCATGACATAAAGGTAATGAGCCAATATACGGGGGACAGACTAGTGGAGGACACTTTGGGACTCCTTACTGTGGAGGACCAGCTACATGAGGATTGAAGTAGTCATAGAAGTGCTTCGGCAGAGGATTAATAATGCCTCTTTCCTCCATACTGCGCCTTAATCTGCCTTACTAATGGCGGAGGGGTTGGTGGCATTGTTCTTGAAGCTGATGGGAAAGACAGTCCAGAATTCTCCAACTCAAGATCTTGGGGTTGAAGAGTTTTACCTTTTTGTTGAGTTTTGTCCTGAAGGGGTGTGACACATAACTTTACCTTTGGACTATTCCAGCACAAAGGATTTCCATATCTCAGTACCGTTTCATTCATTGTCCACAGGTGTGTTTGACATAAGTCAGCTGCTCCCCACATATGTCGGCACTACACCGAGACCAGAGGAGGGCAGGTTGTTAGCGGTTATGCAATTCTTCCTATCAGCCTGCATTATTAATGGGGTTGTGTTGCAAGAAAGACTTTATCCTCTAGGCACAGAATAGGGACTGAATGTTGGGGATCCGATTGCTGGGATCCCTCATCGATCACAGGGGTCCTGAGTATCTCCCCAATATGTATAGAATGCTTCAATCATTTCAATGAACTGATGGCGCCAGTGACGAGGTGACTGACTACATGTTTGGCCTGGCCACCATGTGAGCGGTCTTGGTGCATCGGATTGCCCTGTTTTGATTAGTTTATGGTGAGCCTGCACTTGTGTCCCCTAAATGTAGGATTGAAGGAGGTAGTTTAGCCAGGGGCCCACTACTGGCTTTTGTCAGGTATGGCCAGTAAGCAAGTAGTCTTAAAGGGAGCCTGACATAAGGGTTTAGGCCCCCAGACTACCACCGATCAGCTATCCAGCATGCTAACAGGCTCTCATTGATCTACATTCTGGGAAGTTCTGTATACAGAAATGAGTTTGACCGCTGTATTCATATGTATGGGGCCATAGGGTCGCCACCCGTCCTCAGAAGGGTCAGGCTGGCCAGTCCGCCTCTGGCTTGGCTGATGGTCCACCAGTCGGGTATAATATTAGCCAGCAGCATCCGGTTACATGCAGAGGAATTCAAGGCCAGTACATTGCATATGCACCAAATGCTACTGGAGGCAGGATGTCAATTAAGCCAGGAGGCGGGCCAACCATCATGACTCTTCAGAGGAGCAGCTCCACCTCTCGGACTCCTTACAGGTATTTGAATAATGGATTCAAATATTACTTTTCTGCATTTTCTTAACTCTCCAAGAACATAGGACATCGTTGTGCGCACTCTGGGTGCTTAGATCCTTATAACTGGTATCTTTTAACAAAGCCCAGCTATCCTGCCTTCCAGGAGATAATAGAAAGACGGCTGGGCGAGTTTAAAGGAAACCTGTGAAGTCTGTGGGGGAAGCATGCAAGAGGCAATCTAAAGAGTCAGATGTGCGTGCCGCACACAGACTTCACAGATGCACGCCACGGGAACGAATGAGCGAAGGATTATTAAAAAATACATTTACCGTATAAGCCAACCTGAATATAAGCTGAGGCACTGAAGTTTACCACAAAAAACTGGAAAACCTTAGTGACTCACGTATAAGCCTAGGGTGGGAAATGCAGCAGCTACTGGTACTGCATATGTGGGAATATTCCCAGCAGGGGGGGTCCCCTTGTTACTGAACACTGATGGCACTGTCAGTGTTCAGTGCCAAGGGTAATCCCCGCGAGGAGTAAAGAATCCCCTGCCACAGCTGTGGCAGAGGATCACAAAGCTCTCCCATTGATTTTAATGAGGATGCCGCTGCCGGTGGCCCCATTGAAAGCACTAGGATGTCAGCACCCCCCACAGTGATTTTCGAGGGAAGGGCTTTAAACATAAGCCCTTCCCTGAAAATCATCCCTAGCTGTAGTAAGAAATAAAAAAAACATATATACTCGCCTGTCTGCTGCTGCCGGGGCTCAGGTGTGTCTGGCCGCTTGTCATCCCGTCACTGTAATGAAGTTCTTTCAGAAGGTGGGAATTTTAAATCCCCGCTTGCTCAAAAGGACTGCGCCTGATTGGCTGAGTACTCGGCCATTCATTGAATTACGGCTGAGCGCTGCTTGTGATTGGTCACAGCACTCAAACAATCACAACCAGCACTCGGCCATTTAGTTAATTCAATGAATGGCCAAGTGCGGCCTGTGATTGGCTGAGAGCTGTGACCAGTCACAGGCAGTGCTTAGCTGTCATTTAATGAATGGCTGAGCTCTGCCTGTGATTGGCTGAGCGCTCAGCCAATCAGATGCAGCCCTATTTGAACCCTTTCCTGTAAATCACTGCAGGGGTTGCCGGCAGACTATTGCTTTCAATAGGGCTGCCGCCAACAGCCGCGGCCCCATTGAAAGCAATGGTGCATGGGAACCTCACTCGAGGATAAGCCGAGGGGGGGGGGGGGGGGGCTTTTTCAGCATAAAAATTGTGCTGAAAAGGTCATCTTATACTCGAGTATATACGGTATTCCCTGGCATGTTTTTGTGTTTGTGCGGTCCTGTTCACTTCATGTAACTGAAAAACACGTGGAAAACACGCATGTAAATATCTACTGATATCAATGAGCTCTAGCCACTCCGTATTATGCGCATATCTTCTATGCATGTAATATGGTGTGATTGGTCATAAATCTGTCCCTTTGGGTCTTCGCAGAGGAGCAAGACGTCTCAGCCATATTCGTGATGAAGCCTATGGGTAAAGGAGTAGAACCCCCTGTACGTCACTGGCAGGACTTGTGGCACGGGGCCCACAGTAGGGTGATTAGTCAGCCTGATGATCTCAAGCCCAGCTCTGACTATTAAGAAGGAACCAATCTGCTCCGGTCTGAGGAAGCGTTGAGTCAGATTGTCAGGAAGCGATGGTCTGCGGCGAGCCGTTCTGTTTAGTTGTCATGGGCAACCAAAGCTGCCAAAACCTCACATGTAACCAGCATACATGTATGTGAGCGCCGACCCTGATCACTAGTGGCCTAGAAGACCTCTTCTACTGAAGGAGTCAGCAGGAAGTCTCAAGAAGTCCAACTTGTCACTTCCCGGCTTTGTCACTGGGGTGAAAAAAACCCAGACTGCAATTACAAGTTTTCTGAGGCCTCTGAAAACTTCCTATCAAGAGGGCTTCATAATCTAAAAAAAACCAAGTGATCTTCATTAAAAACGGAGGAAATAGAAGCCATATCCCTTTAAGCCATCAGTGGAAAGGTGTTGTCTGAGATCAGAGAAAAGGGTCTTCTAGAAATGGCGCCACTTCATATATATTGTACCGTCCAACATTGTAGCGGAGGGCCGCTTCCTTTAAAGTATCAATTTTGCTTCTTTGTGTTTGTAGTAACTTTTTTTTTTTTTTTCTTTTGTAGGGAGGTTGTCCAAGCGAACAGCGTTCACTGGAGGAAATGTTTTTCTTTCATGTGCAAGATGAGTGCAAGTGCGGCCTCTGGTATCCTGGATCCATGTGTGTGCAGAGTGTCTGTGCGCAAGGTAAGCCTACAGGGAAGGACGGAACGGAACATGGAAAGCTGAAAAGACTCACTCAGCCTATAACACCCCACCACCACCACCACTCCTCCAATGTTGATCCAGAGGAAGGCAAAAAAAAACCATGAGGGAAGAGCAGATTCTTATTTAATCCCTAAATCACCGACCCTTCTGGAATAATCGGTGATCTAACATGTAATATTGTATCGCCCAAGAAAGCCATCCAGGCCCCTCTTGTACTCTGTAACCTGTCACTGAGACCTTCCTGACTTAATAAGATCTGCCAAGATTCCATTGTGGTTTCTGTCGTTCAAACGGCAAGAATGCTGAACAATCTTGTTTCTCTGAAAATAAGACACTGTCTTATATTTTTTTGCCCCCAAAAGAAGCAGTGTCCTATTTTAGGGGGTGGTCTTGTACTTTTCACCTAGTAGACAGCGTTCGGTTCCCTTGCACTGGTCTCCAGCGCTGCTGTGGACTTCCATGTACTCCTAAACGCCGAGAGAGCATTTCTTCCTGATAGCAGGGCTTGAATATTCCGCCTCCAGCAAGCGATTGCTCTGATTGGCTGATGCAGCACTCAATTAACCAATCGGAGCCGGTGCTCAATTAAATAAAATAATGTTTCAAGCCCCCACACACTGAAAAACAGCGTAGGGCCTATTATCAGGGTGGGGTTTATTTTCAGAGAAACACTGTAGTACTTACATCAGAGGTGACAGATCCCCAGCAGAATGTGCTGATACACGTGTCAATAAGGCCTTGCTACACCCACATGGAATATATTTTTTTGCAAAAATTGTTTGCATTAATTTGGATTTTGATGCAAATTTTCCTGGGGCCTCACTGAGCATTGTAAAGGGTGGAATCCATAGATCAATTCACGCTGCAGATTGTTTTTGCAGCCTGCGGATGAGGTTTAGTAACCCTCCTGCGCTGTTAATGCTGCAGATGTTCTGCACAGGAGTCCGCAGCATTCCCACCCAGTGACATCTTACTGCCCCCTGCAATGTGTTGGTAAAGAGTTTACATCACTGATGCTTCTCTTATCTGTTTTAGGAGCTGAAAGGCGGGAAAGCTTTTGCTAAGGTAAAAACCTTTACTAACAATCAAAAATTGCATTGTGTATATGGATGTAGAAACAAAGGCAGAGAGATCTCATCTATGTATGCCTAGGAGCAGGCATGTAACTATAGTAGGGTCAGAGGCTGTAGTTACACCTGAGCCCTGAAGCTCAAGGGGGTGCAAAAGATCCCTTTGCAACATGGAAGGACACCAATACTATAAATTATGTTTGTTTGCAGAGCCCCGGACAGATGTTGCATTGGAGGAGTTTCAAGTCTCTCCTTTTATATAGCAGCAATGTGTTTAGAACTTTGCTGGTATTTAAATTTTTAATTTTTGTGTGTTTTTTGTTAGTTTTGCTAACCCTTTTTGGTTATTGCAGCTCGGCTTTGCAGACTTGAACCTTGCAGAGTTTGCTGGATCTGGCAACACCGTGCGGAGATGTCTCTTGGAAGGATATGACACCAAAAACACAAGACAAGATAACTCTATCTTAAAGGTCAGAACAAGTCTGTTGTCATGGTAATTGTACTATTCTGCTGGTTGAATGGATGAAGGACTGGACAAACTGCAGGAGACGGCCAATAAACCTTGAAACCTGCTGTACGTACTTTATGGAATTAGCATAAACAAAGGCTAAGAAAAATCCTCATATATTCTACCTATGAAGAAACCTATTTAACATCAGTTCTCTTATAACCGATTTTGTCAGGTTTTAATGAGTACCCTACACAAAAAATGTGGACCCCCATAGAAGTATAATCTGCTCCAAACATTTTCTAGAGCAAAGGAATTTCTCAATGTAGGGCAAACAATGCCACATGTGCCTACCATGCCAATGAAGAAGAGTGGTGGACATCAGTAAAGTGCAGTACCAATATCTGGGTGTGGTACTCATGGTTACCATGTATCATCTTGTGTTACCACCATGCCAGTAGGACAGGGGTGTGAATGGAATGATCGCCCTGAAGAGGGTCACTCCCACAATTGATGACTGTCCACTGTTAAATTCCTATTACGTCTGATAGAGAAGACCTAGAGGCATCCACCATAATAGTCCAAAACATCCCAACTGTCCAAATGCCCCTAGCCCAATGGTGACGAACCTATGGCACGCATGCCAGAGGCGGCACTCAGAGCCCTCCCTACTGGCACGCGCCGCCATCGGCCGCCCACCACTTGTAAATACCAGCACGGGCCGCGGCTCCACTGCCGGCATTCACTCAGCTACTGTGCTAACATTGCCGATCCCGGGACGTCGCTTTTATGCGCTGGGGGGGCCGCTGTGGGGTGTCGCTTTTATGCGCTGGGGGGGCCGCTGTGGGGTGCCGCTTTCATGCACTGGGGTGGGGATCACTATTATTGCTGGGGTCGGTGATGGGTGTCACTATTACTGCCGGGGGGGTGTCACTATTACCACTGGCGTATGTTTACATTTGGCGGAAATGGGCAGGGCCGCTTCAAGGGTGCAGATTTTTGGATGTGGAAATGCTGCAAAATTTGCAACAGAAATTTTCGCTGAGGACATTTTCGCTGAGGACATTCTGCAGTATTTCCGCATCCAAAAAGCAGTTAAAATCTGCACCCCGTCTATTTTGAAGCGGCCCGGTCCTTTTTAGAACGGAGGTAAAATCATATGCCGTGATAAGCCCTGCCCCCCTGGCGTGTTGGCACTTCGCGATAAATATGTGGGTTTTGGATTGCAGTTTGGGCACTTGGGCTCTAAAAGGTTCGCCATCACTGCCCTAGCCTAACACAAGTATTGTACCTCAGATATGGTAAGTGCACAATGTCAAGCATTTTAGTGAGGCTAAAATACCCAAGATGGCTCACTTCTGTCCGTGTGTCTGCACACTTTTTACACTGGGAACCGCCGCTGGCATTGTCTGCCCTGATGCTTCTTATTGGATGATCCGTGATGCTCTGGAACACATTCAGAAGGATCACAATGCTGAAAATATACTGCAACCTTCTAAGGTGACACAGCATTGTAATAAGATGCCCTTCAAGATCCTCACCCACTTAGTAGCTAAATACAATTTTGGCATAGACTGACTGACTAGCCCTAAATCTGAGAGCTGTTCTGTATTTGCTGCAGCCCAAACCTCCTGTAGCATATTTTCCATCATCACTGGGATAGTAATCGCAGCCGTCAGAGGAGGTCGTGGTGAATTATTAAATCTGCTTCTTCCTGGCTAATGCACTCCCTCCAGCTCTGGGATATAAACACGTTTGCGGCGGCTGATGTCTCGCTGCTGCCGCTGTTATAGATCTCACTGCCAGGAAGGATTGGATCAGAAGGTATTATTCCTGAAAGCTCTGGGCGGACAGCGAGAGAATACAGCGGTTTTCCATTGTTTCATCGCCTTGTTTTCATTCCATTTACTAGAAGAATAACAGGATGTGAGGCCGTTCATAGATAGCACTGGATTTTATAGAGAAAGCTGAACCTCTGGTGAACCTATGAAAAAATAGAATTCTGTAATTCCCAACAGCTGCCCTTTTTGTTTGACAGGTGGAAGATTCTAACTAACTTTTTTTTTTGTTTTGTTTTTTTTGGGGGGTGGAGGGTTAGTAAGAATTAGGGCAGCGATGGCTATGCATAGGAGTTGCAAATACAAAGATTGGAGATTTACATCACCTGGTCCTGGGCTTTAATCCTGACCGATTGCAGAAATACAGTGCAGGAGCAGGTCAGGTTGTCAGCTGTTCACAGATGAGAACCCAGAGGAGAAGCTGTCTTTAACTGCTTCTGCCTTCCTACTTCCCTGGTACATAGCGCTATGTACTAAAAAATGGAAGTGATTCTTCCACTATGCAAGCCGGCAGTCATGTGACCACCAGGATACCCTGGTACAGCAGAGCTGCAAGGTCCAAGTAGACCCTGATCAGCTCTGTTAGTGACTATTGTTACTACAGGGGGATCTACAACAAAACCCCGTCCACCTGCTCAGCCCAGCCAAAAAAAATAAGACAAACTCTACTGTCCTGACGCAGCTGAGAGCCGGTACCAGCAGCGACTTCCGGGTTGACGGCCTGGCAGAGGTCAGGTGTTGTCTGCTGCCAGTCATAGGCTGCAGCAGCGGCGCATCAGCGGTTTTATTGTAATGACAAAACCCCTTTAAGGGGTTTTCCAGGGAGGCAAAATTTTTACCCAGATCTGTGGTGTCATACCTTCCACTGCTAAAAGAAGAAAAAAAAAAAGGTTCCGACACTGGGTAATGTGGTATGGACCCACTCTGCACCCATCTCATCACAGGGGCTCATCTTAATATCTAAGCCAACCCCCTTCTGTAACAGCTAGTGAAGAGACTGGAAAAGGACTGGCTTAGTTGTTAAGATGAGCTAAACGGCCCCCCCCCCCCCCCCCCCCTGTGGTTACATGACTGCAAAAGAGGGTCCATAACACCCAGAGTCAGAACTGGGCCTGGAAGGGGGTTTGATACTGCAGGCCCCAATAAGGATTTAGCCTCCCTGGGCAACTATTGGATTATTTGCAAAGTTCTCCCCACTCCCTCCCAAATTGATATGTTAGAAAAAAATGAGAAGGTGAACCCCTCCCTTAAAACAATTCTTATTAGGGCATTCTTGGTTACTAGAGTCGATCACCTGCTTGGTCCCCCCCCCCCCCCCTCTATTAGCCAGAGAGTACAGAAATGTGTCTTATACTAATCTTGACACATGAAGATGATTGTGTGTTTTCACTTATCTTTTGTTTACTGAAGTTAAATCCGTCACACTCTTGTGGAGTTTACATGATTTTATAAGGAATCTTTTTTTGTCTTTAGGTGGGGATCAGTATGCAGCTCATGTCAGGAGACCCCTGCTTTAAAACGTGAGTGACTTGTTACTTGGCTCCACCCCATAACCTCCCTTTGCAAACAGCAGCAAGGGGCAGAGAGGAGAGGGAATGGAGTTTAGCAGTCACACTGCTAAGCTCCCTCCCACCTCCCTGCTCCAGCCGCTGTCATAGGCTCCCATAGGGATTTCATGGGAGTGATGCACATCTGTGGGTAAAATGCGCGCTATCTGTCTGGGTTTCTCAGTCTGATAGACTACAGTTGCACTAGTGAGTGCACTAAGTTGGGTACCCTGATAATAAACTGATTACAGGCTGTCTTGTTGTGGGGATCCTCAGCAATCGCCTGTAATCAGTTGGGGATCTGGTAGTTCTTCTGCAGGGTCACCGCAGACAAAGGGGCAGAAAACAGATCCCATTAAAACCAGTGAACTGACGGTGTAATGCCTGGGTGTGTTGGGCTCTCCACAATGAGAGATGCTGCGTCTGCCTACGCTCTACTCTGGCTGAATGATGAGGATCCTGATTTTCAGGTCCACCTTTATGAGCAATCGATCCCTGTTTTAAGAGGGTATTTAAAAAAAAAAAAATCTCCATTCCCTACTTGTATACTAGTCTGTCTAGCAGTGCTAAACCACTAAGGCGTCTCCCTCTGCTCCCAGGGCGCCCTCCACGGCCACCTCTATTGCATTCCCTGGAGATCCTGACTCATTGCATGAAGACCGGAAAGGACGTGAGACCGTGAAGCTGCACTTGGGAGTTGCTGGTAGGTACACTTGTTCTTCTAATATCCGCTCACTAATATTCTCTGACTACATGGCTTGTGTGCACGGTGTATTCTCTTTAATGGAATGTATATCTATTATTTTTGAGACCTTTCATCGAAGAGCGCCTCCGTCCCTGATGAGCTTGGAGCGTGTGGACATTCCAGGACGTCAAGTTACGCCAGTCAGCAGTCTAAAGCATCAGGTATGAGTTCTGTAACTCCTGACAAGGAAGCTTCTGCCTTATATGCTAAGGAATACATTAAACGTGTTCAACCTGCTGATTCTGTGGTTGAGCCTGTAGGGTGGGTGTGAGATGACTAGGAGAACAGTAGGCGGCTGATAAGAGGCATCCCTTTAGGCTAGGGCTACACTGACTTCTCATAGCTGTACTGATTGGTTTTAACTAATAAGCTATAGCTGTAGTCTCAAGGAGTACATTGAGATAAATACAATCTGTAGATCTACGAGCTGTCTTGGTGTAGCCTTGAGATGGCAAGGATAGAATCCAGCGCTCAAAGTGTGGGTCTTAAAAATCAATTAAATGAACTTAGAAGTATCCCCCCCGACATACACATTTTCCCATACAGACATGATGGTCTACAGGTTGAGCTGAAATTGACCAGTTCAGATACCTTTTTTTTCATGTGTATGGAGGCCTAAAGTTGCATCCAATTGATAAGGTTGTTCACCCTTAGGGCTCATGTCCATGGGCAGGTTGGATTCTGCATGCGGGAGCCCACAATGAAACCTCACCCTGCCCATGGACGAGGACCCTGCTTACCTGTCCGGGTCTTCTCTCAAAATCTTTATTATCCACAGCAACCAATCGCAGCGCAGCTTTTATATTAGCTCAGCAGTATAACAAATGAAAGCTGTGCTGTGATTGTTTATGGGCAACAAAGAGGGGTTTCAATAGGACACTCTGTCAAAAATCAAGCACCTACTAAAAGTTGTTAGAATGGAATGAAACTTTGATAGAAGTGATTACAATATCCGAGAGAAGGATAATTTATTGCAGAAAACCTGAGGGGAGGCTCTAGTACACTGGTGGTCTGCCTCTAGCTTGGATACAAGATGATGTGTGGGCATTGAGGCATACAGGTTCCATATGGTATCCTGTGGCATATCTGTCCATATTTGCTGTAACCGAGCCTCAAGGTTGTGCACAACCATAGGCTGTTAAGGTTGACGTCACAGGTTGTTCCAAGCATGTTCTATTGGTGATAAGGTAGACCACAAAAGTGTTGCAATGTTGTGGGGGCATTCCTGTGATGATCCTCACTCTGGATGGCAGACAATGAAATGGTAGCTGCTCGTGCCTTTCAGGCAATCCTCTCTGCTAGAGATCTGTCGAGGGTATCCTGAGCCCAGTGGCCCTCTTGCATGCCCTCACGCATCCACTATCCCAACACCTCCTAACAGCCTGGTCAGAATGGTACAGGTGGTTGGTACTTGGTCGATCCAGCTTCTCACATTCCAATAATGCACCCCTCTCAGACTGAGTTGTGGTCAACAAGCTCTACACACATGGGAAAAAGAGATCTACTGCACACCAGTAGCCTCTGAGAGCCTTTTATAGACCAAGAGGGGAACCACTTTTGGGGCCTCAGGTGGCAAGACCGTTCATCTAATCATTTGCATATCTCCTTGAGATGTAACTGCATGCTGAGTTTTGCAACAAAATGACAAAAAAAAATCAAGCTCCCAGAAGTTATCTTTTTTGAAAGTGTATAAAACTCAGACCAAAAGTGCATATTTTCAGCCACAAAAAACCTCAAAAATTCGTCTTGTATGATTGTGTGATGCCCAAGGTGCCAGCTCGTCGATGTGCCAGTTATCACCACTTGTTGCAAACTGAGAGGGAAGGAATCCCGAGAGACCTTTGTCTATCAGTCCGGCAGATCGCTATGTATATAGGCCAAAGTGTCAGCACTGTTTAACACTGTGTCCCAGTGGTTGGGAGAACAAGGATTAACTGGAACACTACGAAGAGGTGCAGAGGAAAACCTGCACAGGTGAATTGTCAGACTAGAAGAATGGCACAGTTAACTTTTGCAAGTAAAATTGTGAATGAGACACCAGCGACCGGTGTTACATTGACTTCAGGCCAGTCTATCATGGTGCAGAGCAAGATTGCAATAGAGGTCTATGGCCTTCAGCGATGAGCCCTGCTTAGGGGAGACACCATATAAAATGCTGTAAAATTACCATGCAGTAAATTTTATAGAAGTGGGGGGAGGGGGGGGGATGCCCAGCATAAAGGAACTGCAACAAAAATGGTAACTTCGTGAACTCTGCACAAAATCCGGCCACGTAGAGCATTTAATTATCCGATTTGGCTCTTATCTCTTATGCAGAAAGTGAAGGAGTGTCCCGTATGAAGGCTCCTTGCTACACATTTCTTGGGCAACAAGTCTGCATTCCGATGACTCATGGCTTAACATCGCAGTAGCTCCGCCAAATATTGTGGCAGGTTGCTAATGACCAGTAATTCTATATCTGTATTCCATAGACCAAATGAGCCGAGCACCAAAGACTGACATAAAAGACCTTTCTCTTAGTGTATTACTGTATATAAACGAAATCTGCCCAAATGACAGCGCTCCGAGGCTTTCCTGTGGTCCCATACTTGCTCCAGGACTGGCGCCTTTGTTCTGCCACGTGCTGGAACACAATTGCCTCGAGCTTATACTTCTTACAGATTACACATAACATATTTAGACAGTTTATGCCAATGGCAAGTGCCAACTACTGCTGGACTTGATCGCCTCTAGCACTTTTTAAATGCCCATGAAAGGACCAATCTGTTTATCATAACTTTCTACCAAGGTGTTAATATACAAAAGCCGATTCCAGTATTACCAAATATGCTTGACTTTGATCGCATTGCAATATATAACATGACAGGCGAAAGTGTTTGTTTTTCTATTGCCCAAATAGTGTGTTAAAAAGCCTGGCTGGCTTCACACAGGGCGGATTTGCAGCGCAAATTCCATCTCCAATTTTGCTGCAGCGAATCCGCCGGCAGCCTCTAATCCCAGAGTTAGCCAGCCATGTGGGCGAGATTTGTCAAAAATCTCATCCACACGGGACGGCCAATCTCTCGCGGCAAAGCCGGCGCGGATTCCACAGCATGTCCAGTTTTTTTTGGTTTTCCGTTGCCGCCGCGCTCTCCTCTACGGGAGCGCCAGCCGCAACGGAAAAGCATGTGGCTAAGCTGCTCCAAAACCCACGCCTAAGTGCCGCGGGTTCTGAAGCAGTGCTTTCCCAGCGGAAATCTGTTTTTCGCTGCGGCCAAACCGTGAGATTTCCGCCAGGATTCCGCCCTGTGGGAACCCAGCCTTGGTGATTCTCTGGCTTTCAACAGATGGCCACACCGCTTCTGACTACCTGATACATACTGTATTAGTATACATCATTGGTCTAACACTACACCTGCTGTGATTGATCAGTGGACTACCGATGCATACTAATACACAGCGTGCATCAGGTAGGCAGAGAAGCGGCAAGGCCATCTTCTGTTTGTCCATGCCCGGTGGGTCGCTTTAACGATATTGTGAATGAAGCCTGGCTTCTTCTACAAAGGGGCTTTAAGTATCTGGACCACAACTGGCCTGTCGCTTCTTCCCACCTGAGAATCGCACTTCTGAACACCTAGCAGATCTCTGCTGTAGAAGGCTGCAGTCTTCAGAAGATACTTGTGTGCGGACATCCGGAAGGAGCGCAGTCCTCAGTAGTGAGTTATGTCTGACTTTTAGGAATGTCTCTCCTATATTTTTATTTTCCCATAATTCTTCATTGTAACAGTCCCAGCTATTTGTATGTGTCAGAAAGCAAACCTTTGCTCCTTACCTTGTACATACCAGGCCGGTGGCTAATGCCTGTGTAAACCTTCTTAAACACAGACCAATACATGTATTAGAACAGTTATAGCCGAAACACTCTGGTTGCAAAATATTTCCCATGCTGACATGTGTGTTTGTACCCATGAGGTTCACACAGAGGTTATGGCACGGCTGCCTGTTTTTCTGGTTTTCTATTGCTAATGTTGTATTCCTCTCAAATAAAAGAACAGCTCTCCCTTAGGCTTCCTACACACGGGCGTGCCAACTTACCGTTTACCCACGAATGCAAGGTGTGTTTTTTTTGTTTTTTTTTTTGTTTTGTCAGACTCCTTCCACCACTTCAGATAAAGTAGCGCTCCTCTGGTGATGCGGGAAGAAATTGTTCCTGTATATGACCTCATTCGAAAGAATGGGGTTCACGTTCGTGAGTGTTTTCTTTTGGCAATGTGAATGCTGCTTTAGGCTGCCTGTCCACGGATGCTACTGCATTGGGTTCCCCGCGGCAATAATCCGGCCGTAAGGAACGCAGTGCACGTTTTTCATAGCTTTTGCTATGGAAAGCGCATATCCCACCCCCCTTGCAGATTGCCGTGATTCTCCGCGGTGAGCCTGTCTGCTGACTCCTGGGCGGCGTATCCGCCACAGGATTTCGCAACGACCGTGGACAGGCAGCCTTAGGTCGGGCTCTTATGTTGCCTAAAGCTGCACCTTTGGATGCAAAAAACAAACCCTCTTAACCCTTTGCAATCCAATTTTGAATTCAGTGTTTCCTAGGGGGCTTTCTTTCTGCCATTTTACAATGGCACCATCTGCTGGCTAGAGCCAGTACTGCAGTATGGGACATGCTGGAGAGGCCCCCCCCCCCGACAACAGAGCAGCCAGTAATACAGTAAGAATACCCTGCCGGACGGGCGCGTAGCTAGAGGCTCATGGGCCCGGGTGCAAAAGTTTAGCTTGGGGGGGGCCCCCCTACAGACCCCTCCAACCCCCACTCCTTTTCACAGCTACTACTTCATCACTTTTAGCTACATTACTATTTTATTTTTTTTTTAAATGGCCCATCAATAGATCATTAGTAATCAGGGGTTTTAGCAGAGTTTTAAAACATCCAGAACACAAGCCTCAAGGCATGCTTTGCCTCCTCAGGAAAGAAAGGAGAGAAAAAAAAAAAAAATTATATATATATATATACTGGAGACAGCATAATAATAATACATACAATAGAGACAACATAAGCTAACTTTATATAACATGTTAGGGCTCATGTCCACGGCCAGGTTTTCACCACCTATTATGCGTGCGTTGCGCACACACACGTGGTGCGCAGTGAACGGAGTCAATGAAAGTCAATGGACTGCGTGTAGATATGCAAGAGAAATAAATCCCAGCATGCTCTTTCTTTGTGTACCATACAACGTGAGCGCTATACACTTGTATGGGCTGCATGTGATACACCGCCCATACGCAATACATTGTTTCAATACGCATTGACACTCTAAACACTCCCCATCACATGGAATACCCCTTGTCGTTGTATCCCCCACTCCCCATTACACAGAACGCCCCTTGTTTTCCCCCCACACACTCCCCATCACACAGGATCCCTCTCGTTCTCCCCCCTCCCCCCATCACACAGGGTGCCCCTCGTGCTCCCCACCCCCGTCACACAGGGTCCCGCACACTGACCGCAGTTTCAGCCCCCTTCAGTAGCCTTGAGTACTTCCAGCAACCTCATTGGTTGTTGGGGACACACCTTCCTTTCAGATGTGCCCGAGGATACATTTACATAGAGCTGTGCACGAGAAGCAGGTGCTGACAGGAGTACAGTACACAGATCTGCGGTGTATTCAGAGCTGTGGAAGCACGAGAAGCAGTGAATACACCGCAGATCTGTGGACTGTACTCCTGTCAGCACCTGCTTCTCGTGCACAGCTCTGTGTAACTGTATCCTTGGGCACATCTGAAAGGAAGGTGTGTCCCCAACAACCAATGAGGTTGCTGGAAGTACTCAAGGCTACTGAAGTGGGGCTGAAAAGAAACATGCGCGTGGGCCGGCAGCTTCGCCTGCAGAGGGGAGGATACTGAGCGGAGGTCCGGGAGGAAGCGCCGGCGTGCAGGAGAAGCTGCCGGCCGGCGCAGAGACCTTAATGAAAGTAACTGCGGTCAGTCCATGTGAAAGAGGGCCCCCTGGGGCTCAGGGGCCGGGTCGCAACTGCGACCCCAGCACCCCCTATATGTACGCCTATGCTGCTGGACGTCTTTCAACATCAGAAGCTTTACAGCCTTCAATCAGAATGTCTTCAGATGTCAGACAGTGGATTGGAAAGGGTTCAATTGACATTGTTCATTTGGTGGATCTGAGACTGACACACTGTATAAGACCCCTTTTACACTGATGGATCGCTCAAAACTGTCACTCACTGTTTGAGTGACCATCTTTGCATAGTCTATAGATCCTACTTAAGAGCTATCAAGGCAGAGTGGGACACCACTGCTATCACTCAGCAAACAATACAGCTTTCTGCATAAGCAAACAGCTGTATTGTTTGCGATTACAGCTCGCATCCCGCTGTGAACTACCAGCGGGACACAAGCTGTAAGAATCTTATCAGTGCTGCCAACTGTGATAAGTCTGTACCGCTGATGAGTTCATTGCTCAATTCAAGAAAACTAGAATTGAGCGTGAAACAACTCATGCATGAAAACTGCACTATTTCCGTGCATTTAGACCCAACGATTCACACTCAAAATATGGCTTTAAGCGAATTTTGAGCCAGAAACGTTGGGTCTAAATGGGCCTTAACATAAGCTTGAATGTCCTGTATATGATGCTGCTAACATTCACCTTTTTATTGCTTCTTTGAAAAACCGTATTTGAGTACCACCTGTTAGACCGGGATTACTGTGTCATTGACCTTCTAGGCGAAAAACCGTATGTGAAAATAAAGTGAGAAGCGCTAACTCGACTCGTACGTGCATTGGTGTGGGAGTGACTGCCTGCATCTCATGTGCTCCATTCACCCATCTGTCCCAGGTCCTCTAGTGACAGTGAAAACTGGATACTTGGCTATATACTGAGATCATTTAGAGGCTTTGACCCAAAGGGAGGTGTCTTTAAAGATAGGAACCCATCCGATAAGGTTCGTGTGGACATGGCGGGTGGGCCCATATGTTTTTATAAAAATGAGCTAAGAAGCCTACATTGTTGGTGTGGTCAGTATGAGCAGTTGTGTACCTTTATTCAGATACTGTGTGAGTGCTGAGGCTCGTTGCTGTAAAAATTGGGACTGAGGGACGCAACGTGGCTCGCTTTTTTTTCTTTCTATTGATGACCGACAGCTCATCAATAGATTGGCTCAGATCCACACAAATCAGCTGCGCCCCTGCCATTACAGTCGGGAGGAAACCAAGCGCTGACCATAGCGCAGCGGTCCGATAGGTTTTGCAGTGCAGTTCATGGCGAATTCAACCATAAAGGTAACAGCGCTTGATGTCAGCTGATCAGCAGGGGTCCGAACTGAGGGTCCCTGTTGGTTGATAGAAAAGATAACAACATCTCAGAATAACCCTTTTTAACCTTGTTTAAACATGGCCGTACTATGAAGCCGAGCTTACTGGAGGTGCGTGTGTTGGCAGATTCCATCTTTTATCAGGAAGCTTCAGATTTAATGTTTGCGGATTACCCAATAAGCCGCTTACATTTCTGTCAAGTGAACAACTAAAGACGTGTTTTTATGCAGCATCACCGACCATCTGCGGAATGTCTTCATTGTATGTTAAAGGGCTGATCCCATCTCAGGGTTTATGGTATATCCATAGGATAAGTGGTACGTTAGATGGGTGCAGGACCTGCACCCGCCTCTAGTTCTGGCCCCCACTGCTCTTGGCCCTACAGCACAAAGTGTCACAGATTGTGGAAACAGCTATGTATGAAAGCTCTGCCCATATGCAATGTATTGTCCGCTGCCTTTACCAATGTACAGGGCTTACGCAGCATGATATACGCAGAGAAATGGCGCATGCTGCGATTATTCTCATGCGTATCGACATGCAGTGTCTACCCACTCGTGTGCATAGATTGGTGATAATCCATCGACTCCATTTACTGCATATTGCATGCCCTGGCAACACGTGTAATATGCGGTGAACCGCCCGTGGACACGAGCTCTCGCTGTGCGACGCTGTTTGCACAACTCCTATTTGATTTATTTTGGAGTTACAGAAACTGCATGGCCCAACTGCTTGTAGTGGTTATCTCCGTCCTCCTATCAAATGGTGTTTCCATCACCACCATTTACAGTAGGTGATGATCACAGTTCACCTCTTCCCCTACCCTGCACAAGTCACACAGCATACCTAGAACACTCTCCCATAGAAGTCAGTGGGTCCCTTCTTCCTATTGTGTCTATGGCCCATGATTTAACAGATCTTTAAATGCTGCTAACTGCAGCTCTGGCAAGATGGCCGCTCCATAGTCCTATGCAGACAATGGAATAAAAAAACTAATCCGGAAATAAAACCTTATAAAATAGAACACTTTCACAATGTGTTTTAATTGGATGGGGGTATAAATGATGCATATGGAGCAGTAAGTCGCTGTCCACGTGTCGTCCAAGCCGTTCTGTATAGTCGGGTGATGCACAATGCTCTCATCTGACAGCAGTCGGCACTTATAAGCAGATGAAGCCTGAAGACTGCAGTGTGTTAATTGCCTAAAACCTCTTAGTATCTAGCGAATGAACCTTTTTCTGGCTAATGTTATGGCCATGTAGTAAATGCCTGATATTCGGGCCGTGGTGTCGGCACGCTCGCTGATTGCGTAAGGGACATGTCTGATGGCCACCTGTCACACTTGTGCCGTACCTGTCATCAGGTAGAAGTGTCCTGTGCCATCCTACAGCTGCACCAATGTGACTTCTGTACCTTTCCATCCAGCCCTCATTTACATGATTTTGACTGGAAAATGGGCTGCCAAGCCAACAAGCAGCGTAGTGATGTCTCCGTAGTAAAATTACTGAACGCTACGGATTATCTGTTTCTCTGAAGCCTCATATAACAAGGCTGCAGTATTGTTGGCCTTGCCCACCTCTTACCCTGTAGTGGAGGAAGCCATCCGCAAAACTGAATGGTGTGACCGTCTCTATCCATAACGAATCCCGGCACCATTAATCCTGTGACTAGGGAACATGGGCATTAGCCAAGTGCTGAGTCACTATAGACCCTCCACTCTTACATATCACAGCCCCTAAGGCCGGCTGCACACTCGGGATCCAGCTGTGAGCCCGGCCGGCGACCTTGCATACCTGCATTATTTGCTCCCCATCGGTCATGCGCAGTACAGATTTTTTTTTTTTCTTAAATATTTTGTTTCCCACCCTGTTGCTAGACAATGACGTGGGTACCCGGCCCATATGCAATGTTAATTGTGTATGGGCTGCAAGTCGGATGGCCTCTGACTTCAATGGAGGCCGTCCATGCGGAGTCTGTAGCAAAATGGAGCATGCAATTTTTGTTTTCCCTCCACTCGTGGAATACGTGATTCATATCAGAGTGTAAAGGAAAGAACGTAACTCTTCAATGTGGATCCTCTGCGTAGAAGCTGATCACAGATTCTGCACAAGGAATCTGGTCGTGTGAAGCCGGCCTAATATCGGTGAGGGGGGCAGTTTAGTGGTTTTCTGTGATTGCTCAAAATCCCTGCAAAACTGCTGCAGCTTGTAATTTTGAAACAGAAAGGTACAACTTGACTACAATGTAGGTATATATCCCACAACTAGTTGGTGACTAGTTCCAAAAAATGGTTCCAAATTAGTTTTGGATACCAAAATGCCTTTTATTTAAAAAATCTGGGGGTCCAACTCCATAAGCAAGTAGCTATCGCCCCTGCACAGGTAGGTTGTTCTGTAGTGTATCTAGTTCAGTACACTGTAATGTAAATGGGGGGGGGGGGGGGGAGATGAGCGCACACAATTTGCTGAAACGGTCTCCTTAGAACATCCCACTCATGTAGCAGATATATATTCTGTGTATCTCTGCAGGATTTGTTATATTTTTAATGCTATTTTTTTTCTCCTGTGTATTACATTTCGGGTGAAGTAGATGAAATTTCAATAAGTCTCATTCTCACAGAACAGAAATAATCTGCTGCACAAGTTGACCCATGCTCCAGTTTTTAACTTCCCCAGCATATGGATTTATGCCACAGATCTCACCTTGTCACTTGAGGGTGTGAAACTTGTGGCAAATCCACCCCACGGCCTGATATAGCCCTCACGATGCATGTGAAAGCCCCAGGCATTTTCATCTGAAAACAGCCTCTCATCACTTCGGGGATGGAGGGAATCCCCCGCCATGACTGTCAGAGCTGCTGTAGAGGATCGCAGAGTTTTCCCATTGCTTTCAATGAGGTTGGCGCTGCTGCTGCTGGCCCCATTGACAGCAATGGGCGATATTGCAGGAAGACAGAACGTGCTGCGATGTGTTTCCCGCATAGCTTCGCATCACAGTCATGCAGGAAAACCTCGCTGAGATGTAGAACTACCAGAGGAACCCATCCTATATTTTTTTTATTTTTTTTTTTTTCAGATGACTATTGTGTATGGAGAACTTTTTGAAGCAAAAAGTTAAAGGGGTTTTCCAGGGAGAATACTACTGATGACATATCCTCAGCATAGGTCTTCAATAGTCGATCGTCCAGGGTCCATCGCTTGGGACCCCGACCAATCAGCTGAGCAGGCGCTTGCTGTTGGAGCCGAAGCAGCAGAACTCTTCACGCCCTCCTCTAAAGTGGCCTGACTTCAATGAGAGCCATGCCTGCAGTTGCAAGCGCCGGCCACTACATGGAGGTCGGTGCAGAGACTTCTGCTCCGACGTCTGTATGTACAGCGCTGACAGCATGCACCGGCTCAGCTGACCCCAAGCAACAGACCCCAGCCAATCAGCTGATAGGTCAGCAGTGGTATTTTCCACAGAAAACCCCCTTAAACTGGGGAAGAAAAAAAACTGTCACCCAAGCAACCACCAATCGCATTGCAGCTTTCATTTTTTTTGTAGAAAGCTTGTAAATGAAAAAGAATTGATATCTTCTACTGTTAGTTTTACTTTCCTCCTTTATTGGCTGGTCAATGTTCCACAACAGCGTGTACAAAGGGAGAGCTTTCACTACTGAAAACTCAGGTTTTCATGGCACAAATTGCGGCACCACTGTTGCACATGGTTTCTATCACATTTACCATGTGCTTTAGACCCTTTCGGATACCTCTTTTATGACTTGTCTAACAAAATTCCTTTGTGGAGAAGGGGGCGTAGTCTAAATAGAATGTTGGGCTTCAAAGTTTATGCCAAATGTAGGTATAAACTGAGCCAACTGATAGGTGGTATAAAGCCCTTTTACGTGGGATGATCAGGTGCAGAAGAGCCCAACAATCGTCCCTACAATTGGGTCTCCTGTGTTTTTATGCAGGAGCAATGATCACTCAGCGAACACAGGCGGAGTTGCCGGGGATCTCTTCAGCTGCCGCCTCCGTTCACAGTAAACAGGCAGGCGTTCATAGACTAACAGCTACCTGTTCACACAGGCAGATTGTCTGCAGAAACTGAGTAACGATAAGTGAACAAATTCATCGTTCAGTCGCTGCCGGCATTTACACTCAACAATTGTCCATATTCCCGTGATCCAGCGAGGATCGGAATGATTGGCGTCTGTAAAAGGTCCCGTATACTAGATGGTCTAGAGATTCCGTTTTTTTTTTTGTTTTTTTTTTATCTTTTAGGATATGTTACACTTTTTTCCCTCTAGTTTTAAATTTGACTTAGAGGAAAAACCCTAAAATATTTATATAGGAATTTCCATTTTAATTGCAACCTTGGTGTAACTCATGAGTCAGATTCCTAGAAGTGCAACTATTTCACAATTATATTTTTTTTACCATGAATATCTATTGAAGTCTGAGAAGTTACAACATGTGACTTGGCTCATGTGACTACATGGTTGTAGCGCTGGGCTTCTGCCTCTAATCCACTACTATAGAGCAGTGTTCCCCAACTCCAGTCCTCAGGGACCGCCAACAGGTCATGTTTTCAGGATTTCCTCAGTGTTGCACAGGTGATGTAATTACTGTCAGTGCCTCAGACATTGCTACAGGTGGTCTTACTATAGGATATCCTGAAAACATGACCTGTTGGTGGTCCCTGAGGACTGGAGTTGGGGACCCCTGCTATAGAGTGTAGCGCACATCTCTAGAGTTTTGTGAACTTTGCCAGATATAATGCAACATGTGAGAAGAGCTTCTCTGATAGAACCTTTGTATTGTGTGATGGTCTACAAGTAGCATCAACCCTATAGTAAAGCATTTTGTTATACTTTAGAATGCTATCTTATGTTGCTTCCGGTTTGAACAAACGGCAAATTCGATTAGAAGGATTCACTTATTAGGACACTTTTGGCTTATGTCAACAAATGTGGCATCTGTTATGTGTATCAGGTCATAAACTCTGATCTCTGAATTTTATTTATTTTTTTTTCTGACTGAAAATCCCCAAAAATTCATATTGCACATTTTCCTTTAATTCAGGATATAGCACAGGGCACTCGCGGTCTTCCAGTCTGTCTGAGTTGAGCCATCGGAGGAACACCTCAGTAGGCAGCGCTTCCACTGGTATTGGGAGTATTCCAGAACCAATCGAAGACGGCAGCAAGACTCTGACCTTCAACCAGGATATAAAGGAAGAGGGATCTTCCTCTGAAAAGCTGAGCAGGTACAGTATGAGACGTTCTTATGATGGGACTGCTTATTGCAAGCTGTACACATGATAGATGTAAAACCAATTAGCACTGCGTCTACATAGAAAATAGGAGCAAGCCGCAGAGACCTCGTCCCAGCCATCTCCTCTGCAGGAAGTCTAAAAGGAAGTGGGTAGCACTCCGACATCTAAATAAAGGCTGGTTCCATTAGTTCCTCATGTTGTAATGTGTCAGCGACTAAATAAAACCCTAATATATATAATGGCGCGCTGCCTGCTTCCCTTTTTTAACATTCAATTAAATACATTAATAGCGGTGTTCAGTAATACCATCTCTTCGGCTGTAGGCCTCCGGTGAAACAAGACTCTGTTGAGTCTCAGTTGAAAAGGGTGGATGCTACCCGAGTCAATGCAGATGATGTAATAGAAACCATTCTCCAAAGCCAGGACTTTACCCTTGACTCAAGTGCAGAAGGTAAGTGTTACCAAGTACCACTTAGAGGGGTTACAGTTTTTCTCCGTTGCACTCTAAATATCATAACTTTTGCTCCCTCTACTGTGATAACTTAGATAGGGCATTGTTTTTTGTGAGACTAGGTGTATCTTATGTAGCTGACCTTTTTGTTACACATACATTAGCATTTATATTCACTTTTAGTTTGGCCAAAAAAAATCCCTTTTTAATTTTTAAGCCTTGCATTGGTTGCTATGGCCATGGCAGTACTAAATAACCTAATGAATGGGTCATGCTAATGGGTCTGAATTTGGCACAGAGAGCATGACTCGACGAACCCTTGTCATTTGTACCTCCATCTAATCTGTGACAATGGCAAGAAGCTTCTTATCCACATGAAATCCTTTTGTAGGCATGGCAGCCCAACACCTGGTGGAATCTATGCCTCAGTGAATTGCTGTAGTTCTTAAGGCCAACAGAGGTCCAATGTGGTACTAGCTGGAGCATCTCTAAAGTGGCCATTTCTGTGTATGCATCTACATGCCATTACATTACCCCATGTACTAATAGGGCAGGTTTAGGTATTGTACTAACAAGTGACAATATGACCAGAAAACACTAACGTTTTTCAGTGGGCCATGACCATATCACAGGGAATTCTTATCGTGATCGAAAGGGTTAAACCTGGTGATCGAAGGCTCCTCTTGATCCCTGCCGTTAGCACGGGGCGGTGACTATTAGTGTTTCCACATTCCTGATATTTGCTATGCCCATGCGATCAACATGACAAGTCTGCTTATCAGAATGCAGCATCTGCCTGCCACTCGTGACCAGCAGACTCGCTGGTTCTTAATGTGGTCAAATCACTACTTTCTGTTTGTATTAATATCCCTCCTCTTGGTTTCTTGTAGAAGAAGGTCTAAGGCTGTTTGTAGGACCCGGAGGGAGCACTGCTTTTGGAAGTCATCACTTACCAAACAGGTAAATGCTGCGTGACTCGATCAGGATGTCAGGGGGTAGAAAGCCTCTGTTTATGTAGACTCATTTGCCTCGGTAGATGTGGCGATCACTCACTGTTACAATACACTCTATCACTGGTGATGGAGATGTTGTTCTCCACCAGTCCCATGGATTAAGAATGGATCAGCAATGTGCATGCTCGACTGCCTCTCCATATAAACTCCTCATTGCCGTCACCCCCACTTTAGTGTTTGGTGAAGCCCCCAATGATCACCGATCCTGTTCCAGATTATAAGTGTTTGGTGGAAAGCCCTTTAATGTCTTCCCACTATATGATGTACATTTACGTAATGCAGCGTCGGGGCATGTATGAAGAGAGATCACAGGGCGACCTCTCTTCATACAGCATGGACATTAGCTGTTTACTACAGCTGACACCC
Organism: Eleutherodactylus coqui; assembly: GCF_035609145.1. NCBI lineage: Eukaryota > Metazoa > Chordata > Amphibia > Anura > Eleutherodactylidae > Eleutherodactylus > Eleutherodactylus coqui. The sequence goes on along the minus strand of NC_089839.1, from coordinate 242,537,800 downwards.
GCGGGCAATAACTGCAATCAGCTGCACGGCCGATCACTACTAATAACCCTTTTAAATGACACTGTCAATTCTGACAGCGGCATTTAAATCCCCCCCCCCCCCCCCCCCCCATTTCCCCTGCGATGAGATTGCAGAGAGATGTGCGGGTGTCATGGCAGCCGGAGGCCCTCTGAAATGCTCCAGGACTGTCTTAGCAGACTGCCTATAAAGCCATCCCATGGGGTGGCTTGATAGACGGCTTGTCAGATTGCAGTATGATGTAATGCTATTGCATTATATCATACTGTAGGAGTGATCAAAGCATTGCTAGTTGGGGTCCCTTAGTGGGGGCTAAAAAAAAAAGTAAAAAATAAGATCAATCGAGTTTTTACTATTTGTGAAAAGAAAGTAAGCTTTTAAATCACCCCCCCCCCCCCCCCACTGCCATATCTATAGTGAAAAAATAAATCTAAATCGTGAAACAAAACTACAAATTTGGTATCGCTGCTTCCATAAAAGTCCGATCTAAGTCACCAATTGTTGATCGGCAGGCGTCTGCTGTCCAAAGCCCCCACAATCTGCTGATCGCTGGACAATACGGTGCCATTGTGTTGCTGACGGCACACAACTGTGTGCACACTGCAGTGAATGGAGACTGCCTGCAATACCATCCCAGGCCACTACAGTGTACTCCGGCAGGGATACACTGCATAGAATCTCCACCTATCAACTATTGACTTGCCCTGAGGATAGATCATAAATGGTTCAGTGCTGGAAAACCCCTTTAACGAATAAGAGGACTGACTTTCTTTAATCTCCTTGCTATTGCCTTAACATGAAGATCAAAAAGTTCTTGCGTTGTCCATGTCTCACCACCTCCTCTACATTCCTTTTTAGGGTTGGTGCCGGACCATATGAACAGGTTGTCATAAAGCGCTGAGAAGACAAGACTGGATTGTGGGTGGCATATTTCTGCCCAGCCTGTATGGTTTAAATATTTGCAGACTTTTATGGAAAGAATAAACAGGTTTTTAATTTTCCAGCTGAGGATGCATGCTGTGCTGCGCAGGTCCAGGAGGGGTTCTTAGGTCTTCGTGAATATGAACATTCATTGTTTTCTTGGCAGAGGTCGAGCCTACACAACATCCTGTAGCATCCCAGTAATCAGATCTGCCACCAATCTCCGCAGTACATGGATTGTAAGGGCACTTGTACTGATGTACACTTCTTCTCTTTGACTGGGATGGACATCTTAATTAAATTAGCCGCATTCGTTGCAGAGACTTGCTGCAAAGGACATAGAAGGCCAAGTCTTATCAAATGCATTGTGTTCAAGCGCTAGTGTCAGTTCCACAGATAGGATGGGCTATGATGTATTGTAGCTATAAGGCACATATTAGATGGCTGTCTAAAATACTTACTCAACCATCAGCTAACATGATCACTCCCATACATGTGTGCGCCTGGATCGGCATGCATGTGTATGGGGAGAAAGACGCTGCCAGACTCGCCACAGCGCTCGATTATTTTTTTGGGGAAAAAAAAAGGATTGGGCAGTTAAAGTCCAACTGTCCGATCTTCATGTTCCTGGATATCCTCCATTAGGTGAAATCGGTAGGTATGGCCAATCTACATCTAGTGTGTCTGAGACCAACAAGGGTTATTTGTTTTAGATATGACTTATGATAGATTAATGAGAAGTAACCAAACTAGAGTAAAACTCATAAGCCACATCAGCTGTGCAACTAAATATAATATAGCATAAAAGCTGAGATATAATTATATGCGCAGTGCTGTTGAGATGCCTATAGTATGTAGTTTTTACAGCTCAGTTGGTCGCATCTACCGAAGTCTACAATAAGCCTACAGCAGTTGGCGTGGCTGCAGCTTGGGCCCCCTACCCATCAGCCGTTCTCTGGCCACTGCACTCTGGCATGGAGCTGACTTCTGCTGAAGCAGACAACTCCTTCCCTATTGCAATGGCCCAACTTGCTGATGCAGACCAAAATCCAACTGTAATGAATGGGAACTTGAAATGCACTACCCACGCCTGAGTGCCACAGCCTGACAAACATCTGGACCCCCACCGGTCTGCTATTGCTGGCCCTTCCTGAGACTGGGTCATCAATAGCTCATAACTGCTGCCAAAAGTCTAACTTTAACGGGAGTCGAGCGGGCAGTTTTTCTGATGCAAACTGCTGACCCCATTGTGTAGATGTATGGGAACAGGGCTAAAGCATAGCTTTAACACCACCATCACTGATGAAATCAGCCTTGATTCTCTGGCATGCACCGACACTCAGGAGGTGGGACAGCCTTATGAAAGGCGCTCTCCTGTCCAATGAGCTCCTCTGCAACATCCAATGAAGAAACTAACACAACTCTCCATTGGAGCTGTCCAGTAGCTCATTGGATAGAAAAGCCCCGCGTCAAGAGCATTTGTGGCTGCATGCACTGAGGAATAAAAGTTGACTAATCAGTGATGGGCATCACATCCTTAATAAAGCCCTACACCATGCAGTGACAAAACTGCTGCCAAACTCTCTTAACTCCCCAGCCAGTCTGCTTACTGCATCTTCTCCAGCCCTCTGGGTCACCTCATCTAAAGCAGTTTTTTTTTTTTTACTGATCCCCTTCAAGTGCTCGTTTGCAGATTCACAGACCGAAATCTGCAATGTATTGATGGGTCCATTGTTTGGCCCTATTGGCCAAATAGGCAGATGGGCCCATTGTTTTTGATGTGCAAATATGCAGTGAATACCTTTCATGTCTGTTCACGGTGTACTTGTACTGGCCTGTTCACTTCTATGGCTTATTTTGGTGAGTAAGGCGCACCCAACTAGGACACGCTGTGTATTTTTTCGCATGCCATAAAATCGTGTGAAAATGCACTCATCTGAATACTCCAATGTACATGAATGCGGATATAGCACAGTGTAATATGCTGTGTAACTATCCCCATGTGAGTGAAACCTAAGGCACCTTGCAAAAAGTTGTGGAAAGAATGAATCTTGCCAAAGAGTTTACTGTTTTATTTAGCATTATTAAAGCTCTGTGCACAAAGCCTGTATGACTCTAGTATGGAGTCACAGCTTCCATATAGCGCCGTACCCACTGAGCCTGCTGCTCTACGACATCTGATAGAGCATTGGCTTCATGTGGACAAAAATAACCCTCCCTGCTGCCATAGGCCCACAGCTATACCGTAGATGCTCCTTCCACATCTGGAGCCCTCCTATGTAACGGAGCTGTCATAGTTATCTGCATGAGGCCTAAAATTACTGTTCTTGGAATTGGGTGGGAAACCTTTTCACCAGCCACTCTTGTAGAAGACCAAGAAGAGATTATCGGTGCCAACTGCCCCGTGAAAGGTGGTTGTGCTGTAGAGAATATTACTACCCTTATTAACGCCGTCACCTCAGTGACTTTTGACCAAAAAAATTAAATAAAAATAAGGAAACCCCCAGTGGTAAGTGTTCATGTTAAAAATGCAGCATCCACATCACCATGTCACTTCCCAGCATCCATGCATTGTCCACTTTGAACCAACTTTTCAGATTTGGTTCCTATGCGTCTCTGCAGGAACAAGCCATCCCAGAGCTTTAGTCCAGGGCAGAGATGGGTCTCAGGTTTAGCTAATAGGATGTCCAAAGTGGTATTTGACAAAGACTTGTCATATAGTATATATCTTTCTATAAAAACATGCTAGAACTCCAATCAAAGTGCAATAGAGTTGTTCTCCAAGACAATCATAGGACTGAATCCAGTGCGAGGCTTCCATGCTGTCAGGTCAGCTGCAGCTTTCTCCAAGGTTGGTGCATTGTAGGAGAGGTGTAACTTGAAGATTCGAGCCCCCAACAATAATGCTTTATTCATAGTACTGGGCTCCCTATATGGAGAAGAGAGGCCTTATGGGCCCTTGTGCAGCCACAAGGAACCCAGTAGACACTTTTACTTCTGTGCATAGTTCCAACAAAACTAATTAAATCTCCTCAATCTGATGTTATTTCACTCACTATATACAGAAGTTTCTTGGCATATCATGTACCATCTCTATCCATGTGTATTTATACCAGCCTCTTCTCTAAACCATCTATAGCATTTCACCCCCCCCCTTCATTATAACTACGGCTCCCCATTAATTCCCTGTGGCATGCATCTCCATTATCAGACCAGAATGTAGAGTTGAATTCATGTATTGTACTGAAGAGGGTGAATAAAATAATCCTTGTATGGGAACGTAAGATCGAAGGACCTAGCCCGGGTCTTCCAGTAACTCTGCTCTATGTTGTACATTACACTACCTATAACCTGTCTCCACCCATATTGTATAGCAGTGCTGACCACCTAACTCGCTCATGTTTACACTATATTTGGCAGGGGGTTCTGTGGTAGGGACTTCATGATGAAGAATATCACATGTTGTGTTTATGTGTATAGTAAATCTATAAACTTTTATGGAAAGAATGAAGAAGCATTGGCTAGAACCTACAGGGAAACGACCTATTTTGATGCGAAGCAAGCCTTTCATTTATGGTGCAATCTTGAATTTGGTTTGTAAAATAGTATTTTTATATATATAGCCGTTATTGTTATTATACGTGTTTATTTTATGACCCTTTCTAAAAAGCAGTACTCTCGTGACGCTTCATTGGCACCAGTGACTTTGCAGTAAATATATTTGATCTAGATATTTTGTACCAGCTGCTCTCCAAAATAAATCTGTCTTTGGGATTCGGACTGCGGTGATCTATACTGTGGTGGGACAAAGTTTTTTATATATTGTGAATGATGGCATTTGATGGGACTCTGGGGCACAGTGCAATTTTTGATTAACTTTATACTCCCCTATAGAATTAGCCTAATGAAATTATCTCAATCCAGCTAATTTAAGAGTTGTTAAAATGGGCTCATAGAGTGGCTCAAATTTATCAAGGTGCTGGAGGAGGGGCTTTGTTTGACCGATATTAACCAGATTCCCTAAACAGTGTTTTTTTTTCCATGAGCCCACTAGCCCTACGTAAGGTGCTGTTTCTACCTTCCAAGAAAAGACTGTCATGGCATGTATATTCCAGGGTGTGGCATGTTCCGTACAGCTTTGCTATGTATCGGTGTCTAATGACAGAATTCCATCAACAAGGGATGACTATTAGGGTGCATTCACACGAACGTATATCGGCTCGGTTTTCACGCCGAGCCGATATACGTTGTCCTCGGGTGCAGAGGGGGGAGGATGGAAGAGCCAGGGCCACGAACTGAGGCTCCCGCCCCCTCTCTGCCTCCTCTCCGCCCCTCTGCACTATTTGCAATGGGGAGAGGCGGGACGGGGGCGGGGCTAAAGGCCGGTAATTGGCCCCGCCCCCGATATACATTCGTGTGAATGCACCCTTACTGTGACACTCAACCTCTAGCCCCTGCTCCTGCCAACAGTTTTCGTTAGGGGTGGGAGATGCAGTATTGGCTTCAGATGATGCTAAACAGTTATCTCACTAGCCAGACTTTCCTTTAAATAACTTGCAGTGAAATTTACCAACAAAATTTGAATTGACTTGAAGGATGGCCTTAAATGATTGTCAGTATATCCCAGCGATAATACGAGGATTGGCCGAAATGTTCATAGCCTGACCCCTTTTCTGAGTTGTGTACAAAATGCCATTGTTGCTAAAAAAGTGTATTCTTTTATAGGCTTACCTGCTAATTTTCAGGATAATAGGGATAACATACAGGCCTGGTGACCCCATAACACCAATTTAGAGACCCTAAAACGTTCACATCCTTAGTGAACTAATTATTTACTCCTCCACTGATCTTGTTCTGGTATTATCTTAAGTGCAAATTAATCACACCATGTCTGTGCCTTTTTATATGTATAGATGTTTCTTCGGATCTATTCGATTAAACCTGAGTAAGAACCCTGAGTAGGTTCAAAAGCTCGCTAGAACATCACGTCTTTGTTAGCCATTAAAAAGGTATATCTGCAGGATTATTTTGCCATTCTTTTATGTAGTTCTCAGTAAGAGGAACAGAAAAATATGAAATTTTAAACCCCCCTCACATAATGTTCCGGGAAGAAACCCAGGACTCCTATGTCTATTGTCAGAGAACAGAAACATCCAGCATTTTGGGTTTGAGTGACCAATGCTCTGTTCTCCTGAGAGATCAGTGCTATCAAAAGGGTCAGCCATTGGGTTATGACACTCTCCTTGTTCATAGGGGAGTCGGGGTAGATAACATTTGGCCGTAAGCCATTTTCAGTGAATGGCCAATTTAAGGCAAGTCAAAAGTAGACACATGCAAACAAAAGTGAGCTAATTAGACAATAGCGGGTGGTCTGTTCTCTCAATACTTTCCTTTTGTGCTGCCACGGGGTTGACAGCTGAGGCAATGTTATCAGCGCTCCATGTGGAGAACACAACGTGAAGTCCCTGCTATCAGCTCTTCTGCCGAACAATGGATTTTAGGCCAAACGTAAAATCATCATACGACAGAAAAGTGAAAGATGGGCACATTTACACAAAATGATTATCGCTCAAAAGATGGCTTTTGAGCTATAATTGTTGTGTGTAAAAGGGCCACAACTGGGAAATCTGTGGATTGGCCAAATCAATTTGAAGCAGATAATCGAATTTAATGAGCCTAATAATAATCTCTGCAAGTTCATTCACTTCAAATTTCCTAATTTTGAATCAGATGGATTGTTTCTCTTGCTTTTTAAAGCAACCCTCCGGACCTGGACAAAGATGGCCGCACCACTTCTCTGATGGACACTCTGTACTTGTATGCAACATTAGTCTAAGACACTTCACCTGCTAGGATTGGCCAGTGGTGCTCATACAAGCAGCATTTAGTATCTTAGTACAATAGCTTGCATTGGTAGTCTAATTTCTCAATTATTTGGGACCTGTTCTGTGTTTAAAGTGACCCTCCATCCAGGAGCTCAAAATTAATAGTTTAGTACCTACAGGAAGTGATAACCTGCTATTTCTCTTCCTCTGATCTTGCCCTTTGGCTGCTTTTTGCTCAGCTCTATTAGGGCAGATCTGTGTTCTTTGACTACAGTGCCTAAGGGCTCTTTTGTACAGGAATACCGGTCGGGTGCAGATGCCCAACAAGTTGCCCTAGAGGTGATCGTTCATGTGCTTTTACACAGGAACTATCATTGTCCAATGAATGGGGGTGGAGTGAGACAGGGAAAGGTCCGGTCCGCTAGCCTCCATTCACAGTAAACAGGTAGTCGACCATAGACTGCCTGTTTACTTGGGCCAATTGTAGTTCAGTCTGTTTTTATTAAGTTTAGTAGAGTAATAGGATGAGTGGCATGCACATCCCAATTGTTGGGTCAGTTTTGTTTTTTCCCAAGTAATTGAATTATTAATTAAAAGGGGAGTTTTAAAAAAAAATGGGTTAAATTGGTGAAGTCATTTAAGGTAAATGTCGCACATGTTGGTTATACTGCATTTCCTTCTAAAATAGTGGGGAAAATGGGTCGTTCCACACAGACATTCTTGTGATGAAGGATGTACTTTGATTAAAAGGTGATTGGAGAAGGAAAAACATGTAGAGAAGTGCAGTAAATTACAGGCGGCTCAGATAAAGTGATCTCAGATACCTTGATGTAACAACCCAAATCTGAAAGATGCAAAAGAAAGTACTGTACAAATGGATCAAAGAATAGCCAAAATGGCAAAGCGAATGATCACCCCCAGAAAGATCAAGATCAAAGAAGATCTGAACTTACCAGAGAGTACTGCTAGAAGCAGAAGACGAAGTGAAGCCAAGTTCCCGCCAAACAAAAAACGACATGTCCCGAGTAGGTCAAAATTTGATTTGCAAAAGGAACACATTGACTGGTCCAGGGAGAAATGGCGCAACATTTTGTGGACTGATAAAAGAACGATTGTTCTTTTTGGGTCTAGTGGCCACAGACAGCATGTTAGACGACCCCCAAGCACTGAATTGAAGCCACAGTACACTGTGAAGACAGTCAAGCATTGTGATATGGGGAAGTTCCTCATAACATGGTGTTTGATCTATGATCCCTCATATGGTCCGTTTAAATATATCAAAAGAGGGCAGGGCGTGTGCATGCCGGACAGGACACGACACACACAAGCTCCTACTACTCCTTAGATTAAAACCCTCACCAGACTCAGAAATACAGCTAAAGAAATCCCCAGGGAGAATATAGGGCGAGAGAAAGGCCAAACAAAAACAACCAGTGGATGCAGAGGAAGATCTAAGCGCTCCTTCATCCACTGCCCTGACTTCCAAGATGGTGCCGCTACATGTCTCCTTGAACCCACCGCACAGCGGTGTTAAAGGAGAGTGTGATAGAACCTCCAACTTTGGCCCTGAAATCATGGCATTTGAGGGAAAACAGAGGCAGGACAGAAGGGGAGATCTCCTTCAACACCGTCACACCATAAGCGCCTTGCATTCAGGACTAGCCATTTCCTGACAGGCTGAGGGAATCCCCCCTCCGCGGCTCTCCAGTCACCAGCGCAGATACAGGATGCTACAAGGGTTAACCAGCTGGATTTTCTGAGTGACCCAAGGGGGCCCCAGGAGAGGCGAGAACCCACCATAACAATGGAGCTGAACCATCCCAGCACTCAGGAATGGCGCTGCGGCGTGCCTGCTCTTCCCTGCCACAGGAAAGAACACAGGAGTCCGCTAACAACTTCATGCTACAGGGTACCGGTAATGAAAGAGCAAGAACAGCTGAGAAGAAAAGGAGATTACTCCAACTACCATTACATCAACCCTCAATTAGAGCCCCAACACTCTGCTAACACTCGGGCCCTTCTCTGAACGAACCGAAATGGGACTTCAAAGCTCACATGAGAGTGGTGCCCACCAAAAGCGAGCCTGCGTCTAGAAATTTCAACAATTTGAGACATCACATAAACAGGCGCTAACACTTAACCAAGCAACAGCAACGCCAAGAGCCTTAATAACCCGTGAAGAAACATATTTCTGAGATGCTAATATTTCTAAATGTACGTCCCACAACTACACAACGTGGCATCATAATCCTCACCCTACTAACAAGAGATGTTGCGTATCAATAGCCTTTCATAAACAACTTCCCCCACCAAACGATCCCTACAGAAACAGACGAGCGGCTGTATATATTCCTTAAGGTAGCTGTAGGTACAAACAAACTGATTTGGGAAATAATCATTTGCTATCATTAATCTCAGGTACCCTTTGGACTCAAGATGCTGGAGGCCCCACAGCCATACTGGGAGGATACTTCAGCCTTTGCTTTGATCCATTGCTAGATTTGTCTATGGATAGGTCCCGCCTCTTTTCTGCCACAGTGCATAGATTAAAGGGGTTGTCTCACGCCGAAACGGGTTTTTTTTTTTATTCAATAGGCCCCCCGTTCGGCGCGAGACAAACCCGATGCATGTGTTAAAAAAAAAAAATGGGTAGTACTTACCCGAATCCCCGCGCTGCGGCAACTTCTTCCTTCTTCTTACTTACCTTAGTAAGATGGCCGCCGGGATCTTCACTGTGCAGTCCATTGCCGTGACGGGGCGGAGCTACAAGGAGCCGCTCTCCGGCACGAGCGGCCCCATTCAGAAGGGAGAAGACCGCACAGCGCAAGCGTGTCTAAAATCGCCAGAAGAGGCGATTTTAGACGGATCCATGGAGACGAGGACGCCAGCAATGGAGCAGGTAAGTGAATAACTTCTGTATGGCTCATAATTAATGCACAATGTACATTACAAAGTGCATTAATATGGCCATACAGAAGTGCTTAACCCCACATGCTTTCATGAGAAAACCCCTTTAAGGAGGGCTCTCGTTTCCTTGAAATTCATTGACCTATGGAGGCTTCTGCACCCTGGGATAAAGGAGTTTATTCTTCATTTCTCGTCTCACAACAGCTATAGTCGAATAGATTCCTTCTTTATCTCCCAGTTAGGTAGACTTAAGCCCCAAGCGTTCGCTAGACCTCTATATGGTCGGAGCATGCCACGGCATATGGCGATCTAAAAGGTTTTGTACACTGGAAGAAACCGCATATGGAGACTAAATGACAACCTGTTAAAAGGCCCAGACTGTTTAACCCCTTAGTGACGGAGCTTTTTTGCTTTTTTCCATTTTTGTTTTTTCCTACTCCCTTTTAAAAAATTGTAGCTCCTTTATTTATCCGTCGACATCGCTGTGTGAGGGCTTTTTTTTTTTTGCGGGATGAGTTGTATTTTTCAATGGCACTATTTATTGTACCATATAATGTACTGAAAAACTTTTTAAAAATTCTAAGCAGAGAGAAATGGAAAAAAAAACGACATTCCACCATCTTTCGGTGCGTCCTGTTTCTACGGCGCACAAACTGCAACAAAAACGACCTGATATTTTTATTCTATGGGTCAGTACGATTACTACGATACCAAACGTATATAGTTTTTTTTTGCTGTAGTACTTGTATTTTTTTTAAAGATATTTAATTTTTTTCAATTATTTTCTGCGGTCATTTTCTGCACGCAATAACTTTATTTTTCTGTTGACGTAGTTGAGCAAGGGCTCATTTTTTGCGGGATGTCCTGTAGTTTCCGATAGTATCAATTTGGAATACATACAACTTTTTGATCGCTTTTTATTGCGTTTTTTCTGGGAGACAGGGTAACTAAAAAAGTGTATTTCTGGCATTCTTTATTTTATTTTTTTCGGACGACGTTCACCGTGCAGGAAAAATAATGCACTACTTTGATAGATCGGACTTTTACGGACACGGCGATACCAAATACATATTTTTATTTTATGATTTAGATTTTTTAATAATTGATATGGCAAAAGGGGGGGTGATTTAAACTTTTATAGCTTTTTTTTTTTTTTACAATTTAAAAAACTTTATTGATCTTTTTTCTTACTTTACTTTGAAGTCCCCCTGGGGGACTTTAACATGCGATTCTTTGATCGCTCCTGCAGTATGACGTAATGCTATAGCATTACGTCATACTGCTTTTTGACAGGCAGTCCATCAAGCCACCCTGTTTAGATGGCTTGATAGGCAGTCTGCTAAGGCAGCCCTGGGGCCATTCATTAGGCCCCCGGCTGCCATGACACCTGCACGGCTCCCCCGATCTCACCGCGGGGGGGCCGTGCGGAACCCCCAAATAGCGTTCGGGGGATTTAAATGCCGCTGTCAGAATTGACAGCGTCATTTAAAGGCTTAATAGTCGCGATCGGCCGAGCGCGGCTATTGCCCGCGGGTGTCAGCTGTAATAAACAGCTGACGCCCGGCGCTGTATGGAGGGAGATAGCGGCGCTACCTCCCTCCATACACGTCCTGCAACAGCAGGATATAGTTTTACGATAGCGCCGTCACTAAGGGGTTAAAGTCTGTAAGACTAGCAATACAACATTTTTACAGTGACCATGAAGCGGATACCTCAATGGTGCCTATACAGTGGGAGGCCCTAAAATGTGTAATCAGGGAAATTTTTATCTTACATGGCTCCAGATCTTCAATCGAGAGGCCTGCTTAGTAGATTGGACTCTCTAGAGACTTCTAACAACGGTCCCAGTCAGACCAATTACGGGCAGAAATCTCTAGTATTCATCAACAGGTCTTTTCAGTCTTAGACCGGGCATCACTATGTTACAGAAATAAAGAGGTTTCTACCAATATGGAAGTAGATGTAGCAGCTGGTTAGCTAGAGCCTTTCACCCATAATCCACTTCTCCCTCCATATTCTCGTATTAACTCCCCCACCAAAGGCCTGGTCCATTCAACCACTGACATTGTAGATAGCTTCCGATCATATGATATAAAATTATATAATCTTTCAGGGATGGAACAGAAATCGAAACTCTGAGAACATTGAGGCATATCTGTGCAGATACGTTCCGGGTCAGCGATGACAGCAGATCCCCTGTCTACTATACATGGGCCCCTTGGATTATGTATCGCTCCTCCCCTAATTTGCAAACTTGGCTCCTCAATTGTGTTTGGCCTCCATAAACACACTTATTCATGTCGTTATTTATGACATTCCCAGAAACAATGGTTAGGCCACTAAATATTCGTTAAATGAAATCTTAAACATTTTTGCAGTTTCTACATGACATTTGAGTTTTTATAGGACAATGCTGGCACTGGTCATTAACAGACAAATTATTTTTTCTTTACTTTCTATAAAGAATTAACACAAACTGGATAAATGTTATGGTTTTGATTTGGAATTGAATGCATAGTATTTCCAGTGCATTTGTATATATGGAAATAAAGGTTATAATGATTTTTCGCTTCCATCTTACAACAGGGTCTTCCCAGCAAGGGTTTGTCATTTTATGGGCATTGCTGCCATTTTTTAGAAACTCATCAACATGCCACAACATTCAGATGACATTCATCTTT